>NC_143028.1:22341250-22971666 GCF_057628025.1 Oncorhynchus mykiss | reverse complement strand
GCATTCTCTGAAGATGCGGCAAGGAATGCCGTCTGGGCCGGCAGCCTTTCGAGGATTAGCACTCTAAAATGTCTTACTCACGTCGGCCACAGAGAAGGAGAGGTCACAGTCCTTGGTAGCGGGCCACGTCGGGCGCACTGTGTTATCTTCCAAGTGGACGAAGAAGGTGTTTAGCTTGTCTGGAAGCAAGACGTCAGTGTCTGATGTGGCTGGTTTTCCCTTTGTACTCCTTGATTGTCTGTAGACTCTGCCAGATATGTCTCGTGTCTGAGCCATTGAATTGCGACTCCACTTGCTCTCTATACTAACGTTTTGCCCGTTTGATTGTCTTACAGAGGGAATAACTGCACTGTTTCTATTCGGCCACATTTCCAGTCACCTTGCCATGTTTAAATGCAGTGGTTTTCACTTTCAGTTTTGCGCAAATGCTGCCATCTATCCATGGTTTCTGGTTAGTGTAGGTTTTAATAGTCACAGTTGGTACAACATTTCCTATACACTTCCTGATAGACAAATACACCGACATGGTGACTGAGTTTATATGTAATGCTCGGAAGCTACCCAGAACATATCCCAGTTTGCATGATCAAAACAGTCTTGAAGCATGGATTCCAATTGGTCAGATCAGCAATAGTCCTTAGCATGGGTACTTCCTGTTTGAGTTTCTGCCTACAGGAAGGGAAGAGCAAAATGGAGTCGTGTTGAGATTTGCCAAAGGGAGGGTGGAGGAGGGGGCCTTTTAGCCATTCCGGAAGTTGGAGTAGCAGTGGTCGAGTGTTTTAGCAGCGCGAGTACTACAGTCAATGTGTTGATAGATTTTTTGTCAAATGTTCCTCAAATTTGCTTTGTTAAAATCTCCAGCTACAATAAAAGCTATCTCAGGATATGTGGTCTCCAGTTTGCATAGTCCAGTGAAGCTATTTTTAGGGCCGTCGTGGTACTGGCTTGAGGGGGAATATACACGGCTGTGACTATAACCGAAGAGAATTCTCTTGGGAGGTAATACAGTCGGCGTTTAATTGTGAGGTATTCTAGGTCACGTGAACAAAATCACACCATGAGTAGTTAATTATGAAACATACACCCGCGCCCTTCTTCCCAGAGAGATATTTATTCCTGTCTAAGCGATGGACTGAGAAGCCACCTGGCTGTATGGACTTAGACAGTACTGTATATCCCGAGAGAGCCATGTTTCCGAAAAAACAGAGTAAGTTATAATCCCTGATGTCTCTCTGGAAGGAAATCCTCAGCCTGAGCTCGTCAACATTACTATCCAGAGACTGAACATTAGCGGGTAATATACTCGGAAGCGGGTATGGTAGTATCGCTGAGTCGAACTCCGGCACACTCCAGGAAGTCCACTACGAATACCTCCTCTCCGCCGGTGTTCTTTGGGATCGGCTTCTGGAATCATTTAAATTTCCCTGGGGGGTACGAACAAAGGATCCGATTCGGGAAAGTCGTAATCGTGGACATATTGCTAGGAATGCTTGTGAGTTAACGCCACTCTGATATCCAAAATGTATTCTCAGCTGAATGCAATAACACAAAAAATGTCTGAGATAGTAATGTAAGAAGTAACACATAAACAAAAATACTGCAAAGTATTGAAACAGCCGAATACACCAATTTGAAGTGGTGTCCACATACTTTTATATATTCAGTTGAAATTGTAAGTTTACCATAACCAAATACATTTAAACTCAGTTTTTAACAATTCCTGACATTTAATCTTAGTAAAAATTGCCTGTCTTAGATGAGTTAGGATCACCACTTTATTTTAAGAATGTGAAATTTCAGAATAATAGTAGATAGAATTATTTATTTCAGCTTTTCAGAATGCTGTTAATTCAGTGGGTCAGAAGTAGTATTTGGTAGCATTGCCTTTAAATTGTTTAACTTGGGTCAAAGGTTTCAGGTAGCCTTCCACCACCTTCCCACAATAAGTTGGGTGAATTGTAGCACATTCTTCCTGACAGAGCTAGTGTAACTGAGTCAGGTTTGTAGGCCTCCTTGCTCTCACACGCTTTTTCAGTTCTGCCTACACATTTTCTGTGGGATTGATGTCAGGGTTTTGTGATGGCCACTCCAATACCTTGACTTTGTGGTCCTTAAGCCATTGTGCCACAATTTTGGACGTATGCTTGGGGTCATTGTCCATTTGGAAGAGCCATTTGTGACCAAGCTTTAACTTCCTGACTGATGTCTTGAGATGTTGCTTCAATATATCCTCATATATTTCCATCCTCATGATGTCATCTATTTTGTGAAGTGCACTAGTCCCTCCTACAGAAAAGCCCCCCACAACATGATGCTGCCACCCCCGTTCTTCACAGTTGGGGTGGTGTTTTTCGGCTTGCAAGGCTCCCCCTTTTCCTCCAATCATAACGATGGTCATTATGGCCAAACAGTTCTATTTTGTTTCATCAGACCAGAGGACATTTCTCCAAAAGTACGACCTTTGTCCCCATGTGCAGTTGCAAGCTGTAGTCTGGCATTTTATTGCGGTTTTTGAGCAGTGGCTTCTTCCTTGCTGAGCGACCTTTCAAGTTATGTCGATATAGGACTCGTTTTAGTGTGGATATAGATACTTTTGTACCTGTTTCCTCCAGCACTTCACATGGTCCTTTGCAGTTGTTCTGGGATTGATTAGCACTTTTCGCACCAAAGTACGTTCATCTCTAGGAGACAGAACATGTCTCCTTGCTGAGCAGTATGACGGCTGCGTGGTCCCATGGTGTTTATACTTGCGTACTATTGTTTGTACAGATGATTGTGGTAGCTTCAGGCGATGAACCAGACTTTTTTTTAAAGTCTTGGCTGATTTCTTTTGATTTTTCCATCATGTCAAGCAGAGGCACTGAGTTTGAAGGTAGGCCTTGAAATACATCCACAGGTACCTCCAATTGACTCAAATGATGTCAATTAGCCTATCAGAAGCTTCTAAAGCCATGACATAATTTTCTGGATTTTCCTAGCTGTTTAAAGGCACAGTCAACTTAGTGCATGTAAACTTCTGACCCACTGGAATTGTGATACAGTGAATTATAAGTGAAATGATTTGTCTGTAAACAATTGTTGAAAAAATTGCTTGTGTCATGCACAAAGTAGATGTCCTAACTGACTTGCCAAAACTATATTTTGTTAACAATTAATTTGGGGAGTATTTGGAAATCTAGCTTTAATGACTTTAACCTAAACTTCCGACTTCAACTATATAGTGTATCTGCAGACATACATGGAAAGCAAATTTGCTAAATCATAGTTAACTTCTTGAATCTACTTGAGACGCACATGTCCCAAGTAGGCACCTGGAAATGCAAATGCGCTACGCTAAATGCTAAATGTACTCGTTAAAACTCAAACCTTGATCAAAATTCACAAGCAGGGTATTAAATTAAAGCTACACTCGTTGTGAACCTAGCCAGCAAGTCAGATTTTTAAAATGCTTTTCGGCGAAAGCATCAGAAGCTATTATCTGATAGCATGCACCCCCCAAAATGCCAGCTCGACACGTAAACAACAGATTTTGCGATAGACGGCGCTACCCAAAACGCAGAAATAAAATATAAAACATTCATTACCTTAGACGAGCTTCTTTCTTGGCACTCCTATATGCCCCATAAACATCACTATTGGGTCTTTTTTTCGTTTAAATCGGTCCATATATACCCAAAATAGCTTTGTATAGAAGTAGTGTCATTCAGAAAAATTCATCGTTTTTAAACGCTGCGTAATTTTTTAAAATTAAAAAAGTCGACGATAAACTTTCACAAAACACTTCGAAATCCTTTTGTAATCCAACTTTAGGTATTAGTAAACGTTTATAATCTATCAAAACGATTACAGGGCGATGTCTCTTCAATAGGTCCTCACTTCAAAAACAATGCAATCTGATCTCTCCTTGAACTGCATCCGGGTGAAGACTGGAAAACTTGGGGTCAGACAGATGGATTTTCCAACAATTAATTCGATTGAAAATTAGTACAATGGCGCCATCGTGCGGAATTTGTATGAAGTGCAGGCAAATTTCCATTAAATTCTGTTCTCCTTTAACAACTGGTGGAAGTGACTTATGGAAATTATTTTTTGCTTTCAGAGAGCAGTTTTTCTTGCGTTTTTCAATGAAACACACGCTCTGTTATAGTCACAGCCGTGATTTAACCAGTTTTATAAACTTCAGAGTGTTTTCTATCCACACATACTAATCATATGCATATACTATATTCCTGGCATGAGTAGCAGGACGCTGAAAAGTTGCGCGATTTTTAACAGAATTTTCAAAAAAGGTGGGGGTAGATTTAACAGGTTTTAAAGTGTGGGTCTGGTCTGATGTGACATTTATGCTTAAATCCAAAAATTACCAAAACATGGGCTAAAACATCATATTCATAATCAGTGAAGGCATCTCATGGATACATTCACAACCTAAAATTTACACTAATCCACATGGCACACAACAATTCTAAAGGAAAACACACAAAATCCAATTGAATTTGTTTCATCTTTCAGTCCAGACCTTTAAGGCTAGGCGTCCCGCTAAAGAGACAACTTCCGGTTAAAATGGAGGGCCCGCAATTCAAATAAATAATCATAAACATTATGGATATTAAACATTTAGGAACATACATTTACAATACGCTTTACAGCGAAAGCATGTAAAGCATTTTAATGCCCTGTGATTGTTTGAGGACGGCGCCCCACATCAAAATATTTTTCCATCAGCACAGGTCTCATAAATTCACAAATAGTGGTTAAATATTCACTTACTTTTAAAAAATCTTCCTCTGGTATGTCATCCAAAGGGGCCCAGCTACAACATGTTGTGTCGTTTTGTTAAATAAAATCCTTCTTTATATCCCAAAAAGTCTGTTTAGTTCGTGCCATCTACAGTGCCTTGCGAAAGTATTCGGCCCCCTTGAACTTTGCGACCTTTTGCCACATTTCAGGCTTCAAACATAAAGATATAAAACTGTATGTTTTTGTGAAGAATCAACAACAAGTGAGACACAATCATGAAGTGGAACGACATTTATTGGATATTTCAAACTTTTTTAACAAATCAAAAACTGAAAAATTGGGCGTGCAAAATTATTCAGCCCCCTTAAGTTAATACTTTGTAGCGCCACCTTTTGCTGCGATTACAGCTGTAAGTCGCTTGGGGTATGTCTCTATCAGTTTTGCACATCGAGAGACTGAATTTTTTTCCCATTCCTCCTTGCAAAACAGCTCGAGCTCAGTGAGGTTGGATGGAGAGCATTTGTGAACAGCAGTTTTCAGTTCTTTCCACAGATTCTCGATTGGATTCAGGTCTGGACTTTGACTTGGCCATTCTAACACCTGGATATGTTTATTTTTGAACCATTCCATTGTAGATTTTGCTTTATGTTTTGGATCATTGTCTTGTTGGAAGACAAATCTCCGTCCCAGTCTCAGGTCTTTTGCAGACTCCATCAGGTTTTCTTCCAGAATGGTCCTGTATTTGGCTCCATCCATCTTCCCATCAATTTTAACCATCTTCCCTGTCCCTGCTGAAGAAAAGCAGGCCCAAACCATGATGCTGCCACCACCATGTTTGACAGTGGGGATGGTGTGTTGCTTTTACGCCAAACATAACGTTTTGCATTGTTGCCAAAAATTTCAATTTTGGTTTCATCTGACCAGAGCACCTTCTTCCACGTTTGGTGTGTCTCCCAGGTGGCTTGTGGCAAACTTTAACCGACACTTTTTATGGATATCTTTAAGAAATGGCTTTCTTCTTGCCACTCTTCCATAAAGGCCAGATTTGTGCAATATACGACTGATTGTTGTCCTATGGACAGAGTCTCCCACCTCAGCTGTAGATCTCTGCAGTTCATCCAGAGTGATCATGGGCCTCTTGGCTGCATCTCTGATCAGTCTTCTCCTTGTATGAGCTGAAAGTTTAGAGGGACGGCCAGGTCTTGGTAGATTTGCAGTGGTCTGATACTCCTTCCATTTCAATATTATCGCTTGCACAGTGCTCCTTGGGATGTTTAAAGCTTGGGAAATCTTTTTGTATCCAAATCCAGCTTTAAACTTCTTCACAACAGTATCTCGGACCTGCCTGGTGTGTTCCTTGTTCTTCATGATGCTCTCTGCGCTTTTGACGGACCTCTGAGACTATCACAGTGCAGGTGCATTTATACGGAGACTTGATTACACACAGGTGGATTGTATTTATCATCATTAGTCATTTAGGTCAACAGTGGATCATTCAGAGATCCTCACTGAACTTCTGGAGAGAGTTTGCTGCACTGAAAGTAAAGGGGCTGAATAATTTTGCACGCCCAATTTTTAAGTTTTTGATTTGTTAAAAAAGTTTGAAATATCCAATAAATGTCGTTCCACTTCATGATTGTGTCCCACTTGTTGTTGATTCTTCACAAAAAAATACAGTTTTATGTCTTTATGTTTGAAGCCTGAAATGTGGCAAAAGGTCGCAAAGTTCAAGGGGGCCGAATACTTTCGCAAGGCACTGTATTTGAGTAATCCACTCGTTCAACATTCAAAGAAAGGAATCCAAAAAGCTACCGCTAAACTTTGTTAAAACAAGTCAAAATACATTTCTATGTAATCCTCAGGTATCCTAAATGTAATTAAATTATACTATTTCATATGGAAAGAAGTATGTTCAATAGAAAAACGATATTAGCAGCTGCGCATCATCTTCGTCGCGCGTGGATAGACTGATTTCCAAAGCTGTATCCCAGTACTGAAACTCATAATTCTTCTTTGGGAAGAAACCAGCCTGAAACATTGAACAAAGACTACTGACATCCAGTGGAACCCATAGGAATTGCAAACTAGGAGCCAGATAAACATTTTTCCCTATACGTTCTAATGGAAGAGCATGGGCTCTCAAAAAAATAATTCTGGTTTGTTTTCTCCTCCCATATCTACTGTGTTATAGTTTCCTACATTATTTTTTAAAAAATCTACAAACTTCAGAGTGTTTTCTTTACAATGGTACCAATTATATGCATATCCTGGCTTCAGGGCCTGAGCAACAGGCAGTTTACTTTGGGCACGTCAGTCAGGCAGAAATTTAGAAAAATAGGCCCTAGCCTAAGGAAGTTTTTAATGCTCTGATTTCTCCACTTTCACAGGACATATTCTATTCAATAATTTTGAATGGTGTAAAATGTTTTTGAATAAGACAAAGGACATGTCACATGTATCAGTTTGTAGCCTATTTATGTATTATTTATTTTATTTAGCCATCATAATTAATATCTTATCATATAGGCTATATCTCACATGCGGGTTTGGATGAGGCTGGGATACCTTGTTAGCGTCCCGACTATCTGACCATCAGATGCATAATCTCTAACACGTTATCACATCAAGATCACTTATTTTGTCATTAAACCGCACATAAGGGCACGGCGCAGTCAAGGAGAAAAAGTAGGACAACCGTCTGGTAAGGTAGTACAGTAGCCCCCTGAATGCTGCGGAAGAGCATGCGTAGAAAGATTGCAACCCAACATGAATCACATCGCCGTCCAACATTTGGAGCGAACAACAACGCAACGTTATCATCAGTTTTTGACTCGGCATTCCACTGGCATCTGTTGGAAAATTTGCCCATCACTTGTCCACAGGTAAGGATATATAACGTTTATTTAAATAGCTTGACAAATACAGTGCGCAAGTTTTGTTCTTAGTTCTACCCTGGCTGTTGATCGGAAAGAGTAACTTTAATGTCAAAGAGAAATGTCAAGCAGCGTTTTTAATGAATGTTATGGCTGTTTTGTTCACGAGCGAATAATCTGTCAGCGCACAATTTTTTTTTTATCCGGTCTATTTCAGGACATATCCTACCTGGAAATACATTATGACAGTCTACAGTAGTGCATTTTGTTCCACCCAAGAATTGGGATCTTGGTTATAGTTGCCCACATGATGATATATGTTCTAGTATTTCTGGCTTTGTGAACCTTTGGCGTCATAAAATCCAAAAGCTATCCGTTTGTTTTGTGTATGAGCTCAATTATGAAAAAAGGTGTTTTGCGACACTCAAACTTTTCTCTCAATGGGGGATTCAGATACTGTAGATTTGAGCCACGTTTTGATTTTAATCCTCTCTGGTCCATCTCAGTCTGGTCTATCTATATAGTATAAATATGTATCCAGATACATACCTTTCATTAAAAGCTTTCCTGCTGAGCTTGGACACTTGGACCAACCTACGTTATCAGGAGTGCTGTTCTCTTTGTATTTTGTAATTGACAACAAGTGTGTGTCAAATTTAGCACTCACCAGTCCATTGAGAGCTGGAGAGAGTGTGTAAAACGTAACACCTTTTTAAACAGATTACAGTTGTCCTCACAAAAGAAAGAAAGAAAATATTCTACTTTGGTGAAGGTGCCAAGTTCACATAATTCCACTGTTAGCTGGTTATGTGTTGCTATTTCTGGGTATCAAACAAGTCACACATGGAAAAATGACTCATTTAACATATCTCAAGCACTGTGTCAGAAGCATTCAGATCATTGAAGAATACTAATGTAATGCAGCTCATGCTGTTTGGTATAGAGGGCACTTTATGACCTCCCAAGAGGTGTTTGCAAATGTGTGAATATGGAGCAAGATTCATATTTGTATTACCAGGTAAGGATCTGTTTTGTATATATGTTATGTAGATCATTAGTAGGTTTGTAATGCTGTCAGAGCGCAGGGCAGCGGATCTCCCTTACTTTTTTCAATTTGAGAATACATGATGCTGGTAAAACTATTTACTTAAAAATGATAGAATGACAAACTAAATAAATATGTATAGCAGCCTAGAGGTAGGCCTAGCTACAAACTGGTTTCTTCCTTGTCTTCTCTATGGTGGTTGAGGGAATGATGAAGAACTATAGGCTATTTGTGTGAACTGCGGAGGCCCGTTACATGCTTGACCACTTTGGCCAATCAGAACGTTGATAAAAAGCTGCTGTTTTCGGTGCGTTCCGACATGTGGACATTTCTGCATCTGCAGTAACCCCTCTTTATACTTCAACTGGTTAATTTTTAATTTAGGACAGATGGGAGGAGAGGGTGTTCCAGTACAGTAAGTGGTGTTAATGCACAATAATGTTGGATGCCAGCCACCGATAAACCCCAGGCTCTGTCGTAACCGGCCTTGACCGGGAGGTCTGTGGGGCGACGCACAATTGGCCTAGCGTCGTCCAGGTTAGGGAGGGGTTGGCCGGTAGAGATATCCTTGTCTCATCACGCACCAGCAACTCCTGTGGTGGGCCGGGCGCAGTGCGCGCTAACCAAGGTTGCCAGGTGCACGGTGTTTCCTCCGACACACTGGTGCGGCTGGCTTCCGGGTTGGATGCGCGCTGTGTTAAGAATCAGTGCGGCTTGGTTGGGTGGTGTATCGGAGGACGCATGACTTTCAACCTTCATCTCTCCCAAGCCCGTACGGGAGTTGTAGCGATGAGACAAGATAGTAGCTACGAAACAATTGGATACCACGAAATTGGGGAGAAAACGGGGTAAAAAAAAAGAAGATTTTGTGCTAGCTTAGCCAGCTAGTCCTAAGGAAGACTCTAGTACACAGCAGCTGGGAGCTGAGCAAGCTAACAAGCATACTGTGTCACTAACTATCAAGCTAGCTAGTATACGGTGTTGCCCAAGCCTCGTGTGCTAGAGGGAGACGGTGATGACCTGTAGACAGTGTACTTCACGCCCGCCTGTCGCAGACGGTTTTCTCTGGTACACAGCAGGCGGGAGCGACACAGTGTGCTAGCTAGCTAACTAGAAAGCGAGCACACTGTGTCGCTAACTAGCAAGCTAGCTAGTAAACTAGCATACGGTGTCACCCTAGGCTCCTGTGCTTAGTGGGAGGCAGGGACGTCCTTCGTCTCCGCCTATCGGGCACTGTAATTCCACAGTTCTGTTAATGACTGAGGGCAGGACACTGTCTACTGGTGTTGCTCCTGCTAGCTAGCAAGGAGGACTCCGGTAGGCAGGGGCGAAAAACTCAGATAATACTTTTATTTCCACACCATTCTGCTGAGGACACCCACACCAAAGTGATCACATCAAAGCCCAAGGAGCCTGAACATCTCTGGATGTTGCTTGGGATATTTTGCCTATATTCGCTGAGATGCAGGCCCTGTTCTAGCTTGTTATGTTAGGGTGGGCAATTGAAAATGTGAATGCATTTAGGTTATAGAACAACAGGTTTTTACCTCGTCAGCTCGGGGATTCGATCCAGCAACCTTTCGGCTACTAGCCAAACGCTCTAACCATTAGGCTACCAGCTGCTCCAAGATTCATCCCCATACCAGGAGTCGAATCTGGGCCGCCAGGGTAAAAACCACGATTCCTAACCGCTAGACCATATGGGAAATGCATGAATACACCACACCAAATGCTTGATTTTTATGGGTGTTTTAAAATGATTTTCCTGCAATTCTATGTCGTAAAGATTTATGTTTACTACTTGGCCAATTGATTTGATAGGTGGGAAATGTTCTTGTTACTTATGCTCATGCTAGTCACATTAGCTCATCAGTCCCGAGGGTGGAACACCAATCTGTAGAGATCATTAAGAGGATTTATTAACCTCTAAAGGATCATTGCCCCCTAAAGCGCAACTCTAAATTGCGCCTAGTTTCCTAAGTCATATTGGCCTTTCTCATGCATTTCAAAGATGATGGAACAAAAAATTATATATGTTTTTGTCTTTGTATTATCTTCAGGTCCTGAAGCAATCCTTAAGAGGTCCTTTAAACAGTAACAGCAGCATAGGCGATGAGTCAAAATAGTTAGTGCAAAAAGGGTAAATGCAGATAGTTAACTATTTAGCAGTTTCCATTCCAAGTGGTGATGCAGCACGTCAAGATGCTCTCAATGGTGCAGCTGTAGAATGTTTTGAGGATCTGAGGGCCGATGCCAAATATTTTCAGCATCCTGATGGGGAAGAGGTGTTGTCATGCCCTCTTCAGGACTGTGTTGGTGTGTGTGAACTAGGGCTGGGTGATATGGCCAAAATATCACGTCTCTGTATTTTATGTTTTTGAATAATAAAAGTTCTAAATTTAGTTTATGAATAGTGGGTGACCCTAGGGTGGCAACACATACATTCTAAGTGATTTCAATGTGTCTTAATCCATTCTGATTGTTTTATACTGTTCAGTTCAACTTCAACCGAAAATCATTTTTAGCATTTTCATCAACTTCTGCATTCCCAGCACTCATTTTAGATCATTTCCACACTGCCACGTAGGGCTGCACACTATGGCCAAACAATCTAAGCCGTATTTCTAACCAAATGTTGCAATTGCGATTTTGAGCAACACACTTGGGTAAACTGTTGAAATAACAGAAATAGAATGATAATTCAAATTCTATAGTTAGAATATAATAGTGGGCATTTTCAATACAGTGTTGTTTGACATGACAACGAATTAAAATGCAGAGTAGGAACCAAAGTGTTGATAAGTGTTTCCTTGTGGACTCTATAATCTTTGGATACATTTCATGTTTTCTCTTAGCTACAAGATGTAGCTGACATATTCTTGCTTCGCATATTTCTCTTTGATTTAGAAGACGCTGTTGCAAAAACATGCTGATTTAGGTCTACACCATCACTGGTATTTTCAGGCTGTATAGCTAACTGGGTTCGCTCTGACTCAGTACAAGTATTAGCTATCTAGAAATTAGCATTAGCGATTAGAATGGACTATTAGCGGCTAACAAGATTGATGCCTAACTTGCTGAATACAATCTAGCTGTTTCCAGATGTAAGAAGTCACAAACTAATAGTGTAATTACAGAACGCTAGTGGATTTACCGTTGAAGTCAGAAGTTTACATATACCTTAACCAAATACATTTAAACTCAGTTTTCACAATTCCTGACATTTTAATCCTAGTAAAAATTCCCTGTCTTAGGATCGCCACTTTATTTTAAGAATATGAAATGTCAGAATAATAGAGTGATTTATTTCAGCTTTTATTTCTTTCATCACATTCCCATTGGGTCAGAAGTTTACATACACTCAGTTCGAATTTGGTAGCATTGCCTTTAAATTGTTTAACTTGGGTCAAACGTTTTGGGTAGCCTTCCACAAGCTTCCCATGATAAGTTGGGTGAATTTTGGCCCATTCCTCCTGACAGAGCTGGTGTAACTGAGTCAGGTTTGTAGGCCTCCTTGCTCGCACACGCTTTTTCTGTTCTGCCCGCAAATTTTCTATGGGATTTAGGTCAGGACTTTGTGATGGCCACTCCAATACCTTGACTTTGTTGTCTTTAAACCATTTTGCCACAACTTTGGAAGTATGCTTGGGGTCATTGTCCATTTGGAAGACCCATTTGTGACCAAGCTTTAACTTCCTGACTGATGTCTTGAGATGTTTCTTCAATATATCCACATAATTTTCCTGCCTCATGATGCCATCTATTTTGTGAAGTGCACCAGTCCATCCTGCAGCAAAGCACCCCCACAACATGATGCCGCCACCCCGTGCTTCATAGTTGGGATGATCTCCTTCGGCTTGCAAGCCTTCCTCTTTTTCCTCTTTTTTTTACCAAATTCCCTAACAAAAGAGGCTATTTGAACATAAATGGTGAACGTTATCGAACAAAACAAACATTTATTGTGGAACTGCGATTCCTGGGAGTGCATTCTGATGAAGATCATCAAAGGTAAGTGAATATTTATAATGCTATTTTTGACTAATGTTGACTGCGCAACATGATGGATATTTATTTTTGCTGGTTTTGGCTCTGAGCGCCGTTCTCAGATTATGCTTTTTCCGTAAAGTATTTTTGAAATCTGACACACTTCTCCTTAAAGCAACCGCTGTATTTAAAGTTCCATGCATAACACTTGAATTTTCATCAACATTTATAATGAGTATTTCTGTGAATTCATGTGGCTCTCTGCAATATCACTGCATGTTTTGGAACTACTGAACATAACACGCCAATGTAAACTAAGATTTTTGGATATAAATATGAACTTTACCGAACAAAACATACATGTATTGTGTAACATGATGTCCTATGAGTGTCATCTAATGAAGATCATCAACGGTTAGTGATTTCATTTTATCTCTTTGTGCTTTTTGTGAGTCCTCTCTTTGGCTGGAAAAATGGCTGGGTTTTTCTGTGAGTTGGTGGTGACCTAACATAATCGTTTGAGAAATTTGATTTATGAGATTTCTGTTGATTTGTATTTGGCGCCCTGCAATCTCATTGGCTGTTGGAGAGCGGAACCCCAGTCCTAGACAGGTTTTAACAGTGCGATTTGCCAAGGCAGGATACTCTGAGCGCAGCCCAATCCAGAAATCAGGCAGTGGCTTCTGATTTGAAATAAAAATTTCACAGAACCGCTTGTTGCAATTTCGATGAGGCTCTCTTGTTCAGATATCGGTAAGTGGACTGGAGGCAGGGCATGAAAGGGATAACTAATCTTAGATAGAGAAGAGCTCCAACTTCTTAATCATAGCCTCAATGTTGTCCCGCACATTGAATATAGTCCCACTAATCCTAGATTCAGATCATTCAGTTGAAAAAAAAGATCACCCAGATAGGCCAGTCGTGTGAGAAACTCGTCATTACGCAAGCGGTCAGAAAAGGGAAAATTATGGTCAGTAAATAACTTTAAGCTCGTCTCTCAATAAAAAAAAAACAACGTGTTAATACTTTACCCCTTGATAACCAGCGTTACATGGTTGCTGCCCATATCATTGCATTGTGCAGAAATTACTTGAGAGTTCAGGGGCTTTGCTTTAAACAAAGTTAACCATTTTCACTGTAGTGTCCAAAACGTCTTTCAAGGTGTCAGGCATTCCCTTGGCAGCAAGAGCCTTTCGGTGGATGCTGCAGTGTACCCAAGTAGCGTCAGGAGCAACTGCTTGCATGTGCGTTACCACTCCACTATGTCTCCCTGTCATGGCTTTTGCGCCATCAGTACAGACACCAACACATCTTGACCACCAAACTCCATTTGATGTCACAAAGCTGTCCAGTACTTAAAACATAACATATCCTGTTGTCCTGGTTTGCAGAAGAGGATGTCTTCCTTAATTTATAAGTGTAACGGACAAATACCAGGAGCTGTGCCAAGCCTGCCACGTCTGACTCATCCAGCTGTAACGCATATAATTCACTGGCTTGTATGCGAAGCAGTAATTGTTTTCAAACATCTCCTGCCATGTCTCTGATGCGTCGTGAAACAGTGTTGTTTGATGAAGGAATTGTCTGCATAGTTTTTTTCCTCCCATCATTGTGCCAGCCCTGTCTGTGGCAGTAGGAAGAATGAAGTCCTCCACAATACTTACTTACTGACTTTATTGTCCCCATGGGGAAATGCTGTTGCAGTGTCATGTACACATTTTAAAGTGGCATTTAAATACAAAACAAAATTGACAATACAACAAAGTTACATACCAATAAATTTAAAAAATGTGGAAAAAATAAATTAAACATTTAAAAAAAAAGACTGGCCTGCTGGCCTTACGGAGTCGATAGGAACATTAGCCCAAGCTATTTAGGATGGATATCACGCCTGGCACAAATGATTGTCTAGTTCTGTTTTTCCTGCTGAGGGGTGCCCTATACCTGCGCCCAGAGGGGAGTAGTTCAAAGTCCAGGTACAGGGGGTGGCTTGGGTCTAAAATTATTTTGCATGTTTTGTTTCTAAATTTCTTCACGAGTGAAGGTTTCTTCATCGAGTTGTGAGAGTACTTTTGCACATACAACACACTGTGGCTGAGGAAAGGCACTACTCCCAATATAAGTGAACCCCACATGTGGAATTACTAATGCTTGCATTGGATGTGCTCGTGGAAGCAGAACAACTTGTTTCGTCGACACGTGCAGGTGTAGAACTGCTGGTAGAAGCAGTACTACCAGTAGAGCTGGTATGTGTCTCTATGGATGCGGGCATTACTTCTTCTTTCTTTTACCATTTTATCTATTTTTGAGCAAAACGAATGAGCAGCAGCTACGTTTGGCTACATACGGACCGTTAGTGGAATTCCCGCGAGAGAGTAACGGTTAATGTGATTGGATTATTTACTTGACTAGGCTACCTGTATTTGACGTGTTGTTATTTCGCTGACCACTAGATGGTTACATTTTATTTTTGGCAGTGAAACAAGGCTACTCAGGCAAGAATAAAACCTCACACAAATGTATAGCGCCATTGGACGGCAGTGTGCGTACCCCTGGGGGACACGTACCCCAGTTTGAGAATACCTGTTGTAGATTACAGCATGCCCTTGTTTTGCTCTAGGTAAGCACACTGTTCAAAGAAATAGGATATTAGCTGCGTATCCCAACTCCCGAAGTGACTTGGCTATGTTTTAGAAATGACAAATGAAATGAAATCTGTTCAAATCGGAGGTGGATACTTTGAAAACAGGGTTGTGTTAAGTTGTCACCAAACAGTAAAAACTGAAATTGAGAGGTAGCTCTAATTGTCAAATAAGAAGTGCTTGTTTTCATTTTTCATTTTCTGAAACATTTTGCTACTGTATGCTCTTGTGAACATGACCCAGGCCTCCTGGTAGATACAGGGAGAACTCGGATGCTGCAGGGGCCCCTATACTCGGCCTCCAGGGTTCTCTATATGGGCCTGCGCATGATTGAGAAGATGGTGTGGGAAGATTCATACTGTTTGAATGTGCCATTTAGGCAAATCCCACTCCCATGAGAAAAGTGCAATCCAGGTGAGCTGTGCTGACTCTAGCCCTGTGGTCAACCTCCATCCCCCCTATCCATCCCCACTTCCCCCTTTCCCTCTCTCTCCCAGGTGTGCACTGCCTACTAGATAAGAAAGCGTCAGGTGCACCATGGGAAAATAAGTCATAAATCAGCAGAATAGGCCTGGGAAAAGTTATAGATGCAGGGCTATGCACGTGAAATGCAGAAACACAAAAAACACTTTGAATGCAAACTATGAACTTGACTTGATACTTTCGTGTTGATATGTTAGAATGGACCCGGACGATGTTGGGCCAATTGTGTTCCACCCTATGGGACTCCAATCACGGCAGGGTGTGATACAGCCTGGATTCAAACCAGGGATTGTAGTGACACCTCTTGCACTGAGATGCAGTGCCTTAGACCGCTGCGCCACTTGGCAGCGACCCCGTAATGGGTTGCTCTATGATCGCTGTGAGATCCTATACCAGCTTTTGTTTACTGTAGTGGTTCTCATTGACTGGTATGAGACTGGACTGTTGTGCCTTTTTACTGTGAGGGTGGGGTTCATTAGGCACTAGACAGAGAAACTGACAGACAGCCAGGGACCACCTGGACCTGTAAGAAACGCTAATTTACATGTTCTGTTGATTGCCCTCATGAACACAACACTGAAGTAGGGTGTTTTTGCACAGTAGTGGGGATAAGTAGTTCAACAAGCTAGAATTGGGAATACTATTTGAATGAGCATTTGAGTTGAAGTATCCTGAAGGCTACAATATAGAGATCAACAATTGTAATGTCAATAGGTAAAATGTATGCAATATTGGAATGCTTTCATAACCTTACATTTTACATTTACATTTAGCAGGCGCTCTTATCCAGAGCAACGTAGTTAGTGCATTCATCTTAAGATCGCTAGGTGAGACAACCACAAATCACAGTTGTAGTAAGTCTTTTTTTTCTCAGTGAAGGAGTTATCAGCAAAGTCAGTGCTATTACGAAAAGACAAGTGCAGTAAAAAACAAACATTTATGGGGGTAACAATGAGCTGTCTTATTTAAGATACTCGTTGAATAGGTAGGGTTTTAGAAGTTTTCAGAAGATGGGCAGTGACTGCTGTCCTAGTGTCAGGGGGAAGCTTGTTCCACCATGTGGTGCCAGGACAGAGAAGACCTTTAATTAGGCTGGGATGGCCAAGAGACCAGACGTGGCAGAAAGGAGCGCTCCCGTTGCGGTGTGGGGTTTGAGCATAGCCTGGAGGTAGAGAGGGGCAGTTCCCATTGCTGCTCCGTAGGCAACCCTCGTGGTGTTGTGGTGGATTCAAGCTTCGAATGGAAGCCGGAATGTGCAGAGGAGTGAGGTGACCTGGGAGAACTTGGGAAGGTTGAACACCAAGTGTTCTGGATAAGTTGCAGGGTTTTGATGGCGCAAGCGGGGAGCCCAGCCAACAGAGAGTTGCAGTAGTCCAGACAGGAGATGACAAGTGCCTGGATTAGGACCTGTGCCGCTTCCTATATGAAGAAAGGTTGTACTCTACGGAATAAACTCTATAGTATGTACCGATCTTTGAGTTTGACACATTATGTTGCTCTAACATTAGTAAAAAGGTGTTGAGATTTATTTCGAGTCCAAATCTAGACCCCACTATCAGCATAAATCAGAGAAATGAGATTCAAAGCTACAGACTACATTGTTATCATGTGGAGTCCCCCCCCCCCCCCCCCCCCCCATGTACTTTACCATTGCCTTTGCATTGTGGGGCCCTGTGTTCACCATGAAATGTACATGTTTATACGACACTCGACGGAGCCCGCCATAGAGGTTGCTGGGTAGTGAACTGCACATAAATAAATTGGCTCCATGTCTCGGGTGTCTCGGCGGACCTAAACAAATAGTCGCTGTGGAGAACTAGGATATTGGGAAGGTCAGCTGGTTCCAGCAATTAGCTGCAAGGATACGGAGATTGAAGGGGTCTAGGTCTACGTCCCAACTGGCACCCTATTCCATATGTAGTGCATTACTTTTGATCAGGCTCTTGTCAAAAGTAGAGCAGTATGTAGTAGAGGTCGACCGATTAGGATTTTTCAACACCAATACCGATTATTGGAGGACAAAAAAAAAAGCAGATACCGATTTAATCGGCCGTTTTTTTAAATGTGTGTATGTGTGTGTGTGTGTGTATGTATGTATGTATGTATGTATGTATATATATATATATATATATATATATATATATATATATATATATATATATATATATATATATATATATATATATATATATATATATATATATATATATATATATATATATATATACATATACATATACACATACACATACACATACACATACACACACATATATATACAGTGCCTTGCGAAAGTATTCGGCCCCCTTGAACTTTGCGACCTTTTGCCACATTTCAGGCTTCAAACATAAAGATATAAAACTGTATTTTTTTTGTGAAGAATCAACAACAAGTGGGACACAATCATGAAGTGGAACGACATTTATTGGATATTTCAAACTTTTTTAACAAATCAAAAACTGAAAAATTGGGCGTGCAAAATTATTCAGCCCCTTTACTTTCAGTGCAGCAAACTCTCTCCAGAAGTTCAGTGAGGATCTCTGAATGTTCCAATGTTGACCTAAATGACTAATGATGATAAATACAATCCACCTGTGTGTAATCAAGTCTCCGTATAAATGCACCTGCACTGTGATAGTCTCAGAGGTCCGTTAAAAGCGCAGAGAGCATCATGAAGAACAAGGAACACACCAGGCAGGTCCGAGATACTGTTGTGAAGAAGTTTAAAGGCCGGATTTGGATACAAAAATATTTCCCAAGCTTTAAACATCCAGGGACAGGGAAGATGGTTAAAATTGATGGGAAGATGGATGGAGCCAAATACAGGACCATTCTGGAAGAAAACCTGATGGAGTCTGCAAAAGACCTGAGACTGGGACGGAGATTTGTCTTCCAACAAGACAATGATCCAAAACATAAAGCAAAATCTACAATGGAATGGTTCAAAAATAAACATATCCAGGTGTTAGAATGGCCAAGTCAAAGTCCAGACCTGAATCCAATCGAGAATCTGTGGAAAGAACTGAAAACTGCTGTTTACAAATGCTCTCCATCCAACCTCACTGAGCTCGAGCTGTTTTGCAAGGAGGAATGGGAAAAAATGTCAGTCTCTCGATGTGCAAAACTGATAGAGACATACCCCAAGCGACTTACAGCTGTAATCGCAGCAAAAGGTGGCGCTACAAAGTATTAACTTAAGGGGGCTGAATAATTTTGCACGCCCAATTTTTCAGTTTTTGATTTGTTAAAAAAGTTTGAAATATCCAATAAATGTCGTTCCACTTCATGATTGTGTCCCACTTGTTGTTGATTCTTCACAAAAAAATACAGTTTTATATCTTTATGTTTGAAGCCTGAAATGTGGCAAAAGGTCGCAAAGTTCAAGGGGGGCGAATACTTTCGCAAGGCACTGTATGTATATATACACACATTTTTGTAATAATGACAATTGCAACAATACTGAATGAACAATGAACACTTTTATTTTAACTTAATACATATGGGCTTTTGGATGGGTGTTCTTTAAGGTGATTCCACAGGTTGGTGGTATTGTTTGATTTAGCCGTTGCTGACCCCATGCTAACATCTTTATCACAAATAAGACACCTTGCTTTCCCTAGTGCCAATTCTATGTAATAGTCCCACACTGGTGCTCTGCTTTTCTCTGCCATCTGTAAAACACACACACACAGCTCTGAAGTGACAATGATACTGAAGAGTCTGCTTAGGAGACAAATACTCTCAACTGTTTGAATAAAAATAGAGTTTAAGTTACCTGTGATGAATGTTGAAAACAAAAACTGTAATTTCTACGTGCAGGAAATCCTATTTTATTTTAATAATGGACATGGTAAGAATTGACTACCAAAGTGCGAGTCATAATTCTGAAAAGCGGTTTATTCCATAGGATAATTTTTAGATTCACTTAAAATAAGGTCTGTGTTTTGTGTAGGCTTACACCACCTTGCCAATTTTATAACTGTGTAGATATCCATAGGACAAGGTAACTCTGATCAATATTGGCTAAATATAAGCGAATATCACAGGCCTTATTTGAAGTAGATCAAGACATTCTCTATGGAAGACATGAACGGTAAAATAACGAAGGAACCCCTTTCAAGTTCAGCCGCAAGTTATTACAGGAATTATAACGCGTCGACTATTTCTCTCTAAACCATATACCTTTGACTATTACGAGCCTGCTGCTGCCTACCACCCCTCAGTCAGACTGCTCTATCAAATATCAAATCATAGACTTAACTATAATAAACACACAGAAATACGAGCCTTAGGTCAAATCCGGAAACTATCACCTCAAACAAAACGTTTATTCCGTTCTGTATTTTATCTAACGGTTGGCATCCATGAGTCTAAATATTCCTGTTACATTGCACAACCTTCAATGTTATGTCATAATTACGTACAATTCTGGCAAATTAGTTCGCAAAAAGCCAGGCGGCCCAAACTGTTGCATATACCCTGACTCTGCGTGCAATGAACACAAGAGAAGTGACACAATTTCACCTGGTTAATATTGCCTGCTAACCTGGTTTTCTTTTAGCTAAATATACAGGTTTAAAAATACATACTTGTGTATTGATTTTAAGAAAGGCATTGATGTTTATGGTTAAGTACACATTGGAGCAACGACAGTCGTTGATTGATTTGTTTTTTATAAGATAACTTTAATGCTAGCTAGCAACTTACCTTGGCTTACTGCATTCGCGTAACAGGCAGGCTCCTCATGAGGCAGGTGGTTAGAGCGTTGGACTAGTTAACTGTAAGGTTGCAAGATTTGATCCCCCGAGCTGACTTGGTAAAAAACTGTCGTTCTGCCTCGTTCCTAGGCCGTCATTGAAAATAAGAATGTGTTCTTAACTGACTTGCCTAGTTAAATAAAGATTAAATAAAGGTGTAAATATTATTTTTTTTAAATAAGCAAAATCGGCCGATTTCCAATTGTTATGAAAACAACTTGAAATTGGCCCTAATTAATCAGCCATTCCGATTTAATCGGTCGAACTATGTAGGGAATAGCGTGCCAGTTAGATGCAGCCTGGGAGCTCGGAGGGGCGGTGCAAGAAGACAGGGAGGGCTGGGGAAGACCCCTACTGTTGGGTGATTAATTCATCATTCCTGTCAGGTACAAAGCTATTATGGGTAGAGAACAGAGGGAAAAAGAAGGAGTTCTTGAATAGCAATGGTCTATGTAAACTCATGTCATTAGCACACACACACCCACCCCTCCAAAAAACACCTACGTCTATCCTTTGGCCTTCTCGCAGATGGGTGAGGAGAGGGCAGGCAAGTAGAGGTATGCTGTGAACCGTAGTTCATCTCAGGTTGCCAGTGATTATATGCTAGCCCATCTTGTGTAAGGTTCTCTTTATTGGTTTGGTCATTTTGTCCTGCTCTGCCCTTCAGTTGAGCTGTAGAAGGTACCTCTGCACTCCCCCACTCTGCGCTTCCCCCATAGGTTAAAGATGCCAATCTAGGCCCCTCTCTGGCTGTCAGATCTGGAGGTCACGTCCCCCACAACATCGACAGCCCTTAGATGTGAATGTGTGATAGTGCAGATGTAAATGTGTGATAATGCACTCAATGCCAATCAAGGGCAGAGTGAAGGAGAGGAGCTGATGCATATTTGACTGCTGGAGTGCAGAGCAAGAGGCTGCCACCCTCCTCTCTGTTACCTCACCCTCTCCACACTCTCTGCTCTAGCAAAGGCTATTATGTAACTTCAAAACATGGCTCATTCTCCCTTGTTTTCAAAGAGGTATAACTATTCCCTGGGCTGCCTTCGCTTCATTAAACTGAGGTCAGGTGACGTGGCATGTTGAAGCTCTGCCAGTCATCGGTTCTGTTTGGAGAGGCAGTCAGATGGAAAACACTCCTCACAACAAGGCACTGGTTGCAAACGCAGCCCTGTCTCCCACACAATACTTCAACTCAGTCCAGTAGTATTTTCATACCTACAGTAGCATCTGGGTCATATTCATTAGTGCACACTGCTTCAAACCCTTTTGCAACGGAAAAAGAAAACAAGCGTTCAGGTAGATCCCTCTCTGTTACATTGTGTTTTTTAAATTTGGTACCTGATTAACAAAACCCAGTCAGCAGATTATTCTCTGAAGACCACAATGCCAATTTAACAGAAGTGATGTCATGGAGTAAAGGAATACAGAGCCAAAATAGCTTCAATCAGTCCACTTAATCCTATGTTGTGCCGGAATACTTACGAATCAATGTTTACAATCAATATACAATTGATTTGTCAGCCTGTTTAAGCAACGACTAACTTCCTTAACCGATTATCTTAAATACAATGAATTACAGGCAAACTGAATAGCAGTCAGTCCCATAAATGCCCTACATTTATTAATATGTTTCTGAACAGGGCAGAGGTCACCTCAAGTAAGAAAGTAAAGAGTTATTGCATAAAGTAGATAGAAAGAAGGTAGAGGTCTCTTCAGTAAGGTATAGGAGCTGAAGGCACACACCCAAACACGTAACTGATGCAGACCAACCTCATAAGGTTATGATTATATACTGCAGAGTTAACCTTTAGTACCTCCAGTGGTGTAAAATACTTCAGTAAAAATAATACTTTAAAGTACTACTTAAGAAGTTGTTTTGGGGCATCTGTACTTTACTATTTATATTTTGGACAATTTATACTTTAACTCCACTACATTCTTAATGATAATAACACTTTTTACGCCATACATTTTTCCTGACACCCAAAAGTTATATTTTTTATACTTAGCAGTACAGGAAAATGGTCCAATTCACATGCTTATCAAAAGAACATCCCAACAATCTGGAGAACTCTAAACTAAACACACATGCTTCATTTGCTAGTTATGTTGGAGTGTGCCCCCTGGATATCCATAAAAATAAAAATTGCGCCATCTGGTTTGCTTAATATAAGGAATTTGAAATTATGTATACTGTTACTTTTGACACTTGAATACATTTTAGGGATGACATTTACTCCAATACTTAAGTATATTGAAAACCAATTACTTTTAGACTTTTACTCAAGTAGTATTTTACTGGATGACTCACTTTTACTTAAGTAATTTTTCTATTAAGATATCTTTACTTTTACTCAAGTATGACAATTGGGTACTTTTTCCACCACTGAGTACCACACATTACTTGTAGCTGAAAAGTTTTTTTTAATGGATTTTTTAATGACATGAATCAGCATTAGCTGGGGGAAAAAGACACTTCAACAGTCTTTAGTTTCACCTTTAGTACCCGCAGTGACTCTTTATCAACTCTTTGCTCGTAAATGGCAGAATGAAATCCCTCTACTCCTTAACTGTGTCACATCCTCCAACAGACACTTCCTCATTTCCACTATGGCGGAGTGCGAGAGAGAAGGGAAAGGGCTCCAGTAGATTATGTGTTTAATTACTTCCACAGTAGGAGATTCACAGGCCGGCAGAAAGCCCCTCTACAGATGAGACCATAATAATAGAATGATTTAGAATGGACAATCCCATTCAAGTGAATATCCTGTAATTGGGTGAACAGGCAGCCATATTGATTTGAAGATATTCCTGGAGGATTAAGTGGACTGAAGTTATTTTTGGCTCTGTTGACCTTTCTCTATAGCAACACTTCTTTTAAGATTACCTTGTGATCTTTAACAGAGATTAATCTGTATCTCAACCTGGGTTGTGTTCATTAGGCCCCAAACAAAGAAAATGGACAGAGACAGGAAGGGAGTACCTGGACAATAAGAAACGCTCCATTCAAGTAAGAAAATACAAGTAAAGAGTTATTTCATAAAGTAGATAGAGGTCTCTTCCGTAAGGTAGCACACACCGAAACACATAAATAATTTCAAATAACAAAATCGAATTAGATTCACTACCCTTAACTCCATAAAGAAAAATAATTGTAGGCATACGGTCATAGTAAAATAGACTTATAACAGCCTACCCTTAGTCAAATGCAACGCCCTCTCCTTCTTCCCATTGGTCCAAATCACAAATGGAGCTAAGAACTAGAAGCTTCATCATAATCATCAATATTACAAATTACCTTCAAATCAGTATTACAAATGACCTTAAATTCATTTTTCAAATGTCTGTCCAGTGAGGGTGATCAAACCACATTGGAAAGTCAGGACAGAGATCATACAAACCCTTCAAAGAAGTTTCTTCAAATATTAGACTAATGAAATGGAAAACCGTCAAACATTTAATATCCCAGATTTCCAGTAAGTTCCCAGTACATGTCTTATCAAAATAATTCACGTTTTCAATTAAAACTCAAAAAAGAAAAACTTCTGTGTGTGTGTGTGTGCCTCTTTAAGATACCTTGGCACGAAGACAAAAGGAAAACTTACTAAACCCAAATGAAATAGTGTCAGCTGATGAAGATCATCAAACATTAGTGATTAATTTTCTCTTTTTGTGACTCCTCTCTTTGGCTGGAAAAATGGCTGAATTTTTCTGTGACTTGGCGGTGACCTAACATAATCGTTTGTGGTGCTTTCGCTGTAAAGCCTATTTGAAATCGGACACTTTGGTGGGATTAACAACAAGATTACCTTTAAAATGGTATAAGATACATGTATGTTTGAGGAATTTTAATAATGAGATTTCTGTAGTTTGAATTTGGCGCTCTGCACTTTCACTGGCTGTTGTCATATCAATCCCGTTGGATATAGGGGGCGCTCTTTTAATTTTTGGATGAAAAACGTTCCCATTTTAAACAAGATATTTTGTCACGAAAAGATGCTCGACTATGCATATAATTGACAGTTTTGGAAAGAAAACACTCTGACGTTTCCAAAACGGCAAAGATATTGTCTATGAGTGCCACAGAACTGATGTTACAGGCGAAACCCAGATAAAAATCCAATCAGGAAGTGCCGCATTTTTTGAAACCGCCTAATGCCAATGACTCCTTATATGGCTGTGAAGGAGCTAGGAGTCAGCTTTTTCCACGTTTTCCCCAAGGTGTCTACAGCATTGTGACGTCTTTTTAGGCATTTCCATTGGAGAATGGCTGTAAGGGACCATATAGGGCGAGTGGTCGCATGGTGTCTCCGAGAAAACCTTGCGTAAAATACTGAGGTAGCCATTTTTCCAATTGTTTCTTATGAGAAACCAACTGCCTCGACGGATATATTATCGAATACATATGTTAAAAACACCTTGAGGATGGATCCTAAACAACGTTTGCCGTGTTTCTGTCGATATTATGGAGCAAATTTTGAAAAAAGTTTGGCGTTGAAGTATTTTTCGGTCGATTTCTCAGCCAAGCAGGATGAACAAACAGGACGGTGCCAACAGGTGCCATACTTATTTTCCACCAAAATTTGCAAATAAATTCATTCAAAATCCTACAATGTGATTTTCTGGATTTTCTTTTTTTCTCATTTTGTCTGTCATAGTTGAAGTGTACCTATGATGAAAATTACAGGCCTCTCTCATCTTTTCAAGTGGGAGAACTTGCACAATTGGTGGCTGACTAAATACTTTTTTGCCCAACTGTATATATTTTATGACCCCCAATGAGCTTCCCGCTGGCTCCCCTGTGGAATGTCAATGGTCCTCTGTTTGTTAAACCAGATATCAGAATCACAACCCTGTCCATCTTCTGTTCTGGGCCTGACCCTGCTCTCTGATCCTCTTATCTGATTAGGTCATGGTTTCTAAATTAGCATGCACACAGTTTCATGGCCTAAACTCCATTAATACTCACAGTAATCATTCACTAAACAGGATACAAGCTACATTTTTAACTTGAAACATGTTACATTTTAATAGAATCCATCAGTCCCCCCTAGTAAAGACACAACAGTTTAATATCATTAACTGAAGACTGATAGTTTTTATCAAAGATTCTCTGTAATTAGTTATTACGCGATTAGACTGATTAATCATGTAACCGTAATTACTAGGAAGTCGGAGCACCAAGGAAAAATATTCCGATTACAAAGTTATCATTTCCTAAAATAACTTTTCAGATATTTTATCTGATCAATTAGTCTTCAAATTAATGAATAATTTACTTTACCTCACGTTAGTCTCATTCCAAACGTTGTAAATTGTTGGTTATCTGCACTAACCCAGTCTTCACTATGAGTCATCCATACATCAATTGTCTTAAATCATTTATTTATTACTAACTAAGTAATTCACAGAAACGCATAAACAAACAAACAAGGTAAATGTGGTTACATGAAATGATAGGAGATTGTGCCCTAGTGGGCTGAACCGGCATGGCGGCTTGTTAGACAAAAGGGGAAGTGGGGGTCGACTAAAGTCACTACAAAGTGATAATTATAGCAATTGAAATGCTAATCCTTTGCACATGAACGCTTACTCATTCGGGAACAATTGCAATCAGTATATATATTTACGCTCAGTGTGTCGTCTTGATCGCTGGTGAAAAGTTTATTTATTTTGTAGAATTGTCCGTCTCTCTCCCTCTCTCTCTCTCTCGGTTGTGGGTAGAGGGGATTGTTCAGAGTGACATTCATTATAGAATAGATGTTTCGGTGGTTGTCGTTCTTCGCGTTCAATGATACCGAATTCCTAGCTGCAGACTAGTAATTAATATCAAAGACTTGTTCTTATTCTGTCGGTATCGAAAGTCTAACCACGTGGTATGGTTAAAAGATTCAGCAATGGTCTACAACCTTTGTCCTCCTAATGGAGATTATTCTAGACAACCCCACTAACCACAATCCCATGACCTACAAAAACTCCAAGACAAAACACACCACATAAATAACCCATGTCACACCCTGGCCTGACCAAAATAATAAAGAAAACACAAAATACTAATACCAGGGCGTGACAGAACCCCCCCCCCCCCCCCCAAGGTGTGGACTCCCGGCCACACACCTAAACCCATAGGGGAGGGTCCGGGTGAGCGTCTGTCCACGGTGGCGGCTCCGGTGCGGGACGTGGACCCCACTTCAACAAAGTCTTAGTCCGCTTAATACGCGTCCTTAGATGTGCGACCCTCGCCGCCGACCTTGGCCTAGTAACCCTCATCAAGGGCCCCACTGGACTGAGGGGAAGCTCGGGACTGAGGGGAAGCTCGGGACTGAGGGGAAGCTCGGGACTGAGGGGCAGCTCGGGACTGAGGGACAGCTCGGGACTGAGAAGAAGCTCGGGCAGGTTGATGGCTCTGGCAGATCCTGGCTGGCTGGTAGTTCTGGCGATCCTGGCTGACTGGCGCTTCCGGCAGATCCTGGCTGACTGGCGGCTCTGGCGGATCCTG
The DNA here is from genome assembly GCF_057628025.1 of Oncorhynchus mykiss. NCBI lineage: Eukaryota > Metazoa > Chordata > Actinopteri > Salmoniformes > Salmonidae > Oncorhynchus > Oncorhynchus mykiss. The sequence continues at coordinate 22,944,643 of NC_143028.1, read as the reverse complement.
GCTGAATGGCGGATCCTGGCTGAATGGCGGATCCTGGCTGACTGGCGGATCTGGAAGATCCTGGCTGACTGGCGGATCTGGAAGATCCTGGCTGACTGGCGGATCTGGAAGATCCTGGCTGACTGGCGGATCTGGAAGATCCTGGCTGACTGGTGGATCCTGGCAGACTGGCGGCTCTGGCTGCTCCATGCTGACTGGCGGCTCTGGCAGCTCCTTGCAGACTGGCAGCTCCTTGCAGACTGACAGCTCCTTGCAGACTGACAGCTCTGGCGGCTCCTTGCAGACTGACCGCTCTGGCAGCGCTGAACAGGCGGGAGACTCCGGCAGCTCTGGACAGGCGGGAGACTCCGACAGCGCTGTAGAGGAGGAAGGCTCTGGCAGCGCTGGACAGGCGAGGCGCACTGTAGGCCTGATGCGTGGTGCTGGCACTGGTGGTACTGGGCCCAGGACACACACAGGAAGCCTGGTGCGGGGAGCTGCCACCGGAGGGCTGGTGCGTGGAGGTGGCACTGGATGGACCGGACCGTGAAGGCGTACTGGAGATCTTGAGAGCAGGGCTGGCACCAACCGCCCTGGCTGGATCTTCACCCTAGCCCGGCAGATGTGAGGAGCTGAGATGTAGCGTACCGGGCTAAACACGCGTACTCGGGACACCGTGCGTTCCACCGCATAACATGGTGCCTGACCAGTACCACGCCCGCCACGGTTAGCACTGCTAGGCGCACTGTAGCGCTGAGCTGGCACAGGACGTGCAAGGCTAGGGAGGTGCACAGGAGGCCTGGTGTGTGAGGCTGGCACCATCTTCACCAGCCGACTAGCACGCACCTCAGGACGAGTATGGAGAGCTGACCCAGGTGCCATCAAATCCCTGACACGCTCCGTCAGGCGAATTCCGTGCCTCATGCACCAACACAGCAATTCCCTCATAACTCTCTCCTCCAATTTCCCCATTAACTCCTTCACAGTCTCTGCTTCGCTCACCTCCAACACCGGCTCTGGTTCTGGTTTCCTCCTTGGCTCCTTACGATAAACAGGGGGAGCCGGAGCCTGAATCAATTTCACCTCCTACTGTGGCAGTTCCTCACTATAGATGCGTTTCAACAACAAAGCTTTTACTATATGGATTCCTAACAATGCCATCAGAGCCACCTCGTAACTGCCAATGCGGCATAATCCAAAATCCACCTTATTTGATAAATAGTCCAATACCATGCTGTTCCTACAGCATCTTCCACAACCTTAAGGGTATTTTGTTATTACTCCCAATGTAACTGCAGTAAGTATTGTTACAGCTGTAACTCTGTCACTGTCAGTAACTTTCATCACTGGCTTTATCGCTAGATCTATGATTGAGTTTGTGAGATATTCTCTGCCTTTTTCCCAGTCCTCTCCTAATGTTTTCCTGACCATCTCATCTATTGCCTCCTTATGTTGTGCTATAGTAGGGACTGGTGGGTAATAATTACCATTACTCGGATCTGGATCACATCTCTCATCCCATGGCATACCTATCCCCCAACCCCTTGTGAAAACCCTGTGTGTGACATAGATTTTAGGGCCTAAAGGTTGTTTTTCCACAATCCCTCTACAAATTCCTATTTAACCATGTGTTGGTCCCAGTTCTCTGGGAGGTATGTCAATGGATTATCTGCTCTTTGATATGGAGGAGAGAGCAGTGGGTTAAACTATTTCAGCGACGGTTATGATCACTCTCCTAGAGTCCTCCATGTTGAGCTTATCCTCATAGTAGTCCTTCCACTCTGCACAGTGGAGTGGTATCATTCTCTAATGAGTCTATCACCCATTTTCTTAATTTATAGGCGAGTCACATTTATTCCTCTATTTCCTGTCCCTGTAAAAACTATGGCCTTGGTTTTCAGAATACCCTGGAGAGGCCTTACATGGGTTACCCCCACATCTGACATCAACACTCCATATAAATGTCCAGTACTTCCCACACTCTGCCAAAGGCATTGGTGTATATGTGTCTCATGAACTAAAGTAGGGCCTAACTGAGCCTGTAAATGAGCCTTCATCTGCTCATATCCCTCACTTTGCTCATGCCGTTTAACAATAAGGACTATCTGGTCATTATACTCTCTTTGCATAATATCATCCAGGGTCTGATTACCCCAACAAGCTATTTCTCACCAGGTCTTTAGCCTCTCACTATCTAAAATCTTCCCAGACCATTTCATTCCTGTTGGTGTTGGGTAATGTAAAACCTCTTGCTCCGATATAATCTCCTCTTTTGTTTCTGTAGCTTCACCTGGCTTGACGTCCTGTGTCGTATAACTCTCAAAAGTCTTGTCCTCTGCCCACACTAACTTGAAGGTTATTCATTTAACTGCTGTTCTTTTATCTGGAGTCTATCGCACACAATGCCATGTTGAGGGAGGGTCGAGAATCTGGTTTCATCCCTCAAACTATCTGTTCCATTGCCCTCTTTACAAATGCATGTTTGTAAGAGAACCGTCCTCTTATCAGAACATCCTACATCTAGGACACTAGACCTATTTTCTAATGGAGCCTCCCATATCCCCATGCCCTTATTATTAGTCACGCTCATGGCTTCAGCAACTTTGGATGTTACCCTCTCCCAATGAACCTGAGTATCGAGCTATCCACTCTATATGAAGTGTTATTTGATTTTCTCCCCTTGGAGTAGTAGTGATTATAGCAGCTGCCACAAAAACTAAAAAAATAAATAAAAAATAAATAAAAATGTCCCTAGGCCCCACATTAATGCCCTTCTACAGTGTGATCTACACTCCTTTTCCATTATCACCTCTATCAAATCTTGCTCTAGCCTCTCCCAATTTTGACTCGCATCTAATTTCCCGTGACCCATCCAGCCTTTCATTAAATCTATTTCAGAATATGACGAAATATGTCTCACAAGATTAAAACATTTCCCCCAATGTTTTCTGAGTTTGCAAGGAGTATTTTCCCATTCCGATTATAACTTGTTACCTTTTATTCTCCATTGACTTTGATTCTCGCAAGGATTTTCCACCCCCCCATTTGCTCCACTTCCATCCATGTCAAATTATTTGGGTATTGTTACTGGATCTATATTCAATGACATGGTTAATAGCTGTATCGCCTTAGATGATGACAATATTACCCTGCTAAATTAAGTGGTTTCCTGCCGCAAATGTAGCATATATCTTAAGGAATCAGCTTTATTTAATCCCTGGCATCTTAAAATGTTGCGTGAGACGTGTCCTCCCACGTCTCCCTTCACGTAACTCTATGATCTCTATGAACCACTATTGATCGAACTGAGGCCATGCAACGCTATTTAAAAGTTTCCTGCTCCACTGCCTTTAACAGTTGCTCTGTTCTTTGGTTAAAGATGCAAACACTTGCATTGCTGCATTCTCAACCGAATGCACCGGGTGTAGTCGGCTCCATTACTACTCTACACTCATTCTTCCAATGGCCCCACATCTAAAAACATGGCTCTATCACCTTAGAAACCAGGGTCTGGCCCTGAGCCATCGCTCCCTGGTACCTTATGAAACAGAAACACCAACTCATGCTATGGAATGCGGTCACCCAAAGCATCGTAAATCTTCTGTCAGCATTAAGCCCCCCAGAGGCCCACTTTCAGTTCACACAGACACAATAGGGTTATAAGAACCATCGATGTTGCATTAAACAACCATTGATGCAATACAGTATTATAGGAATCTTGCAGACCATCATAAGGTTATAATTGTATAGAATTAACCTTCAGTACCAGCAGTGTTAAAACATTTAGGTAAAAAAAACTTGAGTTCTACTTACGAAGTTGTTTTGGAGTATCTGTACTTTACTATTTATATTTTGTGTTCATTAGGCCCCAACTGAAGAAAATGGACGGAGACATGAAGGGAGTACCTGGACAATAAGAAACACTCCTTTCATGTAGAAAAGTCAAATGAATACTTGGACAAGGAGTACCTGGAAAATAAGAAACACTCCTTTTCATTTTCCGTTGCAAAGCTTCCTGCCCTAATTAACATGACCCAGGTGATTTGATTTCTTAATGTACATAATGGCAATCCAGCATAGAGTCCCCACAGGGTAGGCTATGCAGTCTGCGTATTTGTGGAAATTAATTGGACTTTGTTACTGCAATCCCTGGGGTGGAAATTAAGAGCACACAAACATAATAACAACACATTATAAACAGTATTGGTCCACTCCACTCTCAGTGATGTGTGTGTGTGCCATCATTGACATGTCCACCTCAATGTATTGTTTTATTGACAGCTAAGTCAGAAGGTAGGGAGTAGGGGCTGAGGTGAGGTCTGGAGTCGGCAGTACAACTAGACCAGACGTCGGCACGGGTGTGTTTATGTGAGTAAGAGAGAGTCATACAGTCCTACTGACATTGGTTTTGCATGGTAGCAAGTGTGTCCGTCAGAGTAATGATATCATGCTCGGCCGGATGCTGTGCTGAGCAGGTGCATACACCGCAGACACTTTGACCTCTGCCACTCCACATGCCAGTGTGGCAGATGGAGGAGAGTTTAGTCCTACCCCCCCAACCCCTCTCCTCCCACCGACCGACCATCATCACCTTGTCCACAGCCCTCCGAGGAGAAACTAAATGAAATGTTCCGTCACTGTGTTGGCGCTGCCTCCTCTTCTCCTGGTTCCCTGCCTGGCCATTACCTCACAGCCCTGTGTCGGCACAAAACCTGGCTACATGCATGGCACGAGTCTCACTAAGTACCTCCCTATGGAGAGACAGTATGGCCAAACCGCTAGGGAAAAAGACAAGGCATCAAAAGGATGCTGATTCAAGCCCCTATTTGGGATTTGAAGCCCCTTTTGGGATACATAAAAATTTTATACAATTGTTTGTTTGTTGTTTATCACAGTGAATATATATATTCTCGCTTTCATCCTTTGTTTTCTGTTTGGAACAGAGGCATTGTGGACTTGTGAAGACTAATTTGCTGAATGAAAAAAAAAATACCTGAGGCAAGTACTGACCTGGATGGGAGAATTAAGAGTTGTTGTGTCCAGCTGTTACCCTCCTCATAGGGATTGTTAGCAAACACAGAGGTTGAGTCCTGAATGACACCCTGTTCCCTTTATGGTACACTACATTTGACTAGGGCCCATAGGGCTGTAGTCAAAGTAGTGCACTATAAAGGGAATATGGTGCAATTTGGGATGCATCCAGAAGCACTGGAGAGATTAGTCAAATAAGACTATTTAACTTGATTTGGAAAGATGAGTAGAAAATGTTTTGTACCTTTTCAGAAATATACAATACAACTGTATTGTCCATATGTTACACTGCCGAAAAATGGACATTTGTCTTCTGCTCCATTCTCAACCCATGCATCCCTTTTGATATTTTAAGTAGAAATTGTGCACCAATATTGAATTATAAAAGCCTGTTACATTAAATGAATTGCCTTTTAATATAGACCACATTCATAATTCATTTTAATATGAATAAAGGCTTGCTAAATTGGCAACAATCTGCATTTTGACATGTCCCTAATGTTTTCTGATTTCTAGGAAGATTTGTACACACTTAACAAAAATGTATATCATTGTAAAGTTACTTTGTTACCATTTCTGAAGATGATTATTCATTTCACGTGATTCATTTTAATTTGTCCTTCATTTTAAGGTCAACTCTGTCAACTCTGTGAACAGAACTCTTGTTTAAATATGGTGAAAATATTCCTTTTTAAAATGTTTTTTTTCAAACGAAACATTGAACATCTAATAGTCAAATCAGTATGTAATGGCCAGTGAGCTGGTTCTACTCTTTTTGGCAATTTTCTGGTGTTTTGTGGTGGAAAACTGAGCAGGTCGAGCACAACATGTCAACTCTGTTACCCATAGACAGATGGGCCATTTGAGTTTTTGTAAAACTTGCATTCAATTGCCCTCCCTGTTGCATAACACAAGCTTCCATTTCCCCTGTCACTATGGGATTTATGACCGATTTAAGATTACGTCAACCCTGTTACTTTAATTGACACAAGTCAGGGGTAGACATGGGAAATCAGCAAATTATATCACAAATTGGCTTAAACTACGATGCATTGTATTGAAAAATTATTTCAACTGTTAATTTTTATCTGTCCCTAGTCTATTTATCTGTCCCCCGTCCGCTGGAGTTTAATCATTGCACTGTGATACAAAATGCGGAACCGGGGTGCCTTAGGACCATGCAGACACCTCAGAGTGGTTGGGTAGGCTGTTTGGTGGTTTTCCCAGACTGGATTTAGGTTGGCGTGGATAGCACAGAGCGTGCGAACAGAGGCAGCTGTTGTTTTGCTTTTTATCAGAGTTGTAAAGCAAGCAGAGCAGAAACTGGCTACTCTTTATTTGGCTGATGTAGCTGGCAAGGTAACTGCTGTTTGACTTAACAGGAAACAAGTGTTTGCTCTGTGCTGAGCTGGTAGTGTAACAGACATGTAAAGTAAGCTAATGTTTCATCCCCTCTTGACTGAAGTTCTGTCTGAAGTGAATGAACTAGCTAGCTAGCTACAACAGCCAGTTCAGCTGTAGCCTCTAGCTATCTGCGAGGTAGCAGTATCTAACAGCTGTTGTATGTATGGAAATGTTTTGTAGCCTTTGTTTTGTCCCCTTCCAACAGAAGTAAATTGATGTACCATTGGTGCGAGCCAAAAGTTGGTTAACCTTACATTGCTATACTGACTGATTGAAGTAAAATCGAACATTATTGGTCTGTCATTTTCCCAAGATAATTCCCGACTTTACACACTGACACGGTATAAACAGCTCTACGGGCTTCACTTTCATGGTGCACAGTCAGTACACAACACTTTGCTCATTATATCTTAGCAGGATCAGATGGTGACAGGTGTCCCAGCAGGGTCAGACAGCTGCCAGAGAAGACCAGTCTACAGAGCTCAGGTGAATTTTGCAGTATATTATCGCAATCAGTGAATGAAAAGTTCCATCTTGAGTTGATGGGTAGGCTACAGTCTGGGATCTGGGAATAATGGTAATTTCAATTATTGAACTATTAATTCTATTCTTGGATAATATCTCATCTCACCTCATCTGAGCAAGATAAGATGGTGACGGGTCTCAGCAGGGTCAGGCAACTAGGGAAGACCAGTCTGTGATGGCGCAGAGGGGAACTCTAGGAGATGCAGCAAACACTGGACCAGCCAGAAACTTCAAAGATTAAAACTATTTGAAGGCAGTTTGACAAACTTATAAAGTTGATTTCCAAACTGTATTAAGAGGCGTTTCCCGATGACACAAAACATGTAAAACAGAAATGTGAGGAAGATCTAGGAGACACTACTGATGAATGGATACAGTCATGTTCATATAATCTCAGACATAAATTACTCCAGTTTAAGACCCTCCATAGACTGTACTATATGCCAGCGAAACTGAATATCATACTTTCAGAAATGTAATTCCTCTGCTGAAGGTGTAAAACACAAAAGAGGACATATTTCAGTATGTTATACTCTTGTGAAGGCTGGCTGAATTCGGGCAGTGTTCTTTTATCTCAGCATGTCTACAGATTCCCTGTTTTTGTTTGCTTGGGAATGTTGATACTGGAGACTCTTACCTGAATAATATCTGTAACCAAGCATTTGTGTCTAAGAAATGCTTTGCAATTAATTGGATGGTTGGTTATCCTCCCACGATGTATGGCAGAAATGTCAAGTTATGTATCACTAGATGAATTACAAGATTAAGAGTATACTGTGCAACTTTCATAAGGTCTGGATGCCTTATATAGAATACTGTAAGACAAAAGGAGTCTGTATTGAAAACATGCCCATGTCAGGGGAGATACCTATTTAGGCAATCCCTAGCTGCTGGGCTGTTCAGTCCTGACTCAGGGAGTCTGCATTACTGTCACTCTGGCCTTGGCCTAACACACCTGAAACCAATAATGAATGTTTCACTAAGATCCTAAAGCAGACTCGGGTGTTGGGTTGAGGCGGTGGACCCCTGAGGGCAGGACGAGATGATCCAGCTATATTGTGTACAAGTAAAAATAGCTCTACAGTAAGATTAGGCCTATGGTATGAATGACAGTGCCCTCCGTAATTATTGGGACAGTGAAGCATTTTTTTTAAATTTGGCTCTATGCTCAAAGTTTGGATTTGAAATTAAACATTGACTATGAAGTTAATGTGCAGACAGTCAGCTTTCATTTCAGGGTATTTTTTAAATCAATATCGGGAAACTTATTTCGAAATTACAGAACTTTTTGTACATAGTTCCCCCATTGTAGATCAAGCTTGTGACTCTACTAATTTGTTGGATGCATTTTCTGTTTGTTCATCCCGACTGAATAGTGATGAGTGAGAAAGTTATATGCACAAATGTCATACCTCCAAGACATGCTAATCTCTCACCAATACAATAATAGGGGAGGTTAGCATTTTGGGGGGGCATGATATTTGTGCGTCTAACTTTCTCACTCATCATCATTCACAATTCATTCAGGATGATCCATAATCTTAGTAGCATCCACATTAATGTAAAAGTGTATAGAAATAAGAAATAAGTGATCCCAAAAGGGTCATATTAGATTGTATCAATGCAGGAAATTAGCTTTAGCTCCCCCAGACCCCTACCAGGTTGTGTCCCCATGTCCCCCCCACTTCTAAAACCAAAGTGGCACCCCTGGATTTTTCACATTAAAATATACAGTACCAGTCAAAAGTTTGGATGCACCTACTCATGCATTCCAGGTGACTACCACATCAAATTGTATTTATCACATGTGACGAAAACAACGGTGAAATGCTTACTTACAAGCCCTTAATTAAAGAGCAGCAGTAAAATAACAGTAGCGAATACAGGGGGTACCAGTACAGAGTCAATGTTCGGGGGCACAGGTTAGTCAAGGTAATTGAGGTAATGTAGTTAGAGTTAGTGGCTATGCATAGATAATATACCCAGAGTAGCAGCAGTGTACTGTATAAGAGGGGTCTGGGTAGCCCTTTGATTAGTCTCCTGAGGGGGAATAGGCTTTACCGTCCCCTCTTCAGGACTGTCTTGGTGTGTTTGGACCATGATAGTTTGTTGGTGATGCAGACACTAAGGAACTAGAAGCTCTCAACTTGCTAGACTACAGCCCCGTCGATGAGAATGGGAGCGTGCTCGGTCCTCCTTTTCCTGTAGTCCACAATCATCTCCTTAGTCTTGATCACATTGATGGGGAGGTTGTTATCCTGGCACCACACGGCCAGTCTCTGACACATAGGCTGTCTCATTGTTGTCGGTGATCAGGCCTACCACTGTTGTTTCATCGGCAAACTTAATGATGATGTTAGAGTCTTGCCTAACCATGAAGTCATGAGTGAACAGGGAGTACAGGAGGGGCCTGAGCAGGCACCCCTGAGGGGCCCCCTTGTTGAGGATCAGCGTGGCGGATGTGTTGTTACCTACGCTTACCACCTGGGGGTGGCCCGTCAGGAAGTCCAGAATCCAGATGCCGAGAGAGGTGTTTAGTCCCAGGGTCCCAGTAGTCATTTAGGCAGGTTACCTTGGTGTTCTTGGGCACAGGGGCTAGGGTGGTCTGCTTGAAACGTGTTGGTATTGCACACTCAATCAGGGACAGGTTGAAAATGTCAGTGAAGACATTTGCCAGTTGGTCAGTGCATGCTTGGAGTACACGTCCAGGTAATCCGTCTGGCCTTGTGAATGTTGACCTGTTTAAAGGTCTTACTAACATCGGCTACGCAGAGCACAATCACAGTCATCCGGAACAGCCCTGCAAACCCTGCCACAACCAACGAGCGTCGGCACCGGTGTAATACGATTCAATCAAAACAGTTCTGTAGCTGAGCATCTGTGTCATCTGACCACTTCTTTACTGACCGAGTCACTGGTGCTTCCTGCTTTTGTTTTTGCTTGCAAGCAGGAATCAGGAGGATAGAATTATGGTCAGATTTGGAAAGACAGTACCGTGCAGTATCGAAGAGCCCTCACTGCTGCTCGATCATCCTATTTTTCCAACTTAATTCAGGAAAATAAGAACGATCCGGAATTTATTTTTGATACTGTCGCAAAGCTAACTAAATAGTAACATTCCCCAAGAGAGTATGACTTTCACTTCAGCAGTAATAAATTCATGAACTTCTTTGAGCAAAATATCATTAGAAAGCAAATTACGAACTCCTCATTAAATCTGCGTCTTCCTCCAAAGCTCAGTTGTCCTGAGTCTGCACAACTCTGCCAGGACCTAGGATCAAGAGAGACACTCAAGTGCTTTAGTACTATATCTCTTGACACAATGATGAAAATAATCATGGCCTCTAAACCTTCAAGCTGCATACTGGACCCTATTCCAACTAAACTACTCAAAGAGCTGCTTCCTGTGCTTGGCCCTCCTATGTTGAACATAATAAATGTCTCTCTATCCACCGGATGTGTACCAAACTCACTAAAAGTGGCAGTAATAAAGCCTCTCTGGAAAAAGCTTAACCTTGACCCAGAAAATATAAAAATGAAAATCGGCCTGTATCAAATCTTCCATTCCTCTCAAATGTTTGAAAAAGCTGTTACACGGCAACTCACTGCCTTCCTGAAAACAAACAATGTATATGAAACGCTTCAGTCTGGTTTTAGACCCCATCATAGCACTGAGACTGGACTTGTGAAGGTGGTAAATTACCTTTAAATGGCGTCAGACCAAGGCTCTGCATCTGCCCTCGTGCTCCTAGACCTTAGTGCTGCTTTTGATACCATCGATCACCACATTCTTTTGGAGAGATTGGAAACCCAAACTGGTCTACACAAGTTCTGTCCTGGTTTAGATCGTTTGTCAGAAAGATATCAGTTTGTCTCTGTGAATGGTTTGTCCTCTGCCAAATCAACTGTAAATGTTGGTGTTCCTCAATGTTCTGTTATAGGACCACTATTGTTTTGACTATATATTTTACCTCTTGGGGATGTCATTCAAAAACATGTTAACTTTCACTGATATATGGATGACACACAGCTGTACATTTCAATGAAACATGGTAAAGCCCCAAAATTGCCCTTGCTGGAAGCCTGTGTTTCAGACATAAGGAAGTGGATGGCTGCAAACTTTCTACTTTTAAACTCGGACAAAACAGAGATGCTTGTTCTAGGTACCAAGAATCAAAGAGACATTCTGTTGAATCTGACAATTAATCTTGATGGTTGTACAGTCGTCTCAAATAAAACTGTGAAGAACCTCGGCGTTACTCTGGACCCTGATCTCTCTTTTGACGAACATATCAAGACCGTTTCAAGGACAGCTTTTTTCCATTTATGTAACATTGCAAAAATCAGATATTTTCTGTCCAAAAAAAAATGTATCCATGCTTTGTTACTTCTAGGTTAGACTACTGCAATGCTCTACTTTCTGGCTACCCGGATAAAACACTAAATAAACGTCAGTTAGTGCTAAATACGGCTGCTAGAATCCTGACTAGAACAAAAAATGTGATCATATTATTCCAGTGCTAACCTCCTCCTCACACTGGCTTCCTGTTATGGCAAGGGCTAATTTCAAGGTTTCTCTGCTAACCTACAAAGCATTACATGGGCTTGCTCCTACCTATCTTTGCGATTTGGTCCTGCTGTACATACCTACACGTACGCTACGTTCACAAGATGCAGGCCTCCTAATTCTCCCTAGAATGTCTAAGCAAACAGCTGGAGGCAGGGCTTTCTCCTACACAGCTCCATTTTTATGAAATAGTCTGTCTACCCATGTGAGAGACATAGACTCGGTCTGTACCTGTAAGTCTTTACTGAAGACTCTTCTCTTCAGTAGTGGGGGCTGTGCTATGGCAAAGTGGGTGGGGTTATATCCTGCCTGTTTGGCCCTGTCTGGGGGTATCATCGGATGGGGCCACAGTGTTTCAGCCTCCAGTATTTATGCTGTAGTAGTTTGTGTGTCGGGGGGCTTATCCGGTCTTATCCGGTGTCCTGTATGAATTTAAATATGCTCTCTCTAGTTCTCTCTCTCTCTCTCTCTCTGAGGAGGACCTGAGTCCTAGGACCATGCCGCAGGACTACCTGGCATGATGACTCCTTGTTGTCCCCAGTCCACCTGGCCGTGCTGCTGCTCCAGTTTCAACTGTTCTGCCTGCGGCTATGGAACCCTGACCTGTTCACTGTGATTACTATTATTTGACCATGCTGGTCATTTATGAACATTTGAACATCTTGGCCATGTTCTGATATAATCTCCACCTGGCACAGCCAGAAGAGGACTGGCCACCACTCAAAGTCTGGTTCCTCTCTAGCTTTTGGCCTTTCTAGGGAGTTTTTCCTAGCCACTGTGGTTCTACACCTTCATTGCTTGCTGGTTGGGGTTTTAGGCTGGATTTCTTTACAGCACTTTGATATATCAGCTGATGTAAGAAGGGCTATACTGTGGGGCAAAAAAGTATTTAGTCAGCCACCAATTGTGCAAGTTCTCCCACTTAAAAAGATGAGGCCTGTAATTTTCATCATAGGTACACTTCAACTATGACAGACAAAATGATAAAAAAAATCCAGAAAATCACATTGTAGGATTTTGAATGAATTTATTTGCAAATTATGGTGGAAAATAAGCCTAAGAAGCCCATGCGCAATGCCAATCTTCGATTGGAGTGGTGTAAAGCTCACTGCCATTGGACTCTGGAGGAGCAGTTGAAACACACTCTCCGGAGTGATGAATCACTCTTCACCATCTGGCAGTCCGACGGGCAGATCTGGGTTTGGCAGATGCCAGAAGAACGCTACCTGCCCCAGTGCATAGTGCCAACTGTAAAGTTGTAATGGTCTGGGGCTGTTTTTCATGGATCGGCCTTAGTTCCAGTGAAGATAAATCTTAACGCTACAGCATACAATGACATTCTAGGCGATTACCAACCTTGTGGCATTATCAGCATGACAATGCCCCCATGCACAAAATGAGGTCCATACAGAAATGGTTTGGAGAGTGGAGGCTGGTATAGCAAAGGGGGACCAACTCCATATTAATGCCCATGATGTTGGGATGAGATGTTCTATGAGCAGGTGTCCATATACTTTTGGTCATGTTGTATGTGTGTATATATGTATATATATAAAAAATAATTTTCTTATCATATGAGCATTTATGATTCATTGAACTTGGTTTATTCTGGCACAAAGAACCAAATCAAATCAACCTTTATTTGTACAGCCCATTTCAGACATGGACTGCAATGCACTTCACTATATTTTTTTAAATAAAAAACATTAAAATAAAAACAAATATTTGCTACAGAACATAAGAGGATAAAAACAAAATAATAACAATAAAGACTGAACGACTACAAGGGACCCTAAAGAAAAGCAAAGCTAAAAAGTTGTGTTTTAAGATCTCTTGAATATGTCCACCTTTTCAGCCCTCCTAAGGTTATCTGGCAGGCTATTGCAGAGGCTGGGGTCATAATAAATAAAGGCTGCCTCTCCATGCCTCTTGGTCCTAGGCTTTGGGATATTTAAAAGGTTAGTGCCAGAGAACCTTTTGGCTACATCTCCAACAGAACATGGGAGGGGTATTGGCTGGGGACTGACTGTTGTTGATGGTCTGGCTTGGGTAACTGTTTGGGTGTCTTTCTTTCTCGGTTCATATTGCTGTTGGCATTCTCTGTCCTTCTCGAACTGCTGTCCCAGGCGAACCAGTCTATCGACAGTGGTGACTCTTTCTCGGAGTTCACTGGCTAGTAGTGGGTTGATGTTCTTCAATATCAACTTAATGACCTCTTCCTCCTCAATGCCAGGTTTCCACCTTCTGCACAGGGAGTGGTAACCGTATGCAAAGTCACGGATACTCTCTCTTTACACTCGATTCCTGACTCTTTCTGCTAGCTCATCGGTGTAGTCCTCAGACAGAAATGCAGAGGAAAACCTGGCCTCAGTCAGCACAGGAGGTCCACCAGTCTCGAGCTGTCCCATGCAACACATTCCTCAATGTGGCAAGGAGTATTTGTCAGCCAGGGGTTTGAGGGCAAGAAAGTCACGACATCTTTCCAGATACATTAGCTGATCAGGACTGTCATCCTTTTTCTCCAAAGGTGGGAAATTGCAATTTAATGGGCATCGCCCCCACATGACGTCTACTCAAATCACAATGAACAAAAGAGCTAGGAGGGATTGAGGAGGTAGAGGGGAAGGGAGTTATCAGACCATGACAATGAACACCAGGATACATGGTGGATTGTGGCTGCAGCATGGCCTTGTCTTAGCTGTTCTGAGGTGCCAGCTTGGCCAGTGGTCTGAACAGAAGTGGACACCAGAGAAGCTCTGTGCAAGGAGTTGTGTCTAATGGAGGCCATGTCAACAGACACGTCATCCAACATTAACACAATTAGAGCTCTGTCTGCAAGTGGTCTACAGTGTTAACCAGAGGAGAAAAAACAGAATTAACATCCTTGAGGACCTCAGTGTGGTGATGTTGCAAACTGCCTGTCCATGGCACCAGTAATATCCCATCTTCGAACTCTCACTGAGCTCTGTCAGCATGGGAGTTAGAGTGGTCAGTGAGTTTCTAAAATCCATTGCACTCTGTTGTTGGTCTTCACTCAGACATTTTAATTTATGGTGGATTAGAGTTTGGAGATGTTGAGTCCGACGAATATCAAGGAGGTCACCTTGAAGTTGTAAGACTACAACCTCTGGAGATAAACCGGACCATGGAGGAAGATTGGGTGTCAGAGGGAGGGCTAGCTCAGTACTTCCACAGATCCCTGTCAATAAGTGAGTAACTGGTTAGACCTCCTGTGGTCCAGACCGAGCATTCGGATTCCCAGGGTTCAGACAAATTCAGGGCCGTCACAACAGGAGCATCAAAACCTCTACTACCAGGTTCAAGAATAGCTTCTAACCCAGTGCAATCCGCCTGCTAAACCAAGCAACCTGAGCTACTTTTAGCACTTTGGCACATATGACTGAACTGTTTTTATGACCTTACCACTTAGCACTTTTACTTTGTTATTTTTATACTGTATATGTGTATGTACTGTCCTGTATGTGAGAGAGCCCCAACAGATTTCCAATGTATTTGGAAAAGAAACTACTTGCACATGAACTATTGACTGGCTTGTGTGTGTGTGTTTGTGTGTGTGTGTGTGTGTGTGTGTGTGTGTGTGTGTGTGTGTGTGTGTGTGTGTGTGTGTGTGTGTGTGTGTGTGTGTGTGTGTGTGTGTGTGTGTGTGAGAATGACCTGCGGCGCGCTTATATGTGTGTGTATTATGGTTTACTATTTTTTTGGTATTTTTCAAATGTTCCATCAACATGAAAATCCCATAGATCTAGCTGCTCTCTTGGCTAAATAAATAAAACTAGCTCCAGAAGGCTACCGGTAATCGTTTTGAGTGTGAACTGTATGTGTGAACTGTATTACTGTACTGTATTTTGTTGCTGGATCGAATCCCGGAGCTAACAAGTTACAAATCTGTCGTTCTGCCCTTGAGCAAGGCAGTTAACCCACTGTTCCCCGGGCGCCGAAGACGTGGATGTCGATTAAGGCAGCTGCCCGCACCTCTCTGTTTCAGAGGGGTTGGGTTAAATGAGGAAGACACATTTCAGTTGAATACACTGTTGGACAACTGACTAGGTATCCCCCTTTCCCTGTATTATATGGTCTGGATTTGCGCACATTGTTTAAAGCAGAAGAGGACATGCGATTCTGGTGCAGCACATGCGGCCTACAAAGTTACAAGTATAGACTAGCAAATTTTATTTAAATTTTTTAAATAGAATATGGGGATATTTGTATCATTTAGTAGGCTGATGCATATAAACCTTTAATAATATTTCCCCTAATGGTATTAGCCTACCTCCTAATTTCCTCTCTATTGTTGCTTCATTCCTCCCTCACTTTCAACAGGTAAATTAAATAAGTTTCGTTATCCATGTCTTCCTCATTCCAATGGCATCCTTGAACAATATAGGACTAGCAGTAGATGGAGACGGCTTTCACTTCTCTTAACAAAGATTGAATGGTTATGCGTCTGAATTGTTAACAGCTATAGTCTACCGTGATTGCGCGTTCGATCTTCTTTCTTATATATAGGGCTATATCAATCTTGAACAGGATTATCTGTTTTGGTGCAATTTGAATGGAGTTGAGAGAGAGGGTCCTCACGTGTGCACCGATTTTAAAGCAATGACATTCAAGTGATTAACTGTTATAACACTCTGCAGCTGCAATTCATTTTTGGGGATCTTTACAATTAAAAAACAAGGTGAGCATAGGCTTTGCTGCAGCAACTGTAGGCCTTCCTGTCACAATAAAAAAAAGTTACCATGATGAGATTATAGGTCTACATCCATTGTGAATTGCTTTCCACACTGAGGTGGGTTGTCTGACCCCACCCTGAGCATTGATTCATCTTGCAGAAGCCGTAGATAAGCAGATTTAGACATGGCACATAATTGAACAGTTCCATTTCACGTCATGCTGTTCATATAAATAGTTTATTATAATTCACCAGCTTCTCGCAGTTATTTATCCCGAGTAAAGGGAGTGGTAACCGGGTTCCCCGCCATTCAACCCTAGTGTGTATGTGCTTGGATGTGCGCCTGAATGTTTGTATCTGTGTATGCACGAGATGTGTCGCTGTTTGCATGAGAACGTGTGTATCTGGAAGGTTGCGTTAGCAGTTGATGTTATTCTTCAATAACACACACCCCAAAGCAAATCGTGGGGGGTAAAATATATTTATTCAAAGAGAACAAATCATAGTTGTAATGCTGGAAAGTATATGTTAGATGTTTATTCTTCCCTGTCCTAAGTGTTTTCTCCAGGGAACAAAGAGACAGGATGTAGTTTATACCCAAGCCTGTCACGCCCTGACCTTAGAGAGCCATTTTATTTCTCTATTTGGATAGGTCAGGGTGTGATGTGGGGTGGGCATTCTATGTTTTGTTTTCTATGTTTCTTTATTTCTATGTGTTGGCCGGGGTATGGTTCTCAATCAGGGACAGCTGTCTGTCGTTGTCTCTGTTTGGGAATCATACTTAGGTAGCCCTTTTTCCCTCCTTTCAGTGTGGGTAGTTAACTTTGTTAGTGGCACTGGTTGTTTCGGTTGTTCGTTTGTTGTTTTGTTGGTGACATTTTTAAATAAAAGGAGAAATGTACGCTCACCACGCTGCACTTTGGTCCTCTTATTTTGACGACCGTGACAAAGCCTAGCCTTTGGTTGACCAATTAGAATTCCTTGCAGTAAAATTGGGCCAATGGCAAAATACCAAGTTTTCCATTTCAGGCTCAATGTAAAAACAGTTTGGACCATAGATGTTGAACTGAAAAACACGAGTTCCATTGCTCTCTAGCCCTCTTGACCTCTGCATTGTGTATTTATATTAGAATATTCTTACAGTTGGGGTGTATTTGGTAAGTATTCAGGCCCCTTGACCTTTCCACATTTTTATACTAACCTTATTTGAACATTTATTAAATTGTTGTATTTTTCCCTCAACAATCTACACACAATACTCCATAATGACAAAGCAACAGGTTTGTAAGAATTTTTGAAAATGTATAAAAACTGAAATATCCCATTTACATAAGTATTCAGACCCTTTACTCAGTACTTTGTTGAAGTCTTCTTGGGTCTGTCGCTACAAGCTTGGAACACCTTTATTTGGGGATTTTCTATCATTCTTCTCTGCAGAACCTCACAATCTCTGTCAGCTTGGATGGGGAGTGTTGCTGCACAGATTTTTTCAGGTCTTTCCAGAGATGTTAGATCGGGTTCAAGTTTGTGGGCCACTCTAGGAAATTCAGAGACTTGTCCTGAAGACAGTCCTGTGTTGTCTTGGTTGTGTGCTTTGGGTCATTGTCCTGTTGGAAGGTGAACCTTCACCAAAGTCTGAGGTCCTGAGCACTTTGGAGTAGATTTTCAACAAGTATATCTCTGTACTTTACTCCATTCATCTTTGCCTCATTCCTGACTAGTCTCCCAGGCCCTGCCGCTGAAAATCATCCATGCAGCATGATGCTGCCACCACCGCGCTTCACCGTAGGGATAGTGCCAGGTTTCCTCCACACGTGACACTTGTCATTGAGGCCAAAGAGTTCAATCTCGGTTTCATCAGACCAAAGAATCTGGTTTCTCCCCCTATTGCTCAGTTTGGCCGAGGGGCCAGCTCAAGGTGGTTCTGACCGTAAGGTGCTACAGAGGGTAGTGCGAATGGCCCAGTACAACACTGCCATCCAGGACCTATATAATTGGGGCGGCAGGGTAGCCTAGTGGTTAGAGCGTTGGACTAGTAACTGAAAGGTTGCAAGTGCAAATCCCCAAGCCGACAAGGTACAACTCTGTCGTTCTGCCCCTGAACAGGCAGTTAACCCACTGTTCCTAGGCCGTCATTGAAAATAAGAATTTGTTCTTAACTGACTTGCCTTGTTAAATAAAGGTCAAAAATAAAATAATGATAATAATAGGCGATGTCAGAGGAAAGCCCAAAAATGGTCAGATACTCCAGTCACCCGAGTCATAGACTGTTTTCTCTTACTGCACGGCAAGTGGTAACGGAGCGACAAGTCTAGGACCAAAAGGCTCCTTAACAGCTTCTACCCCCAAGCCATAAGTCTGCTGAACAATTAATCAAATGGCCACCGGACAATTTACATTGACATTGACTTTTTATAATTTTTTACTTTAGTTTATTGGGTAAATATTTTCTTAACTCGTCTTGAACTGCACTGTTAGTTAAAGGCTTTTAGATAATCATTTTACTGTAAGGTCTACACTTGTTGTATTCGGCATGATTTTTTGGTACCCTACCCAGGTCTGTGCCTCGACACAACCCTTTCTCAGAGCTCTACGGAAAATTCCTTCAACCTCAGGGCTTGTTTTTTGCTCTGACATGCTTTCAACTGTGGGACCTTATATAGACATATCTGTGTCTTTCCAAAACATGTCCAATCAACTGAATTTACCACAGGTGGACTCCAATGAAGTTGTAGAAACATCTCAAGAATGATCAATGGAAACAGGATGCACCTGAGCTCAATTTTGAGTCACATAGCAAAATATCTGAATAATTATGTAAATAAGGTATTTCTGTGTTTTATTTGTAAAAAGTTTGTAAAAATGTCAAACTGTTTTAGCTTTGTCATTATGGGGTATTGTGTGTAGATAGTTTTTTATAAAAATGTAATCCATTTTGGAATAAGGCTGTAACATAACAAAATGGGGGTAAAGTCGAGGGGTCTGAATACTTTCCGAAGACACTGTATGTGTTTCCCAGGCCTTTCTGCATGTGAATATGTAGATGTGAGTGGAGGTGACCTGGTGTTTACCAACTAGTTACTAATCCATTTGGAACGAGCGGAGTGACAGTGCTTTGATAAACACCAGGTTCACCTCTGGCCCCCGGGAAGCCTGCACCCTCTGTTTGACACAACGAGTGTCTGAGAATCATCATTTTTCATCTCCGTCAAAGAAAAATCACTTGACCTTTTGCTGATAGGCAATTTGGCAGTGAGTAATGCTGGGTCTGGGCTATAGCTTTGTCTTTGTCCCAAATGGCACCCTATACCTGGGATAAAAGTAGCACACTGTATAGGGAATGGGTACCATTTTGGATACACGTTTTGTGATGATGGCAGAGCAGAGGTAAAACAAGTGGTACTAGTTGATGTGTTGACTAGCAGTTTTTGAGTGGAACTCAAAGGTAATGGCATGTGAAGACTTTGTGCAGAAGGTGACGCTAAAAAAATTGCAAAATATGTTGTGAATATGTGGTTTGGAGAGCAGACTTTTCTCCCTCTGCAATTACCGTCCTCGTGTTTTTTGCCTGTATCTAGGCTCTTGGTGTTACCTGAGGAGTTTTGCTACGAAATCCCAGCCGTTTGCACCCAAGTTGGAAAACTGAAGGGCAGCACACTGTAAGATGTCTAAAGAAGACCTTGCCAATTCTGTACCTATTACTCATCTCTTGACTCACCCTGTTCCCCCTCTGTTTTAATTTCTAGGTATGAAGAGGCCTCGGAGTCCAACCCAGTTGCTGCAGAAAAGCAGTGGCGGCGGCCATGGCGGAGGCGTGTGCTTGCCCTTCAACCTGTGTGGCGAGCTGCTACAGGAGCCCGAAGAAGGACACCCAGATGGCCCTCAGCAGAAGAAAAGGCTGCTCTACTCCCTCTGCGAGGTGTGCAACCTCCAGCTCAACTCAGCCGCCCAGGCCCAGGTCCACTACAACGGCCGTTCCCACCTGCGCAGGGTCAAGCAGCTCAACAATGGAGAGCTCCCCCCGAGCACAGGCAGCGGCACCAATCCAGCACCGGCCGGCACTCTCACCTGCTCCAGCACAGGTAAGCTGGGACAACTCACCATTCACCAATTCACTGGAACTTAGAATAAAATAGAATAATATGTTATTAGTCGGTCTACTGAGACAGAATTATTCTGCTCTACTTCCAACACCCAAAGAGTTGTTTGTCTCTGTTCATCTGCCTCTCTCTCTCTGGGCGTGCATGTGTGTGTGTGCACTGTGCACACATGCAATTGTGGACGGAGGTGTGTGTGTTTTTGTGAGTGAGAAAAGTACATCTGTGTCCTGTGGGTTACTCATGGTGAAGAGATTCCCTGTCCCCCATGGTTGACGAGGCTGTGCCCTCTCTCTCCCCTGAATTAACCCAGCTGGAGATGCCTGGTTAGGGCCAGAGTCTGAGCATCATGCACCCGCACACCCTAGAGTAACGAGCTCTCTCGGAGGAGAGAAGCCATGGAGCTGGGGTTGGAGCTCAGCTAGAGCTGGAGATTGGGGGTCAGGCTGGAGCTGAGGCTGTGGGTCAGTTGATGCTGAGGTTGGAGCCCGAAGTCGGGCTGGGGCTGGGATTGTGGGTCGGCTTGGGCTGGAGTTGGAGGTCGACTGTTGCCTGCTCATGGCAGAGCTGCAGCTCAAACACCACTCTCAGTGTATTATTGGTGAGAGAGTGTGAGGATTACATAGGTCAGGTGCAGTGGGGCAGAGGAATATAATCACAGTTACCAGGGCAGTAAACAGCATGGAAAGAGCACTTGTGGGTGAAACACCATTTAATAACACTGATGTTGTGGAGGGATGCATTGGGGAAACCAGATTAAACCCTTACAAGTAGAGTAGGTAAGGTTAGATGTTATTAAAAAAACATTGAAGCGATTTGCAGAAACATTTAAATGGAACACCACTAGCTAAACAGTAACAGAGTTTTGGAAGAAAATGACTGGGACCATCCAGCAGAACTAGGTTCAAGTATTATTTATTTTCTTTCAGATTATGAACCAATGGAATAGTCCCAAAAATGCTAATCCCACCCATCTGCCACCCAATACAGCATTGATCAAAAAGTATTTGAAAGAAAACAAGCTATGCTATTTGAACCCAGGTCTGTTTTAAAGTCTGTTCATAACTCTCCTTTCAGTCAGGAGGTCCACACTGCTGTTGTGTCTTTGTAGAGCTGTCTGAGCCAAACAAATGTAATTACAGCAGACTCAGGCTAAGACTGGAGATCCTCCTCAGTAATACTATATCATCCTAATCAGGAAGTGATGCAGAGCACCTGGAAATCTCCTAAAGTCACCACACACCTTGTAAATAAATGAGTCCTTGACCTGCAGTGAACCAATGATTGTGCCAATTGGATGTACTCATGTCTGATATGGCTATGGTTCACAATTGCCCCCCCCCCCCCCAAAACATTGGCAGTAGAATGGCTTTACTGAAGAGCTCAGTGACTTTCAATGTGGCACCATCATGGGATACCACCAACAAAATGTCTGCCTTACTAGCGCTGCCCCGGTCAACTGTAAGTGCTGTTAATGTGAAGTGGAGCAACAACGCCTCAGCCGCGTAGTGGTAGGCCACACAAGCTCACAGAACGGGACCACAGATTGCTGAAAATCATCTGTCCTCGGTTGCAACATTCTAGTGAATGAGTTCCAAGTTACAAACTGCCTCTGGAAGCAACGTCAGCACAAGAACTCTTCGTCGGGAGCTTCATAAAAGATGACCATGCGCAAAGCCAAGCTTTGTCTGGAATGGTGTAAAGCTTGCTGCCATTGGACTCTGGAGCAGTGGAAACATGTTCTCTGGAGTGATGAATCATGCTTCACCATCTGGCAGTCCAACGGACAAATCTGTGTTTGGTGGAAACGCTACCTGCCCCAATGTATTGTGCCAACTGTAAAGTTTGGGGGAGGAGGAATAATGGTCTGTGGCTGTTTTTCATGGTTCGGGCTAGTTCCAGTGAAGGGAAATATTAACGCCACAGCATACAATGACATTCTAGATGATTATGTGCTTCCAACTTTGTGGCAAAAGTTTGGGGATGGCCTTTGTATGGCCTTTTGTATGACAATGCCCTCGTGCAAAAAGCAAGGTCCATACAGAAATGGTTTGTTGAGATCGGTGTGTAAGAACTTTGAATGGCTTGTGCAACCCTGATCTCAATTCCATCGAGCATCTTTGGGATGAATTGGAACGCCGACTGCGAGCCAGGCCTAATCGCACGACATCAGTGCCCAACCTCACTAACATGCTGACCACACCTCTCGCGTCGCGTGCGCGAGTGTCGCAAAATACATTTACACCTGTTATTTAATTATTGCGCCCACACTGATCGCGCACATCAACAAGCATCTGCGTAGCCAGGCGCTAAGATAGAACTTTATTCTTTTTTTGACGCATGATGCGCTGCAAGTCCCGCCTCTCCCATCTCCTCATTGGTGTTTAGGAGCATATACCCACGTGAGTGACAGAAAGATGAACTGAGGTCCACACTCCATTCCTGTTGGTGGTGGTAATGCACCTTTTAAAGTTGTTTGCCAACCGCCATAAAGTCCAAAGAAGAAGAAGAAGCCTGAAGGAGGAGAGATTACCAGAAACTAACTTGGTTTATCATTTTATCTATGGATAAATTGTCAGAGTAGAGGACCTACCCTGGCATAACCCAATGTTTATCCCAGGACAAATTAGATAGCAACAGCAAGTTGGCTAGCTAAATTGACATAAATCTTTAATGCTTTTCGTTCTGTCCCCAAATTAAACATTTTGTTTCAGAGTTGTTTCAGAGTTCGTTTTGATATTTCAACCTGCGTGTCGTGATTGCGTCTGCTGTGGGTGGACAAAATCGTCATGCTTGCGATGGTGCACATGAGCAGTCTGGTCAGCATGTAATGCTCTTGTGTACCAACATCCAGTGGAAAGCCTTCCCAGAAGAGTGGAGGCTGTTACAGCAGTAAAGGGGGGGACCAACTCAATTAATGGCCATGATTTTTTGAATGAGATGCTCGACGAGCAAATGTTCACATACTTTTGGTCTTGTGGTGCAGGTAGCCTAAACAGTACCAACTACCAGCCTACAGGATCAAGATAACACTGGCCTCACCACTAGATGGCAGTGCTGACAAAAAGCAGTAGCCAAGACACTGCACCATAGAGCCGCTAAAAGGGTTTAAGTGTTGGTGTTATGAATATAAAATAAAACTATTTGCACAGTAGCCCTTTTTTTTCCCATGGTTGATTTATAAACCAAAGAATTGTTGTGGGGACTTTACTCCCCTCACAGGTATATGCTTCCAGTGATCAGAATAACAATAATTTGTAGACAAAACAATTTGCCTGGTTTCATTGAAATTCTAGCAATTCTTTTGAATTTGACCTTTTCATGTTCATTGGCATTTATATGTCATTTGTAAATACAACATTGAAATGTCTCTTTGAGAGCTCAATAATAAAAATTGAGGAATGTCACCGTGCAAATGGTGGGCAGCATCATCCGTATCTACAAAAATAGTATCTGAAAGTACAAATGTAATTGCCATATGTGCATGCATTTAGGCTACACACAGCACTGAGGTAAAAAACTGTTCTGGTGCTTTGGTAGGTTCCTGAGCTCTGAAGCTATTGTAAAAGTAAAATGCAAAAGAGTCAGGAGTGAGCAACAAAGCACATTTTCACCCATAGTCGATTTGCATCACCTTGAGATTTGTATGACAGAAACAATGACCTTATCAAACCTAGGCTGGGAGCATAACTGTTTGGAAAGTTAATTACTTTATTAATTAATTAATGTGTTGTGTCTCTTGGGCCATGCTGTAAATATAATCATGTAATGGGATCTCGATTACCAACAACGACGAGACGGCCTACAGGGAGGAGGTGAGGGCCCTCGGAGTGTGGTGTCAGGAAAGTAACCTCACACTCAATGTCAACAAAACGTGTGTGTGTGTGTGTGTGTGTGTGTGTGTGTGCATACGTATATAAACACACGAACAAAACACACGCACAAACACATCCCTCTTCTTGTCCCTGAGGAGAGTGTTTCCGCAGTGTGTTTAGTCCTTCTCTTCTGATATAGTCATCGAAAATACTTTCTGAATCGCACCAGTGACTAATCAGTGACTAATTCATTATTCCCCAATTGCACTTCCCAACCAGTGTTGTAACCACATGGTACTGGTACTGTATAATTCAAACTCATTTGTTCGCATCTTTATTTACAATTGTAACGGACACAATTTGAAATTGCCCTTCGAGCATGAAAGCAGACATTGGCAAGATGCCAAGTTGGCCCCCTCTTGGTGATAATTGAAGCATTGCTCCAGATGCTATGGCAGAGTCATAAATAGCCCATGGGCTCTGGTCAAAAGTAGTGCACGATTTTGGGAAATAGGGTGCCATTTGGAACGCAGCCTTTAATTGATTTACTCACCAGTGAGGGCAATCAGACAGGCTTTATTTGTTTCTGTACTTGGCACGGTCACTGGAGAAATGAGCTGCTAGCTAGGTCAGGGAAACTGCTGACACGTCATTGGGGAGCATCAAGATGCTATTGGGACAGATTGCACAGAGGACATTGGCACTCACTCAGACACACACACACTCTTGTGTGCACACACATACACGCACGTGCGAGCGCGCACACACACACACACACACACACAGATGACGGCAAGAGCAGTGCAGCATTCCGGGCTGTGGTGTGGGATCTCTCTATTTTACTTTCCATTAAGGACAACTTCTGTTTAGGTTAGAGAAATTATGCACATGAAAAGTGATCTAATTTTGGTGTGAGTGGCATCCAGTGCCGGGGATTTGGTATTCAGGCACTGTCAAACGGCCTCCTGTCAACAGAAGCAGAGCAGGGCTAACACGGCAGGTTAGGGGGAAGGGAAGCGGGAGGAGAGGGGCGAGGACAGACTGATTGGGCTTTGGGACCAGTAGAACCTCTAGAGAACGATCTTGAGAGAGCTAGATGTTTGACTGACATTTCTGTTGCTCCTGTCCACCAAGCTCCTTCCTCCCTCTGCCTCAACAGACTCCACTCGGAACACAAGGTCATTTTCATTAGGACAGGGTATGGAGTACAGCTGGTCCAAATGGCTCCCTATAACCCCTCAATGTGGTTAGCATGTCTGGATAGGTATAAGCAGTGTTGTAGTAAAGCTCCCACCATATTGCTTCCTGCAAGGATTATGGCCAAGTAAAGTGATAGGGAACGAATTGGGACTAGCTTGTTGTGTAGTGTACCCAAGTATAGCGTAGCATTGTGTAGTGTCGGGGGTTGTGGTGGAATGCTGTGCATGCATTGCTTTCACACGCCAAGGTCACTTTCACACTCTTTACGTAGCACGTTATTGTCTGCTCTTGTAGAATGACATGAGAGAGAGATTGAAATATATCCCACAAGAAAAAAGTTGTTTGAATCAGCGACACCCCCTATGGCTACTGTCCTTGTATTTCATCATTCTCAGTATTACTCCTGGCCAGCACCATTGACTTGGCAGCACACAGTATATTTGAGGAGCTTTACATAGCCAAGATCTTTTCAGAAGCTTTGTTTTATTCCGGCCATAGTACATCCCTCATGTTTTTCCCCAAGGCTCGAGACATATGTTTGCTATATCAGAAGGTGGAACATTTGTGGCGTTTGGCACATGTTGAGGCTCTCACTCTGTGTCAGTGAGAACACATGCTCTGTCTCTGTCGGGAGCTCAGTGTTTGTAGTTCTAGTCCGTCATCTCTCTCTCCTCTCTCGCTCTCTCTCTATTCAATTTCAATTTAAGGGACTTTATTGGCATGGGAAACGTGTTTACATTGCCAAAGCAAGTGAAATAGATAATAAAGAATAAAAATGAACAGTAAACATTACACTCACAAAATTTCCAAAAGAATAAAGACATTTCAAATGTCGTATTATGTCTGTATACAGTGTTGTAATGATGTGCAAATGGTTAAAGTACGTGTTAAAGTATTAAAACATAAATGGTTCTTCACTGGTCACCATTTTCTTGTGGCAAAAGGTCGCAAATATTGCGGCTGTGATTGCACACTGTGGTATTTGACCCAATAGATATGGGAGTTTATCAAAATTGGATTTGTTTTCGAATTCTATTTGGGTCTGTGTAATCTGAGGGAAATATGTGTCTCTAATATGGTCATACATTTGGCAGGAGGTTCTCTCTCTCTTTTTATCTCTCTCTCCCTTTCTCTCTTGGCACAGACCATGCCATCACACTGTGGCCACGGCCAGGCTCCCTGGTGCTGTGTGCCTGGCTCTCCGTGCCAGTCCTGCTTTATTTATCCCATGCCTGGACCGTGCCAGGCCCTGCTGACGCCAGGAAGACCCCAGCCCTCCCACTCCTTCATACAGGGATTAAATTTGGCAACCACTAATAGGGACTCACAGGCACTAAAGGTTCAGAGATTAAAAAGGAAATGCCGATAGGGATATGTCAGTTGAAATTTGATGGAGATGTCTTCTTCCTCTTTAAAAATGTGTATGTGTGTGTGTCACCGGCATACCACGCTTGCTCGCACCTTGCGTGTGGCCCTGCGAAACTACGTGCACATGTGTCATTGATTTCTCTCACTTTAAACCATGTGTGCATACATGTGTGGTGCATACATGTGTGATAAAGATGATAGAGACTAACAAGAGTAGACAGGCTATCGGCTTGTTAGCTGCTTGGTCAGATAGTGAGAGGAATGTTATGTTATAACATGTTCTGAACGTCAAACAAACTCTCTCTCTCTCACACACACACACACACACACACACACACACACACACACACACACTTATTTACAACTTACTCAGAAGTGTCACTGTGAACTAGTCTCTCCTCACCTCATTTGTTATCTCTAGTGGCATGGCTTATCTGTGTTTGTGTGTAAGTGCATGTGTGTGTGTGCCTGTGCACATGTGCGTGCTAGCTTGCGTGTGTGTGTGTGTGTGGTGTGTGTGTGTGCGTGCGTGTCACTCCCTCTTTCTTCCCACTGAGTGAAGGGTTTTGCTCAGGGGGAAATGAGCCAGTGTCTAGGGAGCTGCGGAGGTGTGCTGATCTTAAAGTGTGTTGTCACACTGACGATAAGGCTCAGAGGCAAGGCGCACTAGTTCTTCACCACTCAACACAGTGCAGCATTTCTTTCTCTCGCTCACTCAGCTCTCTCTTTCTGTCTGTTCCTCTCCCTTTTCCCCTACTCTCTCTTTCTTAGTCCCCTTCTCTTTTCCCCTACTCTCTCTTTCTTAGTCCACCTCTCTCTCCTTCAATCTCCTTCTCTCTGTCTCTCTCTGCCACCCCCCTCCACACACACACACACACACACACACACACACACACACACACACACACACCTACCTCTCTCTCGATCTCTCTTTTAACATAGGAGGACACAGATTCTATTCAGCATTGGGAGGGAGGAGTTGTGTGTGTGAATATGTGGACCAGTCTACTGAGCCGAGGTGAGCGACGCTGTTCCGTTGTTGCTGAACTCGAAGCTGGTAACAGTACAGCAAATGCATGACTTTGACATTTCTTTCAGTTTATTGATTTCATTGTAGTTGTTCCCTGCTTTGAGTGAATACACGTTTGATATACAGTGTCTCTGTTAGGTTACAGTATGCCAACAGATTTTTTTATTTATTGTCTTTTTCTATTGACATTTGAGAAGCAATTATTTATGATGTATAGTATTTTGAATACACAGTTATGGACAACTCTTTATAGCACACTGTAAAGAGGATGTCGTGAATTTGACAGTAACTTACAGGCAGCTAGTGGTAAGTAAGTTACTGTATTTCCTATTGGAGTACAACTACTGTAATCTAAATGCAGTATCAAAGCAAGTACTGAGTAATGACACACAGTAAAAAACATACTGTAGAATTGACTGTATTATACTGTTTTAAAAAAAGTAAATGCTAATGTAATTGTATAGAATGAATGGGTGAATTAGTTAAATTCTTTAAGGGAGGATGGGATTTGTATTTCACAGTATTATACTGTAATTACATGGGATTGGTGCAAGCAGGTTGGCTGATAGCTAATGTGTTTACACATTACAGCATATCAATTCATATTTGGTGTGTTATATCACTTGCACTTCTAGAGGTCTTATCAAATGCTTTCAAATTGGCTGCGACTACAGGGCAAAACTGACCAAAAGGACATGTCAAAATGCTCAACAAGGTTTAAGACGTGATGCCATTCCAATCTGTCCCCTATACATTTTCATTTCATAGGGCGCTACTACTACATACCAGTTAAATTGGTGCAGCATTGTTTAAATATGTTAATGTGCCAGAAACAGCAATACCATGCACCCACTGTTGGTCAAAATGGTTTTGGCACTCCAATAACACGGTACTATACTGTATTCTGTGGGATGGAATTACTGCACACAAACCTTTCCCACAACGCATCATAAATTACAGTATGCTTCAGTAAATCTTTTTACCCTATTTTACTGTTGATAATACCCCACCAAATTACCAGATAAATTACAGTTTTCCATTAGTGTGTCTGTATGTACTCTACTCGTCTACTTGGGAATCAGAAGGTGTGTGTGTGTGTTTGCATACAGCTTGTGACCATAGATTGTTGATACTAGAGTAAGGGCTGTTGTATTCTGTAACAGTCAATCATGACTGTGTGTGTCTGTCTGTGTGAGGGTTTGTGACTGTGTGTGTATTTTCTTTGGTTGTGCGTCTGTGCATGCGTGACTGTGTGTTTGTTTGCTGAAAGAGCTATATGGAGTCTGGAGTTTTCTCCTCTGTCATTATGCAGAAAGCTCATTCAATAGGTCAATATCACACTGTCTATCTATGTCTGCCTACCTGTCTGTATGTCTGCTTGTCTGTCTAACCATGGGCCATCAGAAATTAGTGTGGCTGCCCTGCACCCAGTATATTGGTCAATTCTAATGCCTGTTGATTGCATTTATTGGTGTTGTCTGGATTTGAATGTATGTCCAGCTTTATACATTATGTTCTTCAAGCTTATGTACTTCAATTACTGTAGATCGATAAACACAGTATTAATGTGGAGAATAGCTTTAAATCAGCTTTACGGTGGTAGGGGGGGGGGACTCCATATCGCCTTCTCACACCATGTCACTTTTATGGGGGGCTGAAAAGTAGTGTCAGTCTGCTTAATACTCGCCCCTAGGCTCCCTTATATTGGGTTCATTAGGGTACGCAGCAAAAAATCCTTTAGCATTTTGCAAGGGAAAACGAAAATTAACATTTCTATTGGACAAATCCAGGTAGTACCTACCTATTTTACTCCATTTCCCTTTATTTCGGACCATTTTCTTCTGTTTCTTGCCTAATGAACACGGCCCTGTTGGTGTGATGCTTTAGCCTCGCAGTCCACTGCTCCTCCACAGTATAACCAGCTCATAGTCTGGAGGAACCATGGTGAAATGGTTTCTCAGACGTTTGTCCTCAGACCGGCTGGCTGAAATTAATACAAACATGTGCATTTTCATGTGCATGTGAGTTCCTCTGGATAATTTTTATTTGGTCTCTCTGCTGAGTTAACCCACCTGTTGTGTTCCGGTCGAATTGGACCGATTTTACAAGGTTTCTCTCTGAAAAAGGTACACAGGGCGTCTGAACACACAAAATACATTTTGATGATTTTCATTACATTTTGGGGTTTTTATTTGACTTTTGTACACCTGTGGTTTTCCCGGTCAAAAATGACCGGTCATTAGAAATGAATGGATGAGACTACAATTAGTGTATAAAATTTAGTTCAGGAGCATGCCCATTCATCAGATGGACACACTTCCTCTCCCAGACCCCCACATGCATGTGTGTTTGAGCACACACACACACACACACACCTCACTCCCCTTCTTGTCTTCCATAGCAACCCCCTACGGGAACCTTTCCCAATAGAATCTTTCCCCCACGGGAACCACACCTGTTGGCATTCTCACAAACAATCGCAACATTTTAACTTTTCTCGCAGCTCTGGAAAGTAAAGCTTTTTTGAGGCCTTGCTCACAATGCATTCTGTGGCAGCACAATGACCAACCGATATACTTTGTGAGGTTCTTGATCATATCTTTGATCATGACACTGGTGAGGAGGAGAGAAGCCAGGAAACTGACAGTGAAGATGCATTAGAGGAGGAAGTGTCAGAAGTTGAAGACAACACAGAATATGATCCAGACCAAGAGACAACCGATGTGGAACAATCCAGTGATGAGGAAGAGGGCCCTGCTGAGGTTGTTGTTACATTCCGGGTCTTCCTCCCCACCTGAGAGGAGAGGTCGGCTGTCAGCTGAAAATGTTATCAGGATGAGCCCAGGGCCAACGAGATACGCCATATCCCGGGTTGATGACATAAAATCCTGATTTGAACTGTTTCTGACAGTCAATTGAAACTATAGTGATCAACATGACCAACTTGGAGGGGAGACACGTTTACAAAGACAACTGCGACGGTCAACGGTCCGGAGCCTCCAGCGACGGTCAACGGTCCGGAGCCTCCAGCGACGGTCAACGGTCCGGAGCCTTCCTCTGCGCCGGTGCCCAGTCCAGGCACGGCGTCCAGTCCCGCTCCATGGCCGGCGCCTTCCTCTGTGCCGGTGCCCAGTCCAGGCATGGCGTCCAGTCCCGCTCCATGGCCGGAGCCTTTCTCTGCTCCGGTCACGAAAATCAGAAAAGCAATCAAATTAACCGTTTACCTTTTGATCTTTGGATGTTTTCACTCACGAGACTCCCAGTTACACAACAAATGTTCCCTTTGTTTCATAAAGATTATTTTAATACCCAAAATACCGATGTTTGTTTGTCGCGTTATGTTCAGAAATCCACAGGAAAGAGCGGTCACGGGAATTCCAAATAGTCTTCATAATGTCCACAGAAACATGTCAAACGTTTTTAATATATATAGTCGATAATATATCAACCGAGTGTGTAGGTTTTTCAATAACAGCGGGAGGAACAATGGCGACTTTACTCTGTAGCGCAAAAACTCACTCTGAGAGCCCCCACCTATCCACTTACGCAATGTGATCTTTCACGCTCATTTTTCAAAATAAAAGCCTGAAACTATGTCTAAAGACTGTTGACACCTTAGGGAAGCCAGAGAAGATATCCCTTTAAATGGAGGATAGGCATGCATAGGAACAGAAGGGTTTCAAAATAAGAGGCACTTCCTGATTGGATTTTCCTCAGGGTTTCGCCTGCAAAATCAGTTCTGTTATACTCACAGACAATATTTTGACAGTTTTGGAAACTTTAGAGTGTTTTCTATCCTAATCTGTCAATGATATTCATATTCTAGCATCTGGTCCTGAGAAATAGGCCGTTTACTTTGGGAACGTTATTTATCCAAACATAAAAATAGTGCCCCCTAGCTTCAAGAGGTTAACACTTTTTTTGGTTACGACATCATTCCATGTGTTACTTCATAGTTTTGATGTCTTCACTATTACTCTATGGTGTAGAAAATAGTTCAAATGAAGTAGGTGTAGGTTAAAAATAGAAAAAGTAGGTTCAAATGAGTAGGTGTGTCCAAACTTTGGACCGGTACGGTGTATATGTATGTATTTTTTGCCATTTATGAATGTGTTATTCAGTGTGTTTCTCTGGGCTATAGTAGTAAAGTCCAAATTCAATATATTATCCCCAAAGTATTATCCCTAAAGGGGTCCTAAAATTCCAAATCAAATAGTTCAAAGATCCATAGTGTGACCACCTTAAAACATTTCAATATGTCAGTTTGGGAACCCCCCCCCCCCCCCAACGGCTTCGACTTTTAAAACTTAAGGATTAGCCCCTTTTTTTCGCATAAAATGACAAAAGTAGTGCACTATGTAGGGAATAGTGTGCCATTTGAAGAAGCACACTATATTGGAATAAGGTGCATTTTGGGACACACCCAGAATTCCAAAGCCTAGGCACTAGATCCTGAGATCAAGAAGAACCCAATGAAAATTTCAGAAGGCTCCCACCCAATTACTGGCATTATTCAAATCCCAAGCTTGCTAAACACTGCATTGATAAACGGTGCATATATTCGATGTTTATTTCAAGAGCTTGAAGCTCTCAGAAGTTCCCACCTCTGACTGGTTAGACTGAGACATTGAGGGTATTATTTTGTTGTGAATGGTGCCAATAAAACTAATGGAATGGTGGACTTGTTACTCTTTGAACTTGTAAGCTTGTAATACAGCACTATAGGTCAAAACACACAGCATTGTAAAAACGCCTTCAAATTGGTTGTTTGTTAGCATTGGCCCAACCACATTTCTTTGTTTGGTAAATCCTGACTTTTTGTGTGGTTTGGGTTTCGTTGCACTGCACAGCACACCTATTGTTGGTCTACCTGTCTACCTGTCTGTCTACCTGTCTGCCTGCCTGCTTCTCTACCTGTTTTGTCTTTCCTTTGGTCTATTCTCATCTGGCACTGTATGAAGCAAAGCAAAACTGCACTTTTACCAATCTCTTTCCATAGTATGTTCCGTCAGCTCAAATGACAGTGACAGTTGGAGAGCGATGACTCCATTGCCTCATTCACATTGTCACACATACAGCACCCCCACCAATGCTAAAAGGGTATTTCAGCACAAAGATTATCTGGAAGGTCTGTCCCGTTCTACTCAATGTTAATGATGTTGTGAACATTGTGGAAATTAAAGCTGGAGTGTATGAACTGTGATTGATGAGTGTGTCAGCTGTTTGGGATGAAAGGCCATTATCACTGGGAGATACAATTATAGATCATGACACGGTTAAATTTCACTGGGAGCTCTGTTACTTAAGTCTAGTAGCTTAGTCTACACACAGCACCATGCTAGTTGTATTGAGGGGAATACTCAAGCTTTTGTATTGGTAAGGAGACAGGACAGCATTATGTTAGCCTCAGAACATCTTTACTAAGACAATACTGGATATGGTGTAGAGAGCATATGGGTTCTGTAGCATAATGCTTCAGCTCTGGTTAATGGTATGATGGTGTGAATAAATAAGAGGTGCTTGTATATGCTTCAATTCAAGATTTCTAAGTCAGGGGTGTCATTGACCCCCACATGGCACCATATTCCCTATTTAGTGCACTTCTATTTTAACCAGGGCCCATTGGACTCTGGTCAAAAGTAGTTTAGGTAATAGGTTGCTAATTGAGACACATACCTATAACGCATCCAGGGCGAAACCAGGATGCAGACACAGGAGGCAGATGGTATTTATTGAAATACAATGGGAGGGTCGGGTACAGGCAGAGGTTCATAAACCAGGTCAGAGTCCAAAAGTTACAGTGGGGGTAGGCAGGCTCGAGGTCAAGGCAGGCTGAATGGTCAGGCAGGCTGAATGGTCAGGGCAGGCAGAACTGGTCAAAACCGGGAGGGTTAGAAAAACAGAGACTAGGAAAACAGAAGCACAGAAAACACGCTGGTAAGCTTGACAAGACCAGACGTACTGGCAACAGACAAACAGAGAACACAGGTATAAATACAATGGGGATAATGAGGAAGATGGGCGACACCTGGAGTGGGTTGGAGAGAAGCACAAAGACAGGTGAAACAGATCAAGGTGTGACACACCCAGTTTTACAGAAGACAAGAAAGGAGCGCCTTGGCCACGTTTTATGTTTGGGACCTTGGGAGAGCAAAGACAGCTGCTGTCATCGCCGTGGTTTACCTATGGCATTACGATGGTGGGGTTACAGGCTGGGTTGGTTACACAGGATAGCATTTATGCCACACCTGACCTAGGTTCTCCAATCTGACCAACCATTCAAAATATATAAGCCTGCTGTTTGTGTGAGATGGAGTATATAACCTATACATTTGTATTGGGCCTAATCTGACTAATTTGAGGAGTTGCTTGTGAAGGAAAACCAGATCTGTTTGTGAAATAAAGGACAAACAGCATTGTATGACCACTACAAACTGGAGAATGGAGTTGCTTAGCAGGTTAAAGGTGACTTATTAGCTTATTTCTGATTTACCAATAGGATGATATAATTGTATTTAATTTCAAGTTTGTTTCTCATGTTATGCTTCCCCTTCCACCTCTCGTTCCTCATACTTTTCAATGCACCGCAAGCTGATTCAATCCATTTCCACTAACATTGCTACATGTTCAAAACATTTTTCAGAAAGAAAGTTGAAAGTCATAAGTAGTACATATGCTAAGAATTCACACATGGTGAACTATCCCTTTAACTCCTTTCTGTTAGACTTGAAAAACCCTCAGGTAAACTTATTTCTGATAGCAGAGAATTCAATCTGTATGTGTCTCTCCTTTTTGCAGCCATGGGCTCTTCTCTCTAAAGAGAGATGTTAAATTTAAATATGAGATTCATTTCAAAGGGGATTCAGGATTCCAACAGCAGCACTGAGCACTTTGTCTCTGTACACATATTTGACTTTCTTGTTTGGTACTTCAAAGGCATCATTGTGCTTCTGGCTTGGTGTTCACCAATCGTGTATTCTAGTCCTGACGTTTCTGTCTCGTACCGAATTGTTATTGTGCAAGTAAATCCTTGGAGAATAAACTGAATGGTGTGATATCATACAAGATTCAATATTCTTAATGTGAAACCACTTTTTCCTATTTTCTGCAAAATTAAGGATTTATGCTCTTACCAATGGGGGGGGGTGACAAACAGACTTCAATTTGAGGTAAACCCCACTACAGCTTTGATATTCTTCTTTAAATACTGCTGTCAGGAATCCACAGGGAACCATATGGATTTGAAGGTTGAAAATAGCACAGTTTATTATAATTGCCACTCAAGTTTCCCTTTATAAGACAGTCTGAGGACTCCCAGTTGAAGTCGGAAGTTTACATACACCTTAGCCAAATACATTTAAACTCAGTTTTTCACAATTCCTAACATTTAATCTAAGTTAAAATGTTCTGTCGTAGCTCAGTTAGGATCACCACCTTATTTTAAGAATATGAAATGTCAGAATAACAGAGAGAGAGAGGATCATTAATTTCAACTTTTAGTTCTTTCACCACATTCTCAGTGGGTTTGAAGTTTACATACACTCAATTAGTATTTGGTAGCATTGCCTTTAAATTGTTTAACTTGGGTCAAACGTTTCGGGTAGCCTTCCACAAGCTGAATTTTGGCCTATTCCTCCTGACAGAGCTGGTGTAAGTGAGTCAGGTTTGTAGGCCTCCTTCTTCGCACACGCTTTTTCAGTTCTGCCCACACATTTTATATCGGATTGAGGTCAGGGCTTTGTGATGGCCACTCCAATACCTTCATTTTTTTGTCCTTAAACAGGTCAACATACACAAGGCTGCAGGGCCTGACGGATTACCAGGATGTGTGCTCCGGGCATGTGCTGACCAACTGGCAGGTGTCTTCACTGACATTTTCAAAATGTCCCTGATTGAGTCTGTAATACCAACATGTTTTAAGCAGACCAGCATAGTCACTGTGCCCAAGAACACAAAGGCAACCTGCCTAAATTACTACAGACCCGTTTCACTCACGTCTGTAGCCATGAAGTGCTTTGGTAATGGCTCACATCAAAACCATTAACCCAGAAACCCTAGACCCACTCCACTTTGCATACCGCCCAAACAGATCCACAGATGATGCAATCTCTATTGCACTCCACACTGCCCTTTCCCACCTGGACAAAAGGAACACTTTTGTGACAATGCTATTCATTGTCTACAGCTCAGCGTTCAACACAATAGTACCCTCAAAGCGCATCACTAAGGTAAGGATCCTGGGACTAAACACCTCCCTCTGCAACTGGATCCTGGACTTCCTGACAGGCCAGCCCCAGGTGGTGAGGTTAGGTAGCAACAAATCTGCCACGCTGATCCTCAACACTGGAGCTCCCCAGGGGTGTGTGCTCAGTCCCCTCCTGTACTCCCTGTTCACCCAGGACTGCATGGCCAGGCATGACTCCAACACCAAGTTTGCAGACGACATAACAGTGGTAGGCCTGATCACCGACAACGACGAGACAGCCTTTAGGGAGGAAGTCAGAGACCTGGTTGGCTGGTGCCAGAATAACAACCTATCCCTCAACGCAACCAAGACTAATGAGATTATTGTGGACTACAGGAAAAGGAGGACCGAGCACGCCCCCATTCTCATCGACGGGGCTGTAGTGGAGCAGGTTGAGAGCTTCAAGTTCCTTGGTGTCCACATCAACAACAAACTAGAATGATCCAAACACACCAAGACAGTCATGAAGAGGGCACGACAAAGCCTATTCCCCCTCCGGAAATGAAAAAGATTTGGCATGGGTCCTGAGATCCTCAAAAGGTTCTACCGCTGCAACATTGAGAGTATCCTGACTGGTTGCAACACTGTCAGGTACGGCAACTGCTCGGCCTCTGACCGCAAGGCACTTCAGAGGGTAGTGCATACGGCCCAGTAAGTCACTGAGGCAAAGCTGCCTGCCATCCAGGACCTCTACACCAGGCGGTGCCAGAGGAAGGCCCTGAAAATGGTCAAAGACCCCAGCCACCCCAGTCATAGACTGTTCTCTCTACTACCGCATGGTAAGCAGTACCGGAGTGCCAAGTCTAGGACAAAAAGGCTCCTTAACAGTTTTTACCCCCCAAGCCATAAGACTCCTGAACAGGTAATCAAATGGTTACCTGGACTATTTGCATTGTGTGCCTCCCCCCAGCCCCTCTTTTTACACTGCTGCTAATCTCTGTTTATCATATATACATAGTCACTTTAACTATACATTCATGTACATACTACCTCAATTGGGCCAACCAACCAGTGCTCCCACACATTGGCTAACCGGGCTATCTGCATTGTGTCCTGCCACCCACCACCCGCCAACCCCTCTTTTACGCTACTGCTACTCTCTGTTCATATATGCATAGTCACGTTTACCATATCTACATGTACATACTGCCTCAATCAGCCTGACTAACCGGTGTCTGTATGTAGCCTCGCTACTTTTATAGCCTCGCTACTGTATATAGCCTGTCTTTTTACTTTTTTTTATTTTTTACCTACCTATTGTTCACCTAATACCTTTTTTTGCACTATTGGTTAGAGCCTGTAAGTAAGCATTTCACTGTAAGTTCTACACCTGTTGTATTCAGCGCATGTGACAAATAAACTTTGATTTGATTCATGCTTGCGTGACACTTGAATTTGTCTATGCGATTATAATGTGGGTCAAAAGAAATGGGAAATAAAAGTATTACTTGAGTTTTTCGGGGATGGACACTGTCTAGGCATCTACCGGTGTCATCCCCACCTCCCACCTGCTGTGTAAAGGTGTCCTCCTAGCTAGCTATCACACAGTGTCCTTTGCTAACGCCACCTTTGTGTGTCTGCTCACCATGCACAACTAGACACACAGCAACAGAGAGGCAGTGGGTCAGCTCTGATTGAAGTCCTATTCTCTGGGAACGAACGCCAGGAGCAGAACTTATAAAACTTAAGAATTTGTTCTTAATTGACTTGCCTAGTTAAATAAAGGTTACATTTAAAAATAGATATATATTTTCCTCCTACTGTCACTACACCTTATATCTTACCTCCTAAGCTGGTTGATCTCCTCCTACCTCTTACCACTTTCCTCAAATATGCGATATCCTACCTCATACCTCCTTTCACCTACTGTAGCTCTTACCTCCTACCCCTATACAGTCACTGACTATTACCTCTTACATCTTACCTTGTAATTTATGCGGTGCCTGCTCCAACCGCTTAACTCCTACTGTAACTCGTACCTTCATAGCTCCTACACCCTACAGTAACTGTTCCTACCTAGTACCTCCTACATATTACAGTTTACCTTCTACCTCTGCTGTGGCTGCTGCTTTATTGTCTGGGTGAGTCCGGCAGTTAGCGCACCAGCCACCACCTCCCCCCACCGCGCCCCAGCGTGTGTTCCCCTGTCCTCACAGTAGAGCTAGCAGTGACAGCAGAATTCCAAAGTGGACCAGGAGTGGAGTTGCATGGATGTACTCAGGCGTATTCACGATCACACTACATAGTGCAAGCATGCTTTTAGGTGAGTTGGACCGTTGGATTCCT
Source organism: Oncorhynchus mykiss (assembly GCF_057628025.1). NCBI lineage: Eukaryota > Metazoa > Chordata > Actinopteri > Salmoniformes > Salmonidae > Oncorhynchus > Oncorhynchus mykiss. The sequence goes on along the minus strand of NC_143028.1, from coordinate 22,906,403 downwards.
TTTGATTTGATGGAAGCATGCAGTGTGTGGTGAAGGTGTCTGTTGACATGGTGTAGGCAGTTTGTGCTGATATCAGAACACTCCTGTGTCTGTAGAATTGTCTGGAATTAATTGTTTGTTTGATCTAAATTTGAATAGGTTTTTGAAATGTGGAAAGTTGTCCAACCAGGATATGTTTGAAGACAATATCTGTGCTATCCCCTGTTACATAATACTTGGTTGTTGTTGTATTCTTATGTCTTTGAAATATGCACTGTGCTCCTACTGTCACAGTGACAGTGTTCCTTAAGTGAGCAGCCAGCAGAACAGAGGATGTTGAAGTGAATTGTGAAGGTGTTTGAAAGAGCATTGATGATGATCCTACTTCTGCTTCAAATTCTAGATGGCGGCACACTAGTTATCAAGCTGAGAAATTCCCCTCCTGCTGTCAATCCCAGATAGGAGAGTATATCTGAAATTCCTGTCAACTTAAATTGAATGATAACAATGCGCCACTCTGAATATAGCAGCAATCATCTGTAACATCACCCTGACTGAATGACTGAACTGTCAGTTGGCGACTCGATGAAATGGTGTTCGCACCGCTATCGAATAGCTGGTGTAACATACTACCCTGCTGTCCTAGTAGATCTGTTTCCACTGCTAACAGTGAAAGGATGTATTGTGCGTGTGTGTGTGCGTGTGCGTGGTTGTGTTTGTACGTGAGCATGCGTGTGTGTGTGTCTGCGTGTGTCTCTGCTTGTGCATACCAGTGTGTGTGTGTGTGTGTGTGTCCTCATAGGGCCCTGGAGAACACCAATGGGGTCTGTACCAGACTGACCCTGAGACAGAGCACTGCTGGGACCACTTGGCCATTCTGGCAAATGGTCCAGGGGGCTAACAGTTGCTCCTTTCAGACACTGCTTGGTTAAACGGAGGTATAAATGCCAGCATGTTCAACTGCAGTTGTACAGTTTTGAGCTCATGGCAATATGAGTGTATTACAGTATCTACTTTTATATAGTCTGTTTTGTTACTAATTACAACTTTGCAGCAGTAATTAAATTGGTTGTGTCTCCACCATCTAGGACATAACTTAAGATCTGTGTGTATGTGTGTGCGCACGTGCTCCTGTTCCACTGTCAGGAGAAAATTAAAGGAAGTTCCTCTCCTTATGCAGGCCCTTTGTTTCCATGGAAATCTTAAAGCTGAAACAACAAGAACATGCCACTATTAAAATCAGTAAATTGAAGTCGATTTTTTTACACAGCTTACACTGTTTTGTGATGGGAATTAATTGATTGCTGTGAGCATGTGCTTGCCTATTTGTTTTCTTTGTCAAACCCCTTTGTTCAGAATTTAACATTTGGTTAACTTTGGGTGAGGTGGGGCGCTAGCTCCCCATCTCGACAACATCCGGTGAAATTGCAGAGCGCAAAATTCAAAATACAAGAATTGTAATATTAAACATTCATGAAAATACAAGTGTTACACAAAAGCATTAAAAACATTTTCCAGACCAACAGAGGCGTCACAAAAGTCAGAAATAGTGATAAAATAAATCACTTACCTTTGAAGATCTTCCTCTGTTTGCAATCCCAAGGGTCCCAGCTACATAACAAATGGTTGTTTTGTTCAATAAAGTCCTTCTTAATATCTCAAAAAAGTCAGTAGAGGTTGGCTCGCTTGATTCAGTAATCCACCTGTTCCACTCATCCAAAATGCATACAAAGGAATCCCAAAAGTTATCAATAAACTTTGTCCAAACAAGTCAAACAACGTTTCTAATCAATCCTCAGGTACCCTAATATGTAAATAAATTCTCAAATTTAAGACGGAGAATAGTATGTTCATTACTGGAGATAAATAACGAAGTGCACGCCCTCATCCACGCGCGACACAACACTACAGTCGAAATGAGAGCCACCTGGAAAAACTACAAATCCTAGCTTATTTTTCAAAAAACAAGCCTGAAACTCTTTCTAAAGACTGTTGACATCTGGTGGAAGCCCAAGGAACTGCAATCTGGGAGGTATTCCTTTAATTTTCCCATAGACAGGCATTTTAAATGATGGTCACCTCAAAAAATTCAGGATCGATTCTCCTTGGGTTTTTGCCTGCGATATCAGTTCTGTTTTACTCACAGACATTATTTGAACAGTTTTAGAAACTTCAGAGTAGTTTCTATCCAATACTACAAATTATATGCATATCCTAGCTTCTGGGCCTGAGTAACAGGCAGTTTACATGGGCTCCTCAGTCATCCGAACTTCCGAATACTGCTCCCTAACTCGAAAAAGTTCTAAGGTTAGCTCAGTGCATTCAATGAATGCTTTATATCTTTACATTGTGTTTCATGACAGCTTATGAAAAGTGCATCTTGGGCATTTTGTTGATTCCTTCTGGTAATATGTGGTCTCAAAATAGTGAAGAGAATGCAATGGAAGGCAATTTCATTTGATCGATCTTATTGTGTATGCTACTGTATTCAGCATCTCATTTACAGTGTGAGTCATACAACTGTTTTGTCTTGTGTTTTTCCCATTTTGAGTGGACTTTAAGGGCATAAAGTGCCTTGATATTCATCCAAATGAACGATTTCGCTGAGATACACTGTGTGTGAGACTAATAGTGTTATTGGCTGCTAAATGGAGACGGGTTTGCGTTTAGCGACAGCTTAGATGTGCCTGGATTGGTGTCTGCAGTGGTTTACCTGCATGTTTGATTCATTGTGCATCGTCGCCTCTTTACATTTTCATGTACTGTATGTTTTTCATTGTATTTGTCACTGTTTAATGCAATGACTGGTAACAATGATACTAGGAAATAATAGTAGAATAAAAACCCATTACTTTTTTATTATCCAAAAGTTTTCGAGCAGATGTGAACTTCACAGACCCACACTGACTGGTTCTCTACCACCTGTGTTCTTTAAGTTAGGCCTAATTGCAATGGTAGATTCTATTTCTTATAAAAGCATTACTGTAGCCTGTTTTCCAATTGTTCGGCCACTGGCTTTGACTTATGAAGGCTGTCTGTTTATTTCCCATGTGGAATCTGGACTTTCTTTTTCTGTAGAGCAGCATTTCCCAAACTCGGTCCTGGGGAACCCAAGGTTTGCATGTTATGGTTTTTGTCCAAGGACTATACAGCTGATTTAAATAATCAACTCATCATCAAGCTTTAATTATTTGAATCAGCTGTGTATTGCTAGGGCAAAAAACTAAACCTGCACCCCTTAGGGTCCCAAGGACCCGAGTTTGGGAAACGTTGCTGTAGAGAGAGATCCCAGGTATTTATGGTTTCATTCACACTAGAAATTACTAACATCTTCCACGTTGAGATCCACCACTCTCCTTTCATTTTATTCCAACATGTTGGATTTGTCTTTGCATTTGTCCATATTAGCAAGCAATATTTAATTATGACTTAATTATGTGGAATGTAGCCTCAGTGTTATACACAGATGCTCTGAAGTTTACATTTTTTAAGGAAGTGGAGCATATTTTCTGTTTAGTGACCCTGTTCACTGCTCTAACCCAACTCTGCCTTATGACTGGCAGGTCTCTACTTATTAGCCTCTGCTCCCACCAGGTCATCTGCCTCTGCAATTGAATTAGTCCTCCCTGGCATGCGGACCCAAGTTTGTGATAAGCCCTAATTTAATTTCACCCAGCCTGCATCAGGTGCTTCTAACAGAAGGGAACCTTCAATCTTCTCACAAAATCGTCTGTAGCATCCGAACGGTTTGGCCTACAAACTATTATGACCCCTCTATGGAAAGATGAGACTCTCATGAACACATTTTGCTCTACGACCCCCACAAGCATCTTAGGACTCGGTCTGACGTTGGTACAGCCAAGCTGCCAACTTCTGTCTGTAGCGCCCGAACTGTTTGAGCTACACACTAATATTTCGGTGGAAATGCGAGACTCTCACGAATGCGTACATGTTGGTTGTTTTGCTCTAGGACGCCCACAGTCCTTAGAAGACCCGTCTGAAGGTCCACGGGTACCAGTTGAAAAAGTGAATGGAAGTACAGAGCCTTCGGAAAGTATTCAGACCCCTTGACTTTTTCCACATTTTGTTAGGTTAGATCCTTATTTTAATGTCAAGAGTCTGCAAAGCTGTCATCAAGGCAAAGGGTGGCTACTTTGAAGAATCCCCCCTTGCCATTTTTCCTATTTGTTTGCATGACAACCTGTAATTTAAATATATTTTTATTTGTCTTTCATGTAATGGACATACACAAAATAGTCCAAATTGGTGAAGTGAAATGAAAAAACTTACTTGTTATAAAAAATAAAATGGAAAAGTTGCTTTCCTATGCTATGAAGCCCCTAAATAAGATCTGGTGCAACCAATTACCTTCAGCATTCACATAATAAGTTAAATAAAGTCCACTTGTGTGCAAACTAAGAGTCACATGATCTGTCACATGATCTTGATATATATACACCTGTTCTGGAAGGCCCCAGAGTCTGCAACACCACTAAGCAAGGGGAACCATCAAGCAAGCGGCACAATGAAGACCAAGGAGCTCTCCAAACAGGTCAAGTTGTGGAGAAGTACAGATCAGGGTTGGGTTATAAAAAAATATCCAAAACTTTGAACATTCCACAGAGCACCATTTTAAATCCATTATTAAAAAAATGGAAAGAATATGGCACCACAATAAACCTGCCAAGAGAGGGCCAAAACTCACAGACCAGGGAAGGAGGGCATTAATCAGAGAGGCAACAAAGATACAAAAGATAACCCTGAAAAAGCTGCAAAGCTCTGACCATAGGACCAGTTTAAGCCTTACACTCTGAGTGGCCAGAAAATAATAAGCAAACATGTTTGGTGTTCGCCAAAACGCATGTGGGAGACTCCCAAAACATATGGAAGAAGGTACTCTGGTCAGATGAGACTAAAATTAAGCTTTTTGGCCATCAAGGAAAACGCTATGTCTGGCACAAACCGAACACCTCTCATCACCCTGAGAATATCATCCCCACAGTGAAGCGTGGTGGTGGCAGCATCATGTCTTGGGGATGTTTTTCATCAGCTGGGACTGGGAAACCGGTCAGAATTGAAGGAATGATGGATTGCGCTAAATACAGGGGCATTTGTGAGGGAAACCTTTTTCAGTCTTCCAGAGATTTGAGACTGGGACGGAGGTTCACCTTCCAGTAGGACAATGACCCTAAGCATACTGCTAAAGCAACACTTGAGTGGTTTAAGGGGAAACATTTTAAATGTCTTGGAATGGCCTAGTCAAAGCCCAGACCTCAATCCAATTGAGAATCTGTGGTATGACATAAAGATTGCTGTACACCAGCAGAACCCATCCAACGTGAAGGAGCTGGAGCAGTTTTGCCTTGAAGAATGGTCAAACATCCCAGTTTTTAGATGTGCCAAGCTTATAGAGACATACCCTAAGAGACTTGCAGCTGCAATTGTTGCAATAGGTCACTCTGCAAAGTATTGACTTTAGGGGGATGAAATTTATTTTGTATTTTATTTTACCGTTATTTTACCAGGTAAGTTGACTGAGAACACATCATTTACAGCAACGACCTGGGGAATAGTTACAGGGGAGTGAAGGGGGATGAATGAGACAATTGTAAGAATAGTTATGCCCGCTCAAGTTTTCTGTTTTTATGTCTTATTTCTTGTTTGTTTCATAATAAAAAGTATTTTGCATCTTCAAAGTGGTAGACATGTTGTGTAAATCAAATTATACAAAATCTATTTTAATTCCAGGGTGTAAGGCAACAAAATAGGAAAAATGTCTAAGGTTATTTCTTAGTTTTGTTGTCTTCACTATTATTCGACAATGTAGAAAATAATGCAAATAAAGAAAAACCCTGGAATGAATAGGTGTGTCCAAACGTCGTACTTTGTTAAAGCGCTTTTGGCAGCGATTTCAGACTCGAGTCTCTTTGGGGATGAAGCTACAAGCTTGGCACACCTGTATTTGGGGAATTTACCCCATTCTCCTCTGCAGATCTGCACTTAACCAATCTCTGTCAGGTTGGATGGGGAGCATTGCTGCACAGCTTTTTTTAGGTGTCTCCAGAGATGTTCGATCAGGTTCAAGTCCGGGCTCTGGCTGGGCCACTCAAAGACATTCAGAGACTTGTCCCAAAGCCACTCCTGCGTTGTCTTGTCTCTGTGCTTAGGTCGTTGTCCTGTTGGAAAGTGAACCTTCGCCCGTGTCTGAGGTCCTGAGTGCTCTGGGGTAGGTTTTCATCAAGGATCTCTCTGTACTTCTGGAGGAAACCTGGCACCATCCCTACAGTGAAGCATAGTGGTGGCAGCATCATGCTGAGGGGATGTTTTTCAGCAACAGGGACTGGGAGAGACTAGTCAGGATCGAGGGAAAGGTGAACGGAGCTTAGTACAGAGAGATCCTTTATGAAAACCAGGTCCAGAGCGCTCACTACATCCAAACCACTTGAAAAGTGATTATGTAAATCTGAAATGTCAGACTACAAATTGCAAGACAGATCGCTTTAGGGTAAAATGTTATCAGAATGTGTAATTTGTCCTATTAAACACAAAAAAATATGTTTCAAGTTAAAATTAGGCGGGTCTGATGCCAAAATAGAAAGTAATTTATTGCTTACTTCCCCCGTATTGTATTTTCTTTTAGCAAAAAAGCAGTGTGTAGTTCGCGTAGTTAGCTACACCTCTACATGTCAAAAAAAGTTATTAACCACTGAAAACACTACCTAGATTTGAATTAAGTTCAACTACCACCAAGCTACTGCAAAATGTAGTTACATTACTAGTTGAACTACACTACATATCACTACTCTCCAACACTGTCACTAAAGACAATAATTAGACCTTTGATTTTAGCTTTCTCTAAAGCAATTTAAGACTTGAGGTTATGTCCCTCGAATTGGAACAATGTGTCTGCACTTAACCAGTGGCAGCCAATAGTTGGGGAAGGATGAGGTTGTGTTAATGTGGTGGCTGTTTGTCTTTTTTAACAGAGCTCAGGACTTAATTGTAATAGATGACGCACTGGCTATTTAGCGAACATTGCCAGCTCTGAAGAACCAACTGACCAGCATTTACAATTCTTGTCATTTTTAGGTTCCCTCTAGCCTGGTCCCAGATTAGTTTTTTTGCTCTTGTCAAATCCATTGCTGCCATTGTCAAACCATGCTTTTTGTCATGACAATGAGTGACAAGGAGTTGGCATAATGGCACAAACAGACTGGCACTCAGGCTATCTTCCATATCATATGAGATAAAATGTGACCAACCGGCTCTATTCTGTTTTATGCAGCAAAATTTGAAGTTATGTTTTTTACATTGTATAAAAGTACAGTCAGATCTACAAAATGGTATATCATACACTACAGTTGAGGAACAATGGGAAAGTAATTCTGCTTTGAAAGTTGAAATTTGTTACCCCACTTTTGAGAAAATGTCCCTTGAATGTTTTGTTGCTGTCACGCTTGCTCCCGCTCTTCCCCCCTGGTGCTCGAGGACGCCAGGCTCCCCAGCGTTACACACTCCTGCCAGCATCATTACGCACACCTGCCTTCCCCCATCACGCGCACCAGCGATTATTGCACTCACCTGGACTCAATCACCTCTGTCATTACCTCCCCTATATCTCTCCGTTCCCAGCTTCAAAATTGATTGTCATATGTCCTTGTATACCCGTGTGCTGGCGCTGTTCCTGTCTTGTTCCATGTCTGTTCCAATTAAATGTTTGACTCCCTGTACCTGCTTCACTTCTCTACTCCAGTGTCGGTCCTTACAAGTGCACCTACTGGAGAGCTCTTCACATTCATAATCGTCACACACTTAAGCCTTATTCCCACCCATCACTTTAAGGATTCACATGTGAGGCCATGTGCTATACAGAGTGAGTACGGTGGTGTACTAAACAACCAAAGATTTCAAGATTAAAGGCTGGTTTATAATATGTCTATCGACATGTCTGTAGACAGTTGTTGCAGTGACCTTATGAACATTCTAGTGTCGTCCGACATCCAACTTGTCGTTGTCTTGATGAAAAAGTATAAACACAAAAATTATCAGGGTTGGTAGTCCAACATATCATAACTGGTGTATTTTAACACGAATAAATCCATTATTGTAAAAATGTATTTTGTGTAAGTCAATCTAACGAACCAGTCAACTTTTACCAACTCTCGAAACAATGTTTTGGTTAGTTTCTAGCTTGTTAGCTAGAACCCCACTTTCTTTTGGACCGTAACATAAAGCTGACAACGTCTTAACTTTAGCTAATTTGTATTTGTTATTAAAGGAAAATAAACTCACAACAAGACCATTATTTACAAGTTAACGGCGAGCTAATTACAGAAAATAGCTTACGGTTGTGAGTGTGAAGAAATAAAACGAGGGCATTCTACCGGAGAATTTTAGAAATTAGACAATGTCTCATTGGCCTAATGCTATATCCTAATTTGATTTTAGTGCAGTTCATGTTGTTCTTCACATTACCATTAACAGTGACACTGAGAAAAATGGCTTTACAGATTTTTTTCTAGCTAGCTAGTAAATATGTTGTCAGAGAAAAATGCACTGATTTCTCATCTTATTATTAAGTAATGTTTATCATATAAACCATGACCACTGATTTGACCTATGACCCTTTAAATGCAGATACTGCACTCTGCCTTTGTATTACCTTAAAAAACTGCACTGAGTGTACAAAACATTAGGAACACCTGCTCTTTCCATGACATAAACTGACCAGTTAAAACCAAGTGAAAGCTATAATCCCTTATTGATGTCAATTGTTAAATCCACTTCCATCAGTGTAGATGAAGGGGAGGAGACAGGTTAAAGAAGTATTTTTAAGCCTTGAGACAATTGAGACATGGATTGTGTGTATGCCATTCAGAGGGTGAAAGGACAAGACAAAATATTTAAGTGCCTTTGAACAGGATATGGTAGTAGGTACCATGCGCACCGGTTTGAGTGTATCAAGAACTGGAATGCTGCTCTGGGTCAGGAGACAGAGGAAACCAAAGGCTACCCTCGGAACTGCACGAACAAACCATGCAATCTGGAGTGAAAATGTCAAAGCTCTTGGCAATGACAAATCTGTTCTTTGCCACCAATTTAAGGGAAACTCTCCCAAAGTGGTCTGAAATCAGACTGAACTACTCTGTTTTATTGTATTACTATACATCAGTCATTAACCACCAGTCAGCTGTTTACCTATACAGGATTAAGTATAGTGGTTTGGCATAGTGGTCTTGTGTGGCTAAGCTAGTAAGATTTTGGCGCTAGCAATTCCGAGGTTGTAGGTTCAACCCCCGCAAGGATCACCATCATGTACATACAGTACGTAAAATGTATGAACTCAGTACAGCAAGCCACTTCAGCTAAACGGATAGGCTAAGTAGCATGTATAAATATTATATTATATATTATCAAATATTACTCTGAATACAAGTGAGCACTCACATTTGGTGTGCTGGAGAGTGGAAGTATTTCTCTCTTCTCACTATTTCACCCTCAGTTGATGCTCTTGGGCCTCATGTAAAGGCCGCAAGACGAGGGTTCTTTTGTTGCATCTTTGTCCCAAACTGAGGGAGTAGGTTTGGGTCACTTCCATTTCAATTCAGGGATTGAAAGGTCTGCACAAAAATAAGTGTGTAATTTCCTATTCAACCATGACGGATTTTGACGCGAGCCACCCGTCCCTGGATGAAGATGGCTGACAAAACATTACGGTGGAACCAAATGTAAGTTGTTATAACGTCATAACGAGTCAAGCAAAACATGTGCAACTGAGAGGAAAATGTTAGTTAATATAGAGACAAACGTTTATGCATATGCTATTAACAAAAAGTTAATTTACGAAAATGGCTATTTAGCAAGTTATCTGACTAGTTAACATTAGCCAGCTAGCTAATGTTATTTTTTTATTTTATTTTTTATTTCACCTTTATTTAACCAGGTAGGCTAGTTGAGAACAAGTTCTCATTTGCAACTGCGACCTGGCCAAGATAAGGCATAGCAGTGTGAACAGACAACACAGAGTTACACATGGAGTAAACAATTAACAAGTCAATAACACAGTAGAAAAAAGGGGAGTCTATATATACATTGTGTGCAAAAGGCATGAGAAGGGAGGCAAATAATTACAATTATGCAGATTAACACTGGAGTGATAAATGATCAGATGGTTATGTAAAGGTAGAGATATTGGTGTGCAAAAGAGCAGAAAAATAAATAAATAAAAACAGTATGGGGATGAGGTAGGTGAAAATGGGTGGGCTATTTACCAATAGACTATGTACAGCTGCAGCGATCGGTTAGCTGCTCAGATAGCAGATGTTTGAAGTTGGTGAGGGAGATAAAAGTCTCCAACTTCAGCGATTTTTGCAATTTGTTCCAATCACAGGCAGCAGAGAACTGGAACGAAAGGCGGCCAAATGAGGTGTTGGCTTTAGGGATGATCAGTGAGATACACCTGCTGGAGCGCGTGCTACGGATGGGTGTTGCCATCGTAACCAGTGAACTGAGATAAGGCGGAGCTTTACCTAGCATGGACTTGTAGATGACCTGGAGCCAGTGGGTCTGGCGACGAATATGTAGCGAGGGCCAGCCGACTAGAGCATACAAGTCGCAGTGGTGGGTGGTATAAGGTGCTTTAGTGACAAAACGGATGGCACTGTGATAAACTGCATCCAGTTTGCTGAGTAGAGTGTTGGAAGCAATTTTGTAGATGACATCGCCGAAGTCGAGGATCGGTAGGATAGTCAGTTTTACTAGGGTAAGTTTGGCGGCGTGAGTGAAGGAGGCTTTGTTGCGGAATAGAAAGCCGACTCTTGATTTGATTTTTGATTGGAGATGTTTGATATGGGTCTGGAAGGAGAGTTTAGAGTCTAGCCAGACACCTAGGTACTTATAGATGTCCACATATTCAAGGTCGGAACCATCCAGGGTGGTGATGCTGGTCAGGCGTGCGGGTGCAGGCAGCGAACGGTTGAAAAGCATGCATTTGGTTTTACTAGCGTTTAAGAGCAGTTGGAGGCCACGGAAGGAGTGCTGTATGGCATTGAAGCTCGTTTGGAGGTTAGATAGCACAGTGTCCAAGGACGGGCCGGAAGTATATAAAATGGTGTCGTCTGCGTAGAGGTGGATCAGGGAATCGCCCGCAGCATGAGAAACATCATTGATATATACAGAGAAAAGAGTCGGCCCGAGAATTGAACCCTGTGGCACCCCCATAGAGACTGCCAGAGGACCGGACAGCATGCCCTCCGATTTGACACACTGAACTCTGTCTGCAAAGTAATTGGTGAACCAGGCAAGGCAGTCATCTGAAAAACCGAGGCTACTGAGTCTGCCAATAAGAATACGGTGATTGACAGAGTCGAAAGCCTTGGCAAGGTCTATGAAGACGGCTGCACAGTACTGTCTTTTATCGATGGCGGTTATGATATCGTTTAGTACCTTGAGCGTGGCTGAGGTACACCCGTGACCGGCTCGGAAACCAGATTGCACAGCGGAGAAGGTACGGTGGGATTCAAGATGGTCAGTGATCTGTTTGTTGACTTGGCTTTCGAAGACCTTAGATAGGCAGGGCAGGATGGATATTGGTCTGTAACAGTTTGGGTCCAGGGTGTCGCCCCCTTTGAAGAGGGGGATGACTGCGGCAGCTTTCCAATCCTTGGGGATCTCAGACGATATGAAAGAGAGGTTGAACAGGCTGGTAATAGGGGTTGCGACAATGGCGGCGGATAGTTTCAGGAATAGAGGGTCCAGATTGTCAAGCCCAGCTGATTTGTACGGGTCCAGGTTTTGCAGCTCTTTCAGAACATCTGCTATCTGGATTTGGGTAAAGGAGAACCTGGATAGGATAATGAATTTGTAATTTGTGTTGTTTAATGTTTTTGGGACTCCTGAGAAAACCAGCAAACCAGGCTGTCGTCTTGTGAAACAGTGGATGTAAAGAATCTAGTTTGCTAAAGCATTTACGGCATATTGAATGTACAATTGTGTAAGCTTGCCTTGCAATGCAGATGGAGTAATATAGCTAACTATGTACTTGCTTATTATGTGGGGGAGGATTAAAAATAACTGTATGCCTATGGATGTGTAGCTAGCTACAGTATGTAGCCGATCTGTGTATGGAGCTAAAACGTTAGATTGGTATGAATATTAGTTCAGAATCTATGAACCTCAGCTATCATAGTTGTTCTATCAAGTCTGAATGGCATTAATGAAGCCTATGTGTAATCGATGTGAAATGGCTAGCTAGTTAGCGCGCGCTAATAGCGTTTCTATTGGTGACGTCACTCGCTCTGAGACATTGAAGTAGTTGTTCCTTTTGCTCTGCAAGAGCCATGGCTTTTGTGGAGCGATGCTTCGAGGGTGGCTGTTGTCTGTGTGCAGAGGGTCCCTGGTTTGAGCCCAGGTAGGGGGAAGGAGAGGGACGGAAGCTATACTGTTGCATATAGATAGAGTAGAATATAATATCTTTATTGTGCCAAGGATGCAAGTCCTATATACAAATGTACTGTAGATATTACCACACATGAGATTCCCACATTGTAGCCTGTACATTGAATATATTCACTGATCATGTACTCTTCCTTGGCAAATAAAGGTGTGATTCAGGTATGAATCTCTGAGACATTATTTTTCAGTCATATCCAATACCAGGTGTATCAAACCCAATTATTTGAATGATGCTGTGTCTGCATGTATGTATTACAATTATACACTTCAACAGTGTTTACCACTCCTGCTCCGAGGTGGGGAGAGAGGTGTAGAAGACAGAAAGGGAAAGAGGTAAGAACAGCGGCAGACAGCATTACAGTGCTACCCTGAAATTCTCTCAGTTCATCACAATTGCGGTGTCTCCTAACCAGCCTTGGGTCCCCAGATGGCCCAAGGGTTATCTTAAGAGCGGGTGAGGTGACGATGACGGGACTGGCTTCCTCTCTCACAACAAAACATACCTGCAGACGAATGACAGATGGATAGAGAGAGCATGATAAAGAGAGCTCACCTATGATCATGCTGTGCCCTCTGTGTTCAGATGTGGGAGGGGTTCACCAAAACAGCTAATATACTGTAACCTTGGGGATTTAGGGAGAAGGGGGAGAGGGATGAAGTGAAGGAGAGACTGTTGTTGTGTGTGGTCTCACCTGGTGTCCACACTAAGTGGCTACAGAGTACTTTATGCTTAAAAACAGACACACGAGGACAAACAATAGAAGATAATGTCAATAGAAGATACTGTATGTGACGCAGACACCTATCAGAGTGTACCTGAAACATTTAAATATAGAAGGCTATGTGTCTCACCACTTGGTAATTGCAAGGCTAACCCTCAGGGAAATAATGACTTGGCAGCAATAGACAGCAACACATAGTCTTGTGAAAATGGCTATGTTTATGTGGTGTAAATCTGAAAATTAGCAGCTGACATCTTAAGTTTTTTTTAATTAATGCATGTGAAACAGTTTCCATGTACAACAAGACAGGCAGAGATGGAGAAAAAGAACACAGAACAGTTTAATTACCCCTGGTTATGGACACTTTTGCCAGCAATAAAGCTTCCTCGGCCTGTTCCTCGGACAGTGAACATCTGGCAATATCTACATTTTCGACCCCTTGATCAGCTCGCTCTCTGAAAGTAAAGAAAACAGCTTATTTTTTTTATAGATATGAAAACAATAACTGTTCAATCTAAAGCAGCAGATGTCATTTTTAGGATACGTCAATACAGCCCAGTGCTGCTGACCTGAGATGACTTGTCCGCTTTAACTTCCTTTGTGTCAGGGAAAAAGTTGCCTTCAGAACAATTATTTTTGATTGAAAATAAAGGTTTTGCTCTTGACAAAAAGACACAAATGTACCTCCATAGCATATAACAATTTGCATGTGAATTATTATTATTATTTTACCTTTATTTAACTAGGCAAGTCAGTTAAGAACAAATTCTTAACGACCAAGGGGTAGCTTGCTACTCAATGTAATAAAGTAATGACTTTTCAAATAAGTTACCTTACACGTTATGTTACACTGTTATTACGACAATAGAACAAGTCAAAATTCACCCAAGGATGAAAAACGGCTTAAGAACATTGGCTGAACTGGAAAACTAGAGCGAGCCCATAGCAAATTAATGGAATCGAACATTCGCAACTGTGCTTATGTCTGCGTAAAAGTAGGGGGAACATAAAAACTTCTGACTATTAACGAGCTCGCTGCCCAGACTTACATAATTACGTCCCTTGTTTGAGGGTCCCTTTGGGTGCAGAGTGTCCCTCAAACCAGGGACCCTCTGCACCCAAAGACAACAACCACCCTCGAAGCATTGTTACCCATCGCTCCACAACATCCGTGGCCATGGCTCTTGCAGAGCAAGAGGAACAACTACTTGAAGGTCTCAGAGTGAGTGACGTCACCGATTGAAACGCTATTAGCACGCACCCCGCTAATTAGCTAGCCATTTCACACCGGTTACACCCGGTATTTGGTGAAATAGACCGGCATGCCTCTCCATAGGAAAACAATGGGGAGAGCTCAGCATTCCAAGGGCAAAAAGTATTTACGGGCTAGCATTTGATGACAACCGAGCTAGCTGCCCAGGCTTACGTAATTAGAAAGAGGAGATTCTCATGATTTAAAATGGCCTCCAACTTGAAAATAGTCCAAATATACACATTGTGAGATATTTTGCGAAATAGACAGACATGCCAATATTTCCGCCATAGGAAACAATTGAAAGACCGCAGAGTTCCAATATTATTTTTGTTCTTTACATTTTAACTATAATACAACGTGAGCAGGTCTCATTTCCAACAATACCGAAGCAGGCATTGTAATGTTGAACAATAAGCTGGGAATAGAACGTTCGGATGGCGAGTTGATGCAATGGTGCTCAATAGTACTAATCGGAGCTGGCAGGGTGAAAAATGCAGATGTTCATTTAGTTATGGATCCATAACGAATTACTTTGGGAAAAAATATCACTGATTTACAGAAATATTGGAACAAAGTTGTCTAATGAAGAATCCTCCAATCCTGTAGCTTACTCCCGACAATCACGTTGTACAGTGCCATATTTTCCATTCCATCCTAATGGAAAACCTTAGGGTTTTGTTTTTTTGTTTTTCTCTGAATGGAAACACCATAATATTAATGAAATGAATTAAGCCAAATATCTTAAAATCAATCCCATATACTATGTTATTACAAGAAAGGTTTTAAATTCTCTGGTAATGCCAATACAGAATACTATCAAATGCTTCTCAAAGATGCCCTCTGGTGGGTAAACTAGCAATAACTTACAGTAACAGAAGAAATGGCTGAGAATTACAGAAATATCTCATTTACATAAGTAGTCGGTACATGTTCGAATCACCTTTGGCACCAATTACAGCTGTAAGTCTCTAAGAGCTTTGCACACCATCTTTAAATTCTTCTAGCTCTGTCAAGTTGGTTATTAATCATTGCTAGACAGTCATTTTCAAGTCTTGCCATAAATTAAGTCAAATCTGTAACTTGGCCACACAGGAACTTCAATGTTGTCTTGGTAAGCAACTCCATTGTATATTGGCCATGTGTTTTAGGTTATTCTCCTGCTGAATAACTGAATTTGTTTCCCAGTGTCTGTTGAAAAACGAACTGAACCAGGTTTTCCTCTAGGATTTTGCCTGTGCTTAGCTCCATTCTGTTTATTTTTAACCAAAAAAACTCCTTAGTCCTTGCCAATGACAGGCATACCCATAAAATTATGCAGCTTCCACCATGTTTGTGGTACTCAGTGATGTGTTATGTTGGATTTGACTCAAACATAACGCTTTGTATTCAGGACATAAAAATATAAAAAAAATATGGATTTTTATCAGTTTTACTTTAGTGCCATATCGCAAAACGGATCCATGTTTTGGAATATTTGTATTCTGTAAAGGCTTACTTATTTTCACTGTGGAGTATTTTGGAGTAACTACAATGTTGTTGATCCATCCTCAGTATTCTCGTATCACATCCATTAAATTCTGTAACTGTTTTATGGTGAAAACACTGAACTGTTTCCTTCCTCTCCCTCAATTGAGTTAGGAAGGACACCTGTATCTTTAGTGATTTTCTGTATTGATACCCCATCCAAAATGTAATTAATAACGTCAATGTCTGCTTTTCTTTTTATCCGTCTACAAATAGGTGCCCTTTGCGAGGTATTGGAAAACCTCCCTGCTCTCTGTGGTTGAATCTGTCATTTGAAATTCACTCCACGACTGAGGGACATTACAGATAATTGTATGCATGGGGTACAGAGATGAGATCATGTTAAACACTATATTCGCACAGTCCATGCAACTTATTTGTTGCTGTGATTTGTTAAGCACAGGGGTGCTTAACAAAGGGGTTGAATACTTCTTGACAAAAAACATTTCAGCTTTTCATTTTTTATTGATTTGTTAAACATTTCAAAAACTTAATTCCACTTTGACATTATGAGGTATTGTGTGTAGGCCAGTGACACAAAAGCTCTATTTAATCCATTTTAAATTCAGGCTGTAACGCAACAAAATACGGACAAAATCAAGGGGTGTGAATACTTTTGAAGGCAACCTTGCCGGAGACCTTAAGACTCGTGTTAGCTTCCTGAAGTAATACGAGGTTAGTTTATTTGAAGGAAAAAAGGTCATCAAAAAAGAAACGTTCATTTTTCAGGACCCTGTCGTTCAAAGATAATTTGTCAAATCCAAATAACTTCACAGATCTTCATTGTAAAGGGTTTAAACACTGTTTCCCATGCTTGTTCAATGAACCATAAACAATTAATGAACATGCACCTGTGCAATGGTTGTTAAAACACTAAAAGCTTAGACGGTAGGCAATTAAGGTCACAGTTATGAAAACTTAGGTCACTAAAGAGGCCTTTCTACTGACTCTGAAAAACACCAAAAGAAAGATGTCCCGGGTCCCTGCTCATCTGTGTGAATGTGCCATAGGCATGCTGCAAGGAGGTATGAGGACTGCAGATGTCGCCAGGGCAAAGCAATGCCATGTCCGTAATGTGAGACGCCTAAGATAGCGCTACAGGGAGACAGGACGGATAGCTGATCATCCTCGCAGTGACAGACCACGTGTAACAACACCTGCACAGGATCGGTACATCTGAACATCACAACTGCGGGACAGGTACAGGATGGCAACAACAACTGCCCGAGTTACACCAGGAACACACAATCTCTCCATCCGTGCTCAGTCTGTTCACAATAGGCTGAGAGGCTGGACAGGGCTTGTAGGCCTGTTGTAAGGCAGGTCCTCACCAGACATCACCGGCAACAACGTCGCCTATGGGCACAAACCCACCATCGCTGGACCAGACTGGGCTGCCAAAAAGTGCTCTTCACTGATGAGTCGCGGTTTTGTCTCACCAGGGGTTATGGTCAGGTTTGCGTTTATCGTCAAAGGAATGAGCTTACACCGAGGCCTGTACTCTGGAGCGGGATCGATTTGGAGGTGGAGGGTCCCGTCATGGTCTGGGGCGGTGTGTCACAGCATCATCGGACTGAGCTTGTTGTCATTGCAGGCATTCTCAAAGCTGTGCATTACAAGAAAGACATCCTCCTCCCTCATGTGGTACCCTTCCTGCAGGCTCATCCTGACATGACCCTCCAGCATGACAATGCCACCAGCCATACTGCTTGTTCTGTGCGTGATTTCCTGCAAGACAGGAATGTCAGTGTTCTGCCATAGCCAGCGAAGAGCCCGGATCTCAATCCCATTGAGCACGTCTGGGACCTGTTGGGTTGGAAGGTGAGGGCTAGGGCCATTCCCCCCCAGAAATGTCCAGGAACTTGCAGGTGCCTTGGTGGAAGAGTGGGGTAACATCTCACAGCAAGAACTGGCAAATCTGCTGCAGTCCATGAAGAGGAGAAGCACTGCAGTACTTAATGCAGCTGGTGGCCTCACCAGATACTGACTGTTACTTTTGATTTTGAGCCCCCCCCCCCCCCGCCCTTTGTTCAGGGACACATTATTCCATTTCTGTTAGTCACATGTCTGTGGAACTTGTTCAGTTTATGTCTCAGTTGTTGAATCTTGTTATGTTCATACAAATATTTACACATGTTAAGTTTGCTGAAAATAAACGCAGTTGACAGTAAGAGGACATTTAATTTTTTTGCTGAGTATATAAGTAAATGTGCACTCGAAATTCAAGCAAACAAATACAGGCCTCAGTAATAGTAATAATTTTGCAGAGCTATCTTTTGATGGATTTCTCAGAGAGAGATACACTAATTCTGTTCATGTGCCTGCATGTGTGCATGTTTTTTTTAATATATGTATTTATTTCACCTTTATTTAACCAGGTAAGCTAGTTGAGAACAAGTTCTCATTTACAACTGCGACCTGGCCAAGATAAAGCAAAGCAGTGTGACAGAAACAACACAGAGTTACACATGGAATAAACAGGCGTACAGTCAATATGTCACGTCCTGACCTTAGAGAACCTTTTATTTCTCTATTTTGGTTAGACCAGGGTGTGACTAGGGTGGGTAGTCTAGTTTTTTATTTTCTATGTTGGCCTGGTATGTTCCCAATCAGAGGCAGCTGTCTATCATTGTCTCTGATTGGGGATCATATTTAGGCAGCCTTTTTTCCACCTGTTGTGTGTGGGATCTTGATTTTGTATTGTTGCTTTTAAGCCCTACAAAGCTGTATGTTTCATTTGTTACTATTTCTTGTTTTGTGCCGGTTATCGTAAATAAAAAATTATTAACCTACCCCACGCTGCATCTTGGTCTGACCATCCTTCAAACAACGATCGTTACAGAAGATCCCACCACCCACGGACCAAGCAGCGTGCCCAGGAGGAGCAGACATCCTGGACATGGGAGGATATATTGAACGGGATCCTGGACGTGGGAGGAAATCCTGGCCGGAAAGGATCGCCTTCCATGGGAGCAATTGGAAGTATCAAGGGAGGGACAGCGACGACACAGGGGTTCGCGGCCACAACGGAAGCCCGAGAGGCAGGCTCAAAAAAAAATTGGGGGGAAGCACACAGGGTGGTTGGCGGAGCCAAGGTGGGAACCAGAACCAACTCCCTATACTCACCGTGTGGAGTTGGTCACCGTTCAGGTGCCATGTTTTCCAGTTCTACGCACCGTGTCTCCAGTGCACCTCCACAGCCCAGTGTGTTCTGTGCCAGCTCCCCGCACTTGTCAAGGACGGGTTGTGCCGGCTCAGTGCTCCTGGTCTCCAGTACGCCTCCAATGTCCAGTACATCCTACACCGGCTCTACGCACTGTGTCCTCATTTGTCCAGGACGCGGTGTGCCAGCTCTACGCTCCAGACCTTCAGTGCGCCTCCACGGCCCAGTACATCCTGTGCCAGCTCCACGCACCAGGCCTCCAGTGATGGTTCCCTGCCCGGAACCTCCAGCGATGGTTCACAGTCCAGAACCTCCAGCAACGGTTCGCAGTCCGGAGCCTCCTGTGATGATCCATGGCCCAAAGCCTCCAGTGATGATCCATGGCCCGGAGACTCCAGTGATGATCCATCACCAGTGCGCCTTCACAGCCCAGTGCGACCTGTGCCAGCTCCCCGCACTTGTCGTACGAAGGAGGTCATTTGCCCAGGACGCGTTGTGCCAGCTCTACGCTCCAGACCTCCAGTGCGCCTCCACGGCCCAGTACATTCTGTGCCACCTCCAGCAACCGTTCACATTCCAGAGCCTCCTGTGATGATCCATGTCCCAAAGCCTCCAGTGATGATCCATTGCCCAAAGCCTCCAGTGATGATCCATGGCCCGGAGACTCCAGTGATGATCCATCCCCAGTGCGCCTTCACAGCCCAGTGCGTCCTGTGCCAGCTCCACGCACCAGGCCTCCAGTGATGGTTCCCTGCCCGGAACCTCCAGCGATGGTTCACAGTCCAGAACCTCCAGCAGCGATTTGCTGTCCTGAGCCTCCTGTGATGATCCATGTCCCAAAGCCTCCAGTCATGATCCATGGCCCGGAGACTACAGTGATGATCCATCCCCAGTGCGCCTTCGCAGCCCAGTGCGTCCTGTGCCAGCTCCCCGCACTTGTCGTACGAAGGAGGTCATTTGTCCAGGACATGTTTGTGCCAGCTCTACGCTCCAGACCTCAAGTGCACCTCCACAGCCCAGTACATCCTGTGCCACCTCCAGCAATGGTTCGCAATCCGGAGCCTCGTGTGATGATCCATGGCCTAAAGCCTCCAGTGATGATCCATGGCCCGGAGACTCCAGTGATGATCCATCTGCAGTGCGCCTTCACAGCCCAGTGTGTCCTGTGCCAGCTCCCCGCACTTCTCGTGCGAAGGTCATTTGTCCAGGACACGTTGTGCCAGCTCTACGCTCCAGACCTCCAGTGCGCCTCCACAGCCCAGTACATCCAGTGCCAGCTCCACGTACCAGGCCTCCAGTGATGATCCATGGCCCGGAGACTCCAGTGATGATCCATCCCCAGTGCGCCTTCACAGCCCAGTGCGTCCTGTGCCAGCTCCCCGCACTTGTCGTATGAAGGAGGTCGTTTGTCCAGGACGTGTTGTGCCAGCTCTCTCTCTATCATAAATAAAAAAATAGTAACCTACCACACTGCATCTTGGTCCGACCATCCTTCCAACAACGATAGTTACACAATAACACAATAGAAAAAAAAGAAAGTCTATGTACAGTGTGTGCAAAGGGCACAAGGAGGTAAGGTAATAAATAGGCCATAGTAGCAAAGTAATTACAATTTAGCAGATTAACACTGGAGTGATAGATGAGCAGATGATGATGAGCAGATGATGGTGTGTAAAGTAGTGATTTTGGTGTGCAAAAAAGCAGCAAAGTAATAAAAACAATATTAGGATGTGGTAGGTAGATTGGGAGGGCTATTTACAGATGGACTTTGGTCAGCTGCAGCGATCGATTAGCTGCACAGATAGCTGATGTTAGTGAGGGAAATGTAAGTCTCCAGCTTCAGCGATTTTTGCAATTTGTTCCAGTCACTGGCTGCAGAGAACTGGAAGGAAAGGCGTTCAAAGGAGGTGTTGGCTTTGGGGATGACCAGTGAGGTATACCTTCTGGAGCGTGTGCTACAGGTGGGTGTTGTTATCGTGACCAGTGAGCTGAGATAAAAAAAAGGAGCTTTACCTAGCATAGACTTATAGATGACCTGGAGCCAGTGGGTCTTGCGACAAATATGTAGCGAGGGCCAGCCGACTAGAGCATACAGGTCGCAGTGGTGGGTGGTATAAGGCGCTTTGGTAACAAAACAGATGGCACTGTGAAAGACTACATCCAATTTGCTGAGTAGAGTATTGGAAGCTATTTTGTAGATGACATCGCCGAAGTTGAGGATCGGTAGGATAGTCAGTTTTACTAGGGTAAGTTTGGCGGCATGAGTGAAGGAGGCTTTGTTGCTGAATAGGAAGCCGATTCTAGATTTGGTTTTGGATTGGAGATGTTTGATATGAGTCTGGAAGGAGTTTACAGTCTAGCCAGACACCTAGGTATTTGTAGTTGTCCACGTATTCTAGGTCAGAACCGTCCAGAGTAGTTCAGAACATCTGCGATCTGGATTTGGGTGAAGGAGAAGCTGGGGAGGCTCGGGCAAGTAGCTGCGAGGCGTTGTACTTGGCTGGGGTTGTGGTAGCCAGGAGGAAAGCATGGCCAGCCGTTGAGAAATGCTTGTTGAAATGTTCGATTATCATGGATTTATTGATGGTGACCGTGTCACCTAGCCTTAGTGCAGTGGGCAGCTGGGAGGAGGTGCTCTTGTTCTCCATGGACAATACAGTGTTCCAAAACTTTTGGGATTTAGAGCTACAGGATGCACATTTCTGTTTGAAAAGCTAGCATTTGCTATCCTGACCGACTGTGTGTATTGGTTCCTGACTTCCCTGAACAGTTGCATATCGTGAGATTGGGAGCATCTAGCTTAGATTGTAGGACTGCTGGGGTGTTAAGCATATTCCAGTTTAGGTCACCTAACAGAACGAACTCTGAAGATAGATGGGGGGGCAATCAATTCACATATGGTGTCCAGTGCACAGCTGGGAGCTGAGAGGGGTCTATAACAGGCGGCAACAGTGAGACTTATTTCTGGAGAGATTAATTTTTAAATTAGAAGCTCGAACTGTTTGGACATAGACCTGGAAAGTATGACAGAACTTTGCAAGCTATCTCTGCAGTAGATTGCAACTCCTCCCCCTTTGGCAGTTCTATATTGACGGAAAATGTTGTAGTTGGGTATGGAAATCTCAGAATTTTTTGGTGGTCTTCCTAAGCCAGGATTCAGACACGGCAAGGACATCAGGGTTGGCGGAGTGTGCCAAAGCAGTGAGTAAAACAAACTTAGGGAGGAGGCTTCTGATGTTAACTGTCATGAAACCAAGGCTTTTTCAATTACAGAAGTCAACAAATGAGAGTGCCTGGGGACACGCAGGGCTTGGGTTACCCTCCACCCGAGGAACAGAGGAGGAGTAGGATGAGGGTAAGGCTAAAGGCTAGCAAAATTGGTTGTCTAGTGCGTTGGGGACAGAGAATAAAAGGAGCAGATTTCTGGGCATGGTAGAATAGATTCAGGGCATAATGTGCAGACAGGGGTATGGTGGGGTGCGGGTAAAGTGGAGGTAAGCCCAGGCACTTAGTGATGATAAGAGAGGTTGCATCTCTGGACATACTGGTTATACTGGGTGAGGTCACATGTGTAGGAGGTTGGGACAAAGAGGTATCTAAGGCATGTACAGTGGAACTAGGGGCTCCGCAGTAAACTAAAACAACGATAATTACCCTAAACAACAGTATACAAGGCATATTGACATTTGAGAGAGACATAAAGCGAGGCATAAAGCAATCACAGGTGTTGATTGGGAGATTGCTAAGTCATCAACGTGTAAGACAACAAGAGCTAATCAGCTAAGACAACAACAACAGGTAAAATGGCCATGAATGGGCAGAGAGGGTTGGTTAACTACACACAGGATTAACTACACACGGTTAACTACACACAGTTCGGGGCTAGGGCCGACAGATAAACTTAGGTAAACAAAGTGGAGTACCATGATAAATGAACAGTCCAGCAGGCATCAACTATGTTGCCAAGTGATCATAGGGTCCAGTGTACAGCAATAGATGAAACAGGCAAGCCGCTAGGTATTTGTTACCATGCTAGCACGCAGGAGACACAGCGTTTAAAGTTAGCAGTCCGGGGTAAGGAGAAGCGTCTGCTCCGTCGTCCGGCAAAGGCCGGTTGAAGGCACAGCTGATGGAAATACGTCTGCGGGCCACTTGTGGTGGTACGGTGGGGGCGCCGGGCCAGATGGCGAAAGAGGTAGTGTAGTTGTGGTAATTTTGTTTGCTAGCCGGGAGATGCGCCTGGCTCAGGGCTAGCTTCGGGGCTGGGTCACTCAGTGGGAGCTAGCTAGATGTGATGATCAATGGTCCAGGGTTTACGGCAGGAATCTGGCGTTGTAGTGGAGAAAAACGGTCCAAGGCTGGCAGGTATTATCCAGGCTGAAAAAATGGTGTGTGCGTGCTGCCATTAAATAATTTTGTTTTGGTATTGTAATTTGCTCAACATTTATTTGAATCGTAATTGTGTTTCCTTAGTGACTATTTCAGATTTCAAATTGCCTTGATGTTATTCAGAACAGAGTGTGCCGGCTGTTTTTGTCTCTCTCCAGTCTGGCTGTGGAGCTGCGATCACTGCTTTGAATATTGATGAGAGTTCAAAGAGATTGTTAGCATACGTTTCTTTCTGATTACAGCATCACTAATATGACCAGTGTATATCTGCTACCGGTGTGCTGTGCTATAACTTATATTGATATTTGAGCATAATTTCTCAATCATGTTTTAATTAGTAAAATTATACCTGCAAAATGTTACTGTCCATCCATATTTTATTGTTTGACAGAAATAGTATGAAATGAAGGGGAGATAGAGAGAAGGGAGCTGCAGTGTAGGGCCGGTAGATGCTGAGATTTGTACCATGGCAGGCAGAGGAATCATATACATGCTTTAACGACAAGGCCAGCCTCAGGCACCAATAGCTTTTGTTCAAATGTTTTTTTTTCTATGGCCTGACATTGTCAAATGAATATTTCAACAAAAGAGATGAGAAGGATGCTCTATTGCATCGAGAGTTTGGTATGACCTTAGGAAAGAGGATCTAATTGAGGCCGTTAACCTAAAGCTCTGAATTAAGCTGTCAGTTAGCCTGCTCCATGTTTTCAATAATTTTCAATAGACACTCTTTACGTTGACCTTATTCCATGCAGATGTGCATGAGTTATTGGTTCCCTTAAATGACACGGCATGCTTTTCATCCACTTCAACGGGAAAGGCAACTGGAAAATGTTAGATGTCTCAGAGACTTACCCAAAAGGTTGGCTGGTCTTCATTAAAGTCCCGTAAATCACTTCTGTATTCCCTTTTTGTTTGCTAAGCTCTAACCTTAACTTTGCTGTTAAAATATAAAAACATGAGATACCATGGGGTTGGTTAACCTGAGGTTCCTCAGGTCTCCACCGACATAGGTAAATCCGCATTTAATTTTAAAGCACGTCATACCTGGAACGGATCGGCGTCCTGTCAACGGGACAGTTGTAAATCATGCAGCGCCTTTTAGAGAATAAATAAATGTTGGTACTTATAAGTGTCTTATATCGGCTGAAAGCTTAAATTCTTGTTAACATAACTGCACTGTCCAATTTATAGTAGCTATTACTGCGAAAAAATGCCATGCTATTGTTTGAGGAGAGCTCCTAACAACAAAACACTTTTCACGCACATTAGGTTTGATAAATTCACCTCTGAAGGTGAAACGTGTACTTACATTCTGAAATCTTGCTCTGATCTATCATCTAAAGGGTCCCAGAGATAACATGGTGTTGTTTTGTTAGATAAAATCATTTTTCATATCCTAGAAAGGTCCATATAGCATGCGCGATCGATTTTGTATTTCCACTCGTTCAATTTGCAAAGAAATGAATCTGTGAAAATCTAACCCTAAACGTTGTGTCAACCAGCCAAATCACGTCCGCATGTATTCCTCAGAGATCCTAGAATGTAACCAGACTTCACTATGTCAATTAGCGGTGTAGTATATACTACAGGACACTATATTTGGTCAGAGAGCGACGCCTTCATGGCACGCCGATGGCGCGGGCGGTCTTCACTTGAACGACTCTAACTTTGTCAAATAAGCACCCATCAGGGTCAACAAAGCTAGCTAGATAGCCAATGAGCTGGGCTTTACGGGAGTATCCGGTAACCCTGTATGTGTCCTAAAATGTAGCTACTAACCTTGTACAACAGCATGCCTTTTCCTTTTGGACAAAAATTATAATTGATTGATGAAGTTATAGAAATTGGTTGTTTTTGCAAATGTTGAACTTTTAATATGGCTGCTGCCATCTTGTGGACACCATCAGACTTGGAGTGATTGCTAGAACTGGGACTTTTCTCTTGCATTTCAAAGATGGTTGTAGGAAAAAACAGTAGTTTTTTTCTTTGTATTTTCTTCCACCAGATCTATTGTGTGATATTCTCCTACATTCAATTCACATTCTCCTACATTCAATACACATTCTCCTACATTCAATACACAAACTTCAAAGTGTTTACTATCAAATATGTAAATATACATATCCTTGCTTCAGGACCTGAGCTGAGATAGAGTTGGTATGTCATTTTAGGCGAAATTGAAAAGAAAGAGGCTATCCCTAAGAAGTTTTAACTCTTGAGGTTCCTCAGGTCTCCACCAAACTAGGTAAATCCACATTTAATTTTAAAGCACCGCATTGCTGGAACCAACTACAAAAGACATTACAATGGAATGTTTTTGTGCCGCTCGGGCAATTTAAAATATTGATATGGGCACCTTCTTATTGAGGAATGTAATTGTTTTCTTGTAAATGTGTGTTGTGTGGTATTTTACTTGTTTTATATTGTATTTGATTTTTGATTTTCTCAAATGAAATTGTAAATGCAGGGCTTCCTTGTGAAAGAGACCCTTGTACAAATAAACTCCTTGCTTAAATAAAGGTAATATAAAAAAATATACCTTAACGTTGCCTCGAGGATCCTCCGTTCCTCCAAAACCACATTCCAAAGTGTGTGTTTTTATCTGAAAAGATATTGAAAATAAAGTTAGACACGTTTTCTGAAACTCTGCTGTGATGTATTCGTCCTGTTGTGATGTATAGCTGCCAAAATTGCAAACTCAATATTGATTTATTGTTGTCGTTTGCATTTTAATTGGATTTCATCAGTTATACGCTTTCATAGAATTCTGTCTGCTTACACGTCATCAATAATGGATTATGTGATGATCTAAGTCAAGAGCTATGAACTACAATGTTGTTATAAGATATTGCAAGTTACATTTCAGTGTGTATTAGTCTGTACGATGCTTTTGATAAAACCGTCTGCTAAAATGGATGTACTATGCTATATATTATGATGTGTTGGGTTATTTTGAGTGGGACTGTTTTCTGGAGATTCAGCATGTATGTTCGACTGGATTGATGTGGGATTTTGTCAATGGTTCACTCGGCACAGAATTACCATGCTGCCTCAGCACAGGTGCATTCTAGTCCCTTGGTGCGTCGTACTGTATGACATGATTGTCTGCGAGGGGATCCATGAGCTCAGTGGCAGAGCAAAAAAAGTGATGCAGTAGGGAAATTCTGAAGGCATGTTGTGTGTGTGTGTGCCTTGTTACTCTCTCACGCATCACTGAATACTTGGGCTCCCAGGTGGCGCAGCGGTCTAAGGCAGTGTAGGCTGTCATTGTAAATAAGAATGTGTTTTTAACTGACTTGCCTAGTTAAATATAGGTTAAATAAAATAAAATACTTATCCACGCTCCATCTCCTCTTCCTCCGTCCTCTTGATGCCGTCCGTAGGAATGAATTACATGTGTGTGCAAGCACTGCTGCAGATATAACCATGGTTTCCTGTGAGTTTGGAAGACATTTACGTATCTAATTTCTCTCTGTCTCTTCCTCCCCTCACTATTGCTTTCTCTCTCTCTACTGTTGCTAAATTGCGTTCTCTCTCTCTCTCTTTCTGTAGGAAGTGCCTTCCATAGCAGCTGTCTCCCGGCGTTGGTGCGGACCCCTCCTGTTATGATGCAGTCCACTCTGGATATGAAGTCCTTCATGTCCTTCCCGGTGGACACCACATCAGCAGTGGGACTCTTCCCCAACTTCAACACAGTGAGTCTCCTGCTATCACTTACTATCTCGCTGAACTGCTCTGATCTGAATTGATAAGTGATGCTTTGGGCTGGACAATTAAATCTAAAGTTGGTGATTGGTACATCCATTTTGGGACTTTAAAATTAATACAAATTAATACAACCTATATACAAATGGCTCATAAGCTTGGATCGACTGTCTTACCTCATCAAAGATGTCTTGTTTTTAGGAGCATTTATGTCCACTTGTTCTCATGTCTTTTTGGTCTCATCTCTTTCGCTTCATTCTGTGCTGTGCACACCTTACCATTTCCTCACAAATGCCTAGCCCCTTCCCTTCCACTCACAACAAAGGTGAAAGATCACTTCTTCCTTTCTAACAAGCGGTTTTAACTCGCCATTTGCATTTGAGGTTTGGTCCAACAAAATCAGTCATAAGGACACTGAAAGACATTTAGACATTATTTGTTAACCTTTCTAACAATACCCTTTTTATGTCTCAACTCCTCAAATTGCATGCAAAGCAGACACTACTAAAACAGCACTATTAATGAAAATTGATCCTGGAAAATTCATGCTCAGTTTGTCGTGCAGTACCAAGTACAGCTTTTCGTGCAGTACCAAGTACAGCTTGTCGTGCAGTACCAAGTACAGCTTGTCGTGCAGTACCAAGTACAGCTTGTCGTGCAGTACCAAGTACAGCTTGTCGTGCAGTACCAAGTACAGCTTGTCGTGCAGTACCAAGTACAGCTTGTCGCGCTGTACCAAGTACAGCTTGTCGTGTGTGGCATTGCGGTACCAAGTACCGCTAGTAGCATTTTAGCCAAAGACTGTTATACTAACTGTTATACTTTGTTTAGATGTTGAAATCAAGTGGCCTCCCAATTCCTTACATAATTGCAATTTATGCTTATTGCGCCTATGAAATAACACATATAACACAAATGATAGTCCCACTAAGCCCAAACCAGATGGGATGGTGCATTGCTGCTGAATGCTGTGGTAGTCATACTGGTTAAGTGTGCCTTTAATTCTAAATACAGACAGTGTCACCAGCAAGGCCATACCATAACACCTCCTCCTCCATGATTTACTGTGGGAAATACACTTACAGAGATCATCCGTTCACCAACACCGCGTCTCACAAAGACAGCGGTTGGAACCAAAAATCTCCAATTTGGACTCCAGACCAAAGGACAATTTCCACCGGTCTAATGTCCATTGCTCTTGTTTCTTGGCCCCAGCAAGTCTCTTCTTCTTATTGGTGTCATTTAGTAGTGGTTTCATTGAGGAAATTTCGACCATGAAGGCCTGATTCACACAGTCTCCTCTGAACAGTTGATGTGAATTGTGTCTGTTACTTGAACTCTGCGAAGCATTTATTTGGACTGCAATTTCTGAGACTGGTTACTCTAATGAACTTATCCTCTGCAGCAGAGGTAACTCTGGGTCTTCCTTTCCTTTGGCGGTTCTCATGAGTGCCAGTTTCATCATTGCGCTTGATGGTTTTTGCGACTGCACAAAGTTCCTTAAATTTTCCGTATTGACTGACCAAATTTTCTGTATTGACTGACCTTCGTGTCTTAAAGTAATGATGGACTGTCCTTTCACTTTGATTATTGGAGCTGTTCTTGCCATAATCTGGAATTGGTATTTTATCATTTCTTAACCATTTCAGCGTGGATGATCTCCACGTTCTCTGGTCTTGTCCTTTTGGTAGAGTTGCCAACCATTTCAACATGTAGTGACAGCTTCCATGTTTTCTGGTCTCAATGGTGGATCATTCAGGTCACAGATAGAACCACTTCACACACCGGAAGCAATGGTCTAATGTAAATTTTGTCGGAAGTAGGTTTTATACTTTCAGTAGAAACGGGGGCGCGTTCCATGACGCCGTGTAATGTCTGTGCTCACGGGAGCATGGCCACTGACTGATCGTAAGTTACGATGAAAAACAATTATGTGTATACTTCTCAATGTGTGTCTCCTGTCTTTCATGAGGTCACCAAATAAAACAAATTCGACATGGTCATTTTTTGCTTCCCCACTGACCGGTTCCACAGTCTCAAAATTTTTGGGGGATGTAGGAGTTTGTGGGAACCGCTTCTTTGTTCCACTGTGAAGTCCTCTCTCCCCATACTGCATGTCCTAACGAGGAGAGGGTGTCTTCAAGGAATTTACAACCTGCCATTTAGTCATAAAACTGTGGAGAGATAGAGAAGGGGGTCAGGCGTCATGACAGACGCTTGGCCCGAAGAGCACTCAGAAGGACCTAGAACTGTTTTGTTTCTCACTTTTTTTGGCACACAATATTTAATAATGTTATTTTCTGGTTGTGAATTTGTTTTCTGGTTGAGAAGACATACAACCAGTTTACAACCAACTAATCAAATCAAAGTTTATTTGTCACGTGCACCGAATACAACAGTGAAATGCTTATTTACAGGATCTAACCAATAGTGTGGAGAAAAAAAAGTGTGTGTGTGTGTGTGTGTGTGTGTGTGTGTGTGTCTAGGTAAGTAAAGAAATAAAACAACAGTAAAAAGACATTTGAAATAAGAGTAGCAAGGCTATATACAGACACCGGTTAGTGAGGCTTATTGAGGTAGTATGTACATTCATGTATAGTTAAAGTGTATAGTTGACTATGCATATAAGATAAATAGAGAGTAGCAACAGCGTAAAAGAGGGGTTGGGGGGCGGCACACAATGCAAATAGTCCGGGTAACCATTTGGTTATCTGTTCAGGAGTCTTATGGCTTGGGGGTAAAAACTGTTGAGAAGCCTTTTTGTCCTAGACTTGGCACGCCAGTTCCGTTTGCCATTCGGTAGTAGAGAGAACAGTCTATGACTGGGGTGGCTGGGGTCTTTGACCATTTTCAGGGCCTTCCTCTGGCACCGCCTGGTGTAGAGGTCCTGGATGGCAGGCAGCTTTGCCCCAGTGACGTACTGGGCCGTGTGCACTACCCTCTGAAGTGCCTTGCGGTCAGAAGCCGAGCAATTGCCATACCAGGCAGTGATGCAAACGGTCAGGATGCTCTCAATGTTGCAGCTGTAGAACCATTTGAGGATCTCAGGACCCATGCCAAATCTTTTTAGTTTCCTGAGGGGGAATAGGCTTTGTCGTGCCCTCTTCACGACTGTCTTGGTGTGTTTGGACCATTCTAGTTTGTTGTTGATGTGGACACCAAGGAATTTGAAGCTCTCAACCTGCTCCACTACAGCCCCATCGATGAGAATGGGGACGTGCTCGGTGCTCCTTTTCCTGTAGTCCACAATCATCTCCTTAGTCTTGGTTACGTTGAGGGATAGGTTGTTATTCTGGCACCACCCGGCCAGGTCTCTGACCTCCTCCCTATAGGCTGTCTTGTCGTTGATGGTGATTACTGTTGTGTCGTTCAGTAAACTTAATGATGGTGTTGGAGTCGTGCCTGGCTATGCAGTCGTGGGTGAACAGGGAGTACAGGACGGGACTGAGCACGCACCCCTGGGGAGCTTCAGTGTTGAGGATCACCGTGGTAGATGTGTTGCTACATGTTCTCTGTTTTAACCAGTTAATTAAAGATACCTTTTTCATGATTTTGAAAATTATTGAAAGAATATGTCATATAACCAGATGACAACCAGATAGACAGCCTTTTCTGGCTGCTAGAAATATGTTAGCAAAACGTCCTCATATGACAGGTATACAATCTGACCATGCGTTGTAAAATAAAACAGTGTTGTGGTGGAGTGTAAGAGATACTCCGCTGCCCTGGCATGAGGTCAGCAGTGTCCATGCATCGTTCATGGGAACAGCGAGCAGTTATTCATAGTTATAATTTGCAGTGGTTACTCGTTTTCCGAGCGAAGAGAATAGGCAGGGCAATAGGTGGCATAGTATTGTGCTCACCCAATCTAGCCCCTGCTCTCTTAACAGAAGGTTATATCCCATCGATAGGCCTCTATGGCGCAAACATGCGATTTTCTGAAGACGGCGCCCCACACACACAAGTATTACTAGCATTCTCCAACCAAGCATCAGCGTCACGAAAGTCAGAAATAACAATAAAATAAATTGCTTACCATTGAAGATCTTCCTCTGGTGGCAATGTGTCCTAACTACCCAGTGAATGTTCGTTTTGTTTGATAAAATACATTTTATAGCCTAACACAAAACATTTGTGAACCGGTTGCGTCGTGATTTCCGTCTCATTCAACTTTGGACGAAGTGTATCCAGTCATGGTTGGTTTCATTGCAATCCTCTGGTTGTTACTAACACAACCATACATGATGGTTCTTTTCCCGGGACGTATTGACCGGAAAAAAACGATTTGAAGACACCAATCAATGACCTCATTGCGCACCAATGGTAGGACCGGTCTATCGTTGATTGACTGTATTTTGGCCCAATGACCACTGATCCTCTTGAAATTTAGATTGAAAGATAGCCAATTAGCTGAGGTAAACGGCAATATGTAATGGTTATACATTCGAAGACCAGCCTGTGTCGTAAACTCTGTCGTAAAAGAGGTTCATTCGCCATTGCAAATCCTACTTGACGGAGCCACGAGTGTTACGCATAGCAATACATATTCAACAGCATTTTCAACAAGTTTATATATTTAAATTATGGCGAATAAAAGCTAAAACAAAATCTAGGTATACAGATTTAACCCAAATTATAGAGGAAATTGATCGAGACAGCGAGACCTAGTTTCTTCAGGAAGATGAATCTTTCAGCGAAGCTAGTTTTGCTAGTTCTGACTCCTAGGCGGAAGAAATGTTTCTGCACGGAGAGGATGCCATGCTGGATTGGTTCTAATGCTAATGTCATTGTTTGAAATTAATATGAAATATTATTCATTTTAGATATATATTTTTTTTCTTATTTTATTTGCAATATATAAAAATATAATCTGTAATGAAATGTGTAAAGTACACATTGGCAATACTGTGTGTGTGTGATATATTTTTGAAATGTATTTTACATAAACATGGAATGGAACACCACTTCACCAGAGATGATGTTCCCTGTACTCTATATATATGTATGTTTATTTTATGTGTTGATACAGGGCTCATACATGAAAGTATTGTTACTGATTTTTTAAATATTTCACAGTGGCAGTGATTCTGATTATGAGCCGCCAATGTCTAGGTGTCCATCTCCCTCTGAAGCTGGTTCATCCAGCCGGACCCCCGCTGTCTCCGGCTCCACACCTACCCGGCCATCTAGAGTTGTGAAGTCAGTGACAAAGAAAAGGAGGTGGGGAAGAGAGAAACCTGCAGACAGAGGGCCAGAGGGTCGTTGGCACTCTGTGTTAGAAGATGACGTGGAACCAAATCCACCAGTTTTTAGACCCAAAAGGCAGCCAGAACCTCAAATAGACATGACTGCAAAGTGCCGCCCCCCTTCAACTTTTTCAACTGTTTTTCACCTCGTCAGTTGTTGATTCCCTGGTGGCGAACACCAATAAGTATGGGGCTAAGAAGCAGGCAGGAAAGAAAGAGGCATGGAAGACCATTTCCATGTCAGACCTTTTCTGCTACTTTTCAATGGTCATTTACATGGGGCTGGTAAAGTTGAAAACTCTAAGGGACTACTGGAAAACATCAGCTCTCTATCAACTGCCTTTCCCCATGACTGTCATGTCTTGTAAAAGGTTTCTATCTCACGGGCGCTTCACATCAGTGACCCAGAAGTTGATGGGGAGAATGACAAGAAGAGAGGCACACCAAGGTTTGATAGGCTCTGTAAAATAAAACCTCTCTACCCCAGCATCGTTGATGCCTGCAAGACCTGTTCAGTAAGCCTCTGCTTTACAGCAGAAAGAGACTGCTATGGGCCATGGCACCAGCAGCACAATATTGTGTAGAGGACTGAGGGTTTTCACAATATTGTAAATAGAAAATGTGTAAATAGTTACCCTTGTTATTTGTTTGTTTATTATTATTTATTATATTTTATTTTTCATATATATATATATATATACATTTTTGGGGGGTGTGTTAGAATAGCATTTATGTATTTTGTATATAGTTCTTTCCTTCAAAATGTATCACTGTACCAATTCGGCCACTTGGGTGCATTTGTGTGGGACACCTGGGTGACTTCATGCTCAATGTCATGTAGCTCGCTCATTTTTTAAGTTATCTGTCTAAAACTTTGCTCAGCAATTATTGCCATCTTATGTCCTTCATTCAAATTATCCACAGCATCCTATCTGTATGTTTGGCTGTTCTTGGCCATTTGAAAGATGATGCGGCAACAATAAAAAACAGAAAACGTATGTGTATTTCCTTGTATTTTATTCTACCAGATGTATTGTGTTATATTCTCCTACATTCAATTCACATTTCCACAATTCCGAGTGTTTCCTTTCAAATGATACCATCATTTGAATATGCATATCCTTGCCTCTGGGCCTGAGCTACAGGCAGTTTGATTAGGGTGTCTTTAGGCGGAAATTGAGAAGAGGGGGGGGGGTACCCCAAAGAAGTTAAGGTTAGAATTAGTGTTAGGGTTAGAATTAGGGTCAGGAGCTAGGTTTAGTTTTAGGGTTAGGGTAAGAGTACGAGTTACTGGTTAGGGAAAGTTTACCTGTACAAGAGAGAGAGAGTGAGTGAGTGAGTGAGTGAGTGAGTGAGTGAGTGAGTGAGTGAGTGAGTGAGTGCTGGGATTAATGTTTGAATACACCAGACTATAACCTATACACATTGATATGTCTGTTCAGAAAGTGAAAGCCCTTGATTTTCTGGTTGAACTACTGTATCTCCGTTAGTAATCTAAAAGGGCATTCTGTGTGTGAATGTGTCTGTGTGTGTGTATGCGTGCTTATGTTTGCACACATAAATATATACACACACTACTTCCTGTGATGAATGACTAGGCAAGACTTCATTAGAACGATTCCGCGTACCCATCTATCAGGCTGATTAGTGGTGTGTGGCTGGGCATGCGGAAAATGATTTCTACATGATTGCATCATAGCCCCAGAGCCGGTGCGTGCCCTCCATTCTGAGACTGTGTAATCAATACTTGTTGGAAAGCAAACACAGCAGATAATGTCTGCGTTCCAAAGGGTAGCCTTTTCCCAATATAGTGCACTTCCTTTGACTAAAGCTCTTTGGACTGTGATCAAAGTTGTGCACTAAATAGGGTGCCATTTGGGACGTAGACAATGGGCAACTAGAGGGCAACCAGGCCAAAAAAAGGCCCTGATCAAAATTTTAACGGACGCGATTCAACTGTATCCAGGGGCTAGGTAAGGCAAGAGGTGCTAACTTGACTGATGCTAACTTGACTGATATTAGTGGATGGACAATAAACAAGGTAATAGACAAACATACTCACACACACTCATCCATAGACCGACAGATACCAAAACAAGCAAGCACTCACAATAGCAAGCCAGCGACAAACCAGCACGTGTGAGTGACAAGCCTGAACACACCGACAAGCACATTTGTGAGTGACCGTTACAAAATAGGTCACATGGTGCCATGACTATTGCCACCGCTTGATCAAATGAGTTTTTCTTGTGCATGCCTTGTCAGAATATATTTGTCTTGTTCCAAGCATCTGTTACAGTCAGGTGTGTGTTAGGTTGAGCCTATTAGGCTTTAATGGTCTATAACACTGCAACAGTGAGAACCACAGCTTTGCATGTGTGTGTGTGCGTGGGCATGTGCGTGTGTGCATCAGTGTCGTTAGTTGCCTTTTTCTGCTAGTGTATGCTACAGCTTGCATCTTCGTTTGCTGCTCATGTTTTATGCATCCCACAGCACACAACCTCTTTGTTCCCGCGCCAGGATATGTAAAACTGGCGAGCCTCAGCTCTTCATGCCAAGCATTCCTGGCTCCAGACTTGACATTTGCCACACAGGACCTCTCAATGCCTGTTAAGTCAACAAACACTCAAACACTGCACCTCGCCTGTAATGGGGTGCGTGCTGGTGGCAGGGAAGTCAGGCGCAGGAGAATGAACTTGGTATAAACGAAGCAGTTTAATAAGTACTCAGAAACTCCGTTAACCAAAATGTACAAAATAAAATAATGGGGTGAAACACCCGTCACGCACCAGAACATAATCTTGCACAAACATACAACAAACAATCACCGACAAGGACATGAGGGGAAACAGAGGGTGAAATACACAACATGTAATTGATGGGATTCAAACCAGGTGTGATGTAAGACAAGACAAAACCAATGGAAAATGAAAAATGGATCAGCGATGGCTAGAAGGTCGGTGACGTCGACTGTCGAACACCGCCCGAACAAGGAGAGGGACCAACTTCGGCGGAAGTCGTGACATCGCCACTTGTTTTAAACATTATATTCTCTCTCTCTTGCTGCTTTGCTCTGCCCAAATGATAAATTATTGCTCCTACACATACCCTTATAAGGTGTTTGAGTTAGAACCAGTAGTGGAAAAAATACCCAATTGTCATCACCCCAGTAAAATACTACCGGAGTAAAAGTATTTGGTTTTACATATACTTAAGTCTCAAAAGTAAATGTAATTACTAAAATATGCTGAACCCTTTGACGCGTATGATCACATATTTGTTGAGTGGTCCCTGCAGCGTATGCTCTCAAAAATGTGACTGGAACAGTAGCAACAGAATGTACGACGCAACAAACGCGTCTAAACAGCATTGTTGTCTGAACAACATCTAAATATTTTTTTGTACTGATGGAAAATTAAGGTCTTAAACTTTATTCCTCAATTTGACCTTTTATTATGAAAGCAACAGAGCATAAAAGATAAATGCGAACTTCATCATCCAAGAAATCACACGTGTAGATTCACACGCAGAGGGCAGCAGGTGTTTATTTCATCCTCGCAGAACGCATGAATCGTGGTCAAATGCAGGCAAGGCAAACAGGCAGGTCAATCAAAACTAGGACTGAAGACTATAACTGGTTCGCACAAACGAGCTAGGAAAAGGCTTAGTTGAGTCAAATTGGCACAAACAGAATGAACTGAACTAAATAAGGAGCTGATGAGACCAGGTGGGTAACTAACACAGGTGAAATCCATGAACAAAAATGAAAGACAGGGCTACGTTCAAGAACACAAAAGAAACAGAACACAAGGTTGACTTGCCGGACCTCACCCCCGAGGTAGCCCACCCCCCCTTCAAGCCCATAACCTTCCCAGTCCACTAGATAGTGGATAGGGCTCTCAGGTGTTTGAAATCAAGGATGGCCTGAATGGCGTAGGCAGGTTCCCCTCCAATGTCCAACGGTGGGGGCTGTGGGTAGAGACTGGAGGATGAAGAGGACTGTAGGTGACCAGTTTTAACAGAGACACATGGAAGGACAAGGAGACTTTATATTGACGGGGTAACTGGAGGGGGTACGTGACAGGGTTGATGCGATGGGTTATCTTGAAGGGACAAATGAAGCGAGGACAGAACTTTTTGCAGGGGAGGCGGAGCCGGATGTCTCTGGTAGAAAGCCACACATGCTGTCCGGGGTGAAAGTGTGGCGTAGGTTGGCGGCGTATGTCGGCAAAGCGTTTCTGGGTATTATAGGCTTCCTGCAGATGCCGGTGAGTTGTCTCCCATATCCGCTACTACGCCAAAACCAGACATCGACAGCTGGGACAGTACCAGGCTTTGCCTCCCAGGGAAATATGGGGGGTTGGTAACCAAGTGAAACGAAGTAAGGTGGAAGGATGAATGCATGAGTGAGTTCTGAGCGTATTCGGCCCAGGCCATAAAAAGTGTGGAGAGGCAGAACATTGTTGGCCGAGGTACTTCCCTATTTCTTGGTTCAGGCATTCCGTCTGCCCGTTGGTATGGGGATGGTACCTGGATCAGAGTCTTTTGGCTGGTAAGGGCAGTAAGGGGAGTGGCAGTATAAACAAAAGTTATGAATGAACCGGCAATAATAGTTTGAGAACCCAATGAAACATTGGAGTTCCTTAACGGTGGTGGGTTTGGGCCAGTTACTGGTGGTGGTGACTTTGTTCTCATCCATGCCTACCCCTCCAGGTGTCAGTACGAAACCGAGGAAGCTTACCGAGGTTACATGGAAGGTGCTCTTTTCAGTCTTGACATAAAGGTTATGGTCAAGGAGCCGTTGAAGAACCTTTTGCACATGCTGTATGTGTTCCTTCAGGGAATGGGAGTAAATCAGGATGTCATCAATGTAGATGATGAGAAAGCGGTTGATCATATCCTGGAAAACCTTGTTCATAAAGGATTGGAAGACGGTGGGGGTGTTAGTAAGGCCGTAGGGCATGACCAGGTATTCGTAGTGCCCAAGTGCGGTGATAAAGGCCGTCTTCCATTCCTCGCCTTCACGTATACGGACAAGGTTATAGGCACTTCGTAGGTTGAGTTTTGTTTAGATGTTGGCACGGTCCACTTGTTCAAGGGTCACTGGGATCAGAGGAAGAGGGAAACGGTTCTTGACCGTGACGTCATTCAGGGAACAGTACTCAATATATGGACGAAGACCACTGTCCTTTTTTCCAACGAAGAAGAAGCTGGACGCAGCCGGGGAAGAAGAAGGATGAATGAAACCATCGAGTGTTTCGATTTTCGAGTGTTTCATCAATGTAGTTCTCCATTGCCTAATTTTCCGGGATAGATAGGGGGTTAACACAGCCCTTTGGTGGGGACACTACAGGGAGTAAGTCAATAGCACAGTCCCATGGGCAATGTGGAGGCAGAGTGGAGGCCTTGATTTTGCTGAAGACATTGCTGTACTGGGCATATTCAGATGGTATGGTGGGTGGTACTGCAGGGTAGGCTGAGACAACTGGTGAAGCAGGTAGAAGACCAGGACAGTAGTTCACCTTGTCGCCACGAGACGGCAGGGTCGTGACGACAAGGCCAGGGGTGTCCGAGGATGAGTAGCTGTTTGGGGGATGAGAGTTCCATGAGTTGAATGGTTTCGGTGTGGAAGACTTCAATCTGGAGGGTGAGGGTGACTATGAAAATAAATAAAGAACCTTTCATAAACCAGTCTAAATAACAGGTTGCGCTGACAAAAAACAAAACACATCTGGTGAGCACAAGAGTCTAATGTAATGTTGTTTAGAAAATAAATGTGTGTCAGCAAAGCTAACAACAGCTAAATTCCTTATGATGGCAGCCATGTTTGTTTATGTTTCACTTGGCGAAAACTCCATAATCCCAGAATGCGATTCACTATGAGACGCAAATAAATAAAGTCAAAGACGGCTGCGCTCATTTCCTGAAAAATGTTAATTTAATTTAGCCACTTTTCAGCATATCATCGGTGTACTTGTTACAGTGTATACAAGAACCGGAGCACATGATTTGACAAGTCATTTATAGTTTTTTTGACATCATAAAGCAAATAAAATATTTTCACCTCACAGCTCATCACATCAAATACAAGCCTACTGCCTAGCCTAACGGTAGTGCAAAAGCTAAACAGGGATTCAACAAATTTAGGGGTGTTTGTGAGCGGGGTTAATTTCATTTGTAAGGGGTTTTCAAGTCCATGGGGGTGTAGAAATGAGGGAAGGTATCGTGGGGGGATATGCTCCAGGAAATATTACTATGATGGAGGATTTATCAATAAATGGGGGGCAAACACAGGATAAGTTTTTACACCAAATATAAATAAAAACCCTGGAAAGGGGGGAGGGTCTGAGCTGGCAACACTGAGGTACCAAAGTTACAATCTGATGCCGTGTTCAAAACAACTGGGAACTGGGAAATCTCTGACTTCCAACTTCAGTACGTTTAAGACAACTGGGAACTCTGAGAAAAAACAAGCTCCGACTGAGTAAAATAGTTTGGAACGGTCTTCCAACTCGGAATCCCAACTAAGGAACTCGGACCTCTTTCTTGAGCTCCGACTTTCCGACCTAAAGATTATTGACATCATGATTTGACCTAGTATTTTTCCAAATTCACAGTTGTCTTGAAAGCACCATAAGTCAGTCAAGTGAACTATCCCTTGTTATAACATCTTTGGTCTGACAGACGCTTACATGACAACCAGAATGCATTGTATGATGTCAACAAACATGGCGCCACATATAGCCGGAAAATAGCTTAGCATTAACTCCTCATAATCAGTACAACATTCGAAAAAGTAATGTCTGTTACAATCTATACAAGAATTGGAATGCATGATTTGTCACCAGTACTTGAAAACATTTGAATAAAACAGTAAATACATTATGATCCATATGGTGTGCTACAGCAGAAACAACAACACAATATACAGCAAATAAGCCACTTACTTTGATAGGAACGCACACACGTCCAATGTGTAAGGAAAACAACCATGAAGGTAATGCGGGCGCCAGCCAGAAAATGTGCTGGTGGAAAACATTTGTGCAAGGCCTGTTCTAACTAGAGATGTGCAATGTCTTCATACTTGATCTGTGGAAACACTAAGGAAGTACTCAGGCTCTCGATGAAGAGAGAATTTTATCCTCTCTGTAAAGCCTCAAACATAAATTGTCCGCAACAGTGAAATGGGCCACTTTTTATGTGAATTAACGAGGAGGCGGAACACACCTCAATTCAAACTGTTTTTAGAAAATAAACTTGTTAGAAAATATAGATAATTAGCAGGCAGCGTGCCTTGGTTTGAGGGCAGCGCGGGTAGCTGTCCTGTTGCTGAACAATCACATTTTGGAACAGTGATATCATTCTGACAGGCGCGACGGTTGGTATATTTGGAACTCAAGCGTGAAAAGGTTAAAGGAAAATTCCACCCCAAACTATCTTTTTTTTTTAATTTGTTTCATTAGTCCATTGTTGACATAGTCCCAACATGTTTTGCTTGTCAGAAATTAAAGTTTTCCAGACATGTAACTTTTAAAATATAGAAATCATCCCCGTTTGGTGCATTTTGCATCATGTGATTTCTGTATTTTGAAAGGTACATGTCTTTATAACTTGATTGCTCACAAGCAAAACATTTTGGGACTATGGCAATAATGGACTAATGAAACAAATACCAAAAGATAGATTTGGGGTGGCGTTTTCCTTTAGGTATCAAAAGTAAAAGTATGAATAATTTCAAAATCCACAATATAGCAGGGGTGTAAAAGCCATAATATACTCTATATATTTTTCCAGCAGCATACTATGATCGATAATGTCAAAAGTCTAACAAAATAGCTCCTACAATATTTTTATTATCAATTTCTCTCAGCCAATTATCCGTAATTTGTGTAAGTGTCGTGCATATAGAATGCCCTTTCCTATAAGCGTGCTGCAATTCTGTTGTTAATTTATTTATTGTGAAATAGCATTGTATCTGGTCAAACACAATTTTTTCTAAAAGTTTACTAAGAGTTGTTAACAGGCTGATTGATTGGCTATTTGAGCCAGTAAAGAGTGCTTTACTATGCTTGGGTAGTGGAATTACTTTTTCTTCCCTCAAGGCCTGAGGACACACTTTTTGTAAGCGTAGATTGAAAGATGGCAAATAGGAGTGGCAAAATCATCCGCTATCATCCTCAGTCATTTTCCATCCAAGTTGTCAGACCTAGGTGACTTGTCATTGTTGATCGACGACAAAAAAAATCACCTCTTCCACACTCACTTTAAGGATTTCAAAATTACAATGCTTGTCTTTTATAATTTTGTCAGTTAAAGTTGGATGTGTAGGTTCGGTGTTTGTTGCTAGCATGTCATGCCTAAATTGGCTAATCTTGCCAATTAAAAAATGTGTAATTGGCAATATCAGTGAGTTTTGTGATGAATAAGCCATCTGATTCAATGAATGATGGAGCTGAGTTTGCCTTTTTGCCGAAGATTACATTTAAGGTGCTCAAAAGCTTTTTACTATCATTCTTTATATAATTTAGCTTTGTTTCATAGTATAGTTTCTTATTTTTGTTCTGTTTATTCACGATTTCTCAATTTGCAGTAGGTTCGCCAATTGTTTATGCTGCCAGACTTATTTGCCATTCCTTTTGCCTTATCCCTCTCAACCATAAAATGTTTCAATTCCTCTTCAATCCATGCGGATTTAACAGTTTTTCCAGTCATTTTCTTAACTTTCCTAATATTCTCTTGATAAGTTTGTGAATTGGACAAATGTCCTGCTAAATATTCAAAATATAACCTGTACTTTTGGGTGTCAAGAGAAATATATTTCCAATATATTATTTTATTGAGAAATGTAGTGAAGTGAAAGTAAAAGTTGTCAAAAGTATAAATAGTAAAGTCCAGAAGATTAAACTACTTAAGTTAATTTCCCTAAAATGTTGTGCACAAAATTTTGTGAGAATTTCTCCTTTGTCAAGATAAGCCATCAACCAGACAGGTGTGGCATGTCAAGAAGCTGATTTAAACAGCATGATCATTACACAGGTGCACCTTGTGCTGGGGACAATAGAAGGCCACTCTAAAATTTGCAGTTTTGTCACACAACACAATGCCACAGATATCTCAAGTTTTGAGGAAGCATGCAATTGGCATGCTGACTGCAGGAATGTCCACCAGATCTGTTACCTGAGAATTGAATGTTAATTTCTCTACAATAAGCTGTGACGGGATCATGAGGCCTGTTGTCATGCCATTCATACTCCGCAATCACCTCATGTTTCAGCATGATCATGCACTGCTCCATGCTGCAGGATCTGTACACAATTCCTGGAAGCTGAAAATGTCCCAGTTCTTCCGTGACCTGCATACTCATCAGACATGTCACCCATTGAACATGTTTGGGATGCTCTGAATTGGCATGTACGACAGCGTGTTCCAGTTCCCACCAATATCCAGCAAATTCACACAGCCATTGAAGAGGAGTAGGATAAGCATTCCACAGGCCACTGATTAACTTTATGTGAAGGAGATGTGTCGCGCTGCATATGGTGGTCACACCAGATACTGACTGCTTTTCTGATCCAGTCCCCTACCTTTTTTTAAGGTATCTGTGA
Source organism: Oncorhynchus mykiss (assembly GCF_057628025.1). NCBI lineage: Eukaryota > Metazoa > Chordata > Actinopteri > Salmoniformes > Salmonidae > Oncorhynchus > Oncorhynchus mykiss. The sequence goes on along the minus strand of NC_143028.1, from coordinate 22,864,359 downwards.
TCAACAGATGCATATCTGTATTCCCAGTCATGTGAAATCGATAGATTAGGGCATAATGAATTTATTTAAATTGACTGGTTTCCTTATATGAACTTTAACTTAATAAAGTCTTATACATTTTTGCTTGTTGCGTTTCTATTTTTGTTCAGTATAAGTACTGTACAGTCGTGGCCAAAAGTTTTGAGAGTGACACAAATATTATTAATGTCCACAAAGTTTGCTGCTTCAGTGTCTTTAGGTATTTTTGTGAGATGTTACTATGGAATACTGAAGTATAATTACAAGCATTTCATAAGTGTCAAAGGCTTTTATTGACAATTACACGAAGTTGATGCAAAGAGTCAATATTTGCAGTGTTACCCTTCTTTTTCAAGACCTCTGCAATCTGCCCTGGCATGCTGTCAATTAACTTCTGGGCCACATGACTGATGGCAGCCCATTCTTGCATAATCAATGCTTGGAGTTTGTCAAGCATGTTGGTAGCATTCTTTATTCATGGCTGTGTTCTTAGGCAAAATTGTGAGTGAGCCCACTCTCCTGGCTGAGAAGCAATCCCCCTCATTAATGGTCTCAGGATGCTTTACTGTTGGCATGACACAGGACCGATGGTAGTGCTCACCTTGTCTTCTCCGGACTAGCTTTTTTCCGGATGCCCCAAACAATGGGGTAAAGTCAGAGAAAATGACTTTACCCCAGTCCTCAGCAGTCCAATCACTGAACCTTTTGCAGAATATCAGTCTGTCCCTGATGTTTTTCCTGGAGAGAAGTGGCTTCTTTGCTGCCCTTCTTGACACCAGGCCATCCTCCAAAAGTCTTCGCTTCACTATGCGTGCAGATGCACTCACACCTACCTGCTGTCATTCCTGAGCAAGCTCTGTACTGGTGGTGCCCCGATCCCGCAGCTGAATCAACTTTAGGAGACGGTTCTGGCGCTTGCTGGACTTTCTTGAGCACCCTGAAGCCTTCTTCACAACAATTGAACCACTCTCCTTGAAGTTCTTGGTGATCCGATAAATGGTTGATTTAGGTGCAATCTTACTGGCAGCAATATCCTTGCATATGAAGCCCTTTTTGTGCAAAGCAATGATGACGGCACATGTTTCCTTGCAGGTAACCATGACTGACAGAGGAAGAACAATGATTCCAAGCACCACCGTCCTTTTGAAGCTTCCAGTCTGTTATTCGAACTCAATCAGCACAGAGTGATCTCCAGCCTTGTCCTCATCAACACTCACACCTGTGTTAATGAGAGAATTACTGACATGATGTCAGCTGGTCCTTTTGTGGCAGGGCTGAAATGCAGAGGAAATATTTTTGGGAGATTCAGTTGATTTACATGGCAAAGAGGGACTTTGCAATTAATTGCAATTCATCTGATCACTCTTCGTAACATTCTGGAGTATATGCAAATTGTCATCATACAAACTGAGGCAGCAGACTTTGTGAAAATTATTATTTGTGTCATTCTCAAAACTTTTGGCCACAACTATACACCATTATGACTCATAGTCTGAGGGGTGCCTCGGAATGGTTAGGCCGGGCAGATGCATTAAAAGATGAGGCGTGACACTCTTTATTATCAAATATACACTCAGTAGCCAGTTTATTAGGTACCCCACGTTTACATGCCTCTAAGAAATCAGGCTATTGTAGAGGAAAAGGGGGTCCAACCTGGTTCTAGCTGTACCTAAAGAATTGGCCACTGATTGTAAATAGTTTATTGTATAACCAAACTTATAAACATACTGTGAAGATCACACCTCACCTTCTAATTCATTGTTCGATTATTTAAGGTAGCACCAGCAAACACCAGTTTTCTCCTAGCCGAGGATGATGGGAATAGGTTTTTATTGGCTTTGGTACAGGAGTGGAGAGCTGGATGGGGAACATATCTACTATTGAAGTCTGAAAAACACTGAAACCCTGGATAGTACAGTATCTGGTAATAATACATCCCTGGATTATGTTCTATATGATGACAAAGTTTAAATTGATCCAATTGAGTAGAGCACAGAATAAGATCATTTGACAAGGATCGACACAGTGCACCCTCCCAATCATCATTTGATAAAGGATATATCATCATTGGAATAACATGATTAACATTTTATTAAGAATAACACCACAACATACTGTGTACATATAACTCATTATTATGGCATTTAGTGTGGTTTAAATATTGCATGCACACATACACAGACTCACAGCGGTAGGGAGCTAACAGATTGGATTCACTCATGTGTATCGTGAGTGGTAATTATCTTCTTATATGAAGAGTGGCAGCTAAGGTAGTATGAAGAGTAATGAATGTTGTTTTTACACAGGAATAGAAACAATTAGTCACATCCATTAATCCCCACAGCTTGTGTGTGTGTGTGTGTGTGTGTGTGTGTGTGTGTGTGTGTGTGTGTGTGTGTGTGTGTGTGTGTGTGTGTGTGTGTGTGTGTGTGTGTGTCTGTGCGTGTGTGTGTGTGTGTGTGTGTCTGTGCGTGTGTTTGTGTGTGTCTGTGCGTGTGTGTGTGTGTGTCTGTGCGTGTGTGTGTGTGTGTGTCTGTGCGTGTGTGTGTGTGTGTGTGTGTCTGTGCGTGTGTGCGCAAACTCACAACCATCCATTTCTGTGTCCATGGCGACAGTACATCTAAATCTCAGGTAGGCAGTAGCAACATACTAAGATAACATATGGAAATGTTTAAAGATGGTCATACCAAGGATCATTTAGCAATTTGATTTTGAATTTTAGGACCCCTTTAAGTATAATATAAATACATCCATTCATTGTTACCATTCATTGTGTAACAATGAACATTGGGATTGCAAACAGAGGAAGATCGTAAAAGGTAAACTATTTATTTTATTGCAGTTTGTGATTTTGTTACGCCTGTGTTGGTTGAAATAGTTGTTTTTTTATCGGGCTCTATCCTCAGATAATCGCATCGTATTCTTTCACAATAAATCATTTTTTAAATCTGACGACGCAGTTGGATTAGCAAGATTCTAGGCTTTCGAAACATGTGAGACACTTGTATTTTCATTAATGTTTAATATGACGATATATGTAGCGATCACCGTATGTTGTCGAGTTGTAGCGATCATCGTATGTTGTCGAGTTTCATCCCGCTACCGGGTTCGGTGCGCAGAGAGGTTAATCCATTTTGCCACAACTTTGGAAGTATGCTTGGGGTCATTGTTAATTTGGAAGACCCATTTAACCCAAACTTTAACTTCCTGACTGATGTCTTGAAATTTTGCTTCAATATATCCGCAGAATTTTCCATCCTCATGTTGCCATCTATTTTGTGAAGTTCACCAGTCCCTCCTGCAGCAAAGCACCCCCACAACATTATGCTGCTACACCCGTGCTTCACGGTTGGGATGGGGTTCTTCAGCTTGCAAGCATCCCCCTTTTTCCTCCAAACATAACGATGGTCATTATGGCCAAACAATTCTATTTTTGTTTTATCAGACCAGAAGAAATTTCTCCAAAAAGTACAATATTTGTCCCCATGTTGCAAACCATAGTCTGGCATTTTCATGGTGGTTTTGAGCAGCGGCACAGTGAATTTAGTGTATGTAAACTTCTGAACCACTGGAATTGTGAAATAGTGAATTATAAGTGAAATAATCTTTCAATAAACAATTGTTGGAAAAATGACTTGTGTCATGCACAAAGTAGATGTCCTAACCGACTTGTCAAAACTATAGTTTTTTAAAAAGACATTTGTGTAGTGGTTGAAAAATGAGTTTTAATGACTCCAACCTAAGTGTATGTAAACTTCCGACTTCAACTGTACACACACACACACACACACACACACACACACACACGCGGAACCGAACCAGGGTCTGTAGTGGCGCCTCCAGCACTAAGATGCAATGCCTTAGACAGCTGCGCTACTCGGGAGAATTAAGAACAATATCTTCTTTTATTTTATTTTGTTATTCCATGTGGCACATTGACAAATCAACTCGCTTTGAAAAAGAACCTTCTAATTAGGCTTCATAACTAATGTTAGCCTATCAGAACATAACAAAACAAGACCTTTACGTTCAATATAGAGATAATCAAATAGTTCAATTGAAACTTAAATAAACAATTCCCAGAATCGAATAGGCTATAGGATAAATATTTTATCAGCCGTACAGGTTTAGTCTAAACTTTATATGGCCTGCTTATGGTCTAAATGAGCGAAACCCTGTATTGACAAAATAATTAACTGAATTATCGTAATCAAATAGGCCTACCTCCTTGCACGTTTTGCAGGCTGTGTATCCATTTACCTGGTTGTTGGCCTCCACACGGACTCCAAAATTTCCACATTTCACTCGCACAGCACCTGTTTCCACAATAGTGTATTCCACGATCAAAACCTTTTTGTTCATTAGCTATTTTAAAGTTAGCTGGGCTAGCCAGGGAAAGTACATTTGGCAACGTGTTGTCGTGTGGGGGGAGGTAATATAAGCTCTGCACGTAGACAAATTAGGAATGTTTCAGCACCACACAAATAATAGACAGTTCCCAGCTCTCGCTATGTGGCTGGTAGTCTAGGCCTAGGCTACTATGTCTGCCTCACTGCTCACAGAATGGAATTCGCAACACAATACAACAATACTCCTAGGTTTGTAAAAAACCAAACATTATCTTGATTTCTGACACAATATAATTGTTCAGAACCGCAACCGCAGGTTGAAATATGCAGGACTCTACTCTGTGCTGTGCTGTAGGGCTAGGTATACTCTTCCACTTCCTTTTACTAACAAAGAGTCCTTTAATTGCAGCACACAGTAAAGAGAAAGGTCAGCCTCTTCCTAACTCGGGCACTCTAATGTTGACAACAGCTCCATGGGCTGACGACTATCAGTATATGCACAAACAGGCAGAAGACTAAATAATGAAGCTCTTCAGTTTATAGTACGAGAGAGAGTGGGAAGAGAGAGCGATGGAGGGTGAGGGATTGAGAGAGCGAAAAGGGGAGTAGAGTGATATGGGAGGCGAGATAAAGGGGAGAGAGAGACAGAGGCTCAATCCCCACATTCCCCCCTTTAGCCATCCCACTTAGCCCTACCCACTCCATTTTGTGCAATCCCGTGAGCTGGATGGAGAGGAAGTGGTGTCCCGATTGAACTTTGAGCAAGGCATAGTTCCTTTTCAGCGCTCTAGTTGGCCCTCCATGCAAATCGAATCAAGTTACTGACTTGCTAGCGAGTGGTACCCAAAATTCCCATGAAGCTCAGCAACCCAAGGTTGAATAGTTGCTTCAGGAAAGATGGCAGCCAAAAACACTAGTTTGGAAGCAAATATAAGTAATTATAACTTCTTAACAAATCATGAAAAAATGTACAGTTAAGAAGAATATGTTAGTTAATGGAGAGACAAATGATTGTGCATATTTAGCAAGCTAGCTGACTGGCTAACTTAGACAGCGAGCTCTATATTTAGCTAGCTACAGTTGAAGTCGGAGGTTTACATACACTAAGGTTGGAGTCATTAAAAGTCGCTTTTCAACCAATCCACAAATTTCTTGTTAACAAACTATAGTTTTGGCAAGTCGGTTAGGACATCTACTTTGTGCATGACACGTAATTTTTCAAACAATTGTTTACAGATAGATTATTTCATTAATAATTCACTGTATCACAATTCCAGTGGGTCAGAAGTTCACATACACTAAGTTGACTGTGCCTTTAAACAGCTTGGAAAAATCCAAAAAATGATGTCATGGCTTTAGAAGCTTCTGATAGGCTAATTGACATCATTGGAGACAGTGCCTCTTTAATTGGCATCATGGGAAAATCAAAAGAAATCAGCCAAGACTTCAGAAAAAAATTGTAGACCTCTACAGGTCTGGTTCATCCTTGGGAGCAATTTCCAAACACCTGAAGGTACCACATTAATTTGTACAAACAATAGTACACAAGTATAAACACCATGGGACCACGCAGCCGTCATACCGCTCAGGAAGGAGACACGTTCTGTCTCCTAGAGATGAACGAACTTTGGTGCGAAACGTGCAAATCAATCCCAGAACAACAGCAAAGGACCTTGTGAAGATACTGGAGGAAACGGGTACAAAATATATATATCCACAGTAAAACGAGTCCCATATCAACATAACCTGAAAGGCCACTCAGCAAGGAAGAAGCCACTGCTCCAAAACCGCCATAAAAAAGCCAGACTACGGTTTGCAACTGCACATGGGAACAAAGATCGTACTTTTTTGGAGAAATGTCCTCTGGTCTGATGAAACAAAAATAGAACTGTTTGGCCATAATGACCATCGTTGAGTTTGAAGGAAAAAGGGGGATGCTTGCCAGCTGAAGAACACCATCCCAACCATGAAGCACTGTGCTGGCAGCATCATGTTGTGGGGGTGCTTTGCTGCAGGAGAGACTGGTGCACTTCACAAAATAGATGGCATTATGTGGATATATTGAAGCAACATCTCAAGACATCAGTCAGGAAGTTAAAGCTTGGTCACAAATCGGTCTTCCAAATGGACAATGACTCCAAGCATACAAGTTGTGGCAAAATGGCTGAAAAGGACAACAAAGGACAACAAAGTCAAGCTCAGGACCTGAAGCTAGGATATGCATATTCTTGATACCATTTGAAAGGAAACACTTTGAAGTTTGTGTAAATGTGAAATTAATGTAGAAGAATAACACATTAGATCTGGTAAAATATAATACATCTTTGAAATGAAGAGAAAGGCCATAATGTATTATTCCAGCCCAGGCGCAATTTGGATTCGGGCACTAGGTGGCAGCAGTATCTGTTCTAAATGTTGTATCAAGACTGCCCAAATGTGCCTAATTTGTTTATTAATACATGTTCAAGTTCATAATTGTGCGCTCTCCTCAAACAATAGCATGGTCTTTTTTCACTGTAATAGCGACTGTAAATTGGACAGTGCAGTTAGATTAACAATAATTGAAGCTTTCTGCGCATATCAGATATGTCTACGTCCTTGGAAATGTTTTTGTTACTTACAACTTCATGCTAATCACAATAGCCTACGTTAAGGTTGGGGACACGCACACCGATCCCGTAGAGGTTAATATTGAACACTAGTCACTTTATTAATGTTTACATACTGCTTTACTCATTTCATATGTATATACTGTATTCTATTCTACTGTATTTTAGTCTATCCCACTCTGACATTGCTCGTCCTGATATTATTATATTCCTTAATTCCATTATTTTATTTTTAGATTTGTGTATATTGTTGTGAATAGTTAGATACTACTGCACTGTTGGAGCTAGGAACCCAAGCGTTTCGCTACACCCGCAATAACATCTGCTAAATATGTGTATGTGACCAATAAAATTTGATTTTATTTCATTTTGATCCCAAATGGCATTTTCCCTGAGCCTTATTGAGCGGGGTTCAGAAGTAGTGGGATCATTCCACAAATGAGTGCTTTTTGCTTCCCTTTGATATTTTAAGTAGAAGTTGTGCACCAATATAATATAATAATAATATAGTATTTGAAAAGCCTGTTATATTCAGTGTGCCCTTTAATATAGACTAGATGGAGAATTACTATAAATCCTATTTTTTTTATTTGAATTAAGACTTGTTAAAGTGTAACATTTCTGCATTTTCACATATTCCTCCATGTACCTTCTGTAATTTCTATGAAGATTTTAAACTAAACCTCAACATTTCTTCAAGTTTTCACTATCATTGTAAATAAATCCCGTTATTTTGTTGCTTTGACAAGGTCATTTCTGAAGAGTATTATTTAGTTAATGTGATTAGTGAAAGAAATAATAACCTGTCCCTCATTTTAAGGTCAACCCTGTTACGTACTCCTGTTTTAATATGGTAAAACTATTTATTTTAAAAAATCTAAAGAAACATTGAACATCTAATAGTCAAATCATAGTGTCAAAGCAGGTGGGTTGGTTTTTATCTTTTTGGCCATTTTCTGGCGTTTTAGTGGTGGAAAACTAAGTGGGTCGAAGCATAACACATCAACCCTGTTAGCTAGACAGCTTTTTGTGAAGCTTGATTTCAATTGATCCTCCCTGTTGAACACAACAAGCTTCCATTCCCCCTGTTACAAGGGGATTCATGGCTGATATAAGATGAAATCGTCAACCCTGTTACTTTATTTGGTGCTTAATAGGCACTTTTTATTTTTATTTAACCTTTTGAGATGGGAAAACATGTTTTTCATTACGATGTGGTCTTTATGACAGAATGTCAAATAGTGGTGAAATCGTACGTTTTTTTTTATTTTTTATTCAAGAAGTTTAACATATCAAAAGGCACCGAATTGGTGTATATACCCGGTGCACTAACTAGGGAATAGGATGCCATTTTGGATGCACCCATAGTCTTCGATGCCCAAAAGGGTTATGGTGGTACTGTAGCATTGCTTTTATGGTTTTATAACAAACACCCACTTTCTTTTGTTCTTCAATATGGTTTCTTGCTATTCAGTTTCTTTACTTTGAAGGTGAGATCTAAGACAGTGGAACAGAGAGACTGGGACTTTGATTCTACTCTTGTCAACTGAATGTTTATTCTATTAAAGGATAAGCATTGTGGATAAACACGTTTGATATTGATCGCTGCTCTGGCATTCACACAGAGAATCAATGACTATGCTGATTTTCCACCTCTGCCTCCCTGCTGTTTGCTTTCATCCCTCTAGTGGTTCTAATGGTTTTAATTACATAAACAAAAACTGTTGGTTTGACTTGATATCCCCTGTTTTCCTGTATACACATCTGTGTACATCATCCTTTTTCACCCAAACTCTCTCGCTCTCTTGCTCTCTCTCTCTCTCTCTCTCTCTCTCTCTCTCTCTCTCTCTCTCTCTCTCTCTCTCTCTCTCTCTCTCTCTCTCTCTCTCTCTCTCTCTCTCTCTCTCTCTCTCTCTCTCTCTCTCTCTCTCTCTCTCTCTCTCTCTCTCTCTCTCTCTTAATCTCTGTCTTTCTCTCCATGCTCTTTCCCTCCCCTCTCTATCTTTGTCCCATTTCTATCACACAGCGGTGCAACTTTGGTTTTAGAAGTGGGGAGGGGGAAGATCAGCTTTAACATTATCATAAATTAAATTGTGAATTTTAATGCTTGGTTGCAAATCCTTTGCAGGCAATGACTGCCTGAAGTCTGGATCCTATAGACATACACAGCTGGGTTTCTTCTCTGATGATACTCTGCCAGGCCTTTACTGCAGCTGTCTTCAATTCCTGCTTGTTCTTGGGGCGTTTTGCCTTCAGCAAGTGAAATTTATGATCAATTGGATTCAGGTCAGGTGATTGACTTGGCCATTGCAGAACATTCCACTTCTTTGCCTTAAAAAAGTATTGGGTTGCTTTCGCAGTATGCTTCGGTCATTGTCCATCTGCACTGTGAAGCACCGTCCAATGAGATTTGAAGCATTTGGCTGAATCTGAGCAGATAATAAATAGCTCTAACACGTCAGATTTCATCCTGCTGCTTTTGTCAGCAGTCACATTATCAGTAAATACAAAGGAACCAGAATCATTGGCAGCCATACATGCCCACGCCATAACACTACCTCCACCATGCTTCACAGATGAGGTGGTATTTTTCGGATCATGAGCAGTTCCTTCCCTTCTCCATACTCTTCTCTTACCATAATTCTGGTACAAGTTGATCTTTGTCTCATCTGTCCATAATTTCTGTTCCAAAACTGTACACGCTTTTTAGTTGTTTTTTTGGCAAACTCTCTAATCTGGTCTTCCAGTTTTTGAGGCTTACCAATGGTTTACATCTTTGGTAAACCCTTTGTATTTGGGTCAAAGACGTATAAGGTTTTCAAAGTAGCAAAAAAATACAACAGCAATTACAAAAAGCCATTTCAAGGATTTTTTTATGTTCATTGGAGTGTCACCTATGCCTTTATTTTAGTTATATTGAAGAATAAAGCCAATAATTCATTTTTATTGGGATTCATATGAATGTACCCTAGTAAAAGTGTTGTTGTTTTTTTTATTCATTTTATGCCCATTTTTCATAATCACAAGGTTATATACACATGCCTAGAGTGGCAGAAATATAACTACGTAGAAAAAATGACATTATTTTATTTTGAATACCACATATTTGATGTATCACGTGTACAACTCAAAATTTGTTGAATGTTTTTTACAAAAACTTCCTGCCTTACACTGAAAAAATGAAAATATCTATGAAAACATCTTCCACCTCATCCTTTGAGATTTGTTTTTGTCTCTCTGAGTCAACAAAACAAAGTTATTGTACTTTAATATAAAATACTGATGTTATACTGTATGACAATATTTTGTTACCCTGAATGACACATATCACTATGGCCCACAAATATTAATAAAATGTGATTCCTTCAGCAATAACAATAATGATCCTATGAACTATTATTAATAGCAGCAATAGTATTTTTCTTTTAGCATTTATTTAGTTGTTATAAAACTATGTAAAAAACAGGATAAGATGTAATAAAATGTGCAGGCTAGCTGGTCACTTCCATACTAGAGAGAGAGAAATGACCCATATGCCACACACATAAAAAACATGGGTTTTACTATGCAACAAACATAGTTTTTACTGGCACATGAGGTACAATTTCATTCACGTAGGATTAAATCAGCATTGAACATTTCAAACAAAGCATTAATTTAACATTGTGCAAAAAACTAGTTTTGCTTAAAATCATCACGAAACAGTGGATATCTTTCTCAAATCATATCAGGCATTTGAAAGAAAATGCATAAAAAGTATTCCACCAACATCAAAACAAAACATTTCTGTATTCTGAACATCAGAATATTAACCAAATCCATTGTCTGAACATCAAATGGAACTCATCAACATAACTTGGAATTTGGACTAATAAAGCTCTGTAAACTTTTCCCAGTCAGAGTTGCAGAGTTTTGAATTCCTTCGTTTTAAACGGCCCTGGTTCCTTAACTTGAGGCCACGCAAATGAATTATTTCTTTCAGCTGCTTGTTGCATGCAACATCAGATTGTATTATTGTATGGATTGGTGAATGATCAGGTTTGACATCCTTCTTTCTTCTCCGAAAATGTCATAGTTATGACACAGAATAGGATTCGCATCCATTAAATGTTATTAATAGTCTATTGGTAGTAGGCTATACAATGATAACACTTAATAAAAGTTTAAAAGTTAAATCAACTCCATCTCCCTTTCTCTCTCAAACATGTTTCGTTACTATTTCATTGCTAATGTTAATAATAATCAATAATAATCACTACTATAATTTGAGCCTACGGCAACACTTTCCGTTGCATTGAGTTGCATTATTACACAATTATTACATGATAGTTAGTTATAATTATGCATTGTTACACTAACTGGTAAATATCTATTAATGCAGGTACACAAATGCAATTTCAAGATACCTACACAAAATGGCTACATAAAATGCCCATCAAACTCCTTCAATTCAAACTTGTACAGTCTTGATTTTTCATAAAGTGCCCAAAATGTGAGCAGCTATTAACTAATATAATTCATAATCCATTTTTTATCCATAATTGTGTGTGTGTGTGTGTGTGTGTGTGTGTGTGTGTGTGTGTAATATTATATTAACTAATATAATCCATCAATTATACCTTACCTGCAGTGCAATAAAACATTTACTACAGTGTAATAGTGCAACTTAAAGTTAAGTTTTATCCACCCATCTTTATATCCTATTGTATCCTATTCTGTTACTGACAGTAGCATGAAACCATGAAAACAAAACCTTGCTTTTCTTCTGGCTAGTCTTTCCCCCTTCTCCTTACTAGACAACGGCATCTGCAGTATAAAGATCATGTGCCTTGAAATACCTTAAAATGCCATACAATTGTTTAAAATGATATTATTCAGTATTCATACAACAAGTAAATATGAATTGCATGATTAACTGTTGTAAACTAGTGAAAACATGGAAAAACAAAGCTACTGTCATTCAGCATAATAGTGACGTTGTGGTATTACATTAAACTTTTGTTGTGCTGAAGGACAAAGTCTAATACTGAAGAACGGATTTCATACGTAAACATATTTAACAGGCAGTTCCTTATAAAGTAATGATCTTGACCTATAAAGACTATCCTTACTTTTCATATTTAATCTAGCTTTTTATAAAATAATAACATAAAAAGTATGTTTTCTGTGTGGTTGTTACAAAGTTTACTAGACGGTGAAAAGGTGAAATCATCAAATATTTCAGAGAGATTTACTCGCCTCATCACATTCATAGAGCGTCTTCAATGCGACTTCTTTGTGATGTCACACACTGTCACATGATTACCATCATGTGATATGCTTTAAAATGGCTTTTTTCCTTTGTTATACTGAATGACATTGATAAAGCACAAAAGTCCGGACAAAAGTTATTCAATTTTTTTTTTTTTTTTTAGATACTGTATGTAGATACTGTAATACAATAATGCCATGGGTGTTCATTTATATTTTTAGGATGAATTTCTACATTTTAAAAACACATTTGTCATTCTAATTTTAACCTGGACAGTTACACTAAAGGACATTTTGACACTTTAGACCTCAATAACTCCCTTAATTTAATAGTTTGCAAAACAAATATTTCTTGGTCAAAAGAAGGGTAAGAGTTGAGTGATTTAATATTATATTTATACGTATTTATATTTTTATGTTAAATGAATGGACTTTGGACACCAAATGTACATGTCTCGTCTTTAACCCATTTACTCTGGTGAAGTCTTCTCTTGATTGTTGACTTTGATACAGATATGCCTACCTCCTGAAGGGTGTTCTTAATCTGGCCAACGGTTGGAAGGGTTTATTCTATCATCCACCGCCATTGTTTTCTGAGGTCTTTCGGGCCTTTTGGAATTGCTGAGCTCACCATTGCGTTCTTTCTTAAGAATGTACCAAATAGTTGATTTTGCCACACCTACTGTTTTTGTTATCTCTCTGGTGGGTTTGTTTTAATTTTTCAGCCTAATGATGGCTTGCTTCACTGGCAGACTGCTTCACTTCACATCAGACTTATTGAGGGTTAACAGCAACAGATTCCAAATGCAAATGGCACACTTGAAATCAACTCCAGACCTTTCATCTGCCTACTTGTAAATGCACTAATGGACACACACCTGGCCATGGAACAGCTGTGCAGCAATTACTTTTGGGTGACAGCTAAAATAATAATAACTTGGTGAACGTCCAAATATTTATGGACCTGACTGAATCTTTTAGAAAATATATACAGTATCAGTCAAAGGTTTGGGCACCCCTACTCATTCAAGGGTTTTTCTTTATTTTTACTATTTTCTACACTGTAGGATAATAGTGAAGACATCAAAACTATGAAATAACACATATGGAATCATGTAGTAACCAAAAAAGTGTTAAACAAATAAAAAATATATTTTAGATTGTAGATTCTTCAAAGTAGCCAAGAGTGTACAAAGCTGCCTTGGTGACAGCTTTGTACACCCTTGGCATTCTCTCAACCAGCTTCACCTGGAATGCTTTTCAACAGTCTTGAAGGAGTTCTCACATAAGCTGCTTTTCCTTCTCTCTGCGGTCCAACTCATCCCAAACCATCTCAATTGGGTTGAGGTCGGGTGATTGTGGAAGGCAGGACATCTGATGAAGCACTCCATCACTCTCCTTCTTGGCCAAATAGCCCTAACACAGCCTGGAGGTGTGTTGGGTCATTGTCCTGTTAAAAAACAAATGATGGTCGACTAAGCGCAAACCATTTGGGATGGCGTATCGCTGCAGAATGTTTTTGTAGCCTTCCTGGTTAAGTGTGCTTGGAATTCTAAATAAATCACTGACAGTGTCACCAGCAAACCACCATCACACCTCCTTCTCCATGCTTCTTGGTGGGAACCACATATGCAGAGATCATCTGTTCACCTACTCTGCATATCACAAAGACACGGTGGTTAAAACCAAAAATGTCAAATTCGACTCATCAGATCAAAGGACAGATTTCCACTGGTCTAATGTCCATTGCTTGTGTTTCTTGGCCCAAGCAAGTCTCTTCTTCTTATTGATGTCATTTAGTAGTGATTTCGTTCCATGATTTTGACCATGATCGCCTGATTCACGCAGTCTCCTCTGAACAATTGATGTTGAAAGGTGTCTGTTACTTGAACTCAGTGAAGCATTTATTAGGGCTGCAATTTCTGAGGCTGGTAACTCTATTGAACTTATCCTCTGCAGCAGAGGTGACTCTGGGTCTTCCATTCCTGTGGCGGTCCTCATTGAGAGCCAGTTTCATCATAGGGCTTGATGGTTTTTGTGACTGCACTTAAAGAAACTTTCAAAGCTCTTGGTTATCTTTGCTTATTTGTGCTGTTCTTGCCATAATACGAACTTGGCCGTTTACCAAACAGGGCTATCTTATGTATACCAACCATACCTTGTCACAACACAACTGATTGGCTCAAACGCAAAAAGAAGGAAAGAAATTCCACAAATGAACTTTTAACATCGCACACCTGTTAATTGAAATGCATTCCAGATGACTAGCTAGCTCATGAAGCTGGTTGAGAGAATGACAAGAGTGTGCCAAGAATCTCAAATATATAAGTATATTTTGATTTGTTTAAAACTTTTTTGGTTACTACATGTTTCATACGTATTATTTCATAGTTTTGATGTCTTCACTATTATTCTACAATGTAGAAATTAAAATAAAGATAAACCCTTGAATGAGTAGGTGTGTCCAATCATTTGACTGGTACTGTATACATTTGAAGTTGGATGTTTACATACACCTGAGCCAAATATATTTAAACTCAGTTTTTCACAATTCCTGACATTGAATCCTAGTACAAATTCCCTGTCTTAGGTCAGATAGGATCACCACTTTATTTTAAGAATGTGAAATGTCAGAATAATAGTAGAGAGAATTATTTATTTCAGCTTTTATTTATTTTATCACATTCCCAGTGGGTCCGAAGTTGGGTGAACAATAAGTTGGGTGAATTTTGGCCCATTCCTCCTGACAGCTGGTGTAACTGAGTCAGGTTTGTAGGCCTCCTTGCTTGCACACACTTTTTCAGTTCTGCCCACAAAGTTTCTATGGGATTGAGTTCAGGGCTTTGTGATGGCCACTCTAATACCTTGACTTTGTTGTCCTCAGGCCATGTTTCCACAACTTTGGAAGTATGCTTGGGGTCAATATCCATTTGGAAGACCCTTTTGCAAACAGGCTTTAACTTCCTGACTGATTTCTTGAGATGTTGCTTCCATATATCCACATATTTTCCTGCCTCATGACGCCATCTATTTTGTGAAGTGCACCAGTCTCTCCTGCAGCTAAGCACCCCCACAACATGATGCTGCCACCCTCGAGCTTCATGGTTGGGATGGGGTTCTTCGGCTTGCAAGCCTCCCACCTTTTCCTCCAAACATAATGATGGTCATTAGGGCCAAACAGTTCTATTTCTGTTTCACCAGACCAGAGGACATTTCTCCAAAAATGTCCCCTTGTGCAGTTGCAAACCGTAGTCTGGCTTTTTTAAGGCAGTTTTGGAGCAGTGGCTTCTTCCTTGCTGCGTGGCCTTTCAGGTTACGTGAATATAGGACTTGTTTTACTGTGGATATAGATACTTTTGTACCTGTTTCCTCCAGCATCTTCACAAGGTCCTTTGCTGTTGTTCTGGGATTGATTTGTACTTTTCGCACCAAAGTACGTTCCAATCTAGGAGAAAGAATGCATCTCCTTCCTGAGCGGTATGACAGCTTTTACCTGCGTACTATTGTTTGTACAGATGAACGTGGTACCTTCAGGCATTTGGAAATTGCTCCAAAGGATGAACAAGACTTGTGGAGGTCTACAATTTTTTTTCTGAGGTCTTGGCTGATTTCTAGTGATTTTCCCATGATGTCAATTAAAGAGCCACTGAGTTTGAAGTTAGGCCTTGAAATACATCCACAGGTACACCTCCATTTGACTCCAATGATGTCAATTAGCCTATCAGAAGCTTCTAAAGCCATTACATAATGTTATATATTTTTCCAAGCTGTTTAAAGGCACAGTCAACTTAGTGTATGTTAACTTCTGACCCACTGGAATTGTGATGCAGTGAATTATAAGTGAAATAATCTGTCTGTAAACAATTGTTGGAAAAATTACTTGTCATGCACAAAGTATATGTCATAACTGACTTGCCAAAACTATAGTTTGTTAACAAGAAATTTGTGGATTGGTTGAAAAATGAGTTTTAATGATTCCAACCTAAGTGTATGTGAACTTCCGACTTCATCTGTATATATTTATGTATATTTATACTTCTGATAAGTCTCCAGATTCAACATTTCCAAGCAAACAAAAAAAGGGAGAATCTGTAAACATGTTGAAATAAATGAACATACTCTTTGCCAGAATTCAGCCAGCCTTCACAAGACCACAACATATGCAAATATGTCCCCTTTGTGCTTTAAACATCCAGCGTAATAACACAATTCCTGAGTGCATGATATTCAGTTTCACTGGCATATAGTACATTCAATGGATGGTTTTATCTGCAGTAATTTATGCCAGAGATTACTGCAGTTTAAATTTAAACTGCTATCCTGTAGCTACTGTAGGTCTACCCATCAATTCGATATGGAACTTTGTATCATTCACAACATGTACTGCAAAATTCACCTGAGCTCAATAGACTGGTCTTCCCTGGCTGTCTGACCCTGCTAGGACCCTGTCACTATCTGATCCTGCTAAGACATGATGAGCATAGTGTTGGGTACTGACTGCACTAAAGGGCTGCATTCCCAAGGGATGCCTGCGGAACCTGCAAGTCCCCACAGAGATCTTTGCGGGGCGGGCAGCATTTTTCATGCTGCAGGCAGGTGCGGGCGGTCAGACAGACAAAAATGAAAAATTAAAATAGTTTTGTTGTCCAGCAGATTATTTTTTGAAACGGTCCTTTTTCTGCTTTGTTTGCTTTTGCCTAGCTATTGTATTAAAATCACGATTTTTTTTGCACTATTCACACACTCAGAATGCCCAGCTTCAGCTTCAGTAGCCTGCCTCTCCTAGTTGGGCGTGAGAGCTCAAGTGCGCCTAGAATGTGTGGTCTCAACTACGTTGTAGTTAAACCTGAATTGGAAATTAACTTAAATATGATTAGACTGTACTTTACTAGTGTCTGTAAATACATATTGATAATGAAAAGAAGCGGAGGGCGCTCACCCAACGTGAGTCAAAGTTAAATTAAAAAAATGTAATCATCATTGAAAAGGATAACTGCCCTGTGCTTCTCTGCCCATGTATACACACCGAGGTAAAGAGTGTTTCAGGTTGGATATTCAACTGATATTTGCCTGTAGCTTTCCTTATGGCCACCAACAGCAGTTAGGGACCGTCAACATAGTGACAAATCAACATTTTCAATAGCTCTTTAACCATTACTCCTAAAACTTTCAAAACTGGTTGTAGCTAACCCGATGGCATAGAAACACATTTTCCACACTTTTGTTTTGTCGATTTACATCTCGCACTATTTTTTATTATTTATTTACATTTTTGAATTTCAATAGCTCATTGGTCATATGACCTATTGAATTGAAACAAGGTTCAGAATGTTCACTCAGTGGACACCTTTAGTTTGTCCATTTTCATCTCACACATTTTACATGAATTTTTCAAAATTTAAAATTTCAATAGTAATAGTTTAATAGTATTAAAGGGTGTGCAATGTGTAGGACCACTGAGTCGAGATTCTGAACCGTTTTTGAAGTCAGTAGGTCACATGACCAAGGAGCTTTTGAAATTAGAATGTTTGAAAAATGTCTGTAAAAAACGTGTGAGATGAAAATGGACAAACCAAAGGGTGTGCAATATAGAAGGGTAGTCAGTGGATACTCTGAACCTTGTTTGAGTCAAGTAGGTCACATGAGCAAGGACCTATTGAATGTTTCAAAAAATAATAATGTAAAAAAAAAGTTTGTTTACACTCCCCAACTAATTCAACTAGGAATACAAAATGCTGCTCACATTTCTATGTTTATTAGCTTTGGAAAGCGGATTAATGTCCAAATGGTGAAAATAATTTTCCCAACATCATGACATTTATTTGAAGTCTGTGGCTCAATTGGTTTGAAAGCGCGAATACCCATCAAATATCCAACTTGAAACTCCCTTTACCTCGGTCTATAGCCTACTCTATTTAATTGGGACCCAACGCACATCTGATCTCGTAAGTATGGCTACTGAACTGGAAGCAGCGAGAATTATGACAGCGACACCTGTGACGTTTTGCATAATCCTACATGATATTGCCTACCTTTTAGGAGTACGAATTGCCGGCAGAGACAAATATTAGGGTAATCCATACTTATTGAAAATGAAAAGGCGCAACACTCCGCTCACCATAGAAGCCCAATTTATGTGCGCGTTGTGCCTTTTCCTAAAATAGGCCCATGATTAGGCTATAGGTTAGGCTATAGTTTACTACATTGAATAGTAATAGGCCTAAATATTGATAACACATATTTCACCGTCTGAAGATCTTCCCACTCCTAAAGGATAGGCTATGAAAATAGCTCAAGAGAAAGTGCAAGTGTCTCCAATTCTGCTCTCTTCAAACTACATCTACACATATTGGCGGATATAGCCCAGTAATACAATGTAAGGGCCATGTCAGAATCTCTGGTATTTTAACTTATTTCTTAAGTTATTTTTGTACATTTGATATTGCCTATAGGGCGCAAAATCCCTGGGAACATGGCAGGCAAGTGAGCTAAGTCACATACGCCTAAAATAACATTGCGGGACTGCGGTTGGGTTTGAGACCAGTTCTTGCAGTAGTGAGTGGGAGTCCGACAGAAAGTCAACAAGTGCTGGCGGGAGCAGGATGAAGAAATCGGTAATAGGGGGGGGGGACATTTCCCACCCGTTGCCAGTCAAAGTTGCGCCCCTGCTCTCACACACACATACTCTCTCTCCTTTTCTCTTTCTCCCCTTTATTTTTAATCTGGTCTCTATGTGCTCTGCTTGTTTTCCAGATGGACCCTGTGCAGAAGGCCGTAATTAATCACACATTTGGAGTCTCCATCGCGCCGAAGAGAAAGCAAGTTATTTCCTGCAACATCTGCCAACTGCGCTTTAACTCAGATGTGAGTACATGGGAATCCCTTCTCTCTCTCTCTCTCTCTCTCTCTCTCTCACTCTCTCTCTTTCTCTCATGGACAGCTTTGTGCATTGTCATTTGTCTTCAGGTAGCTATATTAAGTGGTGTGAAGTGTGTGTTCCCCAGACAGTCTACTCTAAAGGTTCAGGGAGTACGATAATGTATGATTAATACAATTAATGATATCAAGACATCTATTTGCTGGCATCCATATTAGGACAATGTAAGTTGTCAGTAAGTTCTCTGACAGTCAATCAACTCTATAGGATGTTATGGATCATGCAGAAGGGGAAATCTTTTAATGTGTTCTTTATTTAACTTGTATTTAACGAGGCAAGTCAGTTAAGAACAAAATCTTATTTACAATGACGGCCTACCCAAGCCAAAACCTTCCCTAACCTGGACGACGCTGGGACAATTGTGCACCGCCCTATGGGACTCGTGATACAGTCCGGTATTGAACCAGGGTCTGTAGTGATGCCTCTAGCACGGAGATGCAGTGCCTTAGACTGCTGTGCCACTCGGGAGCTAAAAACAGTGGGGTGGACATGGGGATTGAACCACTGTCTCTAGTGGGGCGATTTGCTATTCGTTAACATACTGCTTGTTGTGTCTCCTGTTTAATGCCTCTTCAATTGACAGCAGCTGGGCTCTATTGTCCTCGGTCCAAGTGTTTTCCTCTCTCATACTCTCGCCAGACATGTGAAATGACTGAGGGTGTTTGAGACTGTTGTAGACAGGCAGCGTTCAGGAGAGCTTAAGTGTTGCAGTGTTTAAGTATTGCGGAGTTGACATTCTCTGCCCTGTGTAATTAGGTAGCAGTTGACTCTGAAAGGCTCATCAAATAGATGCAGTCAGAGAGAGAGACAGTGACAGAGAGAGGAGGAAAAAAGAGCGAGATCTTGTGAAATAAGCCCTACTGTGGAAGAGGAGGGTTCCACTGTCCTCCACTCATCATGGTCATAAAATCAAACAAACCACAGCACAATGGGCGAAACAGGACTTGGATCATTGACTTGTAAGTTTCCTTACCAACTCCTTTGGTACAAAATGGAAGTTTCAAGGGAGGGTATTAGGGGAGGATCTTTCTTGTCAGTGCGTTTCAATGATTATCCAAGAATCTTCCGTTTCTACTGAACTGTAGTGCTGAACTCTAATTCCTGACCTCGTCAGTGTTTCGGAGCAAGAGTGCTGATCTAGGATCAGTTTTGTATTTTCAATCATGATGAATTAGATTACATGGACATGGGGGGACCTGATTCTAGATTAGCACTCTTACTCTGAAACGCTTTATGAAAAAAGTTGGTTACTATGTGCCATGGTTACTGTGTGATTGAGAGCATAGCTGATTCAATATCAACAACATTGCAGAGGCATTTCACGCCAGACTACCCAAAATATAATTATGATGTTTTGCGTCTTCCCCAAATTAAATTCATAGAAAGGTCCGGGATTCAATCCGCAATGTACGTTTTAAAGCCAACGTTCCCGTGTTCGCAGAGACCAATTTCACAGTAAATGCTGCAAATGGCAGATTTGGTCACTGATAAGTGCCTAAATTGGAACGTAGTGGCTGTAACATTCTATACAGTACATGATGTTGGAGCCCAGGGTCTCCACTTTACAGCTCTGTATACTATTCAACTGACAGCTGTTCTAAACTTGAGCAGCAAGTGCAACAAGAAGATGCCCCCATCCTCACAGCAAATTGGGCTACTTTGGCAAATATTTTGTTGTCTGAGTGAGGGGAATGTGCACTTCACATTTCCGTATTATAAAATGTATGTAATTTACAGTATCAATGTTTATGATCACTATGTTTGATGCACAGTTACAAGGATGACATGGCATTTTTCCTGTGTTGTTCTGAACAGAATGAGCCTATGTTTGTCGTATTTTGGAGAAAATTTGCCATGGAATACTCACTTGAATGCACTCATGACTCCATTCTGTGGGCACCAAACGTGTTATCTCTGAAGTGCCTTGTGAAAGGCTATCACTGTAAGATCGTATTTTATAGCTAGTCATGTCAGCAATAGAATAAGCTTTCAAATGTTGCCCACCTGACCCAGATTGCAGTTTATAGTGGGCTGTTTTTGGATTGCGTAAACAACAGTAATTGTGTGATGGTGGGGATGCAGGGCTGTATTCCAAACAAAGAAACTACAAGAATGCTTGCTTCAGTTCCTCAATGGCACAGCTAGACGAGCAAACAAATCGCATATTAATTAAATTACTTAAGAACTGTGCACACTTTGGAGAGTTATGTGGCCACTTGGAGACACCAGTGAGACCTCTAATTCAAACCCTTGTCATTTTTTGTCTTATGTTGCACCTACCCTAGATTTCCATGAATTCTTATTATATTACTGAATGTATCCAGAGTATTTTCAGATTTCGTTATTGACAAATGCTGCGAAAAGTACAGTAAATGTAAAATGCACATTAAACCAACAGTGTAATGTGTAATGTCTGGACTGTCATTAAATGTGAAGATGTATTTAAATCAAATCAGTTCTCTAGGTTTAAATATTACGTGATTAAACTAATTCCGTAAACATGAATTAACTAGGAAGTCGGGGCACCACGGGAAAATGTTTAGAGCTACAGAGTTATCATTTCCCGAATATAACATTAATTACAGTCTTCCATTAAGGATTACTAATTGTTACCTTCTATCAGTCTCATCTGATCTTCGTAAAATTCTTTATCTGCACAAACCCTAGTTTCAATAAGGAATCAGCAACATACAAATTGGTTTAATTATGTATTTACTAACTAACTAAATAATCACAGAAATACATCAAAAACAAACAGTAGATATTGGTTACTAACAATGATAGAAAGTCACTAGTGAGCTAAGTCGATATGACGGCTTGGTAGACAAAGGGAAGGGGGTGTGGACTGAGAAAGAGCAGGAATTACAACATGGATTCACTACACACAGTCTATAATTATATTAATTGAAATGCTAATCCTTTGCCCATGAACGGCCGCTCATTAAAAAAGAAATTGCAATTTATATTTACGCCCATATCTCGTTGTTGTTTTCTCTGTTGTAATCCTCGATTGTCCTGTAGGGTTTATCAGAGTCTCTGGTTAACTTTAATTGAAGTCACAAAGTATTTTGTGGTTGTTGGCGGTTAGAATGGATACTTCAGATGTTCTCATAGAATAGATGCTTCGACGGTTGTTGGTATTCTCGTCCTAGGTTTACGTAATTTCTAGCTGCAGTCTAGTAATTTGTGTCGTCTAGAATTTCTCACTTATTCTGTAGTGAATCGATAGTCTCACAGTTTAACCATTTCCAGCTGTGTAGCCAATAGTCCACGTGGAATGGTTTTCTAGTCTTATCGTTTGTAGGGGTCTTAAACATTCACAACCACAGCTCATGCTGGGGTTTGCTTAGTCTGATGTGAATTCGGTCATCCCTCTCCAACCAATGTATCTTCACTTGGGTGGGGCCACTGAGTCAGCATAAAATTACTTCTGAAAACAATTCTCTCATTTAGAAGGCTAAAATTACATTTAATCTTTTAACAATTAGTTTCATATTTAAACATTTCAATTGCACAACAATTCCATGTGAATCTGAAGTAGAATGTGTAGACTTTCCAAGATATAATTTATGTTGTCCTATCATCAGATATTAAGTCCCAAACAACAACTGATCTGACATCATATTCTTTAAGTACCAACGGACACTTTCAACTGGTTGGATAACAGAAATATTACTCCATTCCACAACCTTTTTATGTTACTGTCTCTCTCTGGGGGGGGGGGGGGGTTTATGACCCTCACCCAACAGGGCAAAGTCATGACAAATGTTTGGATTCAGTCTTGTGTCAGGTGAACTGGTTTAATAATTTCTCCATAATCTCCAAAGTGATCCCTTTCAATTGCTACCATGGTTATGCATATGCTTCTCATATTTCTTCTGGTAGAAACATTTCAATTTGACCCTTTCCAATACTCACACTCTTATTACAGATGGCGTCCTGAGTAAGGCCAAAATGTTTCTAACTTTAATGAATTATTGCTCAAAAAACACCCTTCCCTCCAAGGACCTTTCTACAGATTTTAAAGAATATCCAAAACATCATGATTATCATTTGGCCAAACTGGCATGCATTTGCCCTGCATTATTGATCAAAGATAATTAAAAATATATATATAGAAAGTCAGAGGCTGGAAATATATAACCAACTAATACAATTTTTTTAAGGATTGACGGCTCTCAGTGTCACTCTGAATGGGCCTTGTCAGTTTCTGTATGAAGTCTATAATCAATGGCTTTGTCAATTTTATATTGCCCTTCATCTCTCTCCATGCAAAACCATGTCATTTAATATTCCCTCGCCCCACTTGTCAGGCGATTCAAACCCCACAGGCTGTGTGGTGGCCTCTGGGAGGCAGGTAGAAAAACAGAGGTACAGTGCATTCGGAAAGTATTCAGACCCCTTGACTTTTTCTACATTTTGTTACATTACAGCTTTATTCTAAAATTGATTCAATTGTTTTTTTCCCTTCATCAATCTACACACACTACCCCATAATGACAAAACAAAAACAGGTTTTGAGATTTTTTGCAAATTTATAAAAAATAAATATTGAAATATCACATTTATATAATTATTCAGACCTTTTACTCAATAACATTGTTGAAACACCTTTGGCATTGATTACAGCCTCAGGTTTTCTTGGGTATGAAGCTACAAGCCTTGCACACCTGTATTTGGGGATTTTCTCCCATTCTTCTCTGCAAATCCTCTTAAGCCCTGTCAGGTTGGATGGGGAGCGTCGCTGCACAGCTATGTTCAGGTCTCTCCAGAGAGGTTTGATCGGGTTCAAGTTTGGGATCTCGCTGAGCCACTCAAGGACATTCAGATACTTGTGCCGAAGGGTCATTGTCCTGTTGGAAAGGGAACCTTCACCCCAGTCTGAGGTCCTGAGCACTCTAGAGCTGGTTTTCATCAAGGATCTCTCTGTACTTTGCACCGTTCATCTTTCCCTCAATCCTGACTAGTCTCCCAGAAACTGCGACTGAAAAACATCCCCACAGCAGGATGCTGCCACCATGCTTCACCGTAGGGATGGTTCTAGGTTTCCTCCAGACATGACGCTTGGCATTCAGGCCAAAGAGTTCAATCATGATTTAATCAAACCAGAGAATCTTGTTTCTCATGATCTGAGAGTCTTTAGATGCCTTTTGGCAAACTCCAAGGGGGCTGTCATGTGCCTTTTACTGAGGAGTGGCTTCCGTCTAGCCACTCTACCATAAAGGCCTGATTGGTGGAGTGCTGCAGAGATGGTTGTCCTTCTGGAAGGTTCTACCATCTCCACAGAGGAACTTTAGAGCTCTGTCAGAGTGACCATCGGGTTCTTAGTCACCTCCCTGACAACTTCTTCAATTTAAGAATAATGGAGGCCAATGTGTTCTTGGGGACTTTAAATACTGCAGACATTTTTCAGTACCCTTCCCCAGATCTGTGCCTCGACACAATCCTGTCTCTGAGCTCCAAAGACAATTCCTTCGACCTCATTGCTCTTAAATGCGCTGTCAGCTGTGGACATTATATAGACAGGATGCACCTGAGCCCAATTTTGATTCCAAAGCAAAGGGTCTGAATACTTACGTAAATAAGGTATCTGTTTTTTACATTTAGTAAATTTGCAGAAATGTCAAAAAACCTGTTTTCACTTTGTCATTATGGGGTAGTGTGTGTAGATTGAGGAGGAAATTGTTTTATTTAATCCGTTTTAGAATAAGGCTGTAACGTATCAAAATGTGGAAAAAGTCAAGGGGTCTGAATACTTTCCAAATGCACTGTATTGTCATATTTCTGAGGTGGACTGACAGGTTGATTAGGGTCATTTTCATTAGGACACACAATGGAAAACAAAAATGAGCTTTTCTTATTGGACGAGTCTAAGTAGTCCCTCCCTATTTCAGGCTGTTTTCTTCAGTTTGGTGCCTAATGAACACGACTTTGTTTCAGTAAGGATGCATGAAGGAACAGAGACCATCGACCTGTTAAAGTAGACAGCTAATGGAGGAAACCCAACCAATCAAAAATTCAGTAGTGTTTGCAACTTCCTGACATCCCACAAGTTAGCCTCATGAGCTTTGGTTAGGGCTGAATATAATTACCTTTGACACTGAAATATGACACTGTGTGTCTGTGTGCCCGTGCGTGTGTGTGTGCGTACATGCATGTGTGCGTTCATGCATGCCAAACTTGGTTAAATACTTTTGAAATCATTATAAATACGTTAGCTGGGTTTTGAGATTGCCTGGCACAATGGAACCAATAGAATAGACACAAAAGTGCAAACTGCACCTTCTGCACTTGAAGTAGGCTAAAGCAAATGCTAAAAGTATTTGAAGGGTTTCAAATAGTATTTGAACCCAGGTGCCCAGGCATGCTCGTCTGTGTTTGGCACTACAGATTAAAATGTGATTGATATAATCCGGTTCCATGTATGTTCCCCTCAAGGCACGTACTCTGAGTGAAGATCTAACCCTAAGAATATTTCCCAAATGAAGCTAGTGAAGTTAGAAAGCAATTTACAGCATTAAATCCGCTGCCACTGTTATTGTATTTTTGGGGGTGAAGCATTAGTGAATTGAAAAGGAATAAGATAACCACGAACACTTTGATGTATTACTTCTATGTCTGAATCCCACATGGCACTCTATTCCCTATTTAGTGCAAGACCTATGGGTTCTGGTCAAAAGTAGTGCACTTTATAGGGATAGGGTGCCATTTGGGACGATACATAAATCTAGACGGCAGTGAATAATCAGATAGGATAGAAGCTGATTCATTGAAGAGAAGGAAGAAGCTTTTATTCACTGAAAATAGGATCCATTGTTCTTTCTAAGGAAACTTTATTGAGTAGTTTTATATGTAGGCTTCTACTATACCTGTAGAGTCCCTAAACACTACAGCTATTGTGGCATCCAAAGAAATACATTCTGCAAAAAAATAAACGTTCCTTTTTCAGGACCCTGTCTTTCAAAAATAATCCATAAAAATCCAAATAGCTTCACAGATCTTCATTGTAAAGGGTTTAAACAATAAATGAACATGCACCTGTGGAACGGTCGTTAAGACACTAACAGCTTACAGACGGTAGGCATTTAAGGTCACAGCCATGAAAACTTTTATGCTGACTAAATAGGCCTTTTGTACTGAAACACACCAAAAGAAAGATGCCCAGGGTGCCTGCACATCTGCGTGAACGTGCCTTAGGCATGCAAGGAGGCATGAGGACTGCAGATGTGGCCAGGGCAATAAATTGCATTGTCTGTACTGTGAGACGCCTAAGACAGCGCTACAGGGAGACAGGACGGACAGCTGATCGTCCTCGTAGTGGCAGACCACATGTAACAACACCTGCACAGGATTGGTACATCAGAACATCACACCTGTGGGACAGGTGCAGGATGGCAACAACAACTGCAGAGTTACACCAGGAATGCACAATCCCTCCATCAGTGCTCAGTCTGTCCGCAATAGGCTGAGAGAGGCTGGACAGGACTTTTAGGTCTGTTGTAAGGCAGGTCCTCACCAGATATCACCGGCTACAACGTTGCCTATGGGCACAAACCCACCGTAGCTGGACCAGACAGGACTGGTAAAAAGTGCTCTTCACTGACGAGTTGCGGTTTTGTCTCACCAGGGGTGATGGTCAGATTGCCGTTTATGGTCGAAGGAATGAGCATTACACCGAGGCCTGTACTCCGGAGCGGGTTCGATTTGGAGGTGTAGGGTCCATCATGGTCTGGGGCGGTGTGTAACAGCATCATCGGACTGAGCTTGTTGTCATTACAGGCAATCTCAACACTATGCGTCACAGGGAAGACTTAATCCTCCCTCATGTGGTACTCTTCCTGCTGGCTCATCCTGACATGACCCTCCAGCATGGCAATGACACCAGCCATACTGCTCATTCTGAGCGTGATTTCCTGCAAGAATGGAATATCTATGGCCATGGCCATCGAATAGCCCGGATCTCACGTCTGGGACCTGTTGGATCGGAGGGTGAGGGCTAGTAGGGCCATTCCCCCCAGAAATGTCCGGGAACTTGCAGGTGCCTTGGTGGAAGAGTGGGGTAACATCTCACAGCAAGAACTGGCAAATCTGATGCAGTCACTGAGGAGGAGATGCACTGCAGTACTTAATGCAGCTGGTGGCAGCTTCCTGCGTTGGTCCAGGCACGGCAGTCCTGCTCCAGGGCAGGAGCCTTCCTCTGCGCCGATGCCCAGTCCAGACACGGTGTCCAGTCACGCTCCAGGGCAGGAGCCTTCCTCTGCGCCGGTGCTCAGTCCAGGCACGGCGTCCAGTCCAGCTCCAAGGTTGGAGCCTTCCTCTGCGCCGATGCCCAGTCCTAGCACGGCGTCCAGTCCCGCTCCACGGCCGGAGCCTTCCTCTGCTCCGGTGCCCAGTCCAGGCACGTCCTGTGCCAGCTCCCCGCACTAGCCCTGAAGTGTGTGTCACCAGTCCTGTGCAACCTGTGCCGGCTCCACGCACCAGGCCTCCAGTGCGTCTCCCCAGACCGGTACATCCTGTGCCAGTTCTCCGCACTCTCCCTGAAGTGCCTGTCATCAGTCCGGTGCCACCTGTGCCGGCTCCACGTACCAGGCCTCCAGTGCGTCTGCCCAGTCCGGTACATCCTGTGCCAGCTCCCCGCACTCTCCCTGAAATGCTGTCACCAGTCCGGTGCCACCTGTGCCGGCTCCACGCACCAGGCCTCCAGTGCGTCTCCCCAGCCCGGTCCTTCCTGGGTCGGTATAGGCACGGCGGCCAGCCCAGCTCCACGGCCGGAGCCTTCCTCTGCGCCGGCGGCCAGTGCTGCTCCAGGGCAGGAGCCTTCCTCTGCGCCGATGCCCAGTCCATACACGGTGTCCAGTCCAGCTCCAAGGCCGGAGCCTTCCTCTGCGCCTGGGTGTCCAGTCCAGGCACAGTATCCAGTCCAGCTCCAAGGCCGGAGCCTTCCTCTGCGCCACTGCCCAGTCCAGGCACAGCGTCCAACCCAGCTCCAGAGCCAGAGCCCTCTGGTCCAGGCACGGCGTTCAGCCCGGCGTCATGGCCGGAGCCTTCCTCTGCGATGGTGCCCAGTCCAGGCACAGTGTTCAGCCCGGTGCCATGGCCGGATCCCGGGTCTGGGGGGGGGCTACGACCCGCACAGGAGCCGACACTAGACACCCCCCTAGCCCCCCCCATTTGGTTTCAGGTTTTGTGGCCGGAGTCCGCATCTTTGGGGGGGGGGGGGGGGGGGGGGGTACTGTCACGCCCTGACCCTTGATTTTCTATGGTGTAGTAGGTCAGGGCGTGACTAGGGGGTGCTCTAGTTCAATATTTCTATGTTGGTGTTTTGTATGGTTCCCAATTAGAGGCAGCTGGTAATCGTTGCCTCTAATTGGGGATCATATTTAGGTAGCCATTTTTCCCACCTGTATTTGTGGGATATTGTTTGTGTGTGTGCTAGTTTCACGACTTATGTTACTTGTTTATTTTTTATTTTTTTAAGTTTCACTGAATAAAATACGTGGAACTCAGAACACGCTGCGCCTTGGTCCGTCTCTCATAACGATCGTGACAGTTATTCTGTAGATAAAGGTAATGTGTCAGCCTATTAATTATGAAAACATAAAAATGCCCTATTACTAGGCTATTCAAAATCAAATACAAATTTTCTACAATTTTAGGATAACTCTGTAAACCGTCCTGCACAATCAATAAACCAACAGCTCGCCTAGGCCTATACGTTCTCTCCCAGACTCATGGATAAAACATTTGGAGTGTTGTATAAGGTAACCAGTCCATCCAATATGCATTATAATACAGTCCACAGTCAAAGATGATTACTAGAATTTGTTTAATTTTGGAATATATGCTAAACCAATTATGTAACAAAGACATCTTAAATAATTTTTCACATTTGTATTTCTGCTTTGCGTAATAGGCTAAAGCTGTATAACATCACAGTCAATATTTTAATTTGTGGTTTGGGGGGGGGCTTGGGCTCATGTATAGGCCTATGCATATGGGTGTTTTGAATTAATCCTCACCTTTCATTTTGTTAGGCTTTGAAACAACATCCACTTAGTTTCAACCTGTTGATCAACTTCTTTCTTCTTTCTTCAAATGAATCAAAGCACATACTGTTTTGATGAGTGGCACAGCGGTCTAAGGCACTGCATCTCAGTGCTAGAGGTGTCACTACAGACCCTGGTTCAATTCCAGGCTGAATCACAACTGGCTGTGATTGGGAGTCCCATAGGGCCGCGCACTGTGATTGGCCCAGCGTCATCCGGGTTCGGGTTTGGCTGGGGTAGGCCGTCATTGTAAATAAGAATTTGTTCTTAACTGGCTTTCTTAGTTAAATAAAGGTTCAATAAAATAGAGCCCTGAGTACTAGGCCATTAGCGACCTGATGATTGTTAGGGAGTTGGGTACTACCAATGTATGTCCAGAGTGCATTAAAGGAGATTACTGTGACTCAATGGTCACATGTAATTGTACTCCGGTCATAACTTATGACTGCCAGTGTGGCAGTAACCGCAACAGCCTTAGGGGGTAATGAACAAGTGTGTCCTTGTACACAACCGTTGGTTTAGAGAGTGACTGCTGGGTGTACACTTTCACTTATTTTGGAAGTGATTGTGTGTGTGTGTGTGTGTGTGTGTGTGTGTGTGTGTGTGTGTGTGTGTGTGTGTGTGTGTGTGTGTCCTTAGTGCACCACACTTCTCCAGTGTGTGTGAGCCACATGAATAAATCACATACTATCAATACTTGTGGGTTTAAGTTTCGCTTTCAAGTTCATTATTTTTGTTTCCAATACTAAGAATTTTGTTCTCGACTTCAGAAGTTTTGCTTTATATTAATGGCACAAAAGTACTCCCCACCACAGTTTCAGTAAAGAGCTGAAGGATGTGGCTGGAGAAATGCAACCACTCGCAAATTCATAGTCTAAATCAAATAAAATCTAATTTTATTGGTCACATACACATGGTTAGCAGATGTTAATGCGAGTGTAGCAACATGCTTGTGCTTCTAGTTCTGACTATGCAGTAAAATCTAACAAGTATCTTACAAATTCACAACAACTACCTTATACACACAAATGTAAAGGGATGGATAATAAATAATATGTACATATAAATATATGGATAAGCGATGGCATAGGCAGATGCAGTAGATGGTGTAGAATACAGTATGTACATGAGATGAGTAATGTAAGATATTTAAACATTATTAAAGTGGCGTTATTTGAAGTGACTAGTGATACATTTATTAAGTCTGTTTATTAAAGTGGCCAGAGATTTGAGTCTGTATTTTGGCAGCAGCTTTTCTATGTTAGTGATGGCTGTTTAACAGTCTGATGGTCTTGCGATTTAAGTGGTGACATTGAGACTGTGGCTGTGCCTCGACCTAGGTTGGGCAAAACTTAACATGGCGGTGTTCGCTTTAGCACTGGAATAAAGACCTCCATTCCTGCCATTATTGAAAGAGATTGTGATACTTCACATCTCAAAATAGGGCTACTTAATTTAAATCCCTCACTTCCAAGGCAGTTATAGTCAATGAACTAATCACTGATCATAATCTTGATGTGATTGGCCTGACTGAAACATGGCTTAAGCCTGACGAATTTACTGTGATAAATGAGGCCTCACCTCCTGGTTCCACTAGTGACCATATCCCCTGTGCATCCTGCAAAGGAGGAGGTGTTGCTAACATTTATGATAGCAAATTTCAATTTACAAAAAAAATAGAAAATCGTCTTTTGAGCTTCTAGTCATGAAATCTATGCAGCCTACTCAATCACTTTTTATAGCTACTGTTTACAGGCCTCCTGGGCCATATACAGCGTTCCTCACGGAGTTCCCTGAATTCCTATCAGACCTTGTAGTCATGGCAGATAATATTCACATTTTTGGTGACTTTAATATTCACATGGAAAAGTCCACAGACCCACCCCAAAAGGCTTTCGGAGCCATCATCGACTCGGTCCCTCTCCTTGTTCGGGCGGCGTTCGGCGGTGTACGTCACTAGTCTTCTAGCCATCGCCGCTCCACCTTTCATTTTCCATTTGTTTTGTCTTGTTTTCCTTCACACCTGGTTCACATTCCCTCATCAGACTAAATGTAGATTACCCTCTGTTTCCCCCGTGTCTGTGTGTGGAATTGTTCTTTGTGTAGGGTGTTACGCTACAGGCTGGCTTGCGCTAGGTTTGTTTCAAACCTAGGTTTGTTTGTTTTGTTTAATCCGGTTCATGTTACCGTGGTTGTGCTTTGTGCTGCCTCGCCTGTGCCTTTGGGCCAGGTTGTATATTAAAGTTCTCCTGTTGTCACCCATCTCTGCTCTCCTGCGCCTGACTTCCTGGCAACTAGTCACTCACCCTGTTCCAGTGGGTTTTGTCCAACATATCTCCGGACCTACTCACTGCCACAGTCATACTCTGAATCTAGTTTTGTCCTGTGGAATAAATGTTGTTGATCTTAATGTTTTTCCTCATAATCCTGGACTATCGGTCCACCATTTTATTACTTTTGCAATCGCAACAAATAATCTGCTCAGACCCCAACCAAGGATCATCAAATGTTGTGCTATAAATTCTCGGACAACCCAAGGATTCCTAGCTACCCTTCCAGACTTCCACCGCCTACCCAAGGACGTCAGAGTACAAAAATCAGTTAACCACCTAACTGAGGAACTCAATTTAACCTTGCTCAATACCTTAGATGCAGTCGCACCCCTAAAACAAAAAACATTTGTCATAAAAAAACTAGCTCCTTGGTATACAGAAAATACCCGAGCTCTGAAGCAAGCTTCCAGAAATTGGAACAGAAATTGCTCCACACCAAACTGGAAGTCTTCTGACTAGCTTGGAAAGACAGTACTGTGCAGTATCAAAGTATCACTGCTGCTCGGTCATCATATTTTTCCAACTTAATTGAGGAAAATAAGAACAATCCAAAATGTATTTTGGATTCTGTCGCAAAGCTAACTAAAAAGCAGCATTCCCCAAGAGAGGATGGCTTTCACTTCAGCAGTGATAAATTCATGAACTTCTTTGAGGAAAGGATCATGATCATTAGAAAGCATATTACATACTCCTCTTTAAATCTGCGTATTCCTCCAAAGCTCAGTTGTCCTGAGTCTGCACAACCCTGCCATGACCTAGGATCAAGGGAGACACTCAAGTGCTTTAGTACTTGACACAATGATGAAAATAATCATGGCCTCCAAACCTTCAAGCTGCATACTGGACCTTATTTCAACCAAACTACTGAAAGAGCTGCTTCCTATGCTTGGCCCTCCTATGTTGACCTGTTGCACCCTCCACAACCACTGTGATTATTATTATTTGACCCTGTTGGTCATCTATGAACATTTGAACATCTTGGCCATGTTCTGTTATAATTTCCACCCGGCACAGCCAGAAGAGGACTGGCCACCCCTCATAGCCTGGTTCCTCTCTAGGTTTCTTCCTAGGTTTTAGGCTTTCTAGGGAGTTTTTCCTAACCACCGTGCTTCTACATCTGCATTGCTTGCTGTTTGGGGTTTTAAGCTGGGTTTCTGTACAGCACTTTGAGATATCAGCTGATGTAAGAAGGGCTTTATAAATACATTTGATTTGATTTAGATAGAAGCTGTTTTTCAGTCTCTCAGTCCCAGCTTTGATGCACCTGTACTGACCTCACCTTCTGGACGATAGTGGGGTGAACAGGCAGTGGCTCGGGTGGTTGTTGTCCTTGATGATCTTTTTGGCCTTCCTGTGACATCGGGTGCTGTACAAACAGTGTAAAACAGACATATATTTTGGGTTCAGATGGGGTTCGATAATTGAACTAAGCTCTTGAGTCATTTATACATTATATTCTTCAAGAATCATTCATTTATTATCCAAAAATGGATGAGCAACTAAGGATGAATGTATTCTGTGAATGTCCCGCAAAATTGTTTCCTTGTCCCTCAATTGGGCATTTTACATTTGGTCATCCTAATTCCACCTCACTTCAGATTTTCACGTGAAACTGCAAACATGATTTTCACATGTGAATGTTTTTCACGTGGAGTTTTCTTACAAATTGTATTTTGTGAATTTCAGGAATCAAGGTAAGACCCAGATGCAGACTGTCGAAGTATCAATGTTTAGTAGGGGCAGGCAACGACAGATCAAGGCAGGCAGGGGTCAATATCCAGAGTATAGGGGCAAAGGTACAGGATGGCAGGTGGGCTTAGGGTCAGAACAAGCAGAGTAGTCGGGCAGGCGGGCTCAGAGACAGGACAGGCGAGGGTCAAAACCAGGGGGGCGAGAAAAGGAGAGACTGGGGAAAAAAAAGGAGTTGAGAAAAACGCTGGTTGACTTGACAAACAAGACGAACTAGAGACAAACAGAGAATATGGGTATAATACACAGGGGATAATGAGGAAGATGGGCGACACCTGGAGAGAGATGGAGATTTTAGCCTTCACTCCGGTTCCGATGGTGTCCACAAGATGGCAGCAGTGTATGTACAAAGTTTCAGACGGCTAACTTGAAGTATGAGAAAACTACATAACATTTAGTTTGAAGTCATCCAGGTACATTTGGGCAAATCGAGGAGACATTTGCATTCATATTACATTTTTTTCAAGAATATCGCCAAATCTGTATACTTGGACTTTGATTGAGCTTTTCCAGTATTAGTAGCCATATTATAAGTTCAACATTTGCAAAACAACAAGTTTTCATAACTTCATAACTTCATTTGACAAAGAGTGGATCAAGTGAAGATCACCCGTGTCATCGGCTTGCCATGAAGGCTTCGCTCTCTGACCAAATTTGGTGTCCTATAGGATATACTACACCCCTAATGAAATAGTGAAGTCTGGTTACGTTCTTGGATCTCTGAGGAATACATACAAACGTGATTTGACTGGTTGGAACAATGTTTAGGGTTAGATTTTCACAGATTCCTTTCTTCGCAAATTGAACGAGTGGAAATACAAAATCGATCGTGCATGCTATATGGACCTTTTTAGGATATGAAAAAGGATTTTTCTAACAAAATGACACTTCGTGTTATCTCTGGGACCCTTTGGATGATAAATCAGGGCAATATTTCAGAATGTAAGTACACATTTCACCTTCAGAGGTACATGTATTACATACAGATGGCAAGATGCAGTAGATGGTATATACATATGAGATTAATAATGTAGGGTTTTTAAACATTATATTAAGTGGCATTGTTTAAAGTGGCCAGTGATACATTTTTTACATCAATTTTTCCATTATTAAAGTGGTTGGAGTTGAGTCAGTATGTTGGCAGCAGCCACTCAATGTTAGTGGTGGCTGTTTAACAGTCTGATGGCCTTGAGATAGAAGCTGTTTTTCATTCTCTCAGTCCCTGCTTTGATGCACCTGTACTGACCTCACCTTCTGGATGATAGTGGGGTGAACAGGCAGTGGCTCGGGTGGTTGTTGTCCTTGATGATCTTTATGGCCCTTCCTGTGACATTGGGTGGTGTAGGTGTCCTGGAGGGCAGGTAGTTTGCCCCCGGTGATGCGTTTTGCAGACCACACTACCCTCTGGAGAGCCTTACGGTTGTGGGTGGAGCAGTTGCCATACCAGGCGGTGATACAGCCCGACAGGATGCTCTCGATTGTGCATCTGGAAAAGTTAGTGAGTGCTTTTGGTGACAAGCCAAATTTCTTCAGCCTCCTGAGGTTGAAGAGGCGCTGCTGCGCCTTCTTCACCACGCTGTCTGTGTGGGTGGACCAATTCAGTTTGTTCGTGATGTGTACGCCGAGGAACTTAGAACTTACTACCCTCTCCACTACTGTCCCATTTATGTGGATTGGGGGGTGCTCCCTCTGCTGTTTCCTGAAGTCCACGATCATCTCTTTTGTTTTGTTGACGTTGAGTGTGATGTTATTTTCCTGACACCACACTCCGAGGACCCTCACCTCCTCCCTGTAGGCCGTCTCGTCGTTGTTGGTAATCAAGTCTACCACTGTAGTGTCGTCTGCAAACTTGATGATTGAGTTGGAGGTGTGCATGGCCACGCAGTCGTGGGTGAACAGCGAGTACAGGAGAGGGCTCAGAACGCACCCTTGTGGGGCCCCAGTGTTGAGGATCAGTGGTGTGGAGATGTTGTTACCTACCCTCACCACCTGGGGGTGGCCCGTCAGGAAGTCCAGTATCCAGTTGCAAAGGGTGGGGTCGAGACCCAGGGTCTCGAGCTTGATGATGAGTTTGGAGGGTACTATGGTGTTAAATGCTGAGCTGTAGTCGATGAACAGCATTCTCACATAGGTATTCCTCTTGTCCAGGTGGGTTAGGGCAGTGTGCAGTGTGGTTGAGATTGCGTCGTCTGTGAACCTATTGGGGCTGTAAGCTAATTGGAGTGGGTCTAGGGTGTCAGGTAGGATGGAGGTGAAATGGTCCTTGACTAGTCTCTCAAAGCACTTCATGATGACGGAAGTGAGTGCTACGGGGCAGTAGTCGTTTAGCTCAGTTACCTTAGCTTTCTTGGGAACAGGAACAATGGTGGCCCTCTTAAAGCATGTGGGAACAGCAGACTGGGAAAAGGATTGATTGAATATGTCCTTAAACACCAGCCAGCCAGCTGGTCTGCGCATGCTCTGAGGACGTGGCTGGGGATGCCGTCTGGGCCTGCAGCCTTGCGAGGGTTAACACGTTTAAATATCAGAAATCAGATTGTTCGGACCAGCGTTGAACAGACCTGAGAGCGGGAGCTTCCTGTTTTAGTCTCTGTCTATAGGCAGGGAGCAACAAAATGGAGTCGTGGTTAGCTTTTCCGAAAGGAGGGCAGGGGAGGGCATTATATGCATATTGGAAGTTAGAATAACAATGATCAAGGGTTTTAACCAGCCCTGGTAGCACATTCGATATGCTGATAGAATTTAGGGAGTCTTGTTTTCAGATTAGTCTTGTTAAAATCCCCAGCTACAATGAATGCAGCCTTAGGATATGTGGTTTCCAGTTTACATAGAGTCAAATAAAGTTTGTTGAGGGCCATCGATGTGTCGCTTGGGGGGGAATATATGTATAAATTGTCTTGGTAGATAATGCGGTCGACATTTGATTGTGAGGAATTCTAAATCAGGTGAACAGAAGGACTTGAGTTCCTGTAGGTTGTTATGATCACACTACGTCTCGTTAATCATAAAGCATACCCCTCCGCCCTTCTTCTTACCAGAAAGATGCTTGTTTCTGTTGGATGCATGAAGAAACCAGCTGGCTGTACCAACTCCGATAGCGTGTCTCGAGTGAGCCATGTTTCCGTGAAGCAAAGAACGTTACAGTCTTATGTCTTTCTTTAATGCTACCCTTGCTCGGGTTTCATCAACCTTGTTGTCAAGAGGCTGGACATTGGCGAGTAGTATGCTCGGGAGCGGTGCGCAATGTGCCCGTCTCCGGAGCCTGACCAGAAGACCGCTTCGTCTGTCTCTTTTACGGCGTCGTTGTTTTGGTTCGCCGGCTGGGATCCGATCCATTGTCCTGGGTGGTGGGCAAAACAGAGGATCCGCTTCGGGAAAGTCGTATTCCTGGTCATAATGATGGTGAGTTGACGTTGCTCTTATATCCAGTAGTTCCTCCCGACTGTATGTAATAAAACCTAAGATTACCTGGGGTACCAATGTAAGAAATAACATGTAAAAAAACAAAATACTGCATAGTTTCCTATGAATGCGAAGCGAGGTGCCGGAAGTGCCCATTCCTCCTGACAGAGCTGGTGTAACTGAGTCAGGTTTGAAGGTCTCCTTGCTCGCACACGCTTTTTCAGTTCTGCCCACACATTTTATATAGGATTGAGGTCAGGGCTTTGTGATGGCCACTCCAATACCT
Organism: Oncorhynchus mykiss; assembly: GCF_057628025.1. Classification (NCBI taxonomy): domain Eukaryota; kingdom Metazoa; phylum Chordata; class Actinopteri; order Salmoniformes; family Salmonidae; genus Oncorhynchus; species Oncorhynchus mykiss. Next base: position 22,827,380 of record NC_143028.1, on the reverse strand, counting down.
TGACTTTGTTGTCCTTAAGCCTTTTTGCCACAACTTTGGGGTATGTTTGGGGTCATTGTCCATTTGGAAGACCCATTTGCAACCTAGCTTTAACTTCCTGGCTGATGTCTTGAGATGTTGCTTCAATATATCCACATAATTTTCCATCCTCATGATGCCACCTATTTTGTGAAGTGAACCAGTCCCTCCTGCAGCAAAGCACCCCCACAACATGATGCTGCCACTCCCGTGCTTTACGGTTTGGATGGTGTTCTACTGCTTGCTAACCACCCCATTTTTCCTCCAAACATAATTATGGTCAAACAGTTCTATTTTTGTTTCATCAGACCAGAGGAAATTTCTCAAAAATGGATATAGATACGTTTGTACCTGTTTCCTCCAGCATCTTCACAGGGTCCTTTGCTGTTTTTCTGGGATTGATTTTCACTTTTTGCACCAAAGTACGTTCATCTCTAGGAGACAGAACGCGTCTCCTTCCTGAGCGGTATGACGCTGCGTGGTCCCATGGTGTTTATACTTGCGTACTATTGTTTGTACAGATCAATGTGGTACCTTCAGGCATTTGTAAATTGCTCCCAAGGATGAACGAGACTTGTGGAGGTCTACAATTTTTTTCTGGGGTCTTGGCTAATTCCTTTGATTTTCCAATCATGTCAAGGAAAGAGGCACTGAGTTTGAAGGTAGGCCTTGAAATACAGCCACAGGTACACTTCCAATTGACTCAAATTATGCCAATTAGCTTATCAGAAGCTTCTGATGCCATGACATAATTTTCTGGAATTTTCCAAGCTGTTTAAAGCACAGTCAACTTAGTGTATGTAAACTTCTGACCCACTGGAATTGTAATACAGTGAATTATAAGTGAAATAATTGTTGGGAAAATTACTTGTGTCTTGCACAAAGTAGACGTCCTAAACGACTTGCCAAAACTGTGGTTGAAAAATAAGTTTTAATGACTCCATCCTACGTGTATGTAAACTTCCGACTTCGACTGTATGCTTAATTTAGAGTTATTTATGCCACTTGGAGTTGGGATATATGTTGATATTTTGAATACATTCTAAGGCTGCATGATGGGACTCTAATGATGATTTGGAAAAAAGTTGCATGATCTCTGATTTGTTATTGTGCCGGCTGCACACACTTCATCAGTCTCTCATTCACAATATGACAAGCACTAGATAATATTTTCAACAGGCCTCAGATATCCTGGTGGCAATTCCCCTTGTGTGGCGTAATACCCCCTAAATAAATCCATGCCTTTTGCGGCCGCCCTTGGGCTGAATATAATGAATATAATTCCCTTCTCCTGGCTGCAATGCTCCAAAGCACCTCTCGCTCACGTGGCTCTCTCAGATGCCCGTCACGTGATCATTTCAGCTAAGTAGGTTACAAGTGAATGAAGACAGACACATCCGGGATGCAACTGCGTGTGTCCCTCTTATCGAATTCCGAAGAGCATATTGAAGATGTTAGAAGTGTCCACATTTATCCTACTTTTCATCATTCATCAAGATGAGTCGGCCTAACAAACAGCAAAAGCACTAGCCTATGTCAATCTACTATTCCCCCATAGTACAAAAGTTGATCTATTCTTGTAGTCAACTTGTCCTTCTGTGCAATAAATGAATATTCCAAACATACTCGCATCAAAAAACCTTTTAAAAGCATTGAGGCTGATGTAACAGATCGGAACATTTAGCTTAAAATGTTGATAAACTATTAGGCTATTTCTTCACATTATAAGCGCAGCAATGCGCACACGGCATTAGGCTATAAATGCGAATATGACAAAATAAAATTAATTAGCAGTAATACACTGTTCTCGAAAGTAACAGCAAATGCAATTATGCATGTAATGCTGTATTTTTATGGTGAAAATTATCTTCCCCAAACTTGAAACTCACATGCAGCCTATGTACCAGTTAGGCTCTACACCGGTTATAAAGCAGATTAATGTGCTTAAGCTATTTGGCCACAATTGTGGTACAAACCTTATCAAAACATATAGGCCTATGGGCTAGGCTACATGAGGTGTGTGACTATGATTTGAAAAAGTCTCAATGCTCTGTTTCTTGCCTTACAAGCTGGGCATCATTCACAAGTGAAAATATATCATTCACAAGTGATAGACCAATATTGTCACCCCATCAGCCTCTTCTGAATGTAATGTTGTCTTTACATATACTAAATAATATATGTGGGTAATGATCATATTAATATTAGGACAGTTGATAAATAAATATAGTAGGCCTAGCCTATAGAAAGCTGATGGGATCATCCTCTTTTTAATAGAGGCTTTCAAAACTCTGTTTTCTCACGCAATTACATAGCCTATAGAATTGTTGTGCAACATGAGCTCATGGGCTCTCATTAAGTGTTTGATAAATATTTTTGAGTGATGAGTGGGACAATAGAGTCCCTAGTACCAGGCTGTTAGCAAGTCTGGTAGGCCACTAATGACCATCAGTAGAATCAGAGCTTAGAGAAGCCTAGTTACCGTCACGTGGAATTTGACCATGGTCATCATGACTCGGGACTGCTGGTGTGGCGGTAATAAGGTCACATTAACAGCCCTTGGCCTGCGTGCGTGCGTGTGTGTGTGTGTGGCGGTAACCTCTGTGTTAGCAATGAGCCTGACGGAACAGTTAATTTCTTCTCTTTTGTAGAGCCAAGCCGATGCGCACTACAAAGGCAGCAAACATGCCAAGAAGCTCAAAGTGCAAGAGACGCCTAAACATAAGACCCTGAAAAACAACAGCACACCCAGCCAGGACAGAGGAAAGAGATTCATGTCCTCCACCACCTCCTCTTCCTCCTCCAGTATCGCTGTCACTGCCTGCAGCTCTGAACAACCAGGTTAATAGCTCATCTTGTTTAAGGTTGAGTTCCAAATGGCACCCAATTCCCTCCATAGTGCATTACTTTTGACTAGAGCCCTATGTGGGCTCTGGTCAAAGGTAGTGCACTATATAGGGAATAGTGTACCATTTGGGACATGCCCATTGTCTACTCTGAATATTTATGCTGCATGCTCTATACAGCCATTGTCTTATTGGTCTTTGTCTCAAGCGTTTGGACTTGTGATGATAAGTGTGTTTGTGAATGTGTGTATGTGCTTCTCTGTGTGTTATTGTTATACCTCAGCTTAGAGGAGCTTGTGAACATGTGTCAGGGTCATTTGAATGTGCTGCCTACATCAATGTGCCGCGTTGGATTGCTAAAGTCACTGACCTATGAAAATGGTGTTGGATTGCATACCCATTGATCTGAGTTGGGAATGGTAGGCTACGCTACCACCTGGGCTGTTGCTTGGTTTAATGATAGATGTATTCGTGCTGGATAAGTAGTGGTGGATCCCAATATCAATAATTTGTTATGATATCGATATGAGCAAGGCATATTGTGAATAAGTTTAACCCCGCCACAACTTAGGGATGTGGCTGGATAAATGTAAGCACCTGCAAATTCATAGACAAAGCTATGGATACAGGGAATGACCATCCATGATATCAACATTATAGGCAAAGTGGCCATCAACAGTTACATTGTTTACAAACAATGGAGTAAAACAAGCTTATATTTTGGGTTCTGATCGGTCACGACAGTTGAATTAAGCTCATGTGGCATTCAGAATTTACTGTGTATTCTTAAAGAATCAATGGATATATATCATTAATTTATGTACCAATTGCAGATTGCCTGTAAAAAAATATATATAAAAAAAAAAGCACCAATCATCATGTGTACGGTCTGTTCCTCCGCAGGTCAGCTCAAATTTACTGGCTAATTCATAGTCATGAAAAGGAAGAAATCGGTCCAAAATGGGGAGTCTGACTCATCAATCCTGAACAGATGGAAGTCAGATGACGTTAGGTTTGATTAAGGTTAGATAAAACCATAGAGGGAGTCTTCTCTTATGGTAACAACGGCATGTATCAATACCTTACAGACATGCAATTCAGACTAGTTTAATACCTTCGAATACATGCAATTCAGACTAGTTTGAGAGAGAAAAGGCTCTCAACTCATTCATTCAATTGATCGCAGATTGCGTGCATCAATGCCAATTCTGTGGCCTGTCGTGGTCAAGCGGTCTAAGCCGCTGCCTCCAGAATACAGCCACTGTATCCGTGCAAGCGAGGTTTCGAGCTAGTGTCCTATCTAATAAAACACACACACCAAAAAAGCCCAATTCCCTGCTTACTAACTCTGTAGCACAACACTTTGTTAAGTGGGTTATGAGGTGGTTTAACTGTTGTATCTGTTTGATTTTCAGTTAAAATAGGGTTACATCCAAACAATCTCTACCCCATGGCGTCTTCAAAATCGTTTTTCCCAGCTGCTGGCCTGGCATTAGCGCCCTCATCTATCCTGTGTAAACCTCTGTGTGAGCCCACACCTGCCAGTCCGGCCCCAGAGATGTCAAAGCCCACCCTCACTAAACCAACCCCAGTGCCTGCTGTGCCTGCTGCCCCCGCCCCGTGCAAGCACTCCGACGAATCAGAGGAGGAGAAGGCCAAGAAGCTTCTCTACTGTTCGTTATGTAAAGTGGCCGTCAACTCCCTCTCCCAGCTTGACGCCCACAACACAGGTTGGCTAAATGGAATCTACTAGTTGCTAATTGTTCATGTGAAACTTTGGCTATGGTTCATATACTGTACATATAATGTAATAATATATGTATTGTCTGGGGAGGTGTAATTTCTGTCCACCTATGGGATGTGCCCCTTTTGGCTCAAGAGCACCCTTTATACGTGACGAATAGCCTCTTTAATTTGCTTGCTTGTTATTCCACATCCTTACCAGGTTCCAAGCACAAAACGATGCTGGAGGCGAGGGATGGAGCAGGGCCCATCAAAGCCTATCCCAGGCCAGGGGCTAAGCTCAAGGTCCAGGCCACCATCACAAAAGGCTCTGGCCTGCAGAATAAGATGTTTCACTGCGAAATCTGTGATGTCCACGTCAACTCAGAAATCCAGCTCAAACAGGTAAAGAAATAGACAATTACAGACAATCTCAACATTTATTCATTGAATTGATCACAAATCCAAAATAATACATTTTACCTCTGTACAAGAAGTGGATTGAGTTGGCAGAACAATTGCCTCAGTGTGTGTGCAACACAACACTCCGTCTTTGTCACAAAATCCTGTACCGCGGTATAGTTTTTTATTTCTACAACTTTTTGTGTATGTGCCATGCCATTGCCTGTGTAGTCAAATTACATTTGAAATGTCATCTTGCAAAGTTGATCATATGAAGTCTCTAATTCATAGAATATGGCCTCCATGAGTCAAACACTAGGCAGGTGGCTTTTATATTTTTCTCCCACAGGTATCTCATAATTACACTGTCAATCTCCAACAAAATTAGCAGATAATAACTTCACATTTATAATGAACAGGCCTAAGGCATGGGTTGTCATTTTTTGGATGGCCGCAGTATGTGCAGGCTTTTGTTCCAAATGTTAAAAAACCTGATAAACTAGTCTTGATTTAAAATGTATTATTTCAATCAATCATGTGTTAGTACTGGGCTGGAATAAAAGCCTGCACATACTGCGACCCTGTAAGACCAGAGCTTCCCATCGCTGAGATATGTCCTACAATCAACTAGATCAAACTGATTAGCTCTGAAGAAATACGAAATCAGTGCCAGTTTTAGTGATTTGCTTATGTCGGCCATATTGAGTTTGTATATACACTATGTTTCAACTGAGTATGAACGACTTTGAAAGGTACTATTTCATGCGCCTACAGGACTTATGTCAACCCTTTTTTGTACTTGTTTCAGCACATTTCCAGTCGGAGGCACAAAGACCGAGTGGCCGGGAAACCCTTGAAGCCCAAATACAGTCCTTACAGCAAGCAGCAACACAGCACCGCCACACTAGAAGTAAGGCAGTATTATCATCAGTCATTTTCCTCAGTTTTGGTGGAGATTTGTCAAATCTACACTGAGTGCACAAAACATTAAGAACACGGCAGGTAGCCTGGTGGGTAGGAGCTTTTGCCTGTAACCGAAAGGTTGTTGGATCAAATCCCCAAGTTGACAAGGTAAAAATCTGTCATTCTGCCCCTGATCAAGGCAGTTAACCCACTTTTTCCCGTGCGCCGATGACATGGATGTTGATTAAAGCAGCCCCCCACACCTCTCTGACTCAGAGGGGTTGGGTTAAATGTGGAAGACGTATTTCAGTTGAATGCATTCAGTTGTTCAACTGACTAACTATTTCCTTTCCACCTTCCTTGTCAGATATATGTGTATAGGTGGCAGGGAAGTCAGGCGCAGGAGAGTCAAACGGAGTGTAAAATTGAGTCTTTTAATAAATGTCCAAGTAACATGCTCCATAACACTAAATAGAAAAATGAATATAAACAAATATGGGTACGAAGACCCGTCGCGCAGCTATACAAAAAACACTACACTGACAATAAACAATCTCTGACAAAGACATGAGGGGAAACAGAGGGTTAAATACACAACAGGTAATGAATGGGATTGAAAACAGGTGTGTGGGAAGACAAGACAAAACCAATGGAAAATGAAAAATGGATCAATGATGGCTAGAAGACCGGTGACGTCGAACGCCGAGCACCGCCCGAACAAGGAGAGGCAACGACTTCGGCAGAAGTCGTGACATTCCTAATACCCCACCTTCCACCTTTCCACCTTCCTTTTGCCCTCAGAACAACTTCAATTCGGCAGGGCATGGCCTCTACAAGGTGTCGAAAGCGTTCCATAGGGATGCTAGCCCATGTTGACTCCAATGCTTCCGACAGTTGTGTCAAGTTGGCTGGATGTCCTTTGGGTGGTGAATCAGTCTTGATACACATGGGAAACTGTTGTGTGTGAAAAACCCAGCAGTGTTGCAGTTCTTGACACACTCAAACCGGTGCGCCTGGCATGTACTACCACACACCGTCCAAAGGCACTTCAATATTTTGTCTTGCACATTCACCCTCTGAATGGCACACATACACAATCCATGTCTCAATAATCTCAAGGTTTAAAAATCATTATTTAACCTGTCTACTACACTTAATCTACACTGATTGAAGTAGATTTAACAAGTGACATCAATAAGGTAGCATAGCTTTCACCTTGATTCAGCTGGTCAGTCTGTCATGCAAAGAGCACACTCAGTGTACAGTATATACACTATGTTTCCAGATGAAAAGAGAATAGCAACTCACTGAAATAATATCCAGTATCCTGAGATAATGTCCTGAGATAATATCTGTATTAATTCAGTTGACAATGTACAGAATTAACTGTATTATCTCACCCGGTGGCTGTTCTCTTTTAATTGATATTACACATTGCCTATGGGTAGTCTGTTTGAGCAGAGAGGCTAGAATCGTCTCTCTGATGGATTCATTTACAGATTTATTTGTTGACTAATCAGTCAATTATAGAATTGGATAGCATTTACACACCTTACCCCCATGTGAATTGTTGTGTCTCATGGAGTTGCTCTCTTCCCCTCAGGCTAAACTGGCATTCCAGAAGGACCTTCTGAAGCCCCTGTCTCAGGCTTTCCTCTCCAGACCGTTCATCCCCACCACAATACCCTCCATCTCCCTCCACCCGCGGCCCAACACCTCCATCTTCCAGAAAGCCGCCCTCCCGACCTCTTTCCTGCGAGCGGCTCCTGGCCCTATCCGGCCAACAGGAGGGTCCATCCTCTTCGCCCCATACTGACCCCTCATCCTGAGCACCAAGGGAGGTCCAGCTTCGTGTGTACAGTGTCCATATTATGACAGCCTCAGAGTCACAAGTAGTTGGTGTCAAACTGTTCCTCAGAGAGCTCTGATATGTGTATGAGAGGTGTTACCATGGCAATGTTCACACTGGTGCAGTCAGAATTACGGAGCTTGACCCGACAACATGTTTCTCCTAAACATGCTGAACCTTAACTGAGGGGAGCATTGAACTGTCTACACCCTGATTGACTTGAATTACCGCGGTTTCTCGACACAATGTAAGGACAACACCAGTCATGTGTACGGTGACCTATTAGGACAGCCTCAGTGTCAGGACTTCTTTCAATCTCACCTTACACATGATCGGTGTGAATTTGTGGTAGTGCTGGACAGCAGAGGAAGTGCTGTGTTGTTTTAGACCGATGATGGGGGCTGGCTTGTCTCCAGTGTTTGTATGGTGGAGAAAGCTATGGGATACAGTGCCATGATTGACCTCAAATCAGGCTTTTTTCTAACTCTTGTGGGCTGAACAACTGACACCAGCTGCGATTAACTCTTTCAAAATCACAATAAACATCCCTGCAAAATCTGGGATGTTTTCCTTCGGTCCTTCAATTTCAGTGTTATTATAAGATAAACAACTGTTTGTTTTTCCAAAGACAAAATGGAGAATTGCACATTAATGCTGACCTGCCTGTTGTCTGGCAGGGACGTCATGGGCATTTGATTTCTATGTGATGTCAACGTTTTTGTCAGGGCACTGTATTGTGACCCCTTAATGCAATAATGTACAGAGTTTAAGATACGTGTACAGTATATACAAAACTGTGTTAGGTAGTATTGTAACAGAGTACTAGAAATAGTTTATGCACACATTGTGGTTTGGAGAGTTTGGAAAATACTGCTTTAAACTTTTTTTTAAATCAAGAAACGAGATATGAATGTTATAGTTGTGCTCCTTTAAGTACGGAATTGTGAGCTTAGGATCAAAATTGAAAAACTGCCATCTCTGGATGATACAGTGATGTCCTTTGCTATGCAAGAAGTTGATAACTATTGTCACCACATTTTAAGCAATATTGTGTACGGTTTTAACCGCGGCAACAACAGCAAGATTTAACCTGTATGGTGTTAATATTGCGACACCCTCATTCTCAGCAGGACTTGTTTCAATCTTAGCAGGACTTAGGCTGTCCTAATATAGACACCGTCAGAATTGATTACAATAGAAGGTGGCTAGATGTTTCTCCACAGGAATTCTTTGAAGGTATGCCTTCAGAAAGTATTCACACCCATTGACTATTTCCACATTTTGTTGTGTTAGAAAAGGGGCTTAAATTAATTGTCATTTTTGATAACGATCTACACAAAATGTTATGTGAAAGTGGATATCTTTTTTGAACATTTGTAAAAACTATTCATGAAAAATAAAACACTAATATATCTTGATTAGATACAGTTGAATTTGGCAGTGTACATACATCTTAGCCAAATACATTTCAACTCCGTTTTTCACAATTCTTGACATTTAATCCTAGTAAAAATTCCCTGTCTTCGGTCAGTTAGGATCACCATTCAGAGAAAATGATTTATTTCAGCTTTTATTTATTTCATCGCATTCCCAGTGGGTCAGAAGTTTACATACACTCAATTAGTATTTGGTAACATTGCCGTTAAATTGTTTAACCTCGGTCAAACATTTCGGGTAGCCTTCCACAAGCTTCCCACAGTAAGTTGGGTCAATTTTGGCCCATTCCTTCAGACAGAGCTGGTGTAACTGAGTCAGGTTTGTAGGCCTCCTCACTTTTTCAGTTATGCCCACAAATATTCTATAGGATTGAGGTCAGGGCTTTGTGATGGCCACTCCATTACCTTGACTTTGTTGTCCTTAAGCCATTTTTCCAGAACTTTGAAATTCTGCTTGGGGCCATTGTCCATTTGGAAGACCCATTTGCGACCAAGCTTTAACTGATGTCTTGAGATGTTGCTTCAATTTATCCGCATAATTTTCATGCCTCATGATGCCATCTATCTTGTGAAGTGCACCAGTCCCTCCTGCAGCAAAGCACCCCTACAACATGATGCTGCCACCCCCGTGCTTCCCGGTTGGGATGGTGTTCTTGCAAGGGGGACTCCCCCTTTTTCCTCCAAACATAACAATGGATATTATGGCCAAACAGTTCTATTTGTGTTTCATCAGACCAGAGGACATTTCTCCAAAAAGTACAATCTTTGTCCCCATGTGCAGTTGCAAACAGTAGTCTGGCTTTTTTATGTTGGTTTTGGAGCAGTGGCTTGTATGTAAACTTCTGACCCACTGGAATTGTGATACAGTGAATTATAAGTTAAATAATCTGTCTGTAAACAATTGTTGGAAAAATGACCTGTTTCATGCACAAAGTAGAGTGTAGCCTAGTGGTTAGAGTGTTGGACTAGTAAGGTTGCAGGTTCAAATCCCCGAGCTGACAAGGTCTGTCGTTCTGCCCCTGAACAAGGCAGTTAACCCACTGTTCCTTGGCCATCATTGAAAATAAGAATTTGTTCTTACCTGACTTGCCTAGTTAAATAAAGGTCAAATAAAAAAATACAAATATGTCCTAACCTACTTGCCAAAACTATAGTTTCTTAACAAGAATTTTGTGGAGTGGTTAAAAATGAGTTTTAATGACTCCAACATAAGTGTATGTGAAGTAAGTATTCAACCCCCTGAGTCAAAACATGCTAGAATCAACTTTGGCAGCAATTACAGCTTTGAGTCTTTCTGGGTAATGCTCTAAGAGCTTTGCACACCTGGATTGTATAATTTTTGCACATTATTATTTAAAAAAATGTTCAAGCTCTGTCAAGTTGATTGTTGGTTATTGCTCGACAGCCATTTTCCAGTATTTTTAAGCCAATTAGTAACATTCAATGTCGTCTTGGTAAGCAACTCCAGTGTATATTTGGCCTTTTGTTTTAGGTTTTTGTCCTGCTGAATGGCGAATTTTTTCCCAGTGTCTGTTGGAAAGCAGACTGAACCAGGTTTTCCTCTAGAATTTTGCCTGTGCTTAGCTCTATTCCATTTATTTGTATCCTAAAAACTCCCTAGTCCTTGCTGATGACAAGCATACCAATAGCATCATTCAGCCACCACTTTGCTTGAATATATGGAGAGTGACACTCAGTGATGTGTTTTATGGATTTGCCCCAAACGTAATGCTTTGTATTCAGGACAAAAAGTTGATGTCTTTGCCAAAATGTTTGCAGGTTTACTTTAGTGCCTTATTGTAAACAGGATGCATGTTTTGGAAGATTTTATTCTGTACCGGCTTCCTTCTTTTCACTCTGTCAATTAGGTTAGTATTGTGGAGTAACTACAATGTTGATCCATCCTCAGTTTTCTCCTATCACAGCCATTAAACTATGTAACTGTTTTAAAGTGACCATTGGCGTCATGATTAAATCCTTGAGCGGTTTCCTTCCTCTCCTGCCTCTTAGTTAGGAAGGACGTCTGTATCTTTGTAGTGACTGGGTTTATTGATACACCATCCAAAGTGTAATTAATAACTTCATCATGCTCAAAGGGAGTTTTAATGTCTGCTTGTCCCTTGTCTTTGTGGTTGAATCTGTGTTTGAAATTAAATTATTGACTGAGGGATCTTACAGATAATTGTATGTGTGGGGTACAGAGATTAGGTAGTCTTGCAAAAATCATGTTATTGAGTCCATGCAACTTATTGTGACTTCTTAAGCAGATTTGTACTCCTGAACTTATTTAGTCTTGCCATAACAAAGGGGTTGAATACTTTTTGACTCAATACATTTCAGCTTTTCATAAAAATATTTTTTGTAAAAAGCTCTGAAAACATAATTCCACTTTGACATTATGGGGTATTGTACGTAGGCCAGTGACAAATTTAATACATTTTAAATTCTGGCTGTAACACAAAAAAATGTGGAAAAAGTCAAGGGGTGTGAATAATTTCTTAAGGCACTGTGCCTCTATGGGTCCACAGTGGGATTTGTAATATGGTGTGTTAACCAGAATTTACAAAGTTCTCCTAAAAGAATTGGTACCATACATGGGTATTTCTAGAATATTAAGTCATTTACACTGCTCAGATGAGACAACAGAGGTTTGTGAGGATGTGAGGACTTGATAAGTGTATAAGATGTATGTATGAGAAAAAAGTATACATGGAAAGTATTTCAATAAAATAATATATTTGTTTCACAACCACCTCAATGTTGTTGTTTTTTACTGCATATTAACAATACTTCTCACCTGAATACAGTATGATCATCCCTGAATTTGAGTGTAATTAGAAATAAATAAAACTGTGTTTGGGAAATGTAGGAGATAATCAATTAAACTACCATCATTATTATCCACTTATCAGGCGCAATGGAACATGAAATTAGATGATAAGGCTTATTTTTCCTCTTTTGTCCTATTTGCTTGAAAAAAAATGTCAAGGCAAGATTTATGAAGATTTACTAAGCATTTGCTTCAGGTGCAAAATTACAACTGTTTTTTCAACAAGTGATAAAACACCAAAAACAATGCTAAAACATGAAACTGCATTATTTACAATTTACTTTAGTTTTATTCTTTCTCGTAACTGTTATTTTACTTGTTTTGCTCTCTCCTCAATGTTTAATTCCGATTTGAATATTTTTCAATATTGGCCCTATGTGAGTGTAAAAACATCATACTGTGGCTTGCAAAAGTAGTCACCCCCCTTGGCATTTTTCCTATTTTGTTGTCTTACACCCTGGAATTAAAATATATTTGGGGGGGGTTGTATCATTTGACTTACACAACACGCCTACCACTTTGAAGATGCTAAATATTTTTTATTGTGAAACAAACAAGAAATTAGACAGGAAAAAATGAAAAAGTCAATACTTTGTAGAGCCGCCTTTTGCAGCAATTACAGCTGCAAGTCTCTTGGGGGTATGTCTCTATAAGCTTGGCACATCTAGCCACTGGGATTTTTGCCCATTCTTCAAGGAAAAACTGCTCCAGCTCCTTCAAGTTGGATGGGTTCTGCTGGTGTACAGCAATCTTTAAGTCATACCACAGATTCTCAATTGGATTGAGGTCTGGGCTTTGACTAGGCCATTCCAAGACATTTAAATGTTTCACCTTAAACCACTCGAGTGTTGCTTTAGCAGTATGCTTAGGATCATTGTCCTACTGGAAGGTGAACCTCCGTCCCAGTCTCAAATCTCTGGAAGACTGAAACAGGTTTCCCTCAAAAATGTCCCTGTATTTAGCGCCATCCATCATTCCTTTAAACCTGACCAGCTTCCCAGTCCCTGCCAATGAAAAACATCCCCACAGCATGATGCTGCCAGCACCACGCTTCATTATGGGGAAGGGGTTCTCGGGGTGATGAGAGGTGTTGGGTTTGTGCCAGACATAGCGTTTTCCTTGATGGCCAAAAAGCTCAATTTTAGTCTCATCTGACCAGAGTACCTTCTTCCTTATGTTTGGGGAGCCTCCCACATGTCTTTTGGCGAACACCAAACATGTTCGCTTGTTTCTTTTTTGGCCACTCTTCCGTAAATCCCAGCTCTGTGGAGTGTACGGCTTAAAGTAGTCTTATGGACAGATACTCTACTCTCCGCTGTGGAGCTTTGCAGCTCATTCAGAGTTATATTTGGTCTCTTTGTTGCCTCTCTGATTAATGCCCTCCTTGCCTGGCCTGTGAGTTTTGGTGGGCGGCCTTTCTTGGCAGGTTTGTTGTGGTGCAATATTCTTTACATTTTTTTAAATAATGGATTTAATGGTGATCTGTGGGATGTTCAAAGTTTCTGATATTTCTTTATAACCCAACCCTGATCGGTACTTCTCCACAACTTTGTCCCTGACCTGTTTGTAAAGCTCCTTGGTCTTCATAGTGCTGTTTGCTTGGTGGTGCCCCTTGCTTAGTGGTGTTGCAGAATCTGAGATCATGTGACAGATCTTGTGACACTTAGATTGCACACAGGTGGACTTTATTTAACTAATTATGTGACTTCTGAAGGTAGTTGGTTGCGCCAGATCTTATTTAGGGACTTCATAGCAAAAGGGGTGAATACATATGCACTGGTCCATATTTTTTTTTCTTTCGAATTTAAAAAAAATTAATTATTTTCATTTCACTTCACCAATTTGGACTATTTTGTCCATTACATGAAATCCAAATAAAAATCCTTGTAAATTACAGGATATAATGCAACAAAATAGGAAAAACGCCAAGGGGGGTGAATACTTTTGCAAGGCACTGTATGTCATATGGGTTTATCCACAAATGTGAGTAAGTATTAGTGTGACTCATGCGGCAGCAGGATTTCATTATGCAAGCAGGTTATGTAAAGAACATGTCTGTCTTTTGATCCTCCTGCCGAGTGCTGTGTAAGAAGCTCAGCATCACTCCACTGACACCACATCTAGCTTATACTCATGTTTACATAAAATCACTTAGTACAGGCTACACTGCATGAGAAAAGCATGCAAGAACAAAAATATGCAATGGCTGAAATGACCAGTTATGTTTTCAGCCATATCAGCGAAATCACCGGACATTTCATATTTAAACAATGTACACATTATCTACATTGGCCATGTTGATCATTTAGTTCTGCAGTATAGTTTTGAGCCTTAATGCTGCTGTTATGACAGGCAAATCTTACCACATACGTCAAAGAACACAATCTAACCCTAGAAAAGCTTTAAGAAATCTTAGGAAAGTATTTTAGCAGTGTGAAAGACTCAAGTCCTCAAGTCTTTTCCCCCTTTTCCTTTGAAGTGAATGCCGAGGTTAAACCGTGGTTGTCATAGTATTATGAAAGCCTTATGTCAGCTTATCTACTCTTTTCACTCGCGCTTGATGCGCTTGATCCCACTTAAACACCCAGGCCCCATGCATAATGTTGAAAGCAAGTCATTACAGTCAAGAGCGCTGAAAGAGGAACACAAGTGGAACAAGTGTCGCAAATCTCCCTTGATTGCAGTTAATGCCAGATTTAGAAAGCATAGTTCTCTCCCTTCATATTTTTAAAATGTCAGTACTTATTAACTTGCACAATTGATCTGATAGGCATGGTTAGCTGGTTTGTGCTACTGTAGAGTAAGAATTAATAGTAAATACTAAATAGCAATAACACTGGGTAGTTCTCATATCATTTTATGCTTGGCCCTACATGAAAATTACCTTGCAAATAATCCAATAGTAAATCATAGAAACATGTACAGTATGTAGGCTACTGAATATTAATGCTATGCCTGCCAGAGAGCTGGTTTCAAGCGCAGGGCGCAGCAGGTGTTTATTTGTAAAGGACTACAGGAGGAGGCAGGTAGCTGGGTCCAGGGGCAGGCAGAAGGTCATAAACAAGGGTCCAAAAGGGCAACAGTACAGGCAGGGAGAAGGCTACAGACATAGTCCGGGAGATCAGGCAAGAGATTGATGACAGGAAATCCGACAGGCAAAAGTACGGGCAGGGAATAGGCAAAAAGGCGTGGTTAGTGAGGATGGCCAAAACTATGGTACACAGGAGGACTAACACGGGAAAACCCAGCACTCCAAGTAGACATGTGTATCAAAACAAACAATACCTCACAAGGATGGGGTGCTAAGAACTGAACTAAATAGTGTGTGTAAATTACATACAGGTGTGTGATCAGAATTCAGGTGATTGGGATTTGGAGAGTGAGCTGCGTTCAGGGGATCTTGATGTGTTTGAGAGTGCGGGCTGGAAAGTGGGCTGGAAAGTGAGCTGTGTTCAGGGGATCTATGTGTTTGAGAGTGTGAGTTGGAAGCAGACGTTACAATGCCCTGAAACACAATTTCTGCCTTCTATGAAAAGGACTCCAAATGGCAACATTTTCTCTATATAGTGTACTGATCAGAGCCCTATAGACCCTGGTGAAAAGTAGAGCATATACAGAGAATAGGGTGCAATTTGGGATGCAAGCACTTTGTTAACAGTCTGCCTGGAGTGCTTTATATGCACAACCATTAGTCTGTTAATCCTTGTGAGACTGGGAGCAAGAGCTCGACTCTAGCCTTCTGTTATGAAAGATGACACCATGGAATCTCTCAGTTTCTCTCAGAGCTAATATCACACTGACATGACTGAACACATTCAGGTAGGAAAGGGAGAATGGACCTCTGTTAAAAACGATTGGGAAAATAAATACAGTAGTTTGCATATGGACATAAACATTTAGAAGAGCATCACTACTTTCAGTTATTCTGGGCTGGCTGCTCACTTCCTCCTGATATATAGAAAGCTCTGTGTTAGTCTTATTGAGTTGGCCCTGGCATCCTCTCTGCAGGGAAGCCCCATTTTGTTCAGTGGTGAGTAATCCAGACAGAAAATATTTACACAAGAAGCAACCTAATATCACACAGTCAATCTCTCATTCATTTAGTAAGTTCACCATTCTGCGATTCTCACTGTTAAACATCGCCTACTACCAATGTTCATCAGTGCTCAGAAACAACCCCAAGCCCTCCTCCACCTTAGACACTTGAAGATCTGAGAGGATATGCTAATAGCTCTACTTTACCCTTGTTGTGTCTTTGGCTATGCCGGATTCAGTGATATGACATGCTATTCTATAAAATAATTTATCCGTAATTAATATCACCTGATTGAGCTAATCATGTAAATGTAATTAACTAGAGTCAGGCACCACGAAATAATATTTATAGAGCTGTTATCTTCCGAATAAACTCTTAAAGACCTAGTAATATCTCCCGGGTGACGCAGTGGCTAAGGGCGCTGTACTGCAGTGCCAGCTGTGCTACCAGAGACTCTGGGTTCGCGGCCAGGCTCTGTTGTAACCGGCCGCGACCGGGAGGTCCGGGGGCGACGCACAATTGACCTAGCATCGTCCGGGTTGGGGAGGGTTTGGCCGGTAGGGAAATGCTTGTCTCATCACGCACCAGCGACTCCTGTAGCGGGCCGGGCGCAGTGCACGCTAACCAAGGTTGCCAGGTGCACGGTGTTTTCTCCGACACATTGGCGCGGCTGGCATCCGGGTTGGATGGCGCTGTGTTAAGAAGTAGTGTGGTTTGGTTGGGTTGTGTATCGGAGGATGCATGACTTTCTACCTTCGTCTCTCCCGAGCCCGTACGGGAGTTGTAGCGACAAGATAGTAGCTACTAAACAATTGGATACCACAAAATTGGGGAGAAAAAGGGGTAAAAATAAATAAATAAATAAATACATTTTAAAAAATTAAAAGACCTGGTAATATTTTACATCAATAGCAGTCAATATTAATCGTCAACTTATTTCAGTCTCATCTGAAAGTTGTAAATTCTTGGTTATCTGAACGAAGCCTGGCTAACAAGTTGAATCAGCAATACAAAATTGGGTTTAATTATTTATTTACTAACTAACTAATCACACAGAATTACATATACAAAGAATGAATTATACCTCGATTACAAATTACGTCATAAAGGAAAACCTCCCTAGCGGGCGGAACAGATATGACAGCTGGTTACACAAATGAAAAGAAACTGGGGTGAAACTTTGAGTGAAAGAGCGGGAAGACTGAGGGACACAGGGAGAAGCTGTGCTATCCTAAATACAGTATCTTATGCATTCTAAATTACCGCCCATTTGGAAAAGGAAAATGCAATAAATATTTACTCTGAGCTGCGCTTCGGTAGGTTGGTGGTAGATGGAAGGCCGTGTTGCCAAACCAAGTCCTTTGTCCTTTGAAGAATGTCTCTGGTGGTCAATTGGATACGTTGTAATAGAGTCGTTGTGTGATAGACGGGATACTCTGTCTGTTCCTTCCTAACTCTCGTTTGCAGCTTCTGTTGCTTACTCAACGGCTAGTAGGTATCACCTCTGTAGTGAATAAGAGTTCAAAATTCATACCATTCGCAACCAAAGCTCACACTGATGTTGGCTTCGTTCTGTAGTTATTATCTGAACCATTCTGACATAGGACCGTCGTCCTCACGTCCTCGGAACAGCAGGTTATATTGTCGTCAAGGGCTTATATAGGAAGGGAGAGGAGGGCGTGTTTGAAAAGTTTTATAGCCCATGTCCCTTCACAGGGGCGGGCCACTGATTGATCAGAGCCCTATGAAAACCCAAATCTCACATTTTAGAAGCTAAAATCACATTTCATCCCATCACGAATAATTTCATATTAAAACATTTAAATTGAACAACAATTCCATGTGAATCCAATAACTCTGATGTGTAGACTTTCCACTGTAGAGTTTATGTCATCTTATCATTGATGTGAATGTCTCAGATGACAACCGAACTGACATCATATTCATTCACTTTTTATGGCTGCAGGGGCAGTATTGAGTAGCTTGGATGAAAAGGTGCCCATTGTAAACGGCCAGCTCCTCAGTCTCAGTTGCTAATATATGCATATTATTAGTATTAGTATTGGATAGAAAACACTCTAAAGTTTCCAAAACTGTAAAAATATTGTCTGTGAGTATAACAGAACCGATATTGCAGGCGAAACCCTGAGGAAAATCAAAACAGGAAGTGGTTTCTATTTTGAAAACTCCATGTTCCATAGTCTACCTTTGCTGGATTTAAAGGGATATGAACCAGATTCCTTTTCCTATCGCTTCCTCAAGTTGACAACAGTCTTCAGACATAGTCACATGAGTTTTGTGGTCACATGAGTTTTGCTCGCGCAACATAATTTGGATAGGTATTGCTTTTCCCTCTCCTACTGTGAAAGACATTTGCGGTTGATATATTATTGATTATATATTTTGAAAACAACCTGAGAATTGATTATAAAAATCGTTTGACATGTTTCTGTGGACATTATGGAAACTATTTGGAATTTTCGTCTGCGTTGTCATGACCGCTCTTTCCTGTGGATTTCTGAACATAACGCGACAAACAAACGGAGGTATTTTGGATATAAGAATAATCTTTATGGAACAAACGGAACATTTGTTGTGTAACTGGGAGTCTCGTGAGTGAAAACATCCGAAGATCATCAAAGGTAAACGATTAATTTGATTGCTTTTCTGATTTTCGTGACCAAGCTTCCTGATGCTAAGTGTACTTAATGTTTTGTCGTGCGATCGATAAACGCTTACACAAATGCTTGAATTGCTTTCGCTGAAAAGCATAATTTCTAAATCTGACACGACAGGTGGATTAACAAAAGGCTAATCTGTGTTTTCCTATATTGCACTTGTGATTTCATGAATATAAATATTTGTAGTAATATTGAATGTAGCGCTATGCTATTCAGCGGTTGTTGATGACACTTATCCCGATATCGGGCTTGCAGCCATAACAAGTTATTAAGTACCATCGCATATGTTCAATTGATTGGATTGCCAGAATATAGTTCATTTCCCCCCACCTTCTGATGTTCCCAGAATCTCTATGTTAACCAAGGGTTTTGCAAATGTAACCTCAGTAGGGTAGAGAGAGGAAAAATGGGGGAAGAGGTATTTATGACTGTCATAAACCTACCCCCCAGACCAACGTCATGACACCCTCTTTTAGGCTAAGTGGAATTAACAACTGTGCAATCCTCTCACATCTCCACAAGTGCCTAGGCCAGGGGGTAGTGGCGGGCACCTATGTGAAGGTAGCCACAATTAGGATTAGCCACAATAATAGAATTTACGATTAGCCTCCAAAATAAAAATCACTAATTGAAAGTGATGCAAATGGTTACACATAGTGTTATCAAGACATATTTGGACTAGGTAGGTAGCCTCAAGGTTAGAGCATTAGATCAGTAACTGAAAGGTTATTGGTTCAAATACCAGATCCAACAAACTAAGAAAGAAAATAGAAATCTGTCACTGTGCCTTTCCTAATTGCTGTACAATGGTGATGTGAGTGTCACTGAGTAGGCTGATATCCACTTCATGGGTGCACAATCCATAGCTTAGGCTGTACTGTGCATATAAGTACGCCCCCAATGCAATTCTAAATCCATAGTGGGATTTTAACCGATTTTTACATTTTTTGTTTTTAATTAACTATTGTCATCTGTTTAATTTATATAACAACATTCCAACCATTATCTAGTCCAAATATGATTCCACTATTTTTAATTAGTTTGAATCATTTTCAATTGGGCACTTTTATTTTGGAGGCGATTCTCAAATTCCACCATTATAGCTAATCCTTATTGTGGCTAGCTTCACACCGGTGTGGCGAGCAAGGAGTTGTTGCTGGATAGGGCCTATAGACCTTTATTCTAAAACCCTAAAGAGAAGCACATGACATGTTGCCAGTGTAAACTAGCTGATAAATCACTTCGGGGCAGCAGCAAGCCTAGTGGTTAGAGTGTTGGACTAGTAACCGAAAGGTTGCAAGATCAAATTCCTGAGCTGACAGGGTACAAATGTGTTGTTCTGCCCCTGAACAAGGCAGTTAACCCACTGTTCCTAGGCCATCATTGAAAATAAGAATCTGTTCTTAACTGACTTGCGTAGTTAAATAAAGGTTAAAAAAAAGTTGAAAGATCTATGACAGTTTATTACAGTTCTCAGATGAATGTGTGGCTGATCATTTTGTGAAGTCATGCATTTAATGACATCACTCTGTGTTCCACATTTGTTCGATGATGGCTCCTGATTTAGAGCAATTTACAGCCAATCAGTACAATGCCATTCAAAGTGAAAAGCTTTGCAGGTTCATTTCTCCTGAACATAGTCCAGTCAAACCATTTCCATTTCACATTCTCTACACACAATTGCTCCACAGTGACAGTAAGCAGTGAGGTGAAGTGTATATGATAGTTCAATAACAACAGACTTTTCTACAGTACAAATGATCTTGTCACACCAGAATTACACCACATCTCAACTGCAAACGAGAATGATTTTGGAACTGGGCACTGAACTTGTTTTCCTGATAGTATGGCGCCCTCTACTGTTATATGTGATATAACAAAAGCGCATTGAATTAAAAAAATAATAATTGGACATCCTTTGTGTTTTGTGATCTTTTATTATTCCCATTTAATGCTTCTTGTTTGCTTTTACTTCTTTTCATTTTACTATTTTACTGTAAATGATTTTAAATGCACTTTAAAGTTTGATTTCACTTTTAATTTGACCATCTTTCTATACTAACTACAGGTGAAAGATCTGATTTGGAATGCAAATAGAGCATTTATCACCACAAAAATGACCAGCCTTTTGTCATGACGTGGCCCTTTCTGGGTATAGATCGTAGCATCCCCCTCTCTATCTCCTACACCCAGGTTCTGTTATCTCAGGTCGTGCATTTCTGGAGGAGACTCTCTTCCTTTGGGAATGCAGAAAGAGAGCCACATAGAGAGTGTCGTGGAAATTTCCTCTATTTACCAAATCATGAGAGCAAACCACACACAAGTCAGAGTTAGTTATCAAAGTCCATCTTTAATTACATGAGCTCTATTACAACCCTGTGACTCTCAGATTAATTCAGTGTCTAAAAAGGAATTCTCTGAGAGTCCCTTCCACATTGCAACTGAGATCCTTTAATAGCAAAAAACACACATAGTCAGACAGCATAGACATAATAAATCGTTCAGCTTTGTCTCCTAAACTATGTTATTTTCTCAAACTCAGAACCATAAACCAATCCTCCATGTCAACAGGCATATGTCAAATCCATCCTATCTTGACAAGATCACAGAGACACACTGACTGGCACACAGACATTGTGGAGCCAAGAGATACACGCTTGACCTCTCCCCTCTCTCCGGCCCAAGCAACTTAGTCTTGACATAGAACAGATACTGCAACCCCGCCACAGTATTATACAAACCCATTCTGATGAGAAGTAACTTACAAACATATGATGAACACTAAAACATCTTACCTATGTTACCAACCAATTCTGATTATTCCCCAACAAGAGAACAAAGGATTTCAACATGGCGAACTCCTAAATTCCCAAAATGGGAATTTGATACAAAAGGTCCACTTGTGAGAAGGTGGGAATGGTTCGTGGACACTTAAGGGACGAGTGTGTTTCATTTGGTGACCTCAGAGAGGACAGGAAACACACATAACTATATCTCTGAATGTGTACATTTCTCAATTATGGGGTTTGCATCTAATTCTTGTATAAAATGAATGAGTAAAGATTAAACTATTTGTGAAATGATATAAGGTTTCCTTTAAAGTTTAACTAAGTCATTGGCCCTCCCCCATGAGCACAGACATGATCTGGCGTCGTGGAACAGTCCTTTTCTACTGTTACGAATAAAACCACCTCCTGAGGAAATCCTCTTCAGACCACAAAAACAGTACAAGCTAAGGTTGTAATGGTTGTTGAATGCCTAACCATACCACATGGAGCATTGGCTACACGGCTGGAAATGGTTAAACCATGAGACTATCGATTCCTACAGAATAAGGACAAATCTTAGATAATAATTACTAGTCTGCAGCTAGAAATTATGTCAACCTGGGATGCGAAGATAGACAACCACCGAAACACCTATTCTATGAGAACATTTCTAAATGGTACTTTGAAGTAACCATTCTAACCAGGAAATACTTTGATCTTCAGGGAAGCAGAGAGAGCGACGATGATGAACTGACTCCAACAGACGGACCAACAGAAATCACGACGACACACTGGGCGTAAATATAAATTGATTGCAATTATTCCCGAATGAGTGAGCGTTCATGTGCAAAGGATTAGCATTTCAATTAATATAATTATCAACTGTGTAGTGATTCCTTTTTGTCTTTCCGGCCTGTTCTCAGTCCACACCCACTTCCCTTTGTCCACCAAGCCGTCATATCAGCTAGCCCACTAGGGAGCCTCCCCTATCATTTCCTTGTAACCATAACTGTTGTTTGTTTATGCGTTTCTGTGATTATTTAGTTGGTAAATAAATTATTAAGACAATTGGTGTATGGATGATTCATAGTAAAGGTTGGGTTCGTGCAGATAACCAACAGTTTGGAATGAGACTAACGTGAGTTAAAGAATAATTCATTAATTAGAAGACTAATTGATCAGATATTAAAATATCTGAAGAGTTATATTAGGAAAATTATAACTTGGTAACCTGAAGATATTCCTTGGTGCCCCGACTTCCTAGTTAATTACATTTACATGATTAGTTTAATCATGTAATAATAATTACAGAGAATTGATTTGATAAAATAAGTCTTCACTTTAATGATGCCAAAGACAAAACACTTTCTTTGAAGGAAAGAAGTTCCAGTAAGGGACGGTAAAACAATAAGGATCTGTTGGTAATGACATAAAATGGAAAATCAATCAATGAATCGTATTGACAGCAATCACTTTTTTTCCCTCTCCACTACATTTTGAGAGTAACAGAATGATCAGTTCACTTAATTGGCCTTTGTGGGTGTTTGACTCACATTTCTTAGAAATGAAATCAACTGTTGTCAACTATGTGTCCTAAAGACTAGTCTCTCATGACAGACGTTAACGTAGGTGTAACTCAAATATAAAGTTGAATAAAAACACATGGCTGACTGTTTGCTATGATGCTGCAATCAAGAGACAGTTCAGACCTCTTGAGATGGCTCACCTCGTGATTGACAGGAGGACTATCCTTCAACCACTCCCCTGTCAGGAGGGCAGAAAAAGGAACACAGACACCTTACTGTTATAGGATCTGGCCTGCACATGATGCACAGCACTCTGGGCCAGGTCGGGACGCTGCAAGACATGCGGTTCAGCTCGGGATCCGACACAACCTTCTGAGATGAGCCTGGACAGTCAACCTCCCTCAGGATCATCAGAGGGGTTTCTGGGGTCGACACACAGCATGGACTCCCAGAGGAATTTAGCCTTGCACCGGTCAGCAGTTCCTGCACGGTGAGTGACTTTGAATTCGGAACCAAGAGATGGAGCTGTAGCCGGGTTGTTACCATTGGAGACTTGAGCAGTATGCTACTGTTACTAGAGACCGAGTTGCATCCGGTGGTAACCTCAGATCCAAGAAAATGCATTGTCTGTCACAAGAGACTATTCCTATGGATTCCTGAAAAGTGAGGAGAGTATTTGGAGATTACAAACTAGGCCTAGTTGAATTTACACTACTTCTAAATAAACGGACATCTTGAATTGAAAGGCTGTGAGAAATCTTTTTTTTTACATTTTCGAACTGCTTTTAGGCATAAGCGACAGAAGCTGTAAGTTCAACACTTGGTTGTGCAGCAGCAGTTTTTCCTGTTTTGTCAGTCACTGACAGTCACGCAACAGTGCTTTCAGAAAGTATTCACACCACATGTTGTTGCGGTGTGAACAAACTACTGTACAATTCCTAAGCTATCATTCATCACATTAACACGTAGACCTAGTTCCATCTCAGTGATGCTTTGACCTGCTTGCTTTGACTCTTAAAAGGATCACTTTCCCCCAAAAAATCATGGTTTTTGAGTATAAGTCCGCTGTTGATATGGTCCCAAAAATGTAACATGTCAGCAGGAAGGTTTTTATGATAGAGCTTTTTTGAGTAAAAAAAAGTAAAAAAGCAACCAACAAATTGAGTAAAAAGCAAAAAATTGGATGCAACATTCACCATATTATTGTCCATGGAAGAATGGGCCACAGAGGTCATCCTCAGTGTGGAACCCTTACAGTCACTACACTGACATAGGGAGAATTTGAATTGCATTTCCTTGATTCCTTGCATCCTCTCGTTGCCTCCTTAAAAACCATTGGATGAGATCAGAAAGGAGGGACCTCCCTTCTGATCTTTCAAACCCCAAAAGGAGGCCGAAGGACACAAGGAAAGGCAATTGAGATTCTCATTGTGTGACATTTAGTAAATTGGTCTCCTTCAGAGTGGCAGGTGCATGCAACCCTGGAGGTCAGGTGCTTGAAATGGGTCATCAATATGTCAGCAGCACCCCCTGCTGGCATAGATATGTGGCTGTGTCACTTCATTGTCGGTTCTCTCCGAGAAGACACAACTGTCCAATATGACAGTGCTTCTACACCTGCATTGCTTGCTGTTTGGGGTTTTAGGCTGGGTTTCTGTACAGCACTTTGAGATATCAGCTGATGTACAAAGGGCTATATAAATAAATGTGATAGGTCTCCCAAGAGGGCGATATTCAAAAAAACATTTTAGACTAGTAGTACTGATCTAGAATCGGCAAACTCCTACCCATATAATTTGATTCATTATGGTCTAAAATGCTAAACTGATCCTAGATCAGCACTTCTACACTGAGGCACTATGAAGATGAGCCCTGCTTCTCATTGCAACATATTTCCTAAGGACATTTTCATAGTGCTAAATAATTGTGGGAAGTGCAAAAATTGCCATAACCCTCATTATATAATCTGGCAGCATACTTTAATTAGGAACTTTTCTTCACCTGCAAGATGAGGTTGACAGTAATTTTGGACATTGCACAATTATTTTGCACTACGAAAACGTCGACCTTTGTCTTCTGTCAGATTTAACAGTATTATGATACAACCAATGTAGAAATGATATACAAACAAGTGATTTCACTTCCTTTTTAAGACACATCTTTACATTTCAAACATACAGTCACATAACTCCTTCCATGCCCAGAATCTCTGTTAAGGCATTACTCTTTTTTGGTGGATGTAATGAATGGCAAACATAACTTTAAAAAAATAACAATAAAAAGTGTCTGTCACATAGCAATATGGTGAACACTGGGGGCGTGCCAAATTTGAAATATTGGGCAAGTTTGTTTTGCATCTCCCAGTGACTTGGGAGGGTGGAGATTTCACTGTAGGACCAATGGAATCGTCTAAAATAGACAAAACTTTGCCCATCCGGGGTACCAGGAGATGCATGTGAACTCAGCCCATTGATGAAAATGTACCCACATCCACACATTCTGAATTGGTCCTTGGCACAGTTAGCAACCCTAACGTTTAAGGGTTTTGGTTAAAGGCTAATATGTCCCTCCTCTGTGTTTCAAGGACAATTTTTCACTCCATAGTGAATGAACAGTAATGTTGCATATCAAACATTTTATTCTGCAATAATAACATAAAACTTCCTGGAATAGTACAAACATTCAAAAAGGACTTTGTTTTGATCCATAATTCTTAAAGTGCAAAGCAATGCTTCCACAGGAAAAAATACAATACTTTTTGAAAATACCATTAACGCATTGCCAAGCAGTGACTGCATTGCAGTATGTGAGCAATAAAAGCTGGGGAGTGTTCATTAGGCACTGAAGGGAAGAAAATGACAGGGAAGGACAACTAGAGTTGTTCAATAAGAAACACTCATTTTATTTTTTTAGTTTTAAAACTTTTTTCCATTGCGTGCCCTAATGAACACAACCTTAGTAACACCTCACATTACAGTAGCCTCAGATCAGTCTAACTTCAGTAGAGTAACTGAAGTACCTGATACATTCAGCTATTCACGCTTTAGCCAAGTTATTATTCAGAAAAGATAGACAGTACTATGCCTACAAGTTTGCACAGGCCTACTGACCAGACGGACCAGTCACTTGACAGCAGACGACCAATCTCAACTCCAGGACCTGGATTCACAAAACACTTCTAAAGTCTCTTTATCTGAAGATACTGCAATGTATTTGGTGAGTGACAGGACAGGTCAGATGGACAGGTCAGTATCTGGAGTGTCTGACATAGCTCGGGGACTGGTAGGACTGATGGCACCACACTCCTCAGGGATACTGTGGGAGGAGTCCCCGTTCACACTGGCATTGAGACACAGCACAGCAGTGCCTGTATGGATGAGACAAAATGGAGACCAGGCTCATTTTCAGCAGGAGAATACAGGAGAAAGTATTTTGAAATGGAGGTGCCTCATCATACATGAACTTGTCCAATTAGAACCCAAAGTGTTTAGGTGCGTTGTGCCCTCCCCTACCACACACGATGAATGCGCAAGTACAGATACTGGGGTGCAAAGGAGCAAAAATAAATAGCAGTATGGGGAAGCGGTAGTTGGATGGGCTATTTACAGATGGGCTATGTACAAGTGCAGTGATCTGTGAGCTGTGAGCTGCTCTGACAGCTGGTGCTTAAAGTTTGTGAGGGAGATATGAGTCTCCATCTTCAGTGATTTTTGCAATTCATTCCAGTCATTGGCAGCAGAGAACTGGAAGGAAAGGGGGCCAAAAGAGGAATTGGCTTTGGGGGTGACCAGTGAAATATATCTGCTGGGGCGCTTGCTACTGGTGGGTGCTGTATGGTGATCAGTGAGCTGAGATAAGGCGGGGCTTTACCTAGCAAAGACTTGTTGATGACCTGGAGCCAGTGGGTTTGGTGACAAATATGAACCGAGGGCCAGCCAACGATAGCATACAGGTCGGTAATATATGGGGCTTTGGTGACAAAACGGATGGCACTGTGATAGACTGCATCCAATTTCCTGAGTAGAGTGTTGGAGGCTATTTTATAAATGACATCTCCGAAGTCAAGGATCGGCAGGATAGTCAGTTTTACGAGGGTATGTTTGGCAGCATGAGTGAAGGATGCTTTGTTGCGAAATAGGAAGCCGATTCTAGATTTAATTTTGGATTGGAGATGCTTAATGTGAGTCTAGAAGGAGAGTTTACAGTCTAACCAGACACCTAGGTATTTGTATTTGTCCACATATTCTAAGTCAGAACCGTCCAGAGTAGTGATGCTGGACGGGCGGGCAAGTGCGGGCAGCGATCGGTTGAAGAGCATGCATTTAGTTTTACTTTTATTTAGGAGCAGTTGGAGGCCACGGAAGGAGAGTTGGATGGCATTGAAGCTCGTCTGGAGGTTAGTTAACACAGTGTCCAAAGAAGGGTCAGAAGTATACAGAATGGTGTCGTAAAGCGTAGAGGTGGATCAAGGAATCCCCTGCAGCAAGAGCGACATCATTGATATATACAGAAAAAAGGGTCAGCCTGAGAATTTAACCATGTGATACCCCCATAGACACTACCACACCGTGCTTCTACAACTGCATTTCTTTCTGTTTGGAGTTTTAGGCTGGGTTTCTGTACAGCACTTTGATATATCAGCTGATGTAAGAAGGGCTATATAAATAAATTTGATACCAGAGGTCTGGACAACAGGTCCTCTGATTTGACTTGGTGAACTAGGCGAGGCAGTCATTTGAGAAACCAAGGCTGTTGAGTCTGCCGATAAGAATGTGGTGATTGACAGAGTCGAATGCCTTGGCCAGGTCGATGAATACAGCTGCACAGTATTGTCTCTTATCGATGGCGGATTTGATATCGTTTAGGACCTTGAGCGAGGCTGAGGTGCACCCATGACCAGCTCGGAAACCAGATTGCATAGCAGAGAAGGTACGGTGGGATTCGAAATGGTCGGTGATCTGTTTGTTAACTTGGCTTTCGAAGACCTTAGAAAGGCAGGGTAGGAATATGAATAAATAAAATGAAAACACATGGAAGATGTCTTGTATGTGAATTCACAAACGTAGAGTCTGAGAAGTGACATAATTTGGTAATTACTGTAATGTTTGAGGGGAGCAGTGTGCGTGTATGTGTTTGTTCGTTCATTCCTCTTACGGTCCATCTCGTAAACACAGCTGTCACTGTGAGCCTCTGTGTCCGAACAAGTCCGTGTCCTCCTCTGGGTTGACCTTTGACCTGATAACACACCCTCCTTTGGCGGGAGACCAGACCTGGAAATGACAACGGCTTCACTTAGAAACACAGCTCCAGGGTGAATTATCCCCTAGATACAGATCTAGGATCAGCTTCCCCAACCCTAACCATTAGTGGGGGAAATATAAAACTGTCCCAAGATCAGCGTCTAAGGGCAAATTCACTCTACACCTAGAAGCACACTGGTAATGACAAGGACCTTTGTAGTAGAACCAGTGGAATGTTTTCTGTACGCAATAATACCTGTCGAAGTTGTACGTGCCCGGGTAACTTATGGACCGCTTCATCTGCAAATGAAAAAAGGAAATGGACACCGTTAGTACCTGTGCCTATCACTGAATATCAAGGACTTTAAAACGACAAAATATGATTCCTATATTGAGCCTATTCACAGCAGCATAAAAGCGAACATCCGTAATTGTGGTATATTCCAAAACAGGTGTATAAAAAGTAAGTAGCATAGGAAACTAAAACACAGTCTCTGTTCAAGTCTACAGAAGCCAGAGGCAAAAAATGTAATACAAATGTACACTCTTGGAATTCCCACTAGAACGACTTAGTATCTTGTTCAAACGACTTTTAGTATCTTTTTCAAACAATTATCTAATTTGTCATTCAAACGCTAGTACCTATTTAAAAACAAATTAGTTTCAACCACTTATCTTGTTTGAATGGCAATTGTTATTTTGTCTAATTAGACCTCATTTGTTATGTAGCTTGTCAGACCATGTAATGGTTGTTGCAGCCATTCCATCCATTGATATGATTATTAATGACCAGTTCTTTGATCGTGCAGGGCTGCTTTTGAATGCCAGAGCATGTAAGTAGGCCGCAGAGCGAAATTTGAGCAGATTTAAAAAATGTTGTCGGCCTTCTCTCCCACTCCAATGTCACTCTGGTACTGCTCAGCCACAAGCTCTGGGCATGCCCCGCCAAGCATGTTTTGTTTCCTTTATCACTATTTCAATTAGGCCTATTCGGTTGTAATCATTTAGCCTACTCCACCCACCTTAGTCTATATCTAGTTTATATTCTACTTTCTAACTGTAGGAAATGTAATTTCAATTTTGAAGGACTTCAAATGTATTAACATATGTTTTAGGTAGGCAATACATAGACTACTGTCAAATGTTTTTCTTGGAATAGAAACACCATAACATAAATCCATTTAATTTAGCTAAAATATCAGAAATAAATAGTAAATAAAAGGCCACTATGAGCTTCTTTTCATAAATAATCATCTCAAACTGCCACAGTCAATTGATTTGCGCGCAGCAACAAGCACCAACAAGCTTCACATGTGCAATGAGTGTGGGAAATGTGCTCGACAAATATATTATAATTATTATAAAAGACAGAAAAATACACATGTAAAAGCTTAATTACATAAAGGAATATTAGTGAGAATATAGACAAGAGAAAGTAATATATTTGAAAAGCCTCAAATTGAAAAAAAATGCATTGATAAAGCCGCCACCGTGTGTGGATGCTGTTTTATTATATTTAAGTAGGGACCGGCACAGAGTTCAGCAGGACCGTGTCAAAAGGCTGCATCGTCGTAGGCCTACACTTCACCATTGCTAGAGGGAATACAGAGCCGTCCTTGACTGTGAGCTAGGATTAAATGTTGAATTAAATGTGTGCGACACTACACGTAAACAACGGTTTTCCAGCAATAGAATCAATGTAGGGAGGTAACGTGATAAGGAAATTGCTTAGACTGCATTTACCGGTAGGACTAGTTATCTTACGCGCTCTGGCAGAGAAATAGCCTGTGAGTTCTTTAACAGTAGCCTAAAGTAAAGTATCCATCACCAACAAATTCATGAATTCCCGAGATAATAGGCTGGTTTATGCTGCGAACAACATGCTTTAAATCAGCCTACCAGAATCACCTACAAAAACAGGTTTGTGATAGGCCTTTAATTGAATTGTTCTAGCCCACAGTTTATAATAACAGGAAAAAAAATCACTGGACTAAAATGAAGCAAAAGTAAACTTATGACATTTAATTTAATCTTTAAAGTGTTGGCTAATGGTTTACTGAAACATAAGGAAGCTATCTGATTTTCAATAGCACCGATGACAATAACCTATTAACTTGATGGAAAGGCAAAAAATATATATTGATTTGAAAGCATCCTTGAGAAGGAGCACTTGAGAGGGAGAACCATGTGTAATGGATGGAGTGTTGCTAAATAAATCCTTGCATTGCAGGGATCCACTTGATTTTTGAATGACTACCTCATCTATGTACCTCACACATACAGATAATTGTCCCACAGTCGAGCAGTGAATTTCAAACACAGTTTCAACCACAAAGACCAGGGAGGTTTTCCTATGCCTCGCAAAGAAGTGCACCTATTGGTAGATGGATTAAAAAAATAACAAAAAAACAGACATTGAATATCCCTTTGAGCATGGTGAAGTTATTAATTACACTTTGGATGGTGCATCAACACACACAGTCACTACAAACATACAGGCGTCCTTCCTGACTTAGTTGTCAGGGATTTCAGCACAAGGCCAATGGGGACTTTAAGACAGTTACAGAGTTTAATGGCTGTGATAGGAGAAAACTGAGGATCAATCAACAACATTGTAGTTACTCCACAATACTAACCTAATTGACAAAGTGAAAAGGAAGCCTGGACAGAATAAAAATATTCCAAAACATGCATCCTGTTTGCACTAAAGTAATAATGCAAAAAATGCAAAAAAGCAATTCCATTTTTTTCTGATTACAAAGTGTTATTTTTGGGGCAAATCCAATTCAACACATTACTGAGTACCGCTCTCCATATGTGCAAGCATAGTGGTGGCTGCATCATGTTATGGGTATGCTTGTAATCATTAAGGACTGGGGATTTTTTCAGGATAAAAATAAACAGAATGGAGCTAAGCACAGGCAAAATCCTAGAGGAAAACCTGGTTCAGTCTGCTTTCCACTAGACACTGGGAGATTAATTCAACTTTCAGCAGGACAATAACCTAAAACACAAGACCAAATCTACACTGGAGTTGTTAACCATGTTCATGAGTGGCCGAGTTACAGTTTTAACTTAAATCTGCTTGAAAATCTATTGGCAAGACCTCAAAATGGTTGTCTAGCAATGATCAACAACCAATTTGACAGCATTTGAAGAATTTAGAAAAGAATAACGAGCAAATATTGCACAATCCAGGTGAGGAAAGCTCTTCGAGACTTACCCAAAAAGACTCACATCTGTAATTGCTCCCAAAGGTGATTCTAACATGTATTAAGTCAGGAGGTTGAATACTTATCTAATCAAGATATTCGTGTTTCAATTATGAATCATTTTTTACAAATGTTATAATTTTTCTTCCACTTTGACTTTACAAAGTATTTTGTGTAGACCGTTCCCATTTTAATCCCACTTTGTAACACAACAAAATGTTGAAAAAGTCAAGGGGTGTAAATACTGTATTGTAATTAAACAGTATTTTAGGGAGTGCAGATTACCAGCGTAGAGCTGTTTTTACACAATAATCTGTGTTCTCTTTTGGTGATATCCCATTGCGCATGCCCTTGGTGAGTGTGTTAGATTACAGCCAAACTTTGTTTTGTCGAGTTAGTAGTGAGTCTCTTATAGAACTTGGATAATTAAGTTGCCTGAGTAATTCAGTTTTATAGACAGGATATTCTTGTACTGTAAAAGCACCTCCCTTGTCCACTGGGTGGAAGATTATAGAGGTGTCATTCGGCGGGTAAAGTGGGGAATATGAAATGCAAATCTTTGAAATTGTTGCATGTTGAGTTTATATTCTTGTTTAGCATACATAGGGGACTGTATAGCTGTGCTTTGGATCAAGTCAAGCAAGGATGCAGCAGATAAGAAGAGATAAGAGACAAAAAGAGATAAGACATCTGGGTAGTGTTCATTAGGCACCAAATGGGAGAAAACGGATTGAAACGGAGTGACAACCTGTAATTTTCCAATACGGAATCCTCATTTTGCAATATGTTTTAAAACGTTGTCTGTTGCATGCCCTAATGAACACCCCTGTGATGAAGCTGTACAGAGTATGGTGAAGTTGCCCCTAGACATTGATCATGGGTGAAGTTTTGCATTTGCCCCACCAATTGGATTGGGGAGGGAAATCTGATCCAAGATCTGTACCTAGGGGAAACTTCACTCCGGAGCGAGACAGTACATTGAATACCATCCTACCCGGGCCATCTGTATTGGGGACGGAGAAACAGGGGACATCATCATGTCATCTGGAGGGTTCAACAGCACCATGTCTGTCTTGAACTTGGAGTTGGCCATCTTCATACATTCTTCCAGTGTTTTGATGAAGGTGTTACACGTGGCACTCAGTAAAGAGGAGGCCTCATTCAGAGTCTGGAGCAACAAAGAAAAGACAAGGAGAGGCGAATCAGTCAACTACAATTGGAGATAGGGCACGGACGAAAATACAATTCATAAATATACACAATATTAAGCCTAATATATTACTACATGTGCCTCAGGCTTTCTTTAGGTGGTGTGAAGAAACTACTCCTTAAATTGGCAACACAATTTGTTACTAAAAAGTGCTTGAAGAGTTTACAATGCTCCAAACTACAACCATTTAGTCACATTTCAAGACCCTTTGACTTGGTTGTGAAGGTTACATTTTTAAAATTGGACATACCGGTGAGAGTTGCACATTTTACCTGGTCACCTCAATCAAAACTTCACGATGTTTTGGGTGGATAAACCCATGCTTTTGTCAAACAGTAAAGTGCATTATCCTCGTGGTTCCTGTAATGAAATTGTCTGCCCTGCCACTGTGCCGGTTTTGACAGGGCCGGCTGATGCAATGAGTGAGTCTCTCACACCCTCTTCTCCCCCCCTCGTGCACCCCGAAAAATGCATTATGATTGTATAACAAAAAAATGCAATAGCGGGGGTAAA
The DNA here is from genome assembly GCF_057628025.1 of Oncorhynchus mykiss. Classification (NCBI taxonomy): domain Eukaryota; kingdom Metazoa; phylum Chordata; class Actinopteri; order Salmoniformes; family Salmonidae; genus Oncorhynchus; species Oncorhynchus mykiss. The sequence continues at coordinate 22,794,188 of NC_143028.1, read as the reverse complement.
ACAACTTTGGAAGCAAGCCGCTGTCCATTCAAAAAAGAGAGGAGGAACTCGGCTTTCTGTAGGTATACTTTTTATTTCTCAACTCTCAATATTTAGCTCAAAGCACACAGTTTTACAATCAAGATGTCTGATATGGCTTTGAAATACGGAGCACGCGAACTGCATATCGGCCATCACAAGTGCACTAGGCCTCATTGGCAACATTTAATATACTGTTAGATTAATACATGGCAACACTAGCAGTAGGTGTTATATTTTTAGTCAGCAACCTAGCTAATGTGTTTGAAATGTTCACTTCCTTAGGTGGTGAATTAGTACCAATTGAATTCTGGAGTCCTATTTTGACATTAAAACATAATAATAATAATTATCAACCCCAAATTCATGACAATCGCTGGATTATGTTACATATGAAAAATATATTGAATTACGCATTCCTGCTTGGACATGTTATATGTAACAACGTATTTATTGAATACTATAACAGTGCATTACACTAGCATTGTACATTTAAATTACTTTCTATTGCGTGACCCCGCAAAAATGTTGTGGTGCGACCAAATTACTGCTAGTGCCACCAACTGAAAAAGTTACTGGCTCCAGTGCCACCAGGGGGAAATGTTAGTCTGGAGCTCTGGTTTAACATAATTAACTTAATTTCTGTACTCATCAAAACAAATATATATTTTTGTTGACTGTTTTTAATTCCTAACCCTGGGCTTCCAGACACACCACACCAAACACACACGATGAGTGCCTTGCTCAAGGGCACAACTGCAGTACCAGCTTGCAACAAATATTTTCTTGCCAGCCCAGGGATTCACACCGGCAACCGTCCAGATCTTGGCCTGTCGCTCTGATCTTGAGTACAGTGGCACTACCACGACTTAATTTGGCGTAGATGAAAAGTAAAAGAGCAAATAGGGAAAGGTGGATACCTAGTCAGTTGTACAGGGAGGGGAAAAAAATGTATTTGATCTGCTGCTGATTTTGTACGTTTGCCCACTGACAAAGAAATGATCAGTCTATAATTTTAATGGTAGGTTTATTTGAACAGTGAGAGACAGAATAACATGAAAAAAACACATGTCAAAAATTGTATAAATTGATTTGCATTTTAATGAGGAAAATAAGTATTTGACCCCCTCTCAATCAGAAAAACTTCTGCCTCCCAGGTGTCTTTTATACAGGTAACGAGCTGAGATTAGGAGCACACTCTTAAAGGGAGTGCTCCTAATCGCAGCTTGTTACCTGTATAAAAGACAGCTGTCCACAGAAGCAATCAATCAATCAGATTCCAAACTCTCCACCATGGCCAAGACCAAAGAGCTCTCCAAGGATGTCAGGGACAAGATTGTAGACCTACACCTGGCTGGAATGGGCTACAAGTCCATCGCCAAGCAGCTTGGTGAGAAGGAGACAACAGTTGGTGCGATTATTCGCAAATGGAAGAAACACAAAAGAACTGTCAATTTCCCTCGGCCTGGGGCTCCATGCAAGATCTCACCTCGTGGAGTTGCAATGATCATGAGAATGGTGAGGAATCAGCCCAGAACTACACGGGAGGATCTTGTCAATGATCTCAAGGCAGCTGGGACCATAGTCACCAAGAAAACAATTGGTAACACACTACGCCGTGAAGGACTGAAATCCTGCAGCGCCCGCAAGGTCCCCCTGCTCAAGAAAGCACATATACATGCCCATCTGAAGTTAGCCAATAAACATCTGAATGACTCAGAGGACAACTGGGTGAAAGTGTTGTGGTCAGATGAGACCAAAATGGAGCTCTTTGGCATCAACTCAACTCGCCGTGTTTGGAGGAGGAGGAATGCTGCCTATGACCCCAAGAACACCATCTCCACCGTCAAACATGGAGGTGTAAACATTATGCTTTGTGGGTGTTTTTCTGCTAAGGGGACAGGACAACTTCACCACATCAAAGGGACGATGGACGGAGCCATGTACCATTGGGTGAGAATCTCCTTCCCTCAGCCAGGGCATTGAAAATGGGTCGTGGATGGGTATTCCAGCATGACAATGACCCAAAACACACGCCCAGGGCAACAAAGGAGTGGCTCAAGAAGAAGCACATTAAGGTCCTGGAGTGGCCTAGCCAGTCTCCAGAACTTAATCCCATAGAAAATCTGTGGAGGGAGCTGAAGGTTCGAGTCGCCAAACGTCAGCCTTGAAACCTTAATGACTTGGAGAAGATCTGCAAAGAGGAGTGTGACAAAATCCCTCCTGAGATGTGTGCAAACCTGGTGGCCAACTGACCTCTGTGATTGCCAACAAGGGTTTTGCCACCAAGGACTAAGTCATGTTTTGCATAGGGATCAAATACTTATTTCCCTCATTAAAATGCAAATGAATTTATAACATTTTTGACATGCGTTTTTCTGGATTTTTTTGTTGTTATTCTGTCTCTCACTGTTCAAATAAACCTACCATTAAAGTTATAGACTGATCATTTCTTTGTTAGTGGGCAAATGTACAACATCAGCAGGGGATCAAATACTTTTTTCCTTCACTGTATAACTGAATGCATTCAACTGAGATGTGTCTTTCACATTTAACCCAACCCCTCTGAATCAGAGAGGTGTGGGGGGGCTGCCATAATCAACATCCACGTCTTCGGCGCCTGGGGAACGGTGGGTTAACTGCCTTGTTCAGGGGCAGAAAGACAGATTTTTTACCTCGTCAGCTCAGGGATTCGATCTAACAACCTTTCAGTTACTGGCCCAATACTCTAACCACTAGGCTACCTGCCGCCACGCTGGCGATTCCTGACAGCCAACACTTGGGCTGCATCCCTATGTCACCCTATTCCATACAGTGCACTACTTTTGACCGGGGTCCATGGGTCTCCGGGCAAATGAAGTGCAGTATGTAGGGAAAAGGGTGCCATTTGGGACACAGCCTAGCTAAAACCTTGCAGGTATAGTTACCTCCGAGCTGGAATTGGAGTGGTCTCTTTCCTGGTCCTCCTGGCCCACAGACTCCTGTATCGTGTGGACCTGCTGCATTAGCAAGTCACAGTAGAGACGCAGCTCGGACATCTTTGTTTTCAGAGATTCTGTCGTCTCTGTTATTTCTTCCAATAAAAAAAACAGAACACTTATGTTAGTGAGAGGACCTTTAAAGGTAAGGTACTGTAACTCTAGCCTGGTCAGTGGTCCTAGATCGGTTGGTGCTCTTCAGTTTCCCCCTAGGGTTTTTTTCCAGCATCAGTGTCAGAGTTAGCGGTGAGGGGGTCTCCCTTCAGGGGAGATGGGGTCTTTCTTGGGCATACATCTATACATCTCCATATGTTTTTTTACCATTGCGGCCACGATTGCGATATGCTTGAAGGGGAAACACTGCTATTTCCAACTTAATTTCCGTCATTTGGCATCACAATTCCATAAGGAGTAGTCAGCAAGAGAGCATAAATAGACTGGCATCCAGGCAAAGGTAACACATGATCACTCATCTAAGGGTGTTTTTAGTTCGGTTCCCTTTTTAAGGGCATTGTGAACATAAAGCTCCCCAGGTTCGCTTGTCATTATTCGCTTGTCATTATTCCCGCACCACACAGACTACTGCAACACTGTTTCCCCTGCCCCTCACATTGGTGCCACAAAACAGAGATGATGATGTGAAAGTTCGTGGGTAAAACGTGTGCCGTTATTGGATATTGATTAGCGATTTTCAAGGATGGAGAGAAATTCCCAAATATGTGTAGAGATTTGTACTGGCACGATAATATGTTATTTGTTTGCAATATGTGATATACTCCAATGTAGATTTGGCCATGTGTTTTAGGTTATTGTTCTGCTGAAAGTAAAATTAATTTAAGCAATTATTTTACTAATGAACTTATTTAGGCTTGCCATACCAAAGGGGTTGAATACTTACTGACTCAAGACATTTCATTTTTAATTCATTTGTAAACATTTCAGAAAAACATAATTCCACTTAGACATTATTGGGTATTGTTGGTAGGCCAGCGAGAGAGAAATTCAGGTTTACCCTGGGAGCTTGAGTGTGCGGCTCTCTTTATCTATTTTTATAGCCTACAAATTAAGGATGTAATACAACAAAACATGTAAAAAGTCAAGGGGTGTGAATACTTTCTGAAGGCACTGTACATGAATGATCCCAATTCAAGTTCAAAGACGGCGGCAATTAGGAAAAAAATGAAAAAGTAGATTGTGCTGATTTATAGGTACATTGATTGAACCGTATCACGTCATAGATTAAAACGTCTGTGGATAGTGCCCAAACAAACACGTCATATCTGAATTCCTCCATCTTTATGCACCTTCGCCATTACAGCATTATTTCATCTGCAGTATTCTTCTGCTATTTATTCTGTTACCAATAATATTTACATGCTAATATGTTCTGATTAGAATTGTCTCGTCTTTTAACTAAATGCAATCTATTAGCTTCCAAAATCTTAGTTTGAAGTTTTATTAGTTATATTTATGGGATACACATGATATACATCGTCCAACGAAATGCTTACTTGCAGGTTCCTTCTCGACAATGCAACAATAAGAAAAGTGAATGGCTCAGTAGAATAGAATAAACATTTTAGCATAGGTATAATTCAGGAAGGGACAATTTATAGTCTAATATTTACACGTGTATTGTGGAAAGGGGGGGGGGGGGGGCAGTGTATAATCTGATCAGTATAATAAGAGCCTGGTAGCAGCAGTTGTGAAGTGTGTGTAGCATGAAAGTAAACTTAGCAAAAAAAAAGAAACGTCCTCTCACTGTCAACTGCGTTCATTTTCAGCAAACTTACCATGTGTAAATATTCGTACGAACATAAGATTCAACAACTGACATAAACAGATCAAGTTCCACAGACATGTGACAAACAGAAATAGAATAGTGTCCCTGAACAAAAGGGGGCTCAAAATCAAAAGTAACAGTCAGTATATTGTGTGGCCACCAGCTGCATTGGGTACTGCAGTGCATCTCCTCCTCATGGACTGCACAAGATTTGCCAGTTCTTGCTGTGAGATTTTACCCCACTCTTCCACCACGGCACCTGCAAGCTCCCTGACATTTCTGGGGGGAATGGCCCAAGCCCTCACCCTCCGATCCAACAGGTCCTGTTGAGATTGCCTGCAATGACAACAAGCTCAGTCCATTGATGCTGTGACACACTGCCCCAGACACCCTCCACCTCCAAATCGATCCCGCTCCAGTGTACATGCCTCGGTGTAACGCTCATTCTTTTGACGATAAACGCAAATCCAACCATTACCCCCTGGTGAGACAAAACGACAACTCTTCAGTGAAGAGCAGTTTTTGCCAGTCCTGTCTGGTCCAGCGACGGTGGGTTTGTGTCCATAGGTGACATTGTTGCCGGTGATACCTGGCGAGGACCTGCCTTACAACAGGCCTACAAGCCCTCAGTCCAGCCTCTCTCTATTGCGTACAGTCTGAGCACTGATGGAGGGATTGTGCGTTCCTGGTGTAACTCGGGCAGTTGTTGTTGTTGCCATCCTGTAAGTGTCCCGCAGGTGTGATGTTCAGATGTACCAATCCTGTGCAGGTGTTGTTACATGTGGTCTGCCACTACGAGGACGATCAGCTGTCCGTCCTGTCTCCCTGTAGCGCTGTCTTAGGCCTCTCACAGTACAGACATTGCAATTTATTGCCCTGGCCACATCTGCAGTGCTAATGCCTCCTTGCAGCATGCCTAAGGCACGTTCACACAGATGAGCAGGCACCCTGGGCATCTTTCTTTTGGTGTTTTTCAGAGTCAGTAGAAAGGCCTCTTTAGTGTCCTAAGTTTTCATAACTGTAACCTTAATTGCCTACCGTCTGTAAACTGTTAGTGTTTTAACGACCGTTCCACAGGTGCATATGTTCATTAATTGTTTATGGTGCATTGAACAAGCATGGGAAACAGTGTCTAAACCCTTTACAATGAAGATCTGTGAAGTTATTTGGATTTTTACTAATTATCTTTGAAAGACAGGATCCTGAAAAAGGGACATTTTTTTTTTTTAGCTGAGTTTATAAGTGAGTTTGTGTGTGCTAAGGTGCGGAGATTCAGAGCAGGTGGTCAGTTCAAGTGTTCAGCAGTCTGATGGCTTGTAGACAGAAATGGTCTCTGAGCCTGTTGGTATCCGACTTCATGCTCCATTCCCTCCCTTACCGTAGGGCAGATGGTAACAGCTTGTGGCTGGGGTGTGTGGGGTCCTTGACTATGGGGTCCTTCCTCAGGCAACATTTTGAGTAGATGTCCTGGATGGGTGGGAGTACGGTCCCAGTGATGTATTGGGCCATCTTCACCACCTGCTAGAGGGGGCGGAGCAATTAACGTACCAGGCCGTGATGCAACTCTACTATTATTCTGACATTTAACATTCTTAAAATAAAGTGGTGATCCTAACTGACCTAAGACAGGAATTTTTTACTAGGATTAAATGTCAGGAATTGTGAAAAACTGAGTTTAAATGTATTTGGCTAAGGTGTATGTAAACTTCCGACATCAACTCTACCTCCTTCCTATAGGCTGACTCGTCGTTGTTGGTTAAAAGGCCTACAACCTTGGTGTCATCAGCAAACTTGATCATGCAGTTGGTGTCGTGCAAAGCCACTCAGTCGTGGGTGAATGGGAAGTACAGTAGAGGACTGAAGAGGGGCCCCTGTTGTAAGAGTCCGTGTAGGGTAGGTGTTGTTGCCAATCCTCACAGCCTGTGGTCTGGCCATCAGGACGTCTATGATCCAGTTGCAGAGAGTGGTGTTCAGACCCAGGGCTCTAAGTTTGGTGTTGAGCTTGGAGGAAACAATATTGTTGAATGCTGAACTGTAGTCAATCTCACATAGGTTTTTCTCTTGTCTTGCCGTGTGAACAGCGATGGAAATAGCATTTTCCGTGGATCTGTTGGAGTGGGTCCAGTGTGCCTGGCATGATGGCCTTGATGTGGGCCATGAACAGCCTCTCAAAGAACTTCATGATGACAGAGGTTAGCGTGACGATAGTCATTTGGGCACGTCACCTTGTTTTTTTAGGGCACTGCGACCATGGTGAGCTCCTTAAAGCAGGAGGGGACTACAGTCTGGGACAGGTTAAAGATGTCAGACAAGATGCTCAGAGAACAGGACCAGAGATACCATCTGCGCTGACAGCTTTGTGAGTATTCACTATTTTGAGAGTTTTCTTCACGTCAGCCTTGGATTGCGAAAGCACCTGTGATAGTCTGTAATGCGTCGCGAGTCTGAGTTGTCGAAAATGAATTAATGTTCGAGTCTGTATTGTCTTTTTGCGTCCCTCGTACCTGTAAGTATGTATATCACACTATCCGATAACCCGATCTGATGGAATTGCTTGTCCTGCACTTTGTAAAAACCCAAAATGCATCGAGTGAATGTTTGAAAAATATCCTGGTTCCTTTCTTAACATAGGAATGGAATGCAAAGAGGACTCGTACCATAAAATAGATGAACTGGAGTTGAGTCCTCAATCAACGTCAAGGGCAGTGTTAATACAAAGAGAACGGAGTTATTTAGCTTCTTTTTTCTTTTCTTTTTTACCCCAAAGTTCACTTTAAAGAGGACTGGTTATTTTAAAGAGGACAATGTGTGAAAACACCCTAAAGGATAGGCCTATACAGTACATGTTCAATTAGGACACTGAATGACAACACAATGAGGGTCAATGTGAGAGGGAGACAAGCACAAGGGAGATTAATGATGAACAAAGAAAACACTGCTGGGTCAGTACCTTTTTCTTTATTGGCCCTCGTGTCAGCAAGGCCAGCTTTGGAACTTCCAAGTGCCACAAGCCACTTCTGTCGTTCAGCAGCATTGACAGCTTTGACGTAAAAATGCTGCTCTCCTGGTATGATCAGTTCCAGTCTGTTATTGTCGGTGGGGTGAACTAATGAAAAATGTCAACACAACACAACCCTTCAGCACAAGAATCAACCATAAATTGAGATTTCAATAGCAAATACTTCCTGTACTGAGATTAGAGGGGTTTAACTGTCAATCTGGGATTTAAAACAACAATGAAGCAGAAACCCTGCCAATGTTTGGGAAAACAGCTGAGGGATGGGAGTTGAGAAATGTAACCACTATCAAATTCATAGGGTGAGTGGCACAATATAGGCCTTTCGGAAACAAATCATACCTTTGATTTCACAGACGGACATCTTAATACTTCCTTTGCTCCCTTTGCAGACATCATCTTGAGAATCATAGTAGGAAATTATTCCATCGTCTAAAACAAACCAGCGTGGCTGCCACCCTGTAATCATTTCAGATAAGCTAGGTTAGTTCTTCTTGCACTGACAACTTCTGTTTTTACAGGTTGGTTCTTCCTGTGCAGACAATTGATGAATCAAGCTAGCTAGATATCAACACAACCAACCAGTATTACCAAGAACACATAGTGAAACACTCTCTTCCAGGTAGCCTAAACTCAACTCCACAATTTACGATGGAGTTGAGCGGTGACTAGTGTGAGAAGGGGGCAATTGCTACCTGCAATTTGGGGCAGAATTGCACGTGGGCATTCTTGCATAAGCAGGAATCCCTCATTATACTTATATTGGTCCATTTTAAGCTAGAATTCCAGTACACAAGCGGGAGGTGGGGGCGCTCCAGTACAGTAGGTGGCAATAATGCACCATAACGATGGATGCCAACTGACGATAAACTCCACAGAAGAAAAGACGGGGTGACAACGGTCGCTAGCTATGGTAAATAGTGTCCTTCACTCCCGCCTGTCGTGCAATGTTTTCCTGCAGTTCTGTTAACAAGGGCAGTTCTTCGGCAGGCATTTAGGACAATAGGTGCTAGCTAGCTAGCTAGTTAGCAAGCTAGGACTCCAGTACATAGCAAGCAGCAGGCGGGATAGGTAGCTAGCTAGCACACCGGTAGACAGTATCCCTCACCCCTGCCTGTCAGGCACTGCTTTTCCGCAGTTCTGTTAATGATGGTGAGGCCAGGTGTTTGGCAAGAGGGAGCAAAAGACACTGTGTGCTAGCTAGTTAACTAGGTCATTCCTACATTGCGGTGCCTGTTCTGTCGCCAGGAAATATCAGTTCTTATTTAGTTTAAAATGTGAATCCAAAAAACTTTAAATATTAGATCAGGTGTCCTTTACCTTAAAAACACCAAAATATGGCTATTGAAAGGGCATTTTATGCATTTTGAATATTTTTTCTGTGGATTTGGGTGTTTTTGCCATGTACCCAGGTGTTATTCATCAACTTCTAATAGAACTATAAGCCATAACCCCCCCCCCCCTCCAAAGAAAATGTGTTCATTATTTTATAGTCCTAGTTAATAAAATCTCTCATGTTTTTTTCATGATTATTGTATTTTTTTTTTATTGCATTTAAAATGTTCTGTGTCCTTGATATCACTTTCCACCTTGTTAGAGTGTCGTAATTCTCCTTTAAAGCTGTAATATGTAACTGTTTGGGTGACCTGACCAAATTCACATAGAAATGAGTTATAGAGATGTAATTGTCATAGAAAGCAAGTCTATGTGCACTATTTCTATTCTTCCCATTCTTAAATTTAGTTTTACCCTCGGTTTTGTACACCAGCTTCAAACAGCTGAAAATACAATATTTTTGGTTGTGGAAAATATTTTCGCAACAGTTTAGATGGTACAATGATTCTCTACAACAACCTTGCTTATTTTGTCACTTGAACTGAAAATAGCCCATTCTATTAGAATTTTAGCAACCAGAAAATGACAGAGCGATTTCTGCATAGCACATCTTTAGACTTGCTTTCAATGACAATGTCATATCCATAACACCTATTTCTATGTTCATGTTGTTGTTTGGTGGGAAAACAATGGTGCGAAGCTAAATAAATATAAAACACTCGGTTTGATTTATTTTCCTATGTTTCATGACACTTGTCTGTCTCACACATGCATTTCCACCCTATTAGGCTAAATTAGAGAAGATTTAACACATTTTCTAAATGTTAAAATACATTTCATATAGAAGTTCAAAACCTGTTAAAATGTTTACCATTATGCTAGTTTAATCTCAATCACCCACAGAGTTACGGCGAATTAAGGCTACACATTTCCACCCTGTTAGGTTCTACCTTGCCTAAATATCACTGTTTCCATGGTTAATTACAAATATCAGTCTGAAAGCCGCTGTAAAAAAAGAGGCAATGGTCTCTACAAGGCAGAATGTTAAATAAAATGACATTTACCCTTACTTTACTGGTTGTACATGCTATTGGTTCTTTTGGCGGTAGGAGGTGGAGATGGGGTATCCACAGGAAAGTGTTGTTTACCCCACTTTTTGTGGCGCCGGTGGGTTCTGTCGCTTGTGTTTTTAATCTGTTGACGCATTGCACGTGATGCTCAATATGTAAAAAATAGCCGAACATAACCGAATGTAGTAGACCGAAGCCCATTTCCTCACAATCAGCTGGAAGTGTTTGCCGTTCGGTTAGGCTCGGCCATATTGTGTAAGTGTTTGTCACATGCGAATTGCATCAGTATTGAAAATAAAAACCAGAAATACAAACGATAAACATACCAGCATAGGCCTACTTAATGTCTGGTTGATAACACTACTCAGTGAATTTTTTGTCTCACATTCCTATCTGCAAAAGGCCCAACCACACGGACAACCGGTGAAGTATTTTATTCAGCATTCTGTCTCAGAGGTCGTGAAAGGAAACCTTCCTGGTCCAAACGCTAATTTCTGTCTAGGGTCTTTAGGCTAGGTTCCACCCTGTTGTTATTATTATGCAATAACTATGGGATTATGCACCTAAAATATATCAAGTGCCTTAGTTTGACCAATATGTTTTTCTGAAAGTCAAAGATGTCCTTTTTCTGAATAAAAATATTTGTTTTGTATTCTAAAGTTATGAGGTCCAAAAGGTACTGTAATGTAGGAATGACCCAGCTAGGAGGACTCCGATACACAGTAGGGTGACACCGATAGATATCTAGAACACTGGGACAGTGTTCTTCACCCCAAAACACTTTGATAATACTTGTATTTCCCTTTTGACAACATTTTAATCGCATAGACAATCAGGGGAAATCCAGAATATCAAAAGTGTCACAGAAGCATGAAGATGGCGTGCTCGGGGGGCCGTTCATGCAGGAACCAATGGACGCTCAAGGGGGGAGGAGGTGGGTTAACGCCCACATGCAGGGATGCCCCGAATGGCAGGTCGCAATCATACACAATTGACTAGTGTGGGCAGACTGGAACATCAACGTCACATAAAAAAAACGACTGATTTCAGCACCCAAAGAACAGCCCGCAATTACACCCGACATTGGTAATTGTATTTGACAGCTCCAGTCCGCCCACAAGCACAGGTCCTTCGTAAATCGTTGAGTTTAGTCGGTTAGTGCAGAGTTAGCTAACTTACATAAGTGTAGGTTGTAAGTTAGTAAGCATCTTATAAGTTAGTTACCTTACACATATATCAAATGACACAGCAAGGCCTGTGAAGGGCAGACAAGCAGGGGTAGGTTGTGTATCTAAGCTAACGTTAGCTTAGCTAAATGTAATGTCAATGTGACAGCTATGCTAACGAGATAGTCAAGCTAGCTAGCTAAACTATGGACCAAACACATTAAATGCATAACGTTACCTGTCATATAATTTGTCCACTTATAGAGAACTCCTTCCATAATGAGCTTGCAGAAATACCACACGATCCACGTCCCCAAAAATCTCGTCACTAGTTAATACTGATATCGTACCAAAGCTAGTAAGCAATTTAGCTTGTCAACTTCATGATGCTAGCTAGCTAAAACCAAACTAAAGATGTATGTTAACCTCAAAGTATATAGTGCCATGTGAATGACTATGCGTCAGCCAACAACACAGTGTGAATTCCGTTCATGTTGTTATCTTGTTGTAATTGAACTGGCGTTGAATAAACAATTGCCAGCGGATTGCTTCTTAGGTAGCTAGCTAGCTATATTTGTAAACAAAAATAACGTCACGTCCGTTTTGAGACTTCAAAATACAAGCTCCCGTTTGATTTAGATGCTTTCTTTACAAGCACAACGTTACACCTCATAATTATCCTACATGGAAGAGAGAAATAGTAATAGCGTCTTTTTGTATGTTTTTTTAATGAACTACGAAAATAAGTTATGTTCTAAACACACGTTTAGATCTTATACGTTTTCTTCTATGCGTTCATTTTCACTTTTTGTGAATTTTGATGAATTTATGTAATAAAAAAAAGCACAAAGGCTTATTCCTTAAAGGTAATGTTAACTGACTAATATTATCTCATACAACAAAAAGTATAACATCTCATAAACTTGTGTCACACTCAGACCTAATTTTCGGCATTTATTCCAAAGGGATGGTTGAACAAACCAGAGGTAACTAATTTCCGGGTTCTAGGACTACAAACTGGCGAGCTCTATAATCGCTGTGATTTCATGCCCCCTGCTTTTGGTGAGATGGGGTAACTGGCAGTTAATCCAAGAAAGAAGACAAGTAGGCTACCAGTCCATTGCAATAAAAACGATTTATTTTAGCTTCCCCTGTAAACTAAAGTGCACTTTAAAATGCTCAATAATATTTATCCATCCAGTTAATTTCTCAGGCTTCGTTTCAACCTTGGCCAAAACTGCGGACCATGCATATTCTTCTCCTGTACCTTCACCCAAACATGCTGGACTGCTCTTCAAGACTGGTTTGCGATTTATTTTTCAAGATATTATATCATATACTGTATATGGTGCTATTATAAAATATTCAAATTCGGAATTTCTAACCAATATAATAAATATTGGCGATTTTTTATCGACAAAGTGACATTTACGAAGACTAACCCCAACTCTGTTTTCCAACATGAATTCCACATTTATACGGAATCCCTTAAATTGCTGAAGAACAAAAAAGTATGTAAACTTCAGACAACTGTTATGGATGCAAATCCGATTTCATGAGAACCCCTGCTACAGTATGTATTGTTGTCGTACTCTTTAATTTTTTTTTAAATTTTATGTATCCTATTATTTTCATTGTAAATCCTGCGCAGGCCTTTGTTTGTATGATATTGTGAAACTATTGTGCCTATTGTTGTAAATGTAATTATTGTGAATATTTTTTTCTTCTTCTTAAAACTTCTCATTTGATTAGAAGACATTACAATTTTACATAAAATAATAATGTTCACAGTTATTGTTTAAATCATCAAATGTAATTATGATTCATAAAAATGAAATATAATAATAACATTTTTTTTGACATAATAAATTACCAGACAGTTATTTGGACTGATTGAAACTAACATCAAAATGTTAATTTCAAGGTCCCTAAAGAAATAAAATAACTTACTACAACAAATTTGAACAGAAAGTTAGCAAAAATAGATACTATTTTGCTACTAAATTCCTGACATTTAATCGTAGTAAAAATGTATCGTCTTAGGTCAGTTAGGATCACCACTTTATTTTAAGAATGTAAAATGCCAGAATAATAGTAGAGAGTGATTTATTTAAGCTTGTATTTCTTTCATCACACTCCCAGTGGGTCAGAATTTGACATACACTCAATTAGTATTTGGTAGCATTGCCTTTAAATTGTTTAACTTGGGTCAAATGTTTCAGGTAGCCTTCTATAAGCTTCCCACAATAAGTTGTGTGAATATTGGCCCATTCCTCCTGACAGAGCTGGTGTAACTGAGTCAGGTTTTTAGGCCTCCTTGCTCGAACACGCTTTTTCAGTTCTGCCCACACATTTTCTATGGGATTGAGGTCAGGGCTTTGTGATGGCCACTCCAATACCTTGACTTTGTTGTCCTTAAGCCATTTTTCCACAACTTTGGAAGTATGCTTGGGGTCATTGTCCATTTGGAAGACCCACTTGCAACCAAGCTTTAACTGATGTCTTGAGATGTTGCTTCAATATTTCCATATCATTTTCTATCCTTGTGATGCCATCTATTTTGTGAAGTGCACCAGTCCCTCCTGCAGCAAAGCACCCCCACAACATTATGCTGCCACCCCCGTGCTTCACTGTTGGGAGGGTGTTCTTCTGCTTGCAAGCATCCCCCTTTTTCCTCCAAACATAACAATGGTCATTATGGCCAAACAATTATATTTTTGTTTCATCAGACCAGAGGATATTTCTCCAAAAAGTATGATCTTTGTCCCCATGTGTAGTTGCAAACCGTAGTCTGGCTTTTTAATGGTGGTTTAGGAGCAGTGGCTTCTTCCTTGCTGAGTGGCCTTTCAGGTTATGTCGATATAGGACTCGTTTTACTGTGGATATAGACACTTTTGTACCTGTTTCCTCCAGCATCTTCACAAGGTCCTTTGCTGTTGTTCTGGGATTGATTTGCACTTTTCTCACCAAAGTACGTTCATCTCTAGGAGACAGAAGACGTCTCCTTCCTGAGCGGTATGACGGCTGCGTGGTCGCATGGTGTTTATACTTGCGTACTATTGTTTGTACAGATGAACTTGGTACCTTCAGGCATTTGGAAATTGCTCCCAAGGATGAACCAGACTTGTGGAGGTCTACAATTTATGTTTTGAGGTCTTGGCTGATTTCTTTTTCCCATGATGTCAAGCAAAGAGGCACTGAGTTTAAAGGTAGGCCTTGAAAGACATCCACAGGTACACCTCCAATTGTCTCGAATGATGTCAATTAGCCTATCAGAAGCTTCTAAAGCCATGACATCGTTTTCTGGAATTTTCAAAGCTGTTTAATTGCACAGTCAACTTAGTGTATGTAAACTTCTGACCCACTGGAATTGTGATACAGTGAATAATATGTGAAATGATCTGTCTGTAAACAATTGTTGGAAAAATTACATGTGTCATGCACAAAGTATATGTACTAACCGACTTGCCAAAGCTATAGTTTGTTAACATGAAATTAGTTGAAAAACGAGTTTTAATGACTCCAGCCTAAGTGTATGTAAACTTCAGACTTCAACTGTTGTAAACAGTGAGTAGCAGCAGGGTAAAAACAAACGGGGGGTGTCAATGCAAATATTTGATTAATTGTTCAGCAGTCTTATGGCTTGGGGGTAGAAGATGTTAAAGAGGCTTTTGGACCTAGACTTGGCGCTCCGGTACCGCTTGCCGTGCGGTAGCAGAGTGAACAGTCTATGACTTGGATGATTGGAGTCTGATATTTTTGGGTCTTCCTCTTACACCACCTAGGATGTAGGTCCTGGATGGCAGGAAGCTTGGCCCCAGTGATGTACTGGGATATTTAAAAAAAAAAAAATTATTTCACCTTTATTTAACCAGGTAGGCTAGTTGAGAACAAGTTCTCATTTGCAACTGCGACCTGGCCAAGATAAAGCGTAGCAATTCGACACATACAACAACACAGAGTTACACATGGAATAAACAAAACATACAGTCAATAATACAGTAGAACAAAAGAAAACAAAAAGTCTATATATAGTGAGTGCAAATGAGGTAAGTTGAGGAAATAAATAGGCCATGGTGGCGAAGTAATTACTATATAGCAAATAAACACTGGAATGGTAGATCGGCAGAAGATGAATGTGCAAGTAGAGATACTGGGGTGCAAAGGAGCAAAATAAATAAATACCAGTATGGTGATGAGGTAGGTAGATAGATGGGCTGTTTACAGATGGGCTATGTACAGGTGCAGTGATCTCTAAGCTGCTCTGACAGGTGGTGCTTAAAGCTAGTGAGGGAGATGTGAGTCTCCAGCTTCGAAGATTTTTGCAATTTGTTCCAGTCATGGGCAGCAGAGAACTGGAAGGAAAGACGACCAAAGGAGGAATTGGCTTTGGGGGTGACCCGTGAGATATACCTGCTGGAGCGCGTGCTACGAGTGGGTGCTGCTATGGTGACCAGTGAGCTGAGATAAGGCGGGGCTTTACCTAGCAGAGACTTGTAGATAACCTGTAGCCAGTGGGTTTGGCAACGAGTATGAAGCGAGGGCCAACCAACGAGAGCGTACAGGTCGCAATGGTGGGTAGTATATGGGGCTTTGGTGACAAAACGGATGGCAATGTGATAGACTGCATCCAGTTTGTTGAGTAGCGTGTTGGAGGCTATTTTATAGATGACATCACCGAAGTCGAGGATCAGTAGGATGGTCAGTTTTACGAGGGTATGTTTGGCAGCATGAGTGAAGGATGCTTTGTTGCGATATAGGAGGCCGATTCTAGATTTAATATTGGATTGGAGATATTTAATGTGAGTCTGGAAGTAGAGTTTACAGTCTAACCAGACACCCAGGTATTTGTAGTTGTCCACGTATTCTAAGTCAGAGCCGTCCAGAGTAGTGATGCTGGACGGGCGAGCAGGTGCGGGCAGTGATCGATTGAATAGCATACATTTAGTTTTACTTGCGTTTAAGAGCAGTTTGAGACCATGGAAGGAGAGTTGTATGGCATTGAAGCTCGTCTGGAGGTTAGTTAACACAGTGTCCAAGGAGGGGCCAGATGTATACAGAATGGTGTCGTCTGCGTAGAGGTGGATCAGAGAATCACCAGCAGCAAGAGCAACATAATTGATATATACAGAAAAGAGAGTCGGCCCGAGAATTGAACCCTTGTGGCACACCCATAGAGACTGTCAGAGGTCCGGACAACGGTTCCTCCGATTTGACACACTGAACTCGATCAGAGAAGTAGTTGGTAAACCAGTGTCGTGGTAACATTTAGGTAACATTTAGGTAACATTTATAAATAAGATGTTTTATTCATTTTATAGCATGCTTATGTGGAAAAAGTTACTTGGGCCCAGAGAGGGGAGAGGTCTGGTTAGTCTTATCTGTGAATGAGTCATATGTTAACTTATATTTTAAACCATGTGAAGGGATGATTGAGGGGGAACCAATTATCTCTTGGCTCCACAATGTCTGTGTGCCAGTCACTGTCTCTCTGTGATCTTGTCCAGGAGGGGGTGTATTTAATATATGCCATTGGAAGAGGTAGTGTTTTTGGTTCTGATTGGTACCAAGAGCGAGATAAGAACATAGTTTAGGAGACCAAAGCTGAACGATAATTTATAGCCAATGCTGTCTGGCTATGTGTGTCTTTGCTATAAAGGATCTCAGTTGCAATGTGTAAGCACTCTCAGAGAATTCATTTATAGACACTGAATTGATCTGAGAGTCACAGGGTTGTGATGGAGCTCATATAATTAAATATGGACTTTATGATAACTCTGTCTTGTGTGTGGTTTGCTTTCTTGTGATTTGGTAATACAGGAAATTTCCACTACACCAGGCGAGGCAATCATTTGAGAAACCAAGGCTGTCGAGTCTGCCAATAAGAATGTTGTGATTGACAGAGTCGAAAGCCTTGGCCAGGTCGATGAATACGGCTGCACAGTAATGTCTCTTATCGATGGTGGTTATGATGTCGTTTAGAACCTTGAGTGTGGCTGAGGTGCACCCATGACCAGCTCTGAAACCAGATTGCATAGCGGAGAAGGTATGGTGGGATTCGAAATGGTCAGTAATCTGTTTGTTAACTTGGCTTTCGAAGACCTTAGAAAGACAGGGTAAGATATATGTCTGTAGCAGTTTGGGTCTAGAGGGTCACCCCCTTTGAAGAGGGGGATTACCGCGGCAGCTTTCCAATCTTTGGGAATCTCAGACGATACGAAAGAGAGGTTGAACAGGCTAGTAATAGGGGTTGCAACAATTTTGGCAGATAATTTTAGAAAGAGAGGGGCCAGATTGTCTAGCCCGGTTGATTTGTAGGGGTCCAGATTTTGCAGCTCTTTCAGAACATCAGCTATCTGGATTTGGGTAAAGGAGAAATGGTGGGGGCTTTGGCGGGTTGCTGTGGAGGGTGCCGGGCAGTTGACCGGGGTAGGGGTAGCCATGTGGAAAGCATGGCCAGCCGTAGAGAAATGCTTCTTGAAATTCTCAATTATAGTGGATTTATCGGTGTTGACAGTGTTTCCTAGCCTCAGAGCAGTGGGCAGCTGGGAGGAGGTGCTCTTATTCTCCATGAACTTTACAGTGTCCCCAAACTTTTTTGAGTTAGTACTACAGGATGCAAATTTCTGTTTGAAAAAGCTTGCCTTAGCTTTTCTAACTGCCTGTGTATATTTGTTCCTAACTTCCCTGAAAAGTTGCATATCACGGGGGCTATTCGATGCTAATGCAGAACCCCACAGGATGTTTTTGTGCTGGTCAAGGGTGGAGTGAACCAAGGACTATATCTATTCCTAGTTCTATTTTTTTGAGAGGGGCATGCTTATTTAAGTTTGTGAGGAAGGCACTTTTAAAGAATAGCCAGGCATCATCTACTGACGGGATGAGGTCAATATCATTCCAGGATACCTGGGCCAGGTCAATTAGAAAGGCCTGCTCGCAGAAGTGTTTCAGGGAGCGTTTGACAGTGATGAGGGGTGGCCGTTTGGTCGCAGACCCATTACGGATGCAGGCAATGAGGCAGTGATCCCTGAGATCTTGATTGAAAACAGCAGAGGTGCATTTGGAGGGCGTGTTAGTTAGGATGACATCTATGAGGGTGCCCGTGTTTACTGATTTGGGGTTGTACCTGGTAGGTTCATTGATAATTTGTGTGAGATTGAGGGCATCAAGCTTGGATTGTAGGTTGGCTGGGGTGTTAAGCATGTCCCAGTTTAGGTCACCTAGCACGAGCTCAGAGGATAGATGGGGGGCAATCAATTCACATATGGTATCGAGGGCACAGCTGGGGCAGAGGGAGGTCTATAGCAAGCGGCAACAGTGAGAGACTTGCTTCTGGAAAGGTTAATTTTTAGAAGTAGAAGCTCAAATTGTTTGGGTACAGACTTAGATAGTAATACAGAACTCTGCAGGCTATCTTTGCAGTAGATTGCAACACCTCCCTCTTTGGCAGTTCTATCTTGGCGGAAAACGTTATAGTTAGCGATGGAGATTTCAGGGTTTTTGGTGGTTTTCCTAAGCCAGGATTCAGACACGGCTAAGACATCTGGGTTGGCAGAGTGTGCTAAAGCAGTGAGTAAAACAAACATAGCAAGCAGTTAGCAGACCGGGCAGGCAAGCTAGCAGTTAGCAGACCGGGTTAGCAAGCAGATAGCAGGGACTAGCAAGTTAGCCTTTGGGGGACGTCGCAATGGGGGTAAGTCTGTTTTTGCCTCTTCGTGCTGTGACGTCGATAGACAAGTCGTGGAATTAGTAGGGTTCCAAGTAGCTCTAGGTATCTAGCAGGCCTAGCTGGTTAGCAGAATGGGTCTTCAGCTGGCGTCGCGCCTGAGGGGCCTGTTGGAGTCCTTGGGCAGATTATGTCGGTATTCCAGTCGTAGGGGATCTGCCAGGTTCCGTGCCCCATACCAGCTATAGAAGGGTTCCGGATATTGTAGCCCAGTAATATGCTTCGGTGGTATTACAGGAGCCCTGGCTGAGCTAGCTTCAAGCTAATCGGTGCTTGCTCTGGGATGGAAACGCTAGCCAGGAGTAGTCATCCGGGATTTCGGTTAGCTAGTTGTGAAGATCCAGATGAAAATGTTCAGTTTGCGGTAGGAATCCGGGCATAAAAATAATAGGTCCGTTATGCTCTGGTTAGAGTCACGTTGTTTGAACTGGCGAGAGCTTTCCGAGCTGAAGGTTAGCTGATGACCGCTGGCAATGGTTTGCTGACTGATAGCTGGTAGTTAGCTGGCTAGCTTCAGTTGAGGGATTCCAGATCCGAAGTAATTATAAATACTTTTGGGAAAAAAGCAGATCCACGCCACATTGGCTGAGGCGGGTTGCAGGAGAGTATTTAGAAGTTGAGGTTTAGCAAAATATTTTAAAAGATTTGCGAAGAAAAAGATGTAAAACGATATATACAAGGGACGACAGGACAAAGATGTCTGACTGCTACGCCATCTTGGATCAATACGCACTACCCTTTGTAGCGCCTAACGGTCGGATGACCAGCTGGTGCCATACTAGGTGGTAATGCAACATGTCAGGATGCTCTCGATGGTGCAGCTGATGAACTTTAAAAAAAAATGTACATTTTACCCCGTTTTCTCCCCAATTTTGTGGTATCCAATTGTTTAGTAGCGACTATCTTGTCTCATCGCTACAACTCCCGTACGTGCTCGGGAGAGATAAAGGTTGAAAGTAATGCGTCCTCCGACACACAACCCAACCAAGCCGCACTGCTTCTTAACACAGGGCGCATCCAACCCGGAAGCAAGCCGCATCAATGTGTCGGAGGAAACACTGTGCACCTGGCAACCTTGGTTAGCGTGCACTGCGCCCTGCCCGCCACAGGAGTCGCTGGTGCGCGATGAGACAAGGATATCCCTACCGGCCATCCCCTCCCTAACCCAGGCAACGCTAGGCCAATTGTGCGTCGCCCCACGGACCTCCTGGTCGCGGCCGGTTACGACAGAGCCTGGGTGCAAACCCAGAGTCTCTGGTGGCACAGCTGGCGCTGCAGTACAGCGCCCTTAACCACTGCGCCACCCGGGAGGCCGCTGATGAACTTTTTGAGGATCTGGGGACCCATGCCAAATCTTCTTAGTCTCCTGAGGGAGAAAAGGTGTTGTCGTACCATCTTCACAACATTCTTGGTGAGTTTGGACCATGATAGTTTGTTGATGATGTCGACATTAAGGAACTTGAAACTCTCGACCGCTCCACTACAGCCCTGTCGATGTGAATGAAGGGCATGTTCGGCCTTCCTTTTCCTGTAGTCCATGATCATCTCCTTTGTCTTACTCACGTTGAGGGAGAGGTTGTTGTCCTGGCACCACACAGCCAGGTCTCTGATCTCCTCCCTATAGGCTGTCTCATCATTGATCATTGGCAGATGTGTTGTTGCCTACCCTTACCACCTGGGGGAGTCCCGTATGGAAGTCCAGGATTCAGTTGCAGAGGGAGGTGTTTAGTCCCAGGGTCCTTAGCTTAGTGATGAGCTTTGTGGGCACTATGGTGTTGAACGCTGAGCTGTAGTCAAAGAACAGCATTGTCACATAGGTGTTCCTTTTGTCCAGGTGGGAAAGAACAGTGTAGAGTGCGATTGAGATTGTGCCATCTGTGGATCTATTGGTGCGGTATACAAATTGGAGTAGGTCTAGGGTTTCCGGGATGATGGTGTTGATGTGAGCCTTGTCTAGCCTTTCAAAACACTTCATGCCTACGGGGCGGTAGTTATTTAGGCAGGTTACATTCGCTTTCTTGGGCACAGGGACTATGGTGGTCTGCTTGAAACAGGTAGGTATTACAGACTCGGTCAGGGATTGAAAATGTCAGTGAAGACACTTGCCAGTTGGTCCGCGCATGCTCTGAGTACACATACTGATAATCCTTCTGGCCCCGCGGCCTTGTGAATGTTGACCTGTTCAATGGTCTTGCTCACATCGGCTACGGAGAGCGTGATTACATAGTCATCTGGCACAGTTGGTGCTGTCATGCATGCTTCAGTGTTGCTTGCCTCGAAGCAAGCATAAAAGTAGCTCGCAGATGGGTTTTCCTTTGTAGTCTGTAATAGTTTTCATAGCGGGATTTCTTATAAGTGTCCGGATTAGTGTCCCTCTCCTTGAAAGCAGCAGCTCTAGCCTTTAGCTTGGTGCGATTTTGCCTGTAATTCATTGCTTCTGGTTGGGATATGTACGTACGGTCACTGTGGGGACGACGTCGTCGATGCACTTATTGATGTAGCCGGTGACTGAGTTGGTATACTCCTCAATGCCATTGGATGAATCCCGGAACTTATTCCAGTCTGTGCTAGCAAAGCAGTACTGTAGCGTAGCATCTGTGTCATCTGACCACTTCCATATTGAGCGAGTCACTCGTACTTCCTGCTTTAGTTTTTGCTTGTAAGCAGGAATCAGGAGGATTCGGCGTGCAAGGCAGAGCTTTGTATGCGTCTCTGTGTGTGGAGTAAAGGTGGTCAACTTTGTTCCCCTCTGGTTGTTCATGACATGCTAGTAGAAATTTGGTAAAACAGATTTAATGATGCAGTCAACTCCATGCTTGAAAATATGAAGAGTGGTACTCAGTGATGCGTTGTGTTTACACATTTTTTTGCAGTTTTACTTTTAGTGTCTTACTGCAAACAGGATGTATATTTTGGAATATTTTAATTCTGCACAGACTTCAGTCTTTTCATTCTGTCATTTAGGTTAGAATTGTGGAGGGACTACAATGTTGTTGATTCATTCTCAGTTTTCTCCTATCACAGCCATTGAACTATTTTAAAGTCACCATTGGCCACATGGATTCCCTGAGCTGTTTCCTTCCTCTCTGGCGACTGAGTAAGTAAGGATGCCTGTATCTTTGTAGTGACTGGGTGTATGGATACACCATCCAAAGTGTAATTAGTAATTTCATTTTTACACATCTACCAATAGGTGCTATTCTTTGCAAGGCACTGGAAAGCCTCCCTGGTCTTTCTGTTTTTATTTTATTTTTTACCCATCTACCAATAGGTGCCCTTCTTTGTGAGGCCTTGACAAAACTTCTTCTTGGTGTTTGTGGTTCAATCTGTGTTTGAAATTCACTGCTCGACTGAGGGACATTACAGATGTGTGGGATACAGAGATAAGGTAGTCATTCAAAAATCATGTTAACCACTATTATTGCACACAGAGTGAGTCCATGCAACTTATTATATGACTGGTATTTTTTACTCCTGAAGTTATTTAGGCTTTCCATAAGAATGGGTTGAATACTTATTGATTCAAGACATTTCAGCTTCTCATTTTTTTATTCATTTGTAAAAAAAATTTTTAGAAAAACATAAATCCACGTTGATATTATGAGCTATTGTGTAACCCAAAATCTAACCCTAATTCTCAATTTGATCAAATTTAAAATTCAGGCTTCAACACAACTAAATGTGGAAAAAGTCAAGGGTTGTGGAGACTCTCTAAAGACACTGCATAGCCTGATTCAACAAAGGGACAGAAGAAGCAGTAGCAATGAAGTAGAAAATGGAGGGAGGAGGCTCGCGGACTGGTCATACCTCAGGAAGTGTCTGTATATGGTGGTTGGAAGAGTGCGCTTGTTTGAAATGGAAAAGCTTCTCGGTAGCTATTGACAAAGAAGAACATCAAGACAAAGTAGCTGCTTTAGAAGTGGGAAGCACTGTTGAGCGCTACATCCTGAGGGGTTTGTGCTGATTGAGATTGTGACAGCCGGTTAAATGATGTCCCTTGAGAGGGCAAGAACAAGATGTCAGGATGTATGTCAGGAGAAGTGCAGTATTATCATAAGTAGATGTATACTTGGAATACGGAGGAGGAATGGAGGGAAAAAGAGGCAAAGGAGTTCGAAGAGAGAGAGGGAGGAAGAGGTTGAGCCTGAGTAGGTTAAACATGGTGGGGAAAAGGAGATTATTTGTTAAAGAAGAATGATAGAAAGTGTAAGCAGAGTCGGCTGTACGTCAGATCGAAGACAGGAGGAGAAATGGAAGTGAACGAGGGAAAAGTATTGGGAGGTGGTAGGTCTGGTGAAGTTCTCAGAGCCCAGAATAAAGTTGAGTCTTTGACAGTAGGAGTGAAAAGTGGACCCTTGCCTTTTGGCTGATCCATTTGTGGTTTCAGGGTGGGTGAAAACAGAGGTGGGTGCTGTGGAATCGGTGAAGGTAACCAGAAGTGGCCTTGTGATAATTGCTTGGGTTTCTGCTTGTCAGAGGAAGCAGGTGCTCCGTGTTAAACGAATGGGGACAAGAGATGTGAATTATTTTGCTCTCAAGGAAATGGTGCCATTGAGAGGAGTCTTTACTGGGGTAGCGGTAAATGTGAAAGTTGACCAACGGAAGGGGAAGATTAATGGTGTTTGTGATGCTCGTCCTTTGGTGCGATGCAGACAGGGTGGCGTGAGTGGTGAAACGGAAGAGTTGTTGTCTGTCCTTTTGCATTTTGAAGTTGACACTGCCTAACAAAGTGCTGTTAGGATAATAAATTATCCCGTATGAGCTTTGTGCCAAATACATTAAGTTGTTATAGGTGTCAAGCTTA
This sequence comes from Oncorhynchus mykiss, assembly GCF_057628025.1. Lineage (NCBI taxonomy): Eukaryota > Metazoa > Chordata > Actinopteri > Salmoniformes > Salmonidae > Oncorhynchus > Oncorhynchus mykiss. Next base: position 22,770,292 of record NC_143028.1, on the reverse strand, counting down.
TGGGCATGTTGCAGCGGTGTGTAGGAGGGAGGTTCCTAGGTGTGAGAAATGTGCAGAAGGGCATGAGAGAAAGGAATGTGTAGCATTGGGGAAAATAGTGGTATGTGTTAATTGTAGGGGTGCCCATGGGGCTGTGGATCAGAAATGTCCGGTGTAAGAGCGGCAGATTGAGGTTTCCAGGTTTAGAGTAGTGCAGAAGTTGTTGTATGCTGAAGCAATGAAGAAAGTAGAGGAAGATGGATCAAGGAGGAGGGATCCTGAGAGGAGTGGTGTGAATAGTACATCTGTACAAGGATAGGCCAACAAGTGATATGTTTCAGTAAGATTGGATTTTTAGCATTTATAGCAATGGTTATCAACTGTACTGCAGGGATAGAATGTAAGTCGCAGAAAATTTAGGTTGTGGTGGCAGCTGCAGAGAGGTATTTGGATGTGCAAGACTGGACTTCAGAAGAGTTACAAGGTATGTTAAGTGGTGGTATCCCATCCTTTCAAGCTGTTGGCCTGAGGTAGAACTAAATTGATTTAAACAGTTGAGTAGGATGGTGAGTTTTTAGTGAGGGTAGGGTATTTATTTATTTATTCTTATTTATTTTTTAATTCTCAAGCAAAGTCTAAGGGAGTTATATTCCAGTCTAGTAGGTGGCGGTAATGCAACATTTATTGGATGCCAACCGCCGTTAAACCTCATCGACAAAGAAGAAGATTTAACAAAGGACTCCATGACGGGTCTTGATAGAACCAAGCAGCCAAGAAGAAAAAAAACAGTCCGTGTTTTGCGATTCGCGCCAAGTTGAAAGCGCGAGCTCTCATCTCTTCCTTTCCTTTGTGTATGTTCCTGTAGGGGCGTGCGAAGCGGGTTAAATTCTTGGCGACTAAGGCAACTTGATACGGCTACTTTTCTCCCAAACATCTGTACACACCGTATGCAACCATGTCCGTCAGCGTAGAGTCTGGATTTTCAAACGACGAGGTGCTGAACATTCGTTACCCTCTCCACCGGGCGTGCAGGGATGGAGACGTTGTTGCTTTGTGTTCGCTTCTTCAGTGCACCACAAACCAAGCAGACCTCATCACGGAAGACTCCGTCTATGGCTGGAGTCCCATTCATTGGGCAGCACATTTTGGAAAGGTAGCTTGCAAACATTCTAAAACCAATAGAGAGATTATTAATATTGTCACATTGTTAGCAGGCGTAAATCTAGCAAGAAATGCTATTATCATTTTCGAAAGAAGATTTTCCGATTTGTGATGCTAATCCGATACATTGATACTTAAATAAATGGTATGTATATTTGTATCTAAAACGTTCCAATGTAGCAAGCTGTCTAGCTGAACAGCGATTTACGTCATTTGTCTCAACAGTCATAAGAATGTTTTCTAATATTTTCTAATTGTTAGGTGTTTGTTCATCTCCATAATGTGAAATCAAATGTTATCACCTAATGTCGTGAAACGTGCGTGCATTCACACCTGAAAGCAAAGATTGTGTGAATGTACAGCTATGTAATATCGACATTGATTGTCCTAATAGTGCATTCGGGCTGCTGTTGAAGCCTTAGTTGTCAGTATTTCAGTTGGGCCATAGCGCTAACGTTAGTCTTCCCGAGAAAGTAGCTAGTCTTCCCGAGAAAGTAGCTAGTCTTCCCTTCCTGTCAGTTTATTTCAGGAAATGTCCAATATTTTATAAAGCACTGCATCGTTTTCTATTGGCTGTGCATGGGCCAATGGCAAACAACCCGCCAACAATATCTACAGTTGAAACAACTTGCACGTACCTGCTCTGCATACTGTGCTGTGCTCATGGAACAAACCATTTTCTCAAAAGTCTTCCATGACTGTGGCATTGCTTTATTCAAACTTTGTTTTACAAGTATATCCCATTAAAAAATTACGTAACCCCCCCAAAAAATATATATTTCGAACTTTTGACTTGTTTAATTGAAATGTACTGACAGGCTCCCAACTGAGAGCACTGGTACTCACAACTTTAAGAAGTTAAGAACGCAACATTACATTTAGGAGCATCAGAATTGTTTTATTTGTATCGGTTGAATTCTAGCTACTTCTGAAGCACATGCTGTGCCCAAGATAAACAATATTTAACTGTGTAAAAGCTACAATTTTTTAAAATTAAACAGTAATGTGTAATATGAGGTTTCAACATGTAAAATCAAAATTTTTCTATTGCAATACATTCTAGAACATTTACACGGTGTCTGTAAGAAGTCAAGTTTCTGATGACAACATGCTAGAGATCTGTCATTCATATATTGCTATGGTCATAGATCTCCTGAAGAAGCTTTTCCTTTTTTTTTGTGCCCCCAAATGTAGGGATATACTGGTAATGTTACCAGGTTGTTAACTAGCTAATGAGGTCACAAACATGACTGAACAATGTGTAAAACAAATGGTTAAACTTGCCCGTAATTAGCTTTAGAACAACCTGTGACATGGTTTATGAATAAAGGGGTTTGTTTTTCTGGCCGGGTTACCCCAGTGGGAAGAATTTGAGCCGGGTGTAATGTGATTACATTTGTTTTAGAACCGGGCTGCCTCCTGGGGGTGAGCCAGGTGCCACGCTCTGGCCTATGGTGTCTGCTCAAAACTCTGCTCAAAACAAAAGGGAATAATTACAGTGGTTTAAAAATACTTAAATGATACTTAAGTTGTTTTTTGGGGTATCTGTACTTTACTATTTATATTTGACAACTTACTTCTACATTCCTAAAGAAAATAATGTTTTTTACTCCATACATTTTCCCTGACACCCAAAAGTACTCATTACATTTTGAATGCTTAGCAGGACATGAATGCTCTTATTTGTTAAACTTATCTATAGATCATCCCTGGTATAACCTACTGAATCTGATCTGGTGGACTCACTAAACACACATGCTTAGTTTGTAAATTATGTTGGCGTGTGCCCCTGGCTATCGGCAAAAAAATCAAATTAAGGTGCCGTCTGGTTTGCTTAATATGAGGAACTTTAAATTTTATACTTTTACTACTGACAAAGTATATTTTCACAATTACATTTAGACTTTTACTCAAGTAGTATTTTACTGGGTGACATAATTGAGCAATTTTCTAATTAAGTTCTCTTTACTTTTACTCAACTATGACGATTGGGTGCTTTTTCCACCACTGCGTAATTAAGTGATGAGTAGGATTCTGTTTTCATATGGAAAAGTGATTCATTTTGAAAAAATCGCTGTATCGGCCATTCCAATCATAACTAGTTTTGAAGTTTCAAACATTTATTTAATGGACAATAGATGCATGTTCGTGGACGATGCACCATGCTGCCTTGTTGATAACATGACCGAGCGGTGCAGATTTCTGTTTGATTTGTGAATGGCGCTCCTCCCTCCCTGCTTTCGCTCAGTGGCGTGACGGGCCATTGCTTGGTTCAACCTGGGCCAGCGTAATAGAGCTCCCTCAATATAAAATACATGCCCACAATCCTCGACAGGAAGAAAAAAATATTGCGCTGGTGATATGAGTCAGATCTTTTTAAAGAGATGGTTAGGGATTTTGGCAAGGAGGGCCTTTATCTACTTTCCCAGAGTCAGATGAACTTGTGGCTACCATTTTTATGTCTGTTTCCAGTATGAAGGAAGGTAGAGGTCGTTTTGTGAGCATTGGCTAGCGTTAGCATTGGCTAGTGCAATGACTGGAAGTCTATCTGCTAGCATGCAAAACTACCTCTAACTTCCTTCATACTGGACATAGAGACAAAAATGGTATCCACAAGGTCATCGGACTCTAAGGAAGTAAAGGGCCTAATTGCCAAAATCCTCAAAGTACAGTGCCTTGGGAAAGTATTCAGACCCCTTGACTTTTTCCACATTTTTATTATGTTAGCCTTATTCTAAAATTGATTAAATTTAATTTTTCATTCTACACAATGCCCCATAATGACAAAGCGAAAACAGATAAAAAAAATACGTTTTCCCAATCTATTAAACATAAACATAAATACCTTACATAACTATTCCGACCCTTTGCTAGGACACTCGAAATTGAGCTCAGGTGCATACTGTTTCCCCTGATCATCCTTGATTTTTCTACAACTTGATTGGAGTCCACCTGTGCTAAATTCAATTAATTGGACATGATTTGGACAGGCACACACCTGTCTATATAAGGTCCCACAGTTGACAGTGCACGTCAGAGCAAAAACCAAGCCATAAGGTCGAAGGAATTGTCTGTTGAGCTCAGAGACAGGATTGTGTCAAGGCACAGATCTGGGGAAGGGTACCAAAACTTTTCTGCAGCATTGAAGGTCTCCAAGAATACAGTGGCCTCCATCATTCTTAAATGGAAGAAGTTTGGAAACACCAAGACTCTTCCTAGAGAAGGCCGCCCGGCCAAACTGAGCAATCGGAGGAGGGCTTTGCTCAGGGAGGTGACTAAGAACCCGATGGTCACTGACAGAGCTCCAGAGTTCTTCTGTGGAGATGGTTGTCCTTCTGGAAGGTTCTCATCTCTGCAGCACTCCACCAATCAGGCCTTTATGGTAGAGTGGCCAGAAGGAAGCCACTCCTCAGTAAAAGGCACATGACAGCCCGCTTGGAGTTTGCCAAAAGGAACCTAAAGACACTCAGACCATGAGAAACATGATTATCTGGTGTGATGAAACCAAGATTGATCTCTTTGGCCTGAATGCCAAGTGTCACAGCTGGAGGAAACCTGGCACAATCCCTACAGTGAAGCATGGTCGTGGCAGCATCATGCTGTCGTGTTGTTTTTTACCGGCAGGGAATGGGAGACTAGTCAGGGATCAAGTGAAAGCTGAACAGAGCAATGTACAGAGAGATCCTTGATGAAAACCTGCTCCAGAGTGAAGGTTCATCTTCCAACAGAACTACGACCCTAAGCACACAGCCAAGACAACGCAAGAGTGGCTTTGGGACACGTCTCTGAATGTCCTTGAGTGCCCCAGCCGGAGCCCGGACTTGAATCCAATTGAACATCTCTGGAGAGACTTGAAAATAGCTGTGCAGCGACACTTCCCATCCAAACTGACAGAGTTTGAGAGGATCTGCAGAGAAGAATGGGAGAAACTCTCCAAATACAGGTGTGCCAAGCTTGTGGCGTCATACCCAAGAAGACTCGAGGCTGTAATTGCTGCCAAAGGTGCTTCAAAGTACTGAACACTTACATAAATGTGAGGTTTCGGTTTTTTATTTTAATAAATTAGCGAACATTTCGAAAAACTGGTTTTACCTCATCATTATGGGGTGTTGTGTGTCAATTGATAGAACAATTTAATACATTTTAGAATAAGGCTGTAACAGAATGTGGAAAAAGTCAAGGGATCTGAATTCTTTCCGAATACATTATGTGTATTTTGTCGCATATGCGACCAAATTGGTCACACTAGAGCTCTGTGTGTGTCACTGGCAAGGTTACCCTGAGTGAGGTGGTTTGGAGAAAGTTCCACAGATGTTGGAGAAGGAACAGGAGGAAAGGAATGAGGCAGTTATTAGTTACTATTGTGCCCAAAGCCGAAACAACAACATTAAACAGCAGCGTTCTCTGCCCCATATCCACAGCATGGCCATCCGGACTATCATATCTGCATTTTATCTTAATCATATTGTCACTTCTCAATCTAGAGATGCACATTTGACAGGAGGGAGAGAGATTGTTTAGTTAAGCCAATCAGGCATACACATTTTGAACAGCTGCTTGGATCATGTTTTTAAACTACATGTACTGTATTTACTAAGCCCTGTCTTGAAGTGGGACTTCAGTACAATATCAACTATGACTCATGGCCTGGTCTTTGTTGCAGAGCTATTAGGCTACAGGTCCTCCCAGACAACATTATTTGATATGGTGGGGTTAGTGTGTCTTTGTTTGCCAGGAAAACTGCAGTGTGTCCCGCCAAAACTGCTTAGGCTGGGTGTGCCCACTCTTCCCACACAGAGGCTGGCCTGAACATAAGTCAGTGGGAGTGACTGCAGTTGAAGCCCCTATACTGTGACCATATATGGGCTTAGGTGTCCTCTTCTGTACAAGAAGCTCAATACAGGGGGAAAAAAGGACACCAACAAGATTAGGGTTGGGATAATGCCAGTATCGCGATACTCATTACTATCGCGGCAAGGAAACAAAACACGTAGTGTATTGAACTGCTTTAGGAAAACAGCCCTAATGTTGGAAACAAACAATTTATGTTGTCATCCAGAGTCACATTTTCTAAGCTATAGCACACTATTTGACACAGCAGTTTTTTAAAGGACTGAATCAATCAAATGTATTTATAAAGCCCTTCTTACATCAGCTGATGTCACAAAGTGCTGTACAGAAACCCAGCCTAAAACCCCAAACAGCAAGCAATGCAGGTGTAAAAGCACGGAAGAGTTTGCTCTTCATATGTTCATTTTTTGGCATGAAAACAATATTGCGATACTGGTATTGTCCAGGCCCTAATAAAGATGCCACTGGTTGGTTAGTGTGCCTTTGGGGTTTACCTCAAACAAACACACTTTCCTTGCTGTGGTTTGGTTTCTGTAATGACATAGAGCTTTGAATACAACAGTCTGTAGTGACAATCTCACTGTGATTTGCGTAATGGCTGTGTGTCTTGTCAATCATTAACTCTGCCCTCAACAGAAAAGCTTTTGTGATTGGTTGTTGACTCACTCTCACTTTCTTTACAGTTGGAGTGTGTAATGTGCCTGGTGCAGGTGGGCTGCAAGGTGAACGCCATGACGACGAGGTTTGCCCAGACGCCCGCACACATTGCTGCTTTTGGAGGCCACCCAGAGTGTGTGCTGTGGCTGTTGCAGGCAGGGGCCGACATCAACAGACAGGTGAGTCTCAGTCTTACAGGTTACAAGACAATGGCACTTATGACTGGATAGACCAAATAACAAGACAGACTACAAGTACTTTCCCTGTTTGCAAAAGTGAGTCAAACCTATGTTGTCTATCTTTTCCATGCGGCCCACGTAGGCCAGAATTATCCTACTATCTAGGGATCAGGCTTTCTGGGAGACAGAGCTATAGTTCATGCTGTGTGTCGGTTTATCTGAGACTGTCTCTTCACGTCACACCAGACTGTTTGACTAGAGACTATGTATGGCCTCTGAGTCACAGCATAGAGCCAACAGGCAGGCAGCCGTGTCATGACCACAGGTTAAATAGGGTCTGCCCCGGCCTGCCAGTGCTACTGTTTGTCTGTGACTACCTTTTTTTTAAAAGCACCTAAAGGAAGCAGCCAGGGAAGCTCTGCTCGGGAATTCAGATTAGGAGGTCATGATTGCATAACACTCTACTGCTTCATCCTTTCCACCTGGCTCTCTCCACTGTGACATTTAGAGGTTTTATGGGTCAAGTTCAGCAGTCTGATCCAATGTAATGGGGGTAAGTAGGAGAAGATTGTGATGCCTCAGAGCTATGGGGGAGCATCGCTACACTGGCCTGCAACAAACATACACACAAATAAATAGTAGGGATGTACATCGTTCCCTTTTAAGACGATTTGATACGCTTCTGGATACATGGCTCCGAAACAATTCAGGAACGGTAAGTTTTAGTTTGAAACGATTCGGTACGATTCCGTTTACTGCGATATGATTCGATGCACTAATATTTGTTACATAAACGCATTCATTTTCCATTCGATGAATACTGAATATACCAAACATTAGGAAAACCTTCCTACTATTGAGTTGTGCACCCTCCCCCCTCTCTTTGCCCTCAGAACAGCCTCAACACGTCAGGGCATCGACTCTACAGGGTGTCGAAAGCTGGCCCATGTTGTCTCCAAAGCTTCCCACAGTTGTGTCAAGTTGGCTGGATGTCCTTTGGGAGGTGGACCATTTTTGATACACACAGGAACCTGTTGAGTGTGAAAAACCCAGCAAGTGAATCCTGTCCTAGTTATGAAATGATCAACTTTACCCTGTGTATCTAAAAATGACCATGGCAACACAACCCAGCACAGAAGTGGCACAAAGACAATCATTGAGCAATACGGGGTGCCAAATTCATGCAGCTAAATACACCCTGATTGTTTAAAGCAAAACTACCAGAACTATTGGTGAACCTATAAAACAATATAACAATGAAAATAAAATAAAAACTATTGTAAGCCCCCCTGTTCAGCAGGTATAGCCAGCTGAGAGTTGTCTCCAGTAGCTTACTTTTATTATGCTAAAACAATTTCACAGCGCATAGACAACAACCACCTAGCAAATTACATAGGGTGTCACTCAACTAATAAAGCCTAATATCTAGCCATTTTTGTGTTTGAATGTTGAAGGTGCCACCCAGATGTGCAAGATCAGGAACAGGCCATGTACTTCACATTGGTTAGCTCGCTAAGCTGGGCACAGTTTGACTAGGCTAATGATATTCCCTGGGGTTGTTCGGTATGCAAAATGACTTGTAGATCAATGACTGTTAACACAGTAACATGCTTAGTTTGGCACTGAAGGTGGAAAACGCATCAGTTGTCACAAAAGATTAGGTATTTACGGAAGGTAGAAAAAGTAATGAGCAACAGTTGTTGATTTTTGGACCACCGCAAGCTTAATTTGGATCAGTTTGGGGTCCGCCGAACCATGCAATCATATCTTAAACATTTGAATCGGGGACAGATGCATATCAGTGAATGTTACATCCCTAATACATACACACAGAGCCCCTTATCCCTTCACCACCCTTAACTGTTCACTAACAGTGAAATTGTGCAGCCTGACTTACATTCTGGCTGCTTGGAGCAGAACGGGATGGTAGCTGGAGGGCGGATTTGCTGGCTAGAGTGCAATGTGTCAGTTCTCCTTGGCTCGAGGGGGTGCCGGAGAGCTGGGTGAGGAGTTCAGCGGCTGTCTCCAGTGCTCACTGTCTCTGTTGGCAGCAGACACCTTTTCACAGCCTCTCTCTGTGATTAGTCTCTCTGGAGGACTGTTGCTGCTGTGCTCAACTGTTGGAGCATGCCACACAGATAATGGCCCCTTTCAGCAGACACTTAGAGCCTTATTTATGAGTGGCCAATATCAACATAAGCGGCAGGTGGTTAATAGCCTAGTGGTTAAGAGCGTTGGTCGCTGGCTTGAATCCCTGAGCCGACGAGGTGAAAAATCTGTGAATGTGCCCTTGAACAAGGTACTTAATCCTAATTCCCTTCTGTAAGTCGTCTGCTAAATTACTAAAATGTAATAACAATGCCTTGTATATTGTATATATTATAATGTTTTTCCATTCTCCCTATTATACTGGTTGAGCATGATTATGATTCTCTATCTCTTTGTATAGTGATATGTTTTTCCCTTGTCTTGTTCCAGGACTATGTAGGTGAGACCCCTATCCACAAGGCAGCCCGGGCTGGTAGTATGGAGTGTGTCAACGCCCTCTTGATACAGGGTGCTAAACCGGAGTAAGTCCCCCACTTCACTGTGCCCGTTTACACCAAACTGTACCACACAATACTTTGTTACCACAGCAACAACATTATTGTTGAAAGGGGAACTCCACCAGATGGCCTCCATTCTGCCCCCCCCCCCCCCCCCCCCCAATTTAGCTGCGTGAATTTGGCACCCCGTATTGCTCAATGATTGTCTTTGTGCCACTTCTGTGCTGGGTTGTGTTGTAGAAAATGTTTGTGCCAGTAGGGTGTCTTTACAAGCATGCTTGCTCAAACAAATTATTTTCTGAACCAAATCAGTACAAACATGGCAGAAACTAATGATAAATCTGGTCATTTCTGAGTGACCTACTTCTCTTTTTGAATGTAATCACTAATTGACACAATTGTCACAGCGCAGGTGCCAGATGGCTCTGTAATGAAAGGCCTGAACAGGCTGATGATTCGTTCGGGGTGCTTCTGCAGCAAATGGAGCTTTGTAAGGATTTGGCTGTTAGGCTGCTCCATAAGCTCATTTGCATTTCGGTGGGTGACATCCAAATCCTCTGTGTCCATAAGGTGACTCATGATAAAGCCCCTTTCCCGAGGGGTTGATGAGGAAGTTGTTTCTGTGTGATTTATTGAAAAACAGCTTAGTTGGTGATGGCAGTGCCAATTAGTCAGTTCCCAACCTTCTCAGGAATACTCTCCCTCGCTGCACTGTATCATTACCATGTGCCATCCACTTCAACCACTCCAAATTATGGTCTTGAATTAAAATCTGCCACCACAACCACACTCATACTTATTGTAGTTGACTTTTTGTCCCAGTTGTCTACTGCCGTTTGTGCGATACAAATGGCATTTGGAGAATGTTTGTTGGTGGCGTTCCTCATCAATAAGTATGCTGCTGTAGTGGTTATTTCAATGTTTTCGTTTCATTGTCTTTTATAACTCGGTAATGTTAAATAATGTAAGGTTATGCTAACTGAATGCCTTTAAAATGTCTGATGTAAATATATACTAGAAATATACTATTTAGAGTTAATGTACTTCTCTTAGCAGGGCATAGGGCAAATGCACATTTCCTCCTGGCTTATACGGAGTCTGGATTTCTCTCTCTCCTTGCTAGTGCCATCTAATAATTATCTCACCATGTGAGGGATGTGACAACAGAACTATAGCATATACAGTGCCTTGCGAAAGTATTCGGCCCCCTTGAACTTTGCGACCTTTTGCCACATTTCAGGCTTCAAACATAAAGATATAAAACTGTATTTTTTTGTGAAGAATCAACAACAAGTGGGACACAATCATGAAGTGGAACGACATTTATTGGATATTTCAAAATTTTTTAACAAATCAACAACTGAAAAATTGGGCGTGCAAAATAATTCAGCCCCTTTACTTTCAATGCAGCAAACTCTCTCCAGAAGTTCAGTGAGGATCTCTGAAGGATCCAATGTTGACCTAAATGACTAATGATGATAAATACGATCCACCTGTGTGTAATCAAGTCTCCGTATAAATGCACCTGCACTGTAATAGTCTCAGAGGTCCGTTAAAAGCGCAGAGAGCTTGATGAAGAACAAGGAACACACCAGGCAGGTCCGAGATACTGTTGTGAAGAAGTTTAAAGCCGCATTTGGATACAAAAAGATTTCCCAAGCTTTAAACATCTCAAGGAGCACTGTGCAAGCGATAATATTGAAATGGAAGGAGTATCAGACCACTGCAAATCTACCAAGACCTGGCCGTCCCTCAACTTTCAGCCCATACAAGGAGAAGACTGATCAGAGATGCAGCCAAGAGGCCCATGATCACTCTGGATGAACTGCAGAGATCTACAGCTGAGGTGGGAGACTCTGTCCATAGGACAACAATCAGTCGTATATTGCACAAATCTGGCCTTTATGGAAGAGTGGCAAGAAGAAAGCCATTTCTTAAAGATATCCATAAAAAGTGTTGTTTAAAGTTTGCCACAAGCCACCTGGGAGACACACCAAACATGTGGAAGAAGGTGCTCTGGTCAGATGAAACCAAAATTGAACTTTTTGGCAACAATGCAAAACGTTATGTTTGGCGTAAAAGCAACACAGCTCATCACCCTGAACACACCATCCCCACTGTTAAACATGGTGGTGGCAGCATCATGGTTTGGGCCTGCTTTTCTTCATCAGGGGCAGGGAAGATGGTTAAAATTGATGGGAAGATGGATGGAGCCAAATACAGGACCATTCTGGAAGAAAACCTGATGGAGTCTGCAAAAGACCTGAGACTGGGACGGAGATTTGTCTTCCAACAAGACAATGATCCAAAACATAAAGCAAAATCTACAATGGAATGGTTCAAAAATAAACATATCCAGGTGTTAGAATGGCCAAGTCAAAGTCCAGACCTGAATCCAATCGAGAATCTGTGGAAAGAACTGAAAACTGCTGTTCACAAATGCTCTCTATCCAACCTCACTGAGCTCGAGCTGTTTTGCATGGAGGAATGGGAAAAAATTTCAGTCTCTCGATGTGCAAAACTGATAGAGACATACCCCAAGCGACTTACAGCTGTAATCGCAGCAAAAGGTGGCGCTACAAAGTATTAACTTAAGGGGGCTGAATAATTTTGCACGCCCAATTTTTCAGTTTTTGATTTGTTAAAAAAGTTTGAAATATCCAATAAATGTCGTTCGACTTCATGATTGTGTCCCACTTGTTGTTGATTCTTCACAAAAAAATACAGTTTTATATCTTTATGTTTCAAGCCTGAAATGTGGCAAAAGGTCGCAAAGTTCAAGGGGGCCGAATACTTTCGCATGGCACTGTATGTAGTGTTACGGAACTACAGTGGTATGTGATATCTTAACTTAACCTCGGCCTAACGCCTCGATCACACCAATCGCGTCAGTGCATTTTGGTACACCAGAAGTACATGAATTTCCAATGGAACGCTGCGTTTGCCTTGCAGCGTTGCAGTGCGTTCTGTATGGTTCCAATGTATGTGTCAAACTGTATCCGGAGACGGCTTGACAGAAATGGTAGTAGAAGGTGAATGTTGAAATGTACATGTTTACTTTGGCGTCTTTTGAATATATTCAGTTGTCATGTTGAGTTTTTTTAATCTGCTTTAAACTGCATCTTATCGGATACTTTTCATTAGTGTAGACAAACAAACTTGTAGCTGGCGCACACAGTTAGGCCCTGTACTAATTTAGTATGTTTGCTGGTATTAAGGAATGCAGTGTTAAGACGGGCATACCCCACCTTAAGTGTTGAGTATTCTGTAAGCTTGATAACAAGCATTGTACCTGGACACCTCGCCTAATTGATTTGACCACATTTACTGTCAAGTTTCACAGTCAAGCCCGTTAGTCACAATGAAGATTTCACTTCCTTGTCATGTTTTTGTCACAATTTCATAAATCTCCACAAGGATTATTTAATCATGAAAGAATTGAAAATGAGGAAATGTGCATTTGGTCCATGTTTCCTTCCAAAACTATCAATAAAAAATGATTTGTAAGAAATGTGGTACAAGTCATAATATAACTCTTAGTAGTCTGCATCTGTGTATATTTATAGCATTATGTATTGCCCATGCTTTTTCATGCCTTTGACAGCTACCTACTAAGATCTAGTATATTAGTCCTTATGTTAGTGAAAAGTTTAGGTAAAATGTATAGTGACTAGTAAAGTGAAGGAAGCTCATGTTGTAGACTATTTTAATTCGCAGTCACTCAAGAAGATGACATCTGAGACTGACATTATCATTAGTTTGAGATATTTTCAACCATTTTGAAAATTAAACATCCATGGTAATTCATTTAAAGTAACTTGAATTGGCACAATACGAGAACCTTAAATCCAATATTTATTCTACATCCACCAATTTAGAATCTTGATTGATCTTATTGGACATCTTTCCAAATCGTGGGTTTAATGTTGAACTTTATAAGGAGCTTTTTTTGTGGTAGGATGACTCTGTCCTAGACCACATGATTACTCAGTTTTTCTCTTAAAATAAATTCGTAATTCCAAATAGAACATTCTGAGCAGAACAAACCTTTACATTCCTTACCCAAATTACGCCATTACATTTTTTTATAACACCCTCCTCAACCATACCTGAAAACAACATTGCTTGAACAACTATACATCTTGAAGATATCATTATCAATAAAACATCACATTAAGGTGCAGAGGATTAGATTTGCCTGCTGGCGGGAAAGGAGACTCCAAGCTCTGCCAAAACCATTGACAGCTGTGTGACGTTTTCAAGGGATTGTTAAATAAATGTGAACTATTTGGTTGTAATATCATCACCTCTTGATGAACATAGTCAGATCTACAAATTTCTGATTATTCCGTGCAAAACAATTGCTCACATTTAGCTACATCATAGTTGTACAGAAAGTAATGGCATGCTTTAAAAGATCAGTAAACATCAATTTATCATGTCCAAATATTGTTTGATTTGCTTGCAATCTATAGTGATGATGACAGTCGTCCGACTGACAACTTCACTAAGATGAGGACTTGCCAATGTCAAGCTCTTTGCAAAGCCTAATCTTTGTTAAAGCAAGCTAAATGACAGGTTGCTTAGCTAGCTACATGCCAAATGGATAGGCTACCCTTGCGAATCTGAAAATACATCATCAATTGATGTTTACTGATCATGAAAAGCATGCAGTTACTTGCTGTATAACTCTGATGGAGCTAAATGTGAGCAATTGTTTTGCATGGAATAATCAAAGGCCTCTACATTGTTCCAAATTCTTGCATGTACTTTTCCGAAATCAAGTTATCTACATGCCAGTGCCTTGATCACCGGGCTGTAGGTAGCCTAGCTGTTAGAGCGTTGGGCCAGTAACCGAAAAGGTTGCTAGTTCAATTCCCGAGCCGACAAGGTGAAACATATCGACGTGTCCTTGAGCAAGACACTCAGCCCTAATTGCTCCAGGGTTACAGTTGATAATGGCTGACTCTGGCTGTGACGTTATTCTCCAAGGTTGGACATGGAGCAGTAGTTTTTTTGGTCATTTCTTATCAACTTATTAACAATCCTCCAAGTGCCATAGTTACTAGATTTTGACCAGACTTTTTAACTTCCATGTCTTTGCAAAAATGACTCATTAATTTAAAGATACATTTTCAAGAGAAACCAAATGCATAGTCCCGAAAATGTATACATATACAATTAAGTGACTGCTATATTATTATATTTTTCTACATCATGAGCTTTCAGGTTCCTGAATTTAGTGGGAAAGTCAGTGAAGGGGTGAAAATATAGAGAGTTTGTTAGGACAGCAGTTCCGGCGTGGGTTTAGGATGCCTACTTATTACAGCATAACTGATTCATTAATGTTTCCATGTTTTATGTAGGATTGTTTCACTGTTTTGAATGTTAATATATTTGATTTAGATCTTTTTGGAATCATTTGCTAAATGGCCATCTAAGAATTGATTGCCAAAAAATTGTACTGTCACTAAAAAACAAATCCCCTGCACGTTTCGATGTTTTGCAGCTATTGAATTTGAACTTGAATTTCTCAACTAATCCCAGAAAGGGGGAGCATTCCAAATAGGCACTGCAGAATCTGCCACAAGTGCTACAGCGAACATCTTACAGTTGTGGCATTGAGTGTTCTCACTATCGCTTGGTTTCTACACACTGGCAAACTGTCAAGGTATTTCTTGCAGTGATTGGTTTTAATGCTAGGATAGCAGTCATGATAGCCATGTCTAGACCTGCATGTTTAGTTTACCTAATTGTTAATCTATTTTTTTTCAGATACTTGCTAACTAACCATAGGATTATTGGTCAAGCTCAGGATTTACAAATCAGAAATAGTGCAGAATGCAGTCCAATTGAGTCATTAGTATGCATTTAGCAACTTTTGTTACAGGTCTTACTCTCAATGCCAGACAAGAGAAGTAAGCCTAATTTAATACCCAATCTTGAAAGGGTATAAATCCCATAGAGCCAATCAATGTCATTAGAAAAAGATCAATCCTTGTTTATAAGAAGCCTGATAAGCATCTTGTTCATTTTATAATCAGACTAAATGACAACAGTAGCCACTGGCATACATACAATGTGTACCAGGCCCAAGTCCATCATAGGATATTGCATATACAGACTTCTCTATTAATAGCAAACACTGTTGCTATAATGGTCTGTTTTCATGGACCCCTGGTATCCGGATGTTAGTGGTGCAAGGCAAAACAGTAGTCCTATTCTTTCCGCGCTGAAAGAAAGTCCAAACAAACATGATTACTGAGGGTTTTTTTTTTTTTTTTTTTTTTTGACAAAGACAAAATGGTGCTTTCCTAACTGATTTTTATTAGGATCTATGGATTTGGTTACAACCCACCTCCATTCAACTGAACGCAAATAGGTGAACTGATTGGAAAATAGATGAGCAGACCATTCAAAGGTGATGGGTTAGGGTTCTTCCTTGCAGGTTGCCTGGCATTGAGAGCGACTCTCCAGGTGACTCCCCAATACTAAGTCATGTCTGTTATTAGACAGTTAAAAAAAGAAAATCTGATCATGTTTGGAAACATTTTATTTGTATATAGTGGATAGCTGGGGTATACTGGGGAAATAGCTGTATGCAAATCTGTTCGTTTAATTTGTAATGTGATATGATTGTGCACTTGAAATTCTAACTTACAACTAATTGCATTTTGCTGTTTATATTACTACATTATTTGAGCTTGTTATACAAGTGATGAGGAATAAAGTAGAGCTTAGGCCTATGTTGCATTTGTCTGAATTCATAAATGATCAATCTCCATAAGTAGTAGTAATGATCAAATTAATGTCAAAGGACCTGTAGGGCCTATTTCAACGAACATTGGTCAGCGCACTAATACAAGATTATCTCCTGCACAGCTGATCTCAATTACAACCAACATTGGCCACCGATTTTACTACTCCCTAAAGTAGATGCTAAGGTGATTTTAGTCCTGATCGCTGCCAACATTAAGACTTTCGCC
This sequence comes from Oncorhynchus mykiss, assembly GCF_057628025.1. NCBI lineage: Eukaryota > Metazoa > Chordata > Actinopteri > Salmoniformes > Salmonidae > Oncorhynchus > Oncorhynchus mykiss. The sequence goes on along the minus strand of NC_143028.1, from coordinate 22,753,933 downwards.
CTCTGGTTATTATCATCGGGAAAAATTAATCCCAATTCATCCTAAAAGCGATTTATCAATTTGACAATCGTTCCGTACAACTGAAATAAAGTATTTCCCAATTTACCATGGCAAATCTGCTGTGGTAATTTACCCTACATACTAATGGAAAACAAATTTTGGTGCTCTCATGTACATTTCTCATTTACAATTTATGTAATCCAGTAATTACAATTTGTCTTTGCAAACTATAATAATTTCTTATCAAGACTGGGGGGGGGGGGAGATATCCCTGCACTGTGCATATTTGAAATATGTAACTAAATCAAGTCAATCATGATGAGTTACATATCACCTTCATTTATCAAATTAAAATAGTAAAAAGTTATTTTAAATGGCACCCATTATTTTGCAATTTTAAGATGAAACGTTTGAATGAAGTCTACTAATACTTCTATATTCTTAAGTATTTTACATTCATCAGGCCTATGGTTTCCGATGCTCCTGATAGGTCATTATTTCGTTGATGGGTGGGAATAGAGAACCTGGACAACAAAGGAGCAGCTAAATCACTAGTTTATTCTTGTTGGTTTTTCGTTGCAATCAAGCTCATTTTTGCACGCATGTGCAGTGTGCTTGTAATCGTCCTGTAGTATAGTTTTGAGAAGAGAGAAAAACGCGCTAACACAGGGCTCAATGTAAAGTCCCTCGTCTTTGTTGCAATGCACCCAAAATTCTGTTTCGACATTAATATAGGCTGCCATAATGAGCAACCCTGTACAATTGACTGGTGCTGCAGTGTTGGGAGACAGTTTTATTAACATTCCCTAATTTCAATGTAATTTCAGAAGCTATCGCCAGCAGGAGAATTTCCCTGACAGAACCAATGTTCTGCCCACAGCCCTCTGAGTGTCAAACCTTCTGATGCCAAACAAGTTTGATATTTACCACCTGTGGAAAATACAGTGCATTCTGAAAGTATTCAGACCCCTTGACTTTCCCCGCATTTTGTTATGTTACATCCTTATTCTAAAATGGATGAAAATATATCAATCTACACACAGTACACCATAATGACAAAGCAAAAATAGGTTTATAGACATTTTTGCAAATGTATTAAAAATAAACTGATTACATTTACATAAGAATTCTGACCCTTTACACAGTACTTTGTTGAAGCACCTTTTGCAGCGATTACAGCCTCGAGTCATCTTGGGTATGATGCTGCAAGCTTGGCACAACTGTATTTGGGGAGTTTCTCCCATTCTTCTCTGCAGATTCTCTCAAGCTCTGTCCGGTTGGATGGGGAGCGTCGCTGCACATCTATTTTCAGGTCTCTCCAGAGATGATAGATCGAGTTCAAGTTTGGGCTCTGGCTGGGCCACTCTAGGACATTCAGAGACTTGTCACGAACCCACTGCTGCATTCTCTTGGCTGTCTGCTTAAGGTCGTTGTCCTGTTGGAAGGTGCACCTTCGCCCCAGTCTGAGGTACTGAGCACTCTAGAGCAGTTTTTCATCAAGGATCTCTGTATATTGCACCATTCATCTTTCCCTCGATCCTGACTAGCTTCTCAGTCCCTGCCGTTGAAAAAAAATCCCCACAGCTTGATTCTGCCACCACGCTTCACCGTAGGGATGGTGCCAGGTTTCCTCCAGACATGATGCTTGGTATTCAGGCCAAATAATTCCATCTTGATTTCATCAGACCAGAGAATCTTGTTTCTTATGGTCGGAGAGTCTTTTAGGTGCCTTTTGGCAAACTCCCAAGGGGGCTGTATTGTGCCTTTTACTGAGGAGTGGCTTCTGTCTTGCCACTCTACCATAAAGGCCTGATTGGTGGAGTGCTTCAGAGATGGTTGCCCTTCTGGAAGGTTCTCCCATCTCCATAGAGGAACTCTGGAGCTCTGTCAGTGACCATCAGGTTCTTGGTCACCTCCCTGACCAAGACCCTTCTTCCCAGATTGCTCAGTTTGGCTGGGCAGACAGCTCTGGGAGAGTCTTTGTGGTTCCAAACATCTTCCATGTAAGAATGATGGAGGGCACTGTGTTCATGGACCTTCAATGCTGCAGAAATGTGCTCTGACATGCACTGTTCACTGTGTGACCTTATATAGACAGGTGTGCTTTTCCAAATCGTGTCAAATCAATTGAATTTACCACATGTGGACTCCAATCAAGTTGTAGAAACATCAAGTACGATCAATGGAAACAGGATGCACCTGAGCGCAATTTTCGAGTATCATAGCAAAGGGTCTGAATACTTAAGTAAATAAGGTATTTGTTTTATTTGTAATTCATTTAAACAAATTCTGAAACAGCTTTTGCTTTGTTATTATAGGTTTAGAATACGGCTGTGACGTAACAAAATGTGGAATAAGTCAAGGGGTCTGAATATTTTCCAGAATGCACTGTATATTGTAATGTTTTTGGCTACCCCTCTTTTAAATATGAGGTAAACGGGGCCAAAGGAACTGATAGTTTAGGTCAGATGGAAAATGTTCTCTAAACATTTTGTTTACACTGAAACCAAGTAGGGCTGGGAATTGCCAGGGATCTCATAAGACGATATTATCACGATACTTAGGTGCCGATACGATATGTATTGTAATTCTCATGATTCTGTATGTATTGCAATTTGATACTGTGATTTAAAAAAATATATATATTTATTGCGATTCCAAACGTATTGCTCACCATATGTCTGCTGCAGAGGAACGGGAGAGCTTTGAATTTATTTTGATCAGTCCTACAAATAAACGTGCTGATAATAAATTGTCTCCCCTTTCAAAAAAGAACAAGCTATGCAGAGTTTTGGTGCAGGTACAGCCAATTAGCGCACAAATAATATTGCAATATTGTCAAATTGATACCATACGAAATATCGTCAAAAAGAATTTCCCATCACTAAAACCAAGGGTATTTTAGTCAGTTTCTTCTCAGAACATATTTTCTTAAGTGGCAAGATAAAGATCAAGTAATATCTTCTACTTTTCGAACCAGTCATATTAAAAATATTTAAGTATTTAATTAGATGTCTGAACATCTTGATGTACTGTGGTACAGACAAACCCATACTAGTGACATGCACTTTATGACATGATTTCTTCAATAAATAGTATTGGGAGGCCCATCATACAAGTGAGTTACGAGACTAATTAAAGGGTTTTGTTCATTCATGAATTCAGACCAGGATTAGCTCACACTGCAGTGGGAGATGGTCAGGTCTAAGGTGAGGATGCTACAATCCTTGTTGATGCTGTGTCCATTCCAAACGGTCACTTGACCAACATGCCTTTCCTGTGTGTCTCAGGCTGTGTTTACACAGGCATCTCAATTATGGGAATAAAATCTGTATTGGGCTGCTTGTGTTAACACAGCTTTACTACTTTCACATTATTCATTTAGGGTGAAGGAATACAGTTCCTTAACTTCAATTAAACGTTATTTTGGTCTCTTCTCTGTTCCTGCTTAGACATTCTGAATATCTAACCTTCTTGTTAGCACTGAACTTCTAGGCCTATTCAATGCCTGAAATACCATCTGGGATCATGGCTTTGACGCAGATCTACATTCCGGCAGGGCCTTTCACTTGAACATTCTCCTGTCCATATCCAGAAAGCTTGACGATCTTGGCTTCTCTAATGTCTATAATGAAGGGACACCACACCGGGTCTTCACTTTATTGATGGATCCCACTCTTACTTCCTCTGCAAATTATCATATTTTTCCGTCATCAACCACATCATGAAGATCTGGACTTCGTGGAGCTTGTTGACATGGCATCCTCTTGGAAAGACTATTTGAACATAAGTTATTGGTAGGGCCCAGAGAAATGTTGACTTCTATTTTAACTGGTAGTTTAGTCAACCAGCACCAATAGGTTGTTGCAGTAGCCTACATTCTCAAGTCTGTTCTTAAAAGGATAGTTTTCTTACGTGTGTTAACTCTTCTTACCATGGAGTCAATGAATGAATAATTGCAACCAACTGAGTATTGTAGTGAGTTTCAAAGCAGAGAAATGCTACATCTTTGAATCCTTATAAACAACTAAGATGCTCTGTCTACATGGTGTGACATTTTATGCAGTCTACCTTGCTGTCCAGAAAATGTGTAAACGGAACACTTTTTCTACCAATTGGTTTCAGCACCAAGTTTTTTCACAATTATATCTTTTTGGGACTGCATTCTCTAAAACCTCACTTTTGGGTTACTTTTTAGTTGAAGCTCTGGTCCTCTTCTGTCTAGCTGGACCTACTCTATCCACTGAACTACTACGAAAAGTCAAATTATTTCCTGGATTGTCACGTTTAATGCTACCCATAGATGGACATTAATCATCTCTTACTGCAGTGTTGGTTTCTACCATCCTTCGTCTATTTTTGTTTTGTTATTTCAGGATAAGATTTGGGTCAGTTTCAGTGTAACTGAGTCAGTGCAATAAAATGTAGAATGATAGCAGAAGTAGAGCAGACAGTGTTGTATATAGAGGTGGGGCTGTGTGACTTGTCTTGTATGTGCTTGCTTTAGCTTGGGGAAGTTCCTAACTTTGGTCCCATCTCACCGGGCAGCTTAAGGAACGCTAATGGCTTGACGGCGGCAGACCTGGCCCACGCCCAGGGCTTCTGGGAGTGCGCCCAGCTGCTCTCCAACGCTCAAAACCACCTCAACCAGCTCAATGGTTTCCACTCCAACGGGGCGCTAAATGGCCACCGCTCTCTCAGCCAAAGCCAGGGTCTCCTCAATGGGCTGGCCAATAGAAAGAGGCTTCTGGACTGTGTGGAGCCCAATCACATCAAGAAGGCCAGAACAGACGGTAGGGGCCTATCTAGTCTGTTGCAGGGCCTGAGAAATGTTCAAATGTGTGTATTTATCTTTGCCAATGTGCTGATTCGATATGAATCAGTTGGACTATCTTTCTAGCTATTACAAAAATGTAATTGCCTGGCAAGTCAGTGGGCATTAAAGTCTGAACGGCAACTCTTATAGATACCATATGAGAACAACATTTGATCTGTAGACATTCTTATAGTAGGTCCTTAACTATGTCTAATTCAGCTCTGTCTGTCCGTCGTCCCTCAGGTGTGGACCTGCCCAAGTGGATGCAGCATGGCTGCGGGGAGGAGCTGGAGACCATGTATATGGAGTCTGCAGACCCTGTCTCAGGTGGGACTGGCCCTTCCACAGCCCTGAAAGAGCTGGATATCTCTACTGTGGTCTCCATGCAGATCCTATGCCACTGCACTAACTCCTGCGCCTATTTGTAGTGGCCTTTCTTAAGCCAGTTTCACACTCTGAATCATGTTTATGTATAAGCTAGGTTGTTATCGTCTTGACTTTAATATCTTGTCAAGATCAAGGCATCTGAAAATGTTCAATGGTTCAGAAATGTATTAAGCTTCTAGTAATGTTAACTTTCATTATCCCTGAGCAGCTCATCCTACACCTTCTGCATTTCTGGCACATTCATGTTCAAGATGTAGGAATGCACACAAATCCAGACATGCATATTTTATGCATGGAATCCATTAATGCATTTTCCCATTCCGTGTGTACCCAAATGTCCTTTCCTTACTGTTCAGTTTGAAATATTTCCCTTGTTCTTGATAGGCCTCCACAATATGGTAGTTGTGTGAATGAACCTCAACAAATTACATTTGTTTTTCACAACCGTCTGTCATCCGCAATTTGGTTATGCCCTAGTCGAATCCTGTGTAGAAAATATGACTATCCACATCCCTGTGTACCATTTATACTTTGGCAACAACCAAATGGCAGAATCGCTACCAGGACTGAAACTATAAGGCTTTAATGAATGTATTTGTAGATTTAAGGTTTTCTTGAAAGATGGTGTTTATGAAGTACATTTTGACTGATTACATGGTATAAGTGTTATTCCAAGTTCGCCCCCTCCATATTCCCTTCTGTCAATACTGAGGTTATTATAGTAAACAAAACAAAATTGTTTTTCCAATTTTTGTTAAAATAATGAACATTTAGTTTCAGTATTTTTCTATCATTTACTTGGATAACAAATTAAAATAACCATTGCTGCGCCACTTGGAGGACAGTCTAAAGCACTGCTGCGGTGCACAATTAGGCCTAGCGCTGTCTGGGTTAGGGAAGGGTTTGGCTGGGGGGGCTTTACTTGGCTCATTGCACTCTATCGACTCCTTGTGCAGGCTTGACTTCAGTCGTCAGTTGAATGGTGATTTTTCTGACTCATTGGTGCAGCTGGCTTCCGGGTTAAGAAGCACAGTTCGGCAAATCATGTTTCAGAGCGCGCATGACTTGGTTTTCTGAATCTGGTGGAGAAATGCTGCCAGTAGATGGCAATGTTTCAAATAGGTCTAGCTTGTGCATCACTATCACAACCTAACGGGGAAGAAATCTGAGGGTGAGCAATGGTGGCAGCAAAAGGTAAAGCGCTGTATGGGATTGTTTTGAGTACATTGCTGGAAAGGACCATGTATTATAGTGTGAGCAGTGTGTATGGAACAGAGGTAAAAGGGAAGTCCAAACCAATCTCAAAGTTAATGTGAACAGTGCCCACAAAGAATCATACAAACAATTTCAGGCTAAAGACCAGATGAGACAGCCAGAAGCTGCACGGCCTCTAATTTTCATCATAGGTACACTTCAACTATGACAGACAAAATGAGAGAAAAAATCCAGAAAATCACATTGTTTTTATGAATTTATTTGCAAATTATGGTGGAAAATAAGTATTTGGTCACCTACAAACAAGCAAGATTTCTGGGTCTCACAGACCTGTAACTTCTTCTTTAAGAGGCTCCTCTGTCCTCCACTCGTTATCTGTATTAATGGCACCTGTTTGAACTTGTTATCAGTATAAAAGACACCTGTCCACAACCTCAAACAGTCACACTCCAAACTCCACTATGGCCAAGACCCAAGAGTTGTCAAAGGACACCAGAAACAAAGTTGTAGACCTGCACCAGGCTGGGAAGACTGAATCTGCAATAGGTAAGCAGCTTGGTTTGAAGAAATCAACTGTGGGAGCAATTATTAGGAAATGGAAGACATACAAGACCACTGATAATCTCCCTCGATCTGGTGCTCCACGCAAGATCTCACCCCGTGGGGTCAAAATGATCACAAGAACGGTGAGCAAAAATCCCAGAACCACACGGGGGGACCTAGTGAATGACCTGCAGAGAGCTGGGACCAAAGTAACAAAGCCTACCATCAGCAAGCATGACAATGATCCCAAACACACCACCCGGGCAATGAAGGAGTGGCTTCGTAAGAAGAAAATCTTTGGAGGGAGTTGAAAGTCCGTGTTGCCCAGCAACAGCCCCAAAACATCACTGCTCTAGAGGAGATCTGCATGGAGGAGTGGGCCAAAATTCCAGCAACCGTGTGTGGAAACCTTGTGAAGACTTACAGAAAATGTTTGACCTCTGTCATTGTCAACAAAGGGTATATAACAAAGTATTGAGAAACTTTTGTTATTGACCAAATACTTATTTTCCACCATAATTTGCAAATAAATTCATTAAAAATCCTACAATGTGATTTTCTGAATTTTCTCATTTTGTCTGTCATAGTTGAAGTGTACCTATGATAAATTACAGGCCTCTCTCATCTTTTTAAGTGGGAGAACTTGCACAATTGGTGGCTGACTAAATATTTTTTTGCCCCACTGTAAATTACTCCTAGCTTCCCACACATGGGCTACTTTCTGTCTGTAACACAAACTAAATAATACAAAAAAAAATAGGTTTTAGACTTAGTTTTATAAAATCATAACTGAATTTCAAATAAAATTTGAAGAACTAATACAAAATCACAACTACACTGCTCAAAAAAATAAAGGGAACACTAAAATAACACATCCTAGATCTGAATGAATGAAATATTCTTATTAAATACTTTTTTATTTTACATAGTTGAATGTGCTGACAACAAAATCACACAAATTATCAATGGAAATCAAATTTATCAACCCATGGCTCACTACAGGCTCATCCAACTCATCCAACTTGATGTAATGTCCTTAAAACAAGTCAAAATGAGGCTCAGTAGTGTGTGTGGCCTCCACGTGCCTGTATGACCTCCCTACAACGCCTGGGCATGCTCCTGATGAGGTGGCGGATGGTCTCCTGAGGGATCTCCTCCCAGACCTGGAATAAAGCATCCGCCAACTCCTGGACAGTCTGTGGTGCAACGTGGTGTTGGTGGATGGAGCGAGACATGATGTCCCAGATGTGCTCAATCGGATTCAGGTCTGGGGAACGGGCGGGCCAGTCCATAGCATCAATGCCTTCCTCTGGCAGGAACTGCTGACACTCCAGCCACATGAGGTCTAGCATTGTCTTGCATTAGGAGGAACCCAGGGCCAACCACACCAGCATATGGTCTCACAAGGGGTCTGAGGAACTCATCTCGGTACCTAATGGCAGTCAGGCTACCTCTGGCGAGCACATGGAGGGCTGTGCGGCGCCCCCCTCCCCAAAGAAATGCCACCCCACACCATGACTGACCCACCGCCAAACCGGTCATGCTGGAGGATGTTGCAGGCAGCAGAATGTTCTCCACGGCGTCTCCAGACTCTGTCACGTGCTCAGTGTGAACCTGCTTTCATCTGTGAAGAGCACAGGGCGCCAGTGGCGAATTTGCCAATCTTGGTGTTCTCTGGCAAATGCCAAACGTCCTGCACGGTGTTGGGCTGTAAGCACAACCCCCACCTGTGGACGTCGGGCCCTCATACCACCCTCATGGAGTCTGTTTCTGACCGTTTGAGCAGACACATGCACATTTGTGGCCTGTTGGAGGTCATTTTGCAGGGCTCTGGCAGTGCTCCTCCTGCTCCTCCTTGCACAAAGGCGGAGGTAGCGGTCCTGCTGCTGGGTTGTTGCCCTCCTTCAGCCTCCTCCACGTCTCCTGATGTACTGACCTGTCTCCTGGTAGCGCCTCCATGCTCTGGACACTACGCTGACAGACACAGCAAACCTTCTTGCCACAGCTCGCTTTGATGTGCCATCCTGGATGAGCTGCACTACCTGAGCCACTTGTGTGGGTTGTAGACTCTGTCTCATGCTACCACTAGAGTGAAAGCACCGCCAGCATTCAAAAGTGACCAAAACATCAGCCAGGAAGCATAGGAACTGAGAAGTGGTCTGTGGTTGCCACCTGCAGAACCACTCCTTTATTGGGGGTGTCTTGCTAATTGCCTATTTCCACCTGTTGTCTATTCCATTTGCACAACAGCATGTGAAATTTTTTGTCAGTGTTGCTTCCTAAGTGGACAGTTTGATTTCACAGAAGTGTGATTGACTTGGAGTTACATTGTGTTGTTTAAGTGTTCCATTTATTATTTTGAGCAGTCTATAATAAATAGCATTGTCCCATACCCTGTTTGATCTAAAGAAAATTAAGAGAATAAGATCCAAGCTGGTGCTTTGGTTTAACTCCTTGTAAATCCTTTGTTTAATAGCCAAAGGGTAGACTTCTTACTCCCCTGACTGATTCTAAATTTCAAAGGGAAGCGATGAGAAATGTACTTGTTTGTACTATAAAATTGGCCAGTTGTGGTTTAATCAGTTCAATTAAACATAATATATTTGTGCTGTGCGACTGTATTTGATAAACCTCAGAAAATAATACATTTTCAATTTTATTTGCATGGTATGGTAGTGATTAATCTGACAGCATCTTTCAACTGTACGTTATAGAAATAATTACCAATGTTTAATGTACACCTAGATTTTTTTCTGATTCTGACAGTTGTATTAATGTTTTGTTAGTGTAAGTACAAATCTAGTTTGGCCAGGGGTATGTACAGTGCCTTGCGAAAGTATTCGGCCCCCTTGAACTTTGTGACCTTTTGCCACATTTCAGGCTTCAAACATAAAGATATAAAACTGTATTTTTTTGTGAAGAATCAACAACAAGTGGGACACAATCATGAAGTGGAACAACATTTATTGGATATTTCAAACTTTTTTTAACAAAACAAAAACTGAAAAATTGGGCGTGCAAAATTATTCAGCCCCCTTAAGTTAATACTTTGTAGCGCCACCTTTTGCTGCGACTACAGCTGTAAGTCGCTTGGGGTATGTCTCTATCAGTTTTGCACATCGAGAGACTGAAATTTTTTCCCATTCTTCCTTGCAAAACAGCTCGAGCTCAGTGAGGTTGGATGGAGAGCATTTGTGAACAGCAGTTTTCAGTTCTTTCCACAGATTCTCGATTGGATTCAGGTCTGGACTTTGACTTGGCCATTCTAACACCTGGATATGTTTATTTTTGAACCATTCCATTGTAGATTTTGCGATATGTTTTGGATCATTGTCTTGTTGGAAGACAAATCTCCGTCCCAGTCTCAGGTCTTTTGCAGACTCCATCAGGTTTTCTTCCAGAATGGTCCTGTATTTGGCTCCATCCATCTTCCCATCAATTTTAACCATCTTCCCTGTCCCTGCTGAAGAAAAGCAGGCCCAAACCATGATGCTGCCACCACCATGTTTGACAGTGGGGATGGTGTGTTCAGCTGTGTTGCTTTTACGCCAAACATAACGTTTTGCATTGTTGGCAAAAAGTTACATTTTGGTTTCATCTGACCAGAGCACCTTCTTCCACATGTTTGGTGTGTCTCCCAGGTGGCTTGTGGCAAACTTTAAACAACACTTTTTATGGATATCTTTAAGAAATGGCTTTCTTCTTGCCACTCTTCCATAAAGGCCAGATTTGTGCAATATACGACTGATTGTTGTCCTATGGACAGAGTCTCCCACCTCAGCTGTAGATCTCTGCAGTTCATCCAGAGTGATCATGGGCCTCTTGGCTGCATCTCTGATCAGTTTCTCCTTGTATGAGCTGAAAGTTTAGAGGGACGGCCAGTTCTTAGTAGATTTGCAGTGGTCTGATACTCCTTCCATTTCAATATTATCGCTTGCACAGTGCTCCTTGGGATGTTTAAAGCTTGGGAAATCTTTTTGTATCCAAATCCGGCTTTAAACTTCTTCACAACAGTATCTCGGACCTGCCTGGTGTGTTCCTTGTTCTTCATGATGCTCTCTGCGCTTTTAACGGACCTCTGAGACTATCACGGTGCAGTGCATTTATACGGAGACTTGATTACACACAGGTGGATTGTATTTATCATCATTAGTCATTTAGGTCAACATTGGATCATTCAGAGATCCTCACTGAACTTCTGGAGAGAGTTTGCTGCACTGAAAGTAAAGGGGCTGAATAATTTTGCACGCCCAATTTTTCAGTTTTTGATTTGTTAAAAAAGTTTGAAATATCCAATAAATGTCGTTCCACTTCATGATTGTGTCCCACTTGTTGTTGATTCTTCACAAAAAAATACAGTTTTATATCTTTATGTTTGAAGCCTGAAATGTGGCAAAAGGTCGCAAAGTTCAAGGGGGCCGAATTCTTTCGCAAGGCACTGTATTTCTGGTACATTGTCATGTGTTTGAAAGGCACATCAATAGAGAATGTATACTCGAAAGTAATATTTTTATTAACCTTTTTGATGACCTTGACGTGATGAAATTTCATAGGCATTTATTTACATTGAAATCATCTGTCTAGGGTAAAGTAATTGTCTGGGTCATATTCAATGGTTTATTTTTTGTAAAAGTATCATGAGAATCGGACAAGGATGTGTTTGCAAAACAAAATCAAGTTGCTTACATCATATTTATGTGTTTGGAGAGTTGCTACCAAATCCTGTTCATTAACCTGCCAAGTGTGTTCTTTCTATGTGCCATCCAACATTTGAATATGACTAGTCATGTCTTTTTTTCAACAGCAGATGACCCCAAAGCCACCACGGGTCAGACGAACAGCAACAATGGGCCACAGAACGGTGCCATCTCCACCAATGGCCACATGCCAAAACACCTAAGTGGGGACAACCCTGCTGTGCTGTCATCCGGCTTCTCCACGCCATGGGGACTGCCGGCCTTGGCTACTTCCACTGAAAACGGTCTGTCGTCATCACGGCTAGCTAATCAGGAGGCGGAGGAGACCCGGCGGCATTCAGCCCACGAGATGTGCGGTTCGCTACACCTGACAGGAAGCCCCAGCAGCTGCGTGTCCCACCGACCCTCCTGGGAGGCCATGGCCAGCGACCTGGGAGACACCCTGCACTACGGACACTACCATGGCTTTGGGGACACGGCAGAGGACCTGGCTGAAGAGCACAGCAACTCGGTGTGCGTGGAGCAGTGTTACGACCAGGCTGTGCTCAGTGACATGCACCTCTACCACGGATCCTAAATTGGGGGAGGCTGGCCCTTCCCAAGTAAGTAGTCAGTCTATCTACCTACCCCAGCGGTGACACAACTTTGCATAGAGCCGCTAGCCTGCCTTAAAATCCAATGGTTACCATAACATCATTGTTGCACTGGGGATGGAGTGGAGAGAGACACTTTGGCCCATCTACCAAAGGGAACAAGTACAGTTGAAGTCGGAAGTTTACATACACCTTAGCCAAATACATTTAAACTCAGTTTTTCACAATTCCTGACATTTAATCCTAGTAAAAATGCCCTGTCTTTGGTCAGTTAGGATCACTTTATTTTAAGAATGTGATGTCAGAATAATAGTAGAGAGAATTATTTCAACTTTTATTTCTTTCATCACATTCCCAGTGGGTCAGAAGTTTACATACACTCAATTAGTATTTGGTAGCATTGCCTTTAAATTGTTTACCTTGGGTCAAACTTTTCAGGTAGCCTTCCACACGCTTCCCATAAAAAGTTGGGTGAATTTTGTCCCCAGTTTTCTATGGGATTGAGGTCAGGGCTTTGTGATGGCCACTCCAATACCTTGACTTTGTTGTCCTTAAACAATTTTGCCACAACTTTGGAAGTATGCTTGGGGTCATTGTCCATTTGGAAGGCCTATTTGCGACCAAGCTTTAACTTCATGACTGATGTCTTGAGATGTTCAATATATCCACACAATTTTCCATCCTCATGATGCCATCTATTTTGTCAAGTGCACCAGTCCCTCCTGCAGAAAAGCACCCCCACATCATGATGCTGCCACCCACGTGCTTCACATTTGGGATGGTGTTCTTCAGCTTGCAAGCCTCCCCCTTTTTCCTCCAAACATAACAGTGGTCATTATGGTCAAACTGTTCTATTTTTGTTTCATCAGACCAGAGTACATTTCTCCAAAAAGTACAATCTTTGTCCCCATGTGCAGTTGCAAACTGTGTCTGGCTTTTTTAATGGCGGTTGTGGAGCAGTGGCTTCTTCCTTGCTGAGTGGCCTTTCAGGTTCTGTCGATTATATAGGACTTGTTTTACTGTGGATATACAGTCATGGCCAAAAGTTTTGAGAATGACACAAATATTAATTTCCACAAAGTTTGCTGCTTCAGTGTCTTTAGACACTGATGTTACTATGGAATACTGAAGTATAATTACAAGCATGTTGTAAGTGTCAAAGACTTATATTGACAATTACATGAAGTTGATGCAAAGAATCAATATTTGCATTGTTGACCCTTCTTTTTCAAGACCTCTGCAATCCACCCTGGCATGCTGTCAATTAACTTCTGAGCCACATCCTGACTGATGGCAGTCCATTCTTGCATAATCAATGTTTGTCAGAATTTGTGGGTTTGTTTGTCCACCTGCCTCTTGAGGATTGACCACAAGTTCTCAATGGGATTAAGGTCTGGGGAGTTTCCTGGCGATGGTCCCAAAATATTGATGTTTTGTTCCCCAAGCCACTTAGTTATCAGTTTTGCCTTATGGCAAGGTTTTCCATCATGCTGGAAAAGGCATTGTTTGTCACCAAACTGTTCCTGGATGGTTGGGAGAAGTTGCCCTCTGAGGATGTGTTCGGAGGATGTGTTGGTACCATTCTTTATTCATGGCTGTGTTCTGAGGCAAAATTGTGTGTGTGAGCCCACTCCCTTGGCTTAGAAGCAACCCTACACATGAATGGTCTCAAGATACTTTGCTGTTCACATGACTGATGGTAGCGCTCACCTTGTCTTCTCCGGACAAGCTTTTTTCCGGATGCCCCAAACAATCAGAAAGGGGATTCGTCAGAGAAAATTACTTTACCCCAGTCCTCAGCAGTTCAATCCCTGTACCTTTTGCAGTATGTCCCTGATGTTTTTCCTGGAGAGACGTGGCTTCATCCTCCAAAAGTCTTCGCCTCACTGTGCGTGTAGATGCACTCACACCTGCCTGCTGCCATTCCTGAGCAAGTTCTGTACTGGTGGTGCCCAGATCCCGCAGCTGAATCAACTTTAGGAGACGGTCCTGGCGCTTGCTGGACTTTCTTGGGCGCCCTGAAGCCTTCTTCACAACAGTTGAACCACTCTCCTTGAAGTTCTTGATGATCCGATACATGTTGATTTAGGTGCAATTTTACTGGCAGCAATATCCTTGACTGTGAAGCCCTTTTTGTGCAAAGCAATGATGACGGCATGTGTTTCCTTGCAAGTAACCATGTTTGACAGAGGAAGATCAATGATTCCAAGCACCACCCTCCTTTTGAAGCTTCCAGTCTGTTATTCAAACTCAATCAGCATGACAGAGTGATCTCCAGCCTTGTCCTCGTCAACACTCACACCTGTGTTAATGAGAGAATCACTGACATGATGTCAGCTGGTCCTTTTGTGACAGGGCTGAAATGCAGTGGAAATGTTTTTGGGGGATTCAGTTCATTTGAATGGCAAAGAGGGACTTTGCAATTAATTGCAATTCATCTGATCACTCTTCATAACATTCTGGAGTATATGCAAATTGACATCATACAAACTGAGGCAGCAGACTTTGTGAAAATGTATATTTGTGTCGTTCTCAAAACTTTTGGCCACAACTAGATAATTTTGTACCTGTTTCCTCCAGCATCTTCACAAGGTGCTTTGCTGTTCTGAGATTGATTTGCACTTTTTGCACCAAAGTACGTTCATCTCTAGGAGACAGAATGCGTCTCCTTCCTGAACGGTATGACGGCTGTGTGGTCCCATGGTGTTTAAACTTGCGTACTATTGTTTGTACAGATGAAAGTGGTACCTCCAGGCGTTTGGAAATTGCTCCCATGGATAAACCAGACTTGTGGATTTCTACTATTTATTTTCTGATGTCTTGGCTGATTTCTTTTGATATTCCCACGATGTCAAGCAAGAGGCACGAAGTTCAAAGGTAGGCCTTGAAATAGATCCACAGGTACACCCCCAATTAACTCAAATGATCAGAAGCTTCTAAAGCCATGACATCATTTTCTGGAATATTCCAAGCTGTTTAATGGCACAGTCAACTTAGTGTATGTAAACTTCTGACCCACTGGAATTGTGATACAGTGAATTATAAGTGAAATAATCTTGTCTGTAAACAATTGTTAGAAAAATTACTTGTCATGCACAAAGTAGATGTCCTAACCGACTTGCCAAATCTATAGTTTGTTAACAAGAAGTTTGTGGAGTGGTTGAAAAACAAGTTTTAATGACTTGTTTGTGTATGTAAACTTCTGTCTTCAACTGTAGCATTGTCGTTTTTGTATTTGATATTTGAAATTCTTATTTTATTACTGTCTGTTGTAGCGCAAGAGATGTGATTGTGGTAAGCTGATCCTAGTTTGTCTGGTGATGGTATTGCATAAAATGCAGGTTATTAGAATTATGAGTTATGATAAGTCGGCGATGCCTGTTTTTGTTTTTTTTAGACCAAAAGGGTAAATTACTTGTGTTTGGCATGTAGGTTCTGTGCCAACACTTATGTTAAATCTATTATGGCACAAAAAAAGTGTTTTTACTGAGTTTGTTTTACCTTGTTCATTGTCTGTACTTGGAGCACTGCAAACAGTATTTATCATGTAGACAATCTTTAAACTGACTTATGACAGTCCTTTTAAGATTCATTTTTTTGGGGTCTTCTGAAATAAATGTGTTACCAAATTGCATACTTGACCATGTCTTCCCTTTTGCTTCTATGACATTGCTAAAATGTTTGAATAATTTTTTTTGAATGACCTTGTCTTATCTTGCTTGTGCAACTAGCATTTATTTTAAATGGGAATTATAGGGTTGTGTTGGACTTAATAACACAAACTCAATCATGTCTGAAGATGCTTTCATGGGATACTACTGTAATCAAATCAAATTTTACCACATGCGACAAATAAAACTGGAGTACACTTTACAGTGAAATGCTTGCTTACGAACCTTTCCCAATGATCCAGAGTTTAAAAAAGAAAATAGTAACTAACACATGAGGAATAAAATAACATACACAAGAATGGAGCTATATACAGGGAGTACCAGGTCAATGTGCAGATGCACTTGAGGTAGATATGTACATGAAGGCAGGGTGAAGGGACTAGGCATCCGGATAGATAAAGAGTAAAATAAGAACCGTAGAAGCAGCAAATGAGTGTGTGTATATGTTTGAAGTCAGTATGTGTGGTGTGTGTGTGTGCATATATAGTCTCAATGTGTGAGGTATATGTTTGGGAGTGACAGTGTAGTGTGTGTGTGTAGAGTCAGTGCAGATATTTTGGGTACCCATTAATTGACTATTTAGTGGTCTGGCTATACCTTCCTCTGACACCACCAGATGTAGAAGTCCTGGATGGACAAGGTGTGACCACAAAATGCATTTGTCAAATCTATTTCAAGTTGTTCTTCCCATGCATACTAATTGTAGTCCTAAAAGTACATGCCATCCCTTGAGAGCAATCTCGAACTCACATGGCTATGCATTCGTGTGCAGTCTGACTGACTGCAACAAGATCCGCTTGAGTCAGTGTCGCTCCATCTGAGAACAACATCATGGTGTGGAATGCTGTCATATTTGGGTATGAAAATGTGCCTATATTTGCATGTCAAATCAAAGTATATTGGTCACGTACACAGTTTAGCAGGTGTTGCAGTGGTGCAGCAAAATGTTTGAATGTTAAATGACGAGACAGGCATTGATGCGAGTAACCAGTCTTGTTCAGTACATCACAACACATCCGGGTATCTCAAGCACCCCGGTAAAACACAAGAGTTGCAGTAATGAACATTTACCAACAGATGGCATCACTGTGCCATCTTACACCCATAACATCTTCCATTTAATAAAATAGGACAGGTGTCAATTCACTAACAAAACAAACCTATTAACAATCTCCAACATGAACAGTTTAGTATTTTTATTTATTTATTCTCAGGTAACAACAACAAATTTTGATATTCTCTTCAATTTTATCTCTGTCTGTCAACAATCCCTGATGGGAAACCTACAGATGAAGTATTTTTGGTGGCTGGGACAGACGCCCGCAGCGTGAAAAGACAGGGGGCTTGTCTGCGAGGACTGCGGGTTCCCGCACAGGCGTGTCACCTGACTGTCTAAGGGGAGAATTGATGGGCGAGGGAGCGGCCGACCTGTGATCCCCTGGCTCTTCGCCCAGTGCCTCAGGCCCCATGTGACTTGCTGGGGTTCTGTCTTTTGTCATGCAACCCCTTTGGCCATCAGGGTTCGGAGTAGGTGCTGGCTCAGCAATCCGAAGGTCAACCCTGTTACGACGGTACAGTGATCCATTCAGTTCGACCAAGTAGGAGCGTGGTGCCACTTTCTGTACACAGGATCCGAGTCTCCAGAGGCCTGTCCGGTCCCCTGGTAGTGGCTTCATTCGCACCGTTTCACCCACCCTGAGCTCAGGTAAGTCTTTTGCTGATTTGTCGTAGATGAACTTGGAGACCTGTCTTCTGTGACGTAGCTTCACCCGCACATCTGTCACCACACATGGCTCCAGGAGAGTGCTGGCTACTGGCAGAGCTGCTTTTAAGCGCCGTGCCATGAGGCGCTGTGCCGGGCTGCTTATCCATGCCTTCTGTCGGGGTATTGCGCCACTGCAGGATTGCTTTCCAGGCATCTTTGCCCTCTCACAGAGCCTTTTTGCAGAGGTTCTTTGCGATTTTTACTGCGGACTCCGCCTTCCCATTTAGCTTTTGGGTGTCGTGGTGATGAAGTGACGTGCTCAAATTCCCATCCTGCAGCAAATTTTCGGAACTCAACTCTGGAGAATTGGGGTCCATTGTCTGAAATTACCCTATCTGGCTGGCCATAGGGGGCAAACTGAGCCTTGCAGCGTTTGATCGTTGTCTCTGCTGAGAGGTCGGGGAGGTCAATCTCCCAAAAGTCTGAGTAATGATCGACTACCAGCAGAAAGTCTTTGCCACTGTGCTGGAAGAGATCTAGACTTACTATCTGCCAGGGGCGCATCGGTAGCTCGTTGGACATCGTCTCGCTCTGTTGCTCAATGGCATATTCATTGCAGATTGTGCATTTACTGACAGTCTTTGATTTCACTCTGCATTCCTGGCCAATACAGTGTGTCACGTGCTTGTCTGTAACAGGCCTCACCTACTATGTGACTTGACTGCACGCACGCCAACATCTCAGGGCGCATAGACCGGGGAATAACGACTCTCTGACACTTGAATATTACTCCGTTTTGAACACTGAGCTCCTCTTTGACTCCTCTCTGACGACTAAAGCAATTTCTTCCTTGCAGTCGGGCCAGCCCATCAGAATCACAGACCTCAATGCCTGGAGTTGCTCGTCCCTGTCTGTGTGATGTCTGATTTGTATAAGGCGCTGGTCCGTAACATTGAGGTAGTCAGCCTGGTTGATGTGTTCAACATCCACTTGCTCTGTTTGTAAGCTGCACACTGCGTGTTGTTCATGCATGGAGCTTGTGCGAGTGCCTGATGCAGTAGCCCTGCTGAGCGTGTCACTCACATACATCTCTGGCCCTGGCTTATACACCACCTTGAGGTTGTAGTTTTGTAGGGCCAGTAGCATGCTCTGCAGTCGTTTTGGGGCATTCAGAAGAGGCTTGCTGAATATGGCAATAAGGGGCTTGTGATCTGTCTCTGCGGTAATATTGTCGCGCCCGTACAGGTAGTGGTGGAAGCGTTGGCATGCAAACACAATGCCGAGGCACTCCTCCTCTATCTGGGTATAGTTCTGCTCTGTTGGCGTGAGTGCCCTAGAGGTGAATGCCACAGGCTGGCCCTCCTGCATGAGGCAACAGCCAAGTCCATACAGGCTTGAGTCACTCTGAATCGTGACAGGTTTTGACACATTGTAGTATCGCAGTACAGGTGTCTGGGTGACAAGTTGTTTTATTTCCCTCACCGCTGCGTCATGTTTTGGGAGCCAATGCCAGATGGTGTCCTTGTCCATGAGCCTCCTTAGTGGCTCACACACTTCAGAGAGCCGCGGTAGGAATTTGGCCAGGTAGGTGACAAATCCGACGAAGCGCTGCACTCCCTTCACGTCAGATGGGTAGGGCATTTCCAAGACAGCCTTCACTTTTTCAGGATCCGCCTTCAATCCGGTGGAGGACAAGATGTGCCCATGAAAGCGGACCTCTGGCACTTTAAACTGAAGCTTTTTTATGCTTCGCCTTAGCTTGACCTGTCTGCATCTGACCATCAGGGCCAGCAGCTTATCGTCATGGTCACATTCTGCCTCCTCATCACTGTCCCCACAGCCTACTACGAGGATGTCATCTGCTATGGTTTCCACGCCACTGAGTCCCATCAACAGCTCATGCTGTTTCCGCTGATACACCTCTGGAGCCACAGAGACACCAAACGGAAGCTTCAACCACCTCTTCCTGCCCCAGGGTGTCCAAAAGGTGGTCATGTAGCTGCTGGGCTCGTCGAGCTTGCACTGCAGGAAGGCATCTCTGGCATCCACGAGCGTGAAGACTCTGGCCTTTGGGAGCTTGTAAAGAACATCCTCCAACGTGGGCATAATGTAACGTGAACGTCGCAGAGCCCGGTTGAGGTGTTTAGGATCAATGCATATCCGTAGCTTGTCTGGTTTATTGACGATAACCATATTACTTATCCAGTCTGTAGGCTCGTGACGAATATGATGTGGCCATCTGCTTCGTATTTGTCAAGCTGAGCCTTCGTAGCTGCTTTCATGGCCACTGGTACATTGCGGGGTGCACACTGGACAGGCTGGATTGCTGCGTCCAACTCAAAGTAGACTTCCCCGGGAACTGACTCGACCGGTGCGTTGAAGACATCATGGCACTTGCTTAGGAGTGTCTCCTTGCTCAGGGGCCCAGCCTGGACTTTGTCTATAATGTTAAGATCAGCTGGGATGGTGAAGTTAATAAGCCCAAGGCGCTTGCATGTAGAACCTGACAGCAATGGCTGTTGACTAGCCTCAACTATTTCAAACTCAAGGGTGTGTTTCTGGCCACGTAAAACACACTCTGTCACAAACAGGCCAAAAGAGGTCATGAACTGGCCTGAATACAGTTTCAGCTTGGTGCTACTCTGTGTGAGTTTGTCTCTGGGCGCGAGCCACCTTTTGTCTTTAAGGCTCATAACGTTGCACGTGGCCCCTGAATCTAGCTGGCATTGCTATTAAGTAGCAGAGTGACAAACCACTTTTGTCCTTTTGCCCTCACTGCCCCTATGCACTCGCTAGCATATACATCCTCTGTGCTGTCATTCCCTTCATCTGTGTTTGTTTCCATGGAGTGCACTTTACCCTCCTTTCTCTTGGTTTTCATGCAGACCCTTGCGAAGTGATTAGCTGTACCACAGGATTTGCATATTTTTCCATAGGCTGGGCAGTGTTCTTTTCCTCGTCCATGAGAAATGCCACAATATCGGCATGTATTGGGGTTGTCCACTGCAGAATTGGCTGTAGTATTAGCATTAGTTGTGGCAAAGGGGAATTTCTTTACTGGCTGCCTGAATGTAGCATTGACATTGTCCATATGTTGCCTTTCTAGCTCCATGGACCTTATCCGTCTACAGTGCCTTGCGAAAGTATTCGGCCCCCTTGAACTTTGTGACCTTTTGCCACATTTCAGGCTTCAAACATAAAGATATAAAACTGTAAAAAACAGAATAGCAGTTTGGCTTAGAATACAGACACAACTGCGAACAGGACAAAACAATGGTACAAAGTAGTAGGTCTATTAAACAAAATATCAGTTCGATAAAGTTAGTTCACAGTAAACTAAAGGTGAATGGAGATCCAAAACGCAGCCTACTAGGGTGAGATGCATTCATGCACAGCTGTCTTCCCAAATAAATACACCTATACAGGCCCGCTTCAAACATGGAAAATCATGCCCCTAGCTCATGAGTTCAACATAAACACTTTTCCAATACGTAAAGTAACATCTACAGCAACGAAAACCAATAGTAGAATGTATATATGTCTATGATGAAACATCCTGATATGGGGTTCCTCCTTTAAAAGTTGTCATACTGCGGTACACTTTGCGTGCTGCTCCGGTATTCTGTGGCACGTCATTCAATTCTCAGCCATTCTTTCTGTTACTGCACGTTATTGCTAGTTTGACCACCAGAGGGCATATTTGAGAAGCATTTGATAGTATTCCGTATTGGCATTACCAGAGAATTTCAAACCTTTCTTGTAATAACATAGTATATGGGATTGATTTTAAGAAATTTGGCCAAATTAATTTGATTTATATTATGGTGTTTCCATTCAGAGAAAGAAGAAAAACGAAACCCTAGGGGTTTCTGTTAGGATGGAATGGAAAATACGGCGCTGTCGGGAGTAGGCTACAGGATTGGAGGATTCTAAATTGTTTGCCTTCATTAGACAACTTTGTTCCAATATTTATGTAAATCAGTGATATTTATTCCCATGGTAATTCGTTATGGATCCATAACTAAATCAACATCTTGCATTTTGAAAGAGTATTTTTTTAAATCTTTATTTTAACGAAATGTGTTTATTTGTTTATTAGGATACTGTGCAGTCCACAATACATACTGTAGTAAACGTGGGAAAGTGCCTAATTCCTTACATATGGGAGAGCAGGCCATGTCTGTAAAACAGAATGTGGGAGGCCAGTGTTATTTCATAGTCTTGATGTCTTCACTATTTTTCTAAAATGTAGAAAATAAATAAATATCCTGGAATGAGTAGGTGTGTCCAAACTTTTGACTGGTACTTGCTTTTAATTTAATTAATATTATGGTGTTTCTACTCCATGAAAAATCCTGTTTTTCCGTTAGGGTAGAACAGAAAATATAGCGCTGTACAACGTGACGCTCATAAATTCAGAGCATTGTCAGTTTGTAAATTCAGACCGTTTTGCTCTCGGAGCGCAAACTGGACGTTAGGGTTGATTTGAGCGTTCTGGCCTTACGACGGCCATAACGCTGGATAGCTACTTCCAGACACAAATGAGACCACTCTGACCATTTTACTCGCCCTAGCAGAGCTGGTAAGGCAGTGTTTGTGTTAACCAGAGCGTTGGTGACTGTAAATGTGCTGCTGGAAACAATTTAATTACCCGTTTTTTCCAACATTTACTGACACCAGCCATATTCAACGGGTGTTGAGCGCTCGTAAAGTAATTATTCTGCACTCTGGTACACTGACCAGAGTGCTCTGAAATCCGTGTAGATAATAGGCTGGACACATGACATTTTTAACAACGTTATTTTCTGATAAAAAAAACTAGTTAATTGCATCCGCCATGGAGCCCAGTTTCATAATATGACCATATTTCCCAGCTGCTTGCTGTCGTTTTGAAGTAATCGCAAAAAAAAACAGACTTTAGTGCATTTTTCAACCTGTCGGCTCCTATTAGTTCTATTGAGCACCGTGGCACCAACTCGCCTTCCGAACGTCCTATTTCCAGTTTATTGTTGAACGTCACAATGCCTGCTTCGCTATTGTTGACAACGAGACCTGCTCACATTGTTTTATAGTTCAAATGTAAACAACAAAAATATAATATTGGAACTCTGCAGTCTTCCCATTGTTTCCTATGGGGGAAATATAGGCATGTCTGTCTATTTCACAAAATATCTCGCAATGTGTATATTTAGATTTTTTTTCAAGTCGGACGCCATTGTAATCATGAGGATCTCCTTTTTCTAATTATGTAAGCCTGGGCAGCTAGCTCGGTTGTCATCATGCTAGCCCCAAAATACTTTTTGCCCTTGGAATGCTGAGCTCCCCCCATTGTTTTTTTTCAGGAGTTTTTATTTTTTTCCCTACTTTGTCATTACGGAGTCATAAGCACAGTTGACACCATCGAGGTGCGGATGATACTTTCTACACAAGTAGTTTTTTTCCAGTTTTGACTCGTTCTATTGTCCAGCCTATAGATAGCCAGAGCGAATTTACAAAAGCACCCACATGCCCATTGAGAAAGCATAACGACTATACCATTTAGCTAAGCTAAGAATGACGATTATAATCAAGTCAGGAAACGTTGGGCAGTTAGCCGAAAGTTAATATACTTGCACGTTTGATGTATAACTACTAATGTTAGGTAGCTAGCTGACTGTGACGACCCTCCAACTCTGTCTGACGAATTCTTTCTCTTGGCTCTTGTTTTCCTTAATAGGATGTCGGTGGGCGGAGCCGGGAGGGTCGTCAGTGAAATGGGACAAACCTGGGCTCGGGGGTGTCCCAGGATAAATGCACCTCTTCCCCATTCATTGAGGAGACCCTCTCCATGCAGACACACACAGATTTTGGGTGTGGCTATTTGGTTTGTTTGCATTGGCACCATTCAACACCCCTCATTATCATATGTATACACGCGACCACTCATTTACACTACTGACTACTGACTAAACACACACCATTGTTAATTGTATTTACTTTACTTCAGTTAATAAATATGTTTTGTTATTCTTTATCTCCACGCTGTCTCCCTTTTTGTAATGGGCTTCGAGCCGGTTCGTGACACTGACATACCAGTACATACTGCTGTAATGATATGCTATGTGGTTCATAAGGGCAGCGTAGCTAACATTGTCAGCCAACATAACGTGTGTGGGGGGGGGGGGGGGGGGGTTAGTAAAGGTTTTATAGTCTGTTGTTCAGCTAAGAGCCCCCCTCCCCAACTTGTAACAAATTGTTGTTCCCATCTCATTCCTTTCCCTCTTCCATGCATCATCATTCTGCTCCTGAGTGTCTCGCTTGTGGGCGTGCTGGCAGGAAATGGCAGCATCTTCGGTTGTGTGTCAAGAATTCTGCATAAAGTAGCACGTTAGTTTGAAAGTGTGGTTATTCACAGGCAAATTGTTATATGCTATGGAGGTACATTTTGTGTCTTTTTGTCGAGAGCAAAGCCTTTTTTATTTTCAATCAAAAATAATTGTTCTGAAAGCAACTTTTTTCCGACACAAAGGAAGTCAAAGCGCACACCTACGAAGACGTCATCTCAGGTCAGCAGCACTGGGCTGTATTGACGTATCCCAAAAAGGACATCTGCTGCTTTAAATTGAATGGTAATATCTCAGTTATTGTTTTCATATCTAAACAAAATAAGCTGTTTTCTTTACTTTCAGAGAGCGAGCTGATCAAGGGGTCGAAAATGTTGATATTGCCAGATGTTCACTGTCCGAGGAACAGGCCGTGGAAGCTTTATTGCTGGCAAAAGTGGCCATAATGAATTAAACTGTACTGTGTTCTTTTCTCCATCTCTATCTGTCTTGTTGTACATGGAACCTGTCTCACATGCATTAATTTAAAAAACCTTAAGA
The DNA here is from genome assembly GCF_057628025.1 of Oncorhynchus mykiss. NCBI lineage: Eukaryota > Metazoa > Chordata > Actinopteri > Salmoniformes > Salmonidae > Oncorhynchus > Oncorhynchus mykiss. The sequence goes on along the minus strand of NC_143028.1, from coordinate 22,729,443 downwards.
TGTCAGCTGCTAATTTTCAGATTTACATCACATAAACACAGCCATTTTCACTGGACTATCTGTTGCTCTGTTGCTGCCAAGTCATGATTTCCATGGTGGTGAGACACATAGCCCTCTATATTTAAATGCTTCAGGTACACTCCGATAGGAGTCTGCGTCACATACAGTATCTTCTATTGACATTATCTTCTATTGTTTGTCCTCATGTGTCTGTTTTTCAGTATAAAGTACTCTGTAGCCACTAATGTGGACACCAGGTGAGACCACACACACACACAATAAGTCTCTCTTCTTCACTTCATCCCTCTCCCCCTTCTCCCTAAATCCTCTAGGTTATATCAGCTGTTTTGGTGAACCCCTCCCGCATCTGAACTGGCTGACACTGAGGGCACAGCATTATCATATGTGAGATGTCACTTGGTCGGGTCAACAGGAACTATTATTAAAGAGATGTTTTACATTGAAATACAGACAGAGATGTAGTAGTCCCAGAGTTAATGATCCAAGGTCAGTTTTGCATTTCACCTCCTGATTATGATGACTGACTGTTAGAATGGGAAAAAAAACAAGGCTTAATCATGCTCTCTCTCTATACATATGTCACTCGTCTGCAGGTATGTTTGGATGTGAGAGAGGAAAGCCAGTCCTGTCATCGCCACCTCACCCGCTCTTATGATAACCATCGGGCCAACAGGGGGCCCAAGGCTGGTTAGGAGACATCGCAATTGTGATGAACTGAGAGAATATTAGGGTAGCACTGTAATTCATGAATCATATGCTGTCTGCCACTGTTCTTACCTCCTTTCACTTTCTGTCTTCTACACCTCTCTCCCCACCTCAGAGCAGGAGTGGTAAACACTGTTGAAGTGTATAATTGTAATACATACATGCAAACTTGCAGATATGCAAGCAGACAGTATTTAAACCACATACAATATGCCCTCAAGTTTAACTGAAGTATTATCAGAAACCTGTTTCATCGTTTTCTCAGCTTCTCATTTAGTTGAAACCGGACAAACTGAAGACCTTTGGACATTTCGCACAGGAACAATCTTCCAGCTGTTTTGGAGTTGCATTTATTCGGTCCGTAAACGAAATACAACTTCATCAGTGTTAACTAGAATACTAATGCATTAATTCTATTGATGTAAGACATTATTCTGGGGAGCACTACTTTATTTAGTCTTCTGGAGCAACAAGTTATGACAGAAGAGAACCTGCATGTATCTAACTACAGTTGACAAATAAATGGCCTACCAAATGTCAGAAATTATAAGCAGAAATGTATCTAAATTAGGGATAAAAGTAGCCTAAGCCAGTAGAGTACAAGGTCCAGTACAGAGCATCGGTAAAATAAATTATTATGGGGGATAGAACTGCTCAGCTAGCCTACATTCTGAAGTGATTTGTTTGACAATTAGATGAAAACATCAACACCCATGATTTCCGAAACTAAGCCTACTCAGACCGTGAAAAACAACTGTAAACGGATAAGATGTTTACATGCCACAGTATCCTGTCTAAAAATCAGCATATCCCAGGCATTTTATTCGGGTTTCTCATAACCGGGATTCAAGGTTTTTCGGGGTATTGTAAACGGGATATGATGTTTATATGTGTCAAAACAGAATACTTGAGTATCCAGAATAACAATGGGATATTGGAGTGTATGTAAACGTGGTCAGTGATATGCATGGGCATATTTTGGGGAGGTTGAGATGCAGCTCTTCCTCAGAGTAGAATCAACTGGACTTGTACTGTTACTGTCGTGACCCCATACACTTGATTGCAATCCACAATCCGCCACACCATATGCATGAATGCCTCCGGCAGTGTATGTCTGTCTCAAACATGTATATAGCGAGAACACATCTGACTTCATGTACAGTATCAGCACAGGTTTTTAAAATGACATTTTTTTTGTTGCACTTGTAATAAAAAGGGCAACCTTCATAAAAAATATATATATCATTTTTAAACAAGCATTTTGTTTTCTTTGTTTTCAACGAGAAATACCAGGATGTAATGCAGAGATGGAGAAATTAAGCGACGTCGCCGTGATATTTTAACAACCATCTAATTTTGCCATTGATCTTAAATATTCTATGGAATATTAATTGTGTAGCTCCACTGTGTAACCCACAGTAGATCAGGTGAAACGAGCAATGTTAACTTTGCTGCACATTATGCACATGACAAAAGGCTACATACAACCACATGACATGCTAATAATATCCGAAATAGCTCATTATAAAACACAGCAAAACAATTGGGACCTTATTTGGGGATGAACATCTGTTGAAACAACACAGAAAACCATTTCAGGTTGTTTATTAGTAAAGGAGTCATTAACTGGTACATCTTTTACATATGACTCAACACTATACACACTATACACAGCCAGCTACGACAGCAACTGAAATGACTGCAACACTTAACAAAGAGCTGCAGTTAGTTTTGGAATGGGTAGCAAGGAATAAGTTAGTACTAAATATTACTAAAACTATTGTATTTGGGACAAATCATTCACTAAACCCTAAACCTCAACTACGTCTCGTAATGAATAATGTGGAAATTGAGCAAGTTGAGGTGACTAAACTGCTTGGAATAACCCTGGTTGGTAAACTGTCATGGTCAAAACATCTAGATATAACAGTAGCTAAGATGGGGAGAAGTCTGTCCATAATAATGCGCTTATCTGCCTTAACAACACTATCAACAAGGCAAGTCCTACAGGCCCTGGTATTGTTGCACCTAGACTACTGTTCAGTAGTGTGGTCAGGTGATATATGTGGTGCTGTAGGGATGTTATGTGATGTACTGTTTTGTCTTTAGCTCATTCATTACAAACAGTTCACTGTTGTATCTTTTGTTTTATATGTTAAATGGGTGCTTTGGTGTGTTTGGACCCCAGGAAGAGTAGCTGCTGCCTTGGGTTAGGTTGAAAAGCTGTGAGGTTAAGCATCCCACTGCTACACGTTTAGATGACTGTTGGGAATATACTAGTAGACAGGCAGTGGTTTTGGTTGGACATTTGGAAGCTTGCTGATGAGAGTGGTTTGAAGGAGTTGGAGGTTGGCCCTTCTGTGGTGATAGGGGATGATCCTCCATGGTTTCTCTCTGATCCTGTTGTTGATCTAACTTTGGTAGAGAAAAGGGACGTTTGGTCACAAGTCAGTGATAGAGGGAAACTGGTTAACAGTTACATTGTCAGAAGTTTTTCACAGATGGATTCAAGTACTCAGAATGTGGGCGTTTATGTTCCTGAATTTGATGTGCAGATATGTAGAAGACTAACAGATGAACTGTCAGTATACTCAGTTGAACTATTGGTGATAATAGTTGCCTTCCAGTGGGTGGAGGAAGTGCAACATGTTAGAATTATAGTGTGCTCAGATTTGCTGTATGTATTGAATAGTTTATCATCTGGTAAATCGAATAGGAGTGACCTGCTATTGGAGGTATTCATGTTATTATGGAGAATTGAGAGAATTGGTGTAGTAGTGAGATTCTGCTGGGACCCAGCACATTTGGGTGTGGAAGGAATTAAATTGTAGACCAGTTAGCCAAAAGAGCTTTAAAACGAGATATAATTGATATTAATGTTCTACTGGGTAGAGGTGAGGCCAAACATAAGATGTGTGGCAGAAGAGATGGGACTCTGAGAATAAGTATTTGCAGTGCATTCAGAAAGTATTCAGACCCCTTCCCTTTTTCCTAATTTTTTTCACGTTATTGCCTTACTATAAAATGTATTAAATAAAAAAATGTCCTCACAATACCCCATGATGACAAAGCGAAAACAGGTTTTTAGAAATGTTTGCTAATTTGTTCAAAATAAAAACCAGATACCTTACACCCTCTAGTGGTGTGGGGGCTGTGCTTTGTCAAAGTGGGTGGGTTATATCCTGCCTGTTTGGCCCTGTCCAGGGGTATCATCAGATGGGGCCACAGTGTCTCCTGACCCCTCCTGTCTCAGGCTCCAGTATTTATGCTGCAGTAGTTTGTGTCGGGGGGCTAGGGTCAGTCTGTTATACCTGGAGTATTTCTCCTGTCTTATCTGGTGTCCTGTGTGAATTTAAGTATGCTCTCTCTAATTCTGTCTTTCTTTCTCTCTCTCGGAGGAGCTGAGGCCTAGGACCATGCCTCAGGACTACCGGACGTGCCACCTGTCCCAGACCTGCTGTTTTCAACTCTCTAGAGACAGCAGGAGAAGTAGAGATACTTTCAATGATCGGCTATGAAAAGCCAACTGACATTTACTCCTGATGTGCTGACCTGTTGCACCTTCGACAACTACTGTGATTATTATTATTATTTGACCATGCTGGTCCTTTCTGAACATTTGAACATCTTGCCCATGTTCTGTTATAATCTCCACCCGGCACAGCCAGAAGAGGACTGGCCACCCCTCATAGCCTGGTTTCTTCCTAGGTTCTGGCCTTTCTAGGGAGTTTTTCATATCCACTGTGCTTCTACACCTGCATTGCTTGCTGTTTGGGGTTTTAGGCTGGATTTCTGTTCAGCACTTTGAGATATCAGCTGATGTAAGAAGGGCTATATAAATACATTTGATTTGATTGTTTACAAGTATTCAGACACTTTGCTATGAGACTCGAAATTGAGCTCGGGTGCATACTGTTTCTATTGATCATCCTTGAGATGTTTCTACATTTTGATTTGTGTCCACCTATGGTAAATTAAATTGATTGGACATAGGCTCCGGAGTGGCACAGCGGTCTAAGTTACTGCATTTCAGTGCTAGAGGCATCACAACAGACACCCTGGTTTGAATCCAGGCTGTATCACAACCGTCGGTGATTGGGAGTCCCATAGGGCGGCGCACAATTGGCCCAGTGTCGTCTGGGTTTGGACGATGTGTAGGCCGGCATTTGACCTTAATTGACTTGCCTAGTTAAATAAAGGTTAAATGTTTTTCTTTTTTTTCTTAAAAAAAAATGGAAAGGCACACACCTATCTAAGGTCCCACTGTTGACAGTGCATGTCAGAGCAAAAACCAAGCCATAAGGTCAAAGGAATTGTCTGTAGAGCTCTGAGACAGGATTGTGTTGAGGCACAGATCTGGGTGAAGTGTATAAAATAAATTCTGCAGCATTAAAGATACCCAAGAACACAGTAGCCTCCGTAATTCTTAAATGGAAGAAGTTTGGAACCACCAAGACTCTTGGTGACTCCTTGCTGTCCCCAGTCCACAGCAAGTGTGTTGTTATATTTTTGTAAGTATGTTGAAGAGAGGGTTGGTATGAAGTGTAGGGTCATTCAGGTTGGACGGGTTGGGAAAGGATTTTGTGGATGGGGGAAGGGTCTATTAGAAGTTAGTAGTGCTATTTTTTTATCTTCTCAGAAGTTCTGCGTTAGGTAGGGGGATTTAGAAACGTTACAAACCGTGAATGACCACACACTCCAGCACAGTAGGTGGCGGCATGCACCTTTAACGTTGGTTTGCGGACCACCATTGTATCACAGAAGAAGAAAAAGAACTCGCGAGATCTGGATGTGTGGTACAAGGCTAGTTGTGAACGGGATGCAACTTTGTTACGCCGAGTACAGCAGCTTTCAAGATTCGGTTTATGCACGTGCACTTTACAATCAAATATTGAAGCATGTCGAGGTAGAGCTCAGGCACAACGGACGATTTAACGACACATTTGGAAGTGGCAGTTGAGTTGCCTGCTAATCTACATTATTTAGCTTTATTGAGAACTGTCAAGCTAGGTAGCTACTTGTCTGTCACACTTGACACGAGAGACTGGAAGAGTGGCTCCGTCGCCAGGTACATCCTATTCTTTTGCACTCAGTTGTAACCATGTGGCCCTGCATAACAATATGTAGGCCGCTTCTATTGAAATTAAGAAGCAGGTATGCTTTCTCAAAGGACACTCGTCAAACGTTAGTGTCACCAAGCAAACTGATCTTCAGACCCAGTGCATCATGTACAGGGGTGGGGAAGAAATGGACTCGACCAACAGGATACGACACGGGGTTGAAGACCTACAACAGCCTCACCAAACAGAAAGAACCACTGGTATTGGCGCAGGAAGGAATTGCTACTTGGTATGGAAAACATTGGATTTCATATAGCTACTGCTGCTGACCGGTTATTGACGGTGGTAACTATTTGTACTGTTACTGCAGGTATAGCTGTGGACCCACTGTCTACGACCATGCTCACCTGGGGCATGCATGGTAACCCACTCTCAAAGTATATTTTCAATGATACAAAAGTAAATGTCATAAATTGATTTTGCTGTACTGAAACGGCTGAATTTTAATCTCTCTCATAGTTCCTATGTCAGATTTGACATCATCCAGAGGGTTCTATCCAGGGTCTTTGGCATCAATGTCATTCATGTCATGGTCATCACTGACATCGATGATAAAATCATTAGAAGAGCTTTGGAGGTAGGCTTATTATCCAATGCAGCCCCTATAATTGAGATGCTGTTGTGCTGATGATATTGATGTAATTTTCATACTTTGATTATATTTTTGATGTCATTGCAGAAAAGCATATCTCCAACAGTCCTGGCTAGAATGTACGAGGAGGAATTTAAAAATGACATGTTAGCCCTGAAGGTGTGTGAGTATGTACTGTTTGCTGGGTGGAAAAAATGTGAGCTTTTGTTAGCTGTGTATTATATAGTACTTACCCTGCATACATTAATTACTGCACATATATTTGATATGTTGTCAAAGATATGCATGTTTATTTATATTTTTCAAGGTTCTTCCTCCTGCTGTGTACTTGAGGGTCACTGAGAATATACCTCAAATCGTGGCTTTCATTGAGGGCATCATCAGAAATGAACACGCCTATGCCACAAAACAAGGTATGTCTATGTGTAAAAGTCGTTGTTGATACATTCTCGTTGTTACTTTCTCAAGCCAAGATCAGTTTGCAAATAGTTGCAGGATCTGAATTCCGGGTGTTCATTCTGCTGCAGGGGACGTGTATTTCGATATCTTGTCCATCGGGGACCGTTACGGCAAGCTTATGGGTGCTGGAGATGCAACTGGTGAGCCTGGTACGTGTTTACATCACTTCATTGTGACATATTTTTGTCATACTTAAAAAAAATATATATTTAACCAGGTAGGCCAGTTGAGAACAAGCTCTCATTTACAACTGCAACCTGGCCAAGATAAAGCAAAGCAGTTCGACAAAAAATAACAGAGTTACACATGGGATAAACAAAAGTACATTCAATAACTATAGAAAAAGCTATATACAGTGTGTGCAAATGGAGTAAGGAGGTAAGGCAATAAATAGGCCATAGTAGCGAAGTAATTACAAATTATCACTGGAGTGATAGATGTGCAGATGATGATATGCAAGTAGAAATGGATGGGCTATTTACAGATGGGCTGTGTACAGCTGCAGCGATCTGTGAGCTGCTCAGATAGCTGATGCTTAAAGTTAGTGAAGGGAGATATGTCTCCAACTTTTTTTGTGTTTTTTTTTGCAATTCGTTCCAGTCATTGGCAGCAGAGAACTGGAAGGAAAGGCAGCCAAAGAGGCATTGAGTCTGGAAGGAGAGTTTACAGTCTAGCCAGACACCTAGGTATTTGTATTTGTCCACATATTCTAAGTCAGAACTGTCCAGAGTAGTGATGCTAGTCGGGCAGGCAGGTGCGGGCAGCGAACGGTTGAATAGCATGCATGTAGTTTTACTAGCGTTTAAGAGCAGTTGGAGGCCACGGAAGGAGTGTTGTTTGGCATTGAAGCTCGGAGGTTTGTTAACACAGTGTCCAAAGAAGGGCCAGATGTATACAGAATGCTGTCTTCTGCGTAAAGGTGGATCAAGGAATCACCCGCAGCAAGAGCGATATCATTGATATATACAGAAAAAAGGGTCACCCGGAGAATTGTACCATGTGGTACCCCCATAGAGACTGCCAGAGGTCCGGACAACAGGCCCTCCGATTTGACACACTGAACTCTGTCAGAGAAGTAGTTGGTGAACTAGGCGAAGCAGTCATTTGTGAAACCAAGGCTGTTGAGTTTGCCGATAAGAATATGGTGATTGACAGAGTCGAAAGCCTTGGCCTGGTCGATGAAGATGGCTGCACATTACTATCTTTTATCGATGGCGGTTATGATATTGTTTAGTACCTTGAACGTGGCTGAGGTGCACCTGTGACCAGCTCGGAAACTGGATTGCACAGCGTAAAAGGTACGGTGGGATTCGAAATGGTCAGTGATCTGATTGTTCACTTGCCTTTTCAAAGACTTTGGAAAGGCAGGGCAGGATGGATATAGGTCTGTAACAGTTTGGGTCTAGAGTAGAGGTCGACCGATTAATCGGAATGGATGATTAATTAGGGCCGATTTCAAGTTTTCATAACAATCGGTAATTGGTATTTTTGGGCGTCAATTTTTATTTTTATACCTTTATTTAACTAGGCAAGTTAGTTAAGAACACATTATTATTTTCAATGATGGCCCAGGAACGGTGGGTTAACTGCCTCGTTCAGGGGCAGAACGACAGATTTTCACCTTGTCAGCTCGGGGGATCCAATCTTGCAACCTTACAGTTAACTAGTCCAACGCAATAATGACCTGCCTCTCTCTCGTTGCACACCACAGGGAGACTGCCTGTTACGCGAATGCAGTAAGCCAAGGTACGTTGCTAGCTGGCATTAAACTTATCTTATAAAAAACAATCAATCATAATCACTAGTTAACTACACATGGTTGATGATATTACTAGATATTATCTAGCGTGTCCTGCATGGCATATAATCTGACTGAGCATACAAGTATCTAAGTATCTGACTGAGCGGTGGTAGGCAGAAGCAGGCGCGTAAACATTCATTCAAACAGCACTTTCGTGCGTTTTTCCAGCAGCTCTTCGTTGTGCGTCAAGCATTGCGCTGTTTATGACTTCAAGCCTATCAACTCCCGAGATGAGGCTGGTGTAACCGAAGTGAAATGGCTAGCTAGTTAGCGCGCGCTAATAGTGTTTTAAACGTCACTCGCTCTGAGCCTTATAGTAGTTGTTCCCCTTGCTCTGCATGGGTAACGCTGCTTCGATGGTGGCTGTTGGCGTTGTGTTGCTGGTACGAGCCCAGGGAGGAGCGAGGAGGGGGACGGAAGCTATACTGTTACACTGGCAATACTAAAGTGCCTATAAGAACATCTAATAGTCAAAGGTTAATGAAATACAAATGGTATAGAGGGAAATAGTCCTATAATTCCTATAATAACTACAACCTAAAACTTCTTACCTAGGAATATTGAAGAGGAACCACCAGCTTTCATATGTTCTCATGTTCTGAGCAAGGAACTGAAACGTTAGCTTTCTTACATAGCACATATTGCACTTTTACTTTCTTCTCCAACACTTTGTTTTTGCATTATTTAAAACAAATTGAACATGTTTCATTATTTACTTGAGGCTAAATTGATTTTATTGATGTATTATATTAAGTTAAAATAAGTGTTCATTCAGTATTGTTGTAATTGTCATTATTACAAATAAAGAAATAAAAACCGTCCGATTAATCGGTATCGGCTTTTTTGGTCCCCCAATAATCGGTATCGCCGTTGAAAAATCATAATCGGTGACCTCTAGTCTAGAGTGTCTCCCCCTTTTTGAAGAGGGGGATGACCGCGGCAGCTTTCCAATCTTTAGGAACCTCGGGCGATACGAAAGAGAGGTTGAACAGACCAGTAATAGGGGTTGCAACAATGGCGGCAGATAATTTTAGAAAGAGAGTGTCCAGATTGTCTAGCCCAGCTGATATGTACGGGTCCAGGTTTTGAAGCACTTTCAGAACATCTGCTATCTGGATTTGGGTGAAGGAGAAGCTGGGGAGGCTTGGGCAAGTTGCTGCAGGGGGTGCAGAGCTGTTGGCTGCGGTTGGGGTAGCCAGAAGGAAAGCATGGCCAGCCGCAGAGAGATGATTATTATGGATTTGTTGGTGGTGACAGTGTTTCCTAGCCTCCTTGATAATTTGAGTGAGTTTGAGGGCATCTATCTTAGATTGTACTTCCTTTGTGTTTGGAAGACTACAGTATGCTTTTTCAAAACCATAGGCAAGGAAATGATTGACTAACTGATACATGTTTTGGGTAGGAACTAAGCTTTAACATACTGTTTCCTAGGGGACAGAGAGAAACGGGACAGCCGAGATTTTGCCCTGTGGAAGGCTTCCAAGCCGCAGGAGCCCTCCTGGGAGTCTCCCTGGGGCAAGGGAAGACCCGGCTGGCACATCGAATGTTCCACCATTGCCAGGTGCCAACCTCATTTTTACTAACCCTTGGTTATTGAAGAATAACCCTATATTTATCATTTAGGACTAACATAGTACCAGATCTGCTTGTGCTGTCTTGCCAATGAAAATGACCACTGGAGTTGTCAAGACAACACAAACAGATATGGAATCAGGCTATTTTAGGTCATCATCATGTATTTGCTTTTGTTTTCAACTTATTCTCTGTCACATCAAGAAATATTTGCCTACCTACCATGGCTTCTGTTAATCTGATAAAATATGCATTTTATTATCACCATGTAATTTATATGTTGGGCGTTCACTGTATGGAGTTAAATGATGTCTGTATCTTTGGGCCGAAAGTATATGGGAATGCATATAGATCAGTTTCTGAAGATTTACTTTCACCTCTCTGGTCTCCAGCTCTGTGTTTGGAAGTCAGCTGGACATTCACTCTGGGGGCATCGATTTGGCCTTCCCTCACCATGAGAATGAGATCGCCCAGTGTGAGGCCTACCACCAGTGTGGCCAGTGGGGGAACTACTTCCTGCACTCAGGTAGGACTCCACAGTCTTGTATTCAGTAGGGCACACCGTAGCAAACGAAAAGGATTGTTTCTTATTGTACATGTCCAAGTCGGTATTATTTAGTTTGAAAGATAATAAACATGACTGTGATGTCCACTTACATGGATTATGCTTTACTTACGTCCTCCATGGCTAATGTTGGAGAATGGCAAAAGGAGATGATTCATATCTGCATTTCTACTTTTACTTTATTTTCTTATGCAGGACATTTACATCTTAAAGGAAGTGCTGAGAAAATGTCAAAGTCCTTGAATAATTATATAACGATAAAGGTAAAGTGTTGATCTACAGTACATTACTACTTTTAAATAAATAAACGTTATTCAATGGTGTCGGGCTTGCACTATAGAAAAGGTCATTTGTTTTATAACAAGTCTTCGTTCTTCCTAATTGAGGTAATATGTACTTCATGTGTATTCGTCTCTCTCACTTGTAGGATTTCCTGGAATCTTACTCCGCCAATGAATTCCGAATGTTCTGCCTTCTGACCAAATACAGATCAGGTGTGAACCCTTTTTGGTTGTTTTTATGATGGTAAACTGGTTTACATTTCACTCAAGTGATGTTGAGCTCTGAGGTCATTTTTCTTTTGTTTGTTCACAGCAATCGACTACAGTGACGCCAGCTTAAACGAAGCTCGGAGCTCCCTGGCAACCATTACTGCCTTCACCCATGATGCCCAGGCCTACATGAGGGGCCAGTTGCAGTGCCCGGCTGTGGAGGAGGGGGCATTATGGGAAAGGTAGGGCCTACATCTCCTTTCTGCTATTGTTCTTTATATGTAGTGTAGTACAGCATTGAATACACACACACAAATTAATTCTAGTGCAGGAACATCACATCAGGGGAGTCACATGCATTCTCAGTTCATTGAGACATTACTGCCATTTTTGTTTCTGATGACGCATTTGTCAGGGAGATACATTTACTGGCATATTTTACACAAGGTGGGTCACTTATCTATGTTTAACTGTCATATGTCAGGTTGAACAGTTAATTTTCCTACCACATCCCATGTCCTTCAGAAGGTAAGCAGATAAACCTTCACCAATTCCTTGGCGTCTGTGTTTTCAAGGTTAGCTGAAACCAAAGCAAACGTTGTCAGAGCACTGGCAGATGACTTTGATACGCCAAGGGTCGTTAATGCCATCATGAGCCTTGTTTACCATGGGAACCGCAATCTTCAGCCCATCACTAAGGTAACCTGTCAAAATGAGAACCGTGACAAATGTGGCGTACCACTCTGAGGAACAGTTTCAGGCAAAGAAAATCAACGTCTCAGCATGTCAACACACAACTAACCTGAGTAACATAATCACAAGTCATACCTTCACACATTGCATTGAATTGTTACAAAGATAACACAATTTCTCATGTAGATTTTCCTGTGTTTCATAAGGGGATGGCTTGTACTGTATGGTGAATGGTTCACTGTTACTTGTTGTGCCTTGTTTGAGTAGCCTGACAGATCACCAAGGAGCCCAGCTGTGTTTGGGGCCTTCCTCGCCTACATCAGGGAAGTCTTTGAGGTCCTGGGGGTCGACCTGCTGGACAGAAAGGTCAGAGATTAAAGTTCATAGTAGCACATAGTTGACTGACATTATGACAGCACAATAGGAGTGTATCTCCTCAAATACTCAGCGCACCACTAAGACCGGGGTTCAAGCCGATCGGGCTTGGCACCTTTTAAAGCAATGTTCCCTCGTTCGCGAAGACCGTATTCACAGTAAATGCAGCATGTCGGCTCAATCAGAAATATAATTTAAATATCAAGAAGCTCTATTATACGGATCTACCACTGATTGGATTGAATCCCGGCCTTATTCCAGTGCAACATATGATTGTGTGTCTGCGCCATTTTAATGGTAAATGTCCATAAACGATTGCCAACATCTCTTTGATATAAATGCCAGCAGTATTGGTAGTATGGGGTAGTATGTTGTCTTTTTGTTGCGAGTTACTTTTTTCTGTGGTTAAAATGGCACCTATTATGGGCCTAAAATCAGGTTAATTATAACCATTTTACGTAACATTTGACATTTTAGTAATTTAGCAGACACTTACGTAAGTGCATACATTTTTGTACTGGTCCGCCGTGGGAATCGAATCCACAAACCTGAGCCACACAGGACCATAAGGGACCATAATAAACCCTAACTGGTTTACTTGTTCCATATCTCACCTCTCTTCATCTTCAGGAGGCTCATTCTGTTGATTCTTCGGGGACCCTAGAGAACGTGGTGGAGCAGTTGGCTCGTTTCCGTAGCGATGTGCGGGCCTTCGCTTTGTCTGTGCAAGACACGCCCCCTGGAGAGCCCGCCCATGCCAGTCCAAGTCCATGCTCAGAAAAGTTACCCCTCCTCAAGGCCTGCGACACCCTGCGGAAAGACCTTGCATCTATGGGAGTGCACATAAGGGTTAGTGCGTGTGTATGTCAGTGGAGGCTCCTCAAAGGAGGAAGGGGAAGACGATCCTACTCAGTGAGTTTCATAAAAATAGTGAAACATTAAGAAAGTTATCCTTTATAGATAAATCTATACTAAATATTTTCACACCAAATAACTGATTAAAACACTTTTTTTTATGAAGGTCTACAGTAGCCTCAACAGCACTTTCTCAGGTAGTGTAGCCAGAGAACAGCTAGTTTCCGTTCTCTGGGTTTATTGACTTCAATACAAAACCTAGGAGGCTCATAGTTCTCACCCCTTTCCATATAACGACTTCCAGAGGACGTCCTCCAACATATCAGAGCTCTTGCAACATTAACTGACACATTATCCTACCAATCAAAAGTGTGGACATTTACAAGCTAAAATGAACGAGAGAAACTGTGCAAATTACTTGTGCTAATTTTGTTAGCATTTTGTTAATAGACGCCCAATGGACTTTTTGCATTTTTAGCGCCCCCTTGTATGCTAAACTGGTAATAACGTAAATCCCGGAATGGCAGAATAGCAGTATAAAAATCTGGATAACACCCAAGCTTATTGTAGCGTGTTTACTAACTCGTTACTTCTAGTAGCTATGTTGACTGAAATGAGCTAATATGGTGATAATTGTAGGCTGTGTGTAGTGGTTAGCGGGTATGTTATGAAAGTTTATCTTGGAGAGTTTTTTTTCACTGGGTCACAGACAGCTGTTGTGCACCAAGGTCCACAAGCGAAGAGCAACGGTGAGATGCGAGAAGGAATTATACATTGAGCAAGGTGATGATGCTGTTTGTATATGGCTGCTATGAAAGTGAACTGTGTATTCCTTATGCCAATTCTGTTGCAAAACTTTTCTTAAACGTAAGTAAACGGGATGGACCGACCTGCAATAGAAACTCTTGTTTTGGTTGTAAAACGGAACAAATGTTTGGACTAATGATCACACCCTAGATCCGCTAGATGCAGGCAGGAGTGTGCAAGGCGGTATTGAATGTCACTGCCACCTTTCTCTCAACCACCTGTGCACCTATGTTAATACGTTATAAACTTACATATGTAGGTTAGGTTGTTGCAACCTCATGATGTAGTAGCCTAAACCTAGCGATGTTACATTGAGCTGGGTGAATGGAATATGAATGACATGAGTAAAGAAAGTTTTGGAAGCACTGGATGACCTCTCATTCAGCATTTCATTGTCAGATTTCCTTTAGGCAAGTAATATTTGAATGGGGGAAAAAAATCACATTTAACACATGAAATATTTTTCCTCAAAAGTAAAACCATAGGCTAAAACTAATCCAAGAAGTTGAACACTTTATGCCATCTAGTGTCTAAAAATACATCCTGCATAGCTATGTACTGATATTGAAAAATAAACCATACTGTTATAACTTGCTTGAAAGACTTGAGTGTTTGTAGTATGAAGAGGTTTAACTGGGTGACATTCCTTCATTATGACTCAAGTTGTTCTTTTTTTTTTCTGGATTCAGGACAGAGGCCCCAACTCCACGTGGGAGATTTCGCAGAAGAGGCCAGCTGGCCAGGACAAGAAATAATAGAACAGAATTGCAAATAGAATGAGCTTAGATTGAGTTTTGTATGTCCTGGTTTGGATGAAGATTGAGGACTACCACAAAGACTGGGAGACATGGAATTGTGGGTTAGAGCTGCTATGATGTTGACTGTTTCCTCAGGACTTCGGAAGGATTGGTATAAAGGAATTTGTCATAGGGCAGGTTGGACTATATCACCGGCATTGGAAATTATACTATCGCATAGTTATAATTTTGTCATAAAATTATACTTAGGTCTGCAATAAAGTGTTGATAGAATTGTATATAAAATATTGTTAATGTAAAATATTTTTCACCATAAGCTACTTGATTCAAAGTAAAATGTATTTCAGGGGAATGACTCAAATGTGTAAATCTTTTGAAATCAGAATTGTCCAATTATTCCTGTGCAAAATGCCATTTAAATTAATACACACTAAAACAAAATATAAATACAACATGTAAAGTCTTGGTCCCATGTTTCATGAGCTGAAATAGAAAATGAAAGACATTTTTTTATATGCACAGAAAGCTTATTTTCTCATGTTGTGCACACATTTATTTTACATCCCTGTTAGTGAGCATTTCACCTTTGCCAAGATAATCCATCCACCAGACAGGTGTGACATTTCAAGAAGTTGATTAAACCGCATGGTCATTACACAGGTGCACCTTGTGCTGGGGACAAAAGGCCACTTTAAAAGGTGCTGTTTTGTCACCCAAAACAATGCCACAGACGTCTCAAGTTTTGAGGGAGCATGTTATTGCCATGCTGACTGCAGGAATATCCACCAGAGCTGTTGCCAGATAATTTAATGTTCAATTTTCTACCATAAGCAGCCTCCAACGTTGTCCAGTGAATTTTGCCTGCTATTTTTTGTTCAGTGTTTGTCTCTGTTACATTATACTAATTGCTACTGATTTCATCAACACACACACATTAGAGGTGGTGGAAATATAGAAGTAAAAAGATGCCAACCTTTGTGATTTCTCAGTTTTTTAATTGTTATCAAATAAAGGTCACAAGACAAATATAGCACAACAAATACAATAGCTACACCCATGCGAATATAAAGGGAAAACCCTCTTTGGGCTGGTGGAGTACATTTACATTTTCCAATCAAATCTCAGTTATTTGATTGATGTTCCTGCATGCTCGTTGGCCAGATACTGCTTTAAAACGTCCAGCAGTCGTTCGCACAAGTTTCCCCTGTTGTCATTTTCTGAGTGAACTCTGATCATTGAGCAAGCTGTTTCACAATTTCATTGATATATCCGTTCATGTAGAAACGAGTCGTATGCCTTTTATTCTGCGGTGGATGCTAAATGGGTAGAAGTTGACGCACGGTTGGTGTGGTAAATCCTATGCATTCTTTCGCTTTAGACCTACACATGTTCTATGCATGTCAAAACCGAAGGCCACCTGACAGACTGGAACAGTAGGGAATCTTAATTGCTTTGACAATTTTATCAAATACGTTTTTAATGAAAGTCAATTGCACTTTTGAGATAGTGTCGCCTGTTCGGGTGTCTAGGCGGAGAATGAAAAGAACCATGCCTGAAATGAAAAGGGCGAGGAGGCCCGACGTGAAACTGGTTATATTGGGGGACATGAACGTTGGTAAGACCTCTCTGTTACACAGGTACATGGATAAAAAGTTCAATGATACCATTAGTACCGTCGGCGGTGCGTTCTACTTAAAGCAGTGGGGACCCTACAACATATCGCTTTGGGACACCGCAGGTAGGTATTTTATATGATAAAATGTTTTATTTTCAGTACTAGTATAGCACATGGGGAAAGTGCAGTGTCAATTTCTACTTTTATTTTGCATGTTTAAGTGCACAGAGACGAATTGCAACTAATTAGGCTATACCCATCAAGCGTCATTTGTTGACAGACGCAAGCATCAATATTTATTTTCCAAATTCACAGTAGGGTTTCAAGAATTTTTTTTATTGAATTTGTATTTTATGGCTAATTTTGGGGTGGATTTGTTTACAGTGAGGAAAGAATGGGTGGAGGTAGTGCTTGTCACAGTAGTTAGGCCTACTTTACATACAGAGCTAAACTGAAGATAACCTCTTATCTTGAGTGACTGGATTTTTCCATTCAATACAGCAACCAGTAGCTTTTGTGTGTGTGGAATACCCACAGCATAATAAAAATGGGTATATGTGGTAAAAGTTTCTGTCTGCTCATGTATTGTGGAGCGACCGTGCATTCATAAACGCATATAAGGGAAAGGGGGATACCTAGTCAGTTGTACAACTGGATGCCTTCAACTGAAATGTGTCTAACGCATTTAACTCAACCCCTCTGAATCAGAAAGGTGCGGCGGGTTGCCTTAATCGACATCCACGTCTTCGGCGCCCGGGAACAGTGGTTTAACTACCTTGCTCAGTGGCAGATTTAACAATACTTCATATTGACTCCCGCAAGAGAGATGGGTTTCTTGGCGCAGTTGTTAGCGTGCAAGTCTTTTACCCAGAAGGTTGAGGTTTCGCAGACTACCTTACCTCACTCTCCCTTCTTGATTCATTACACTCTGTAACCATCTAAACATGCTTAATGTTTCACTACTAGGTCGGGAGCAGTTCCACGGGCTCGGCTCCATGTACTGTCGGGGCGCGTCCGCTGTCATCCTTACCTACGACGTGACCAACTGGCAGAGCCTGGCCGAGCTGGAGGAGCGCTTCCTGTCTCTCACCGACACAGCCAATCACGACTGCATCTACGCCGTGGTGGGCAACAAGGCTGACATTACTGACCCCCCCAATGTGGAAGAAGATTATGAGGGGGGTTTCCCCGTTCACACACCGCACTATGCCTGTCACCTCATCCCTCCAGCCTCCCCTACTACGGTCTCCCCCGTGGCCAACCGAGAGGTTCGAAAGGAGGACGCCGTGGCGCTCTACCAGCGTATCCTCAGGTACAAGGCGCTGGATGAGCGTTTGAGCCCGCCTGCAGAGAGGATGTGCTTTGAGACGAGCGCCAAGACAGGTGCCAACGTGGACGAGTTGTTTGAGACGCTGTTCGAAATGGTGCTGCCGTCCATCCTGAGGATGAGGTCGGAGAGCGAGGCCTCACCCACCATAGACCTGGAGGACTATGGGCCAGTGTCCAGCAAGCAAACCAAGTGGGGCTGCTGCTGAACGGAGTTGGGTGAAGTAGCCCCAAGGTGCTGATCTTGGGTCTATTTTGCATTTTTCCCACAAATGGGTAAGGTTAGGATTGTGGGAGGGGAAGCTGATCCTAGATCTGTACATTGGGGAACCTTTACACCAGAGCCTGCTGAAGGCGACAAGGAAGAAGTCTTGGGGAGAATCTCAATTGTATACTCCTCGCCTCTTCTCGCCTAGTATTCTTCTCATAACCCATTGAATGAGAAAGCAAGAGGTCCCTTCCCTCTGACCAGCTCCTCCAATAGGTTTTGAGATGGAGAGAGGATGCGAGGAGTATGCAATTGAGAATCTTCCCTGGTTTTAGGGGTTGGTTTTCACAGACGTACACCCACGTTGTTTCTACTTTAATACAGAGGGATTACTCATCAAGTGAGCTCAACTGAGCTGGGCCGGATTACCGAACAGGCACTGGGCATGTGCCCCGTGCCCCTAACCCATGTTTTTGTTGCATATGATACCAAAATGTGTAGAATTGTAGGAAATTAGGCTTAAAACTGCAAAATTATCTTAACCTCATGGCAAAATGTGAACAAAATGAGATGCGCTATAAAATACCAACAAAACAAAAAATCTGCCCAATGGCGAAAGTGTGGAATTGTAGGAAATTGGCTTTAAAACTATTTGTCAAAATTTGCTCTTAGCCTCATGACAAAATGCGTAGAAGAGCATTAGAAAACTTCACGTTTTTCTCTCTGCACCATGGCAAAATGTGCTAATTCTGTAATTAAGTCCAGTATTCTGTCACTGCTGTTCAGATTTCATTTTATGGTTTCACACTAAAAAGGAAATGTCACTTTTTTTTAATGGTTTTTTAGTCAATTCTGATCTTGGGGAATTTTTGGACTGAGTTGCACAAAAAATGTCACTTGTCTGAGCTGTTTGTCCTTGATAGAAAAATGCAGTTTCACTTGATTTTTGTGGCATTTGCCATTTTCAGACACCTTTTTATTTCTTTATCTTTGTTTACCATCTGCCTAAATTAAAGCCATTCTACCTCCAATAATAGTTATTGAATTTCAGCTTTCTGTGAATAACATGTTTTTTAAAATTTTGAAGTCACCATGTTGTTATTGAACATATGGTGTAAAATGCTACCACAAGGGTGTAGTGTAGGGACTGTTTTTAGAGAGCTCCCATTGAATATGGAGGACTAAGAATATGGCCAAAGAACCAAAATGTCCTCTTTACCCCAAAGACATTATGTTGCCACATTGACTAAGAAATCGAACAGAATTGATGTACTGGTGAGTCCCTGATGAGATTTCAAACAACTGTGCTTCATTTTAAACAACATTGTCACACATCCACTACTAAATGTTCTTTGAACATTTTGATTATCTGGGAATTTAGAACATAAACATCTCAATATGTTCAGAATCCCAACTAGGGCTGAGTGACTTGTTATTGTGGCCACTTTACTCACCTGTCACCTTTGCCTTTGGAACAAGTGTTCTAGTAAGAGGTTTACATGCCCGAGTGTCTGTCTAGAACTGTGCCGTGCATATGATGGTGTTTGTTTCAGTGTCTTCAGCTGATTAAACTAAGCTCCCTACCTGACAATCTGGTATGGACTGGGACCAGAAATGTTCTATATATGAACTCAGCAAAAATAATATCCCTTTTTCGGGACCCTGTCTTTAAAAAGTTAATTTGTAAAAATCCAAATACCTTCACATATCTTCATTGTAAAGGGTTTAACCACTGTTTCCCATTGTTCAATGAACCATAAACAATTAATGAACATACGCACACGTGGAACGTTCGTTAAAACACAAGCGGCTTACAGATGGTAGGCAATTAACGTCACAGTTATGAAAACTTAGGTCACTAAAAAGGCCTTTCTACTGACTGAAAAACACGTTGCGTTTATCGTCGAAGGAATGAGCGTTACACCGAGGCCTGTACTCTGGAGCGGGATCGAGGTGGAGGGTCCGTCGTGGTCTGGGGCGGTGTGTCACAGCATCATCGGACTGAGCTTGTCATTGCAGGCAATCTCAACGCTGTGCATTACAGGGAAGACTTCCTCCTCCCTCATGTGGTACCCTTCCTGCAGACTCATCCTGACATGACCCTCCAGCATGACAATGCCATACTGCTCGTTCTGTGCGTGATTTCCTGATTGGAATGTCAGTGTTCTGCCATGGCCAGCGAAGAGCCCGGATCTCAATCCCATTGGATCGGCAGGTGAGGGATTGGGCCATTCCCCCCAGAAATGTCCAGGAACTTGCAGGTGCCTTGGTGGAAGAGTGGGGTAACATCGCACAGCAAGAACTGGAAAATATAGTGCAGTCCATGAGGAGGAGATGCACTGCAGTACTTAATGCAGCTGGTGGCCACACCAGATACTGACTGTTACTTTTGATTTTGAACCCCCCCTTTGTTTAGGGACACATTATTCCATTTCTGTTAGTCACATGTCTGTGGAACTTCTTCAGTTTATGTCTTAGTTGTTGAGTCTTATGTTCATACAAATATTTAAACATGTTCAGTTCGCTGAAAATGAACGCAGTTGACAGTGAGAGGACGTGTTTTCCCCCGCTGAGTTTGGAAAACTCCCGTTCCCCCCAAAAACGAAGTGCAACACAAAGAATCTGTTCCGTACTTACAGCATGTCCACGATGTGTCATATGAATGATATGAAGGCTGAGAATATTGTTCAGATGAATGATCGATTGTGCAGAAAAATGGATACGCTCAAACAGATAATCATCAGGGAATGGTAAAACATGCAAGCGGAGTCTGATCACCCTCTTCCCGACTGATATTTATGCAGAGTATTTGTGCTTCTATATCAACTGGCTCTTCAAGAAAAGGACACGCCATGTCTGACACCACCTTCAGTCTGCAGGCTTCAGATAAAGAGAAACTCGGGGTTAGTTGAAAACCTGCCAGCGAGCAGGTTAGCTTAACAGAGTATGTTGCCATAGTGACTGACTCGGAGTTAAGCTGAACTGGCTTTGTGAAACCGACAACTCAAGTCAACTGAGTTTTCACCAAACCTGCTTTCTGAAACGGGTCCCAGTTCATCTGATAAAGCAACATCACTCTCCTTATTGGTCAATAGCCCTTACACAGCCTGGAGGTGTGTTTTGGGTCATTATCTTGTTGAAAAATAAATTATAGTCCCACTAAGCGCAAACCAGATGGGATGGCGTAACCAGCATGGCTACCACAGCATTCTGCAGTGATAAGTGTGTCTCGAATTCTAAATAAATCACCAACGGTGTCTCCAGCAAAGCACCCCCACACCATCACACCACCTCCTCCATGCTTCAGTGGGAACTGAAGTTTACCTACTCTGCGTCTCACAAAGACACGGCGGTTGGGAACAAAAATCTCAAATTTGGACTCATCAGACCAAATGACAGCTTTCCACTGGTCTAATGTCCATTGTGTCTGTTTCTAGGCCCAAGCAAGTCTATTCTTCTTATTGATGTCCTTTAGTAGGTGTATCTTTGCAGCAATTCGACCATGAAGTCCTGATTCATGCAGTCTCCTCTGAACAGTTGATTTTGAGATGTGTCTGTTACTTGAACTCCGTGAAGCATTTATTTTGGGATGCAATCTGAGGTGGCGGTAACTCTAATGAACTTATCCTCTGCAGCAGAGAGAACTCTGGGTCTTTCTTTCCTGTGGCTCTCCTCATGCGAGCCAGTTTCATCATAGCGCTTTGTTTTTTGTGACTGCACTTGAAGAAACTTTGAAACACACATATACACACACATATATATATATATATATATATATATATATATATATATATATATATATATATATATATATATATATATATATATATATATATATATATATATATATATACATACATACATACAGTGGGGAGAACAAGTATTTGATTATCTGCCGATTTCAGGTTTTCCTACTTACAAAGCATGTAGAGGTCTGTAATTTTTATCATAGGTACACAGAATCGAAAACAAAAATCCAGAAAATCACGTATGATTTTTAAGTAATTAATTAGCATTTGTTTATATCCACTGTAAGTAAAGCAGGCTGATCTTGACTTAAATATTGACTTACTGTATGACTCCCATGCTTCTGTTTTCTTACCATGTATTGTATTCATAAAGGTTGTGTGTTTTCTACAATAAGTTTCTCTTCACCCACACATGCTAAAGAAGTTTGTATTGTGTTTGTCAGTGTAAATTGATTGGAAAGGGGTATAGATAGCACTGTAGTGGAATTTTTTTATGTTTGTACTTCTCACTGTCTTTGCATTTGCACAGCAGCTGAATACGTCTAGATGTAATATGTTAGCATTTGCGCTACACTAGTAAGCATTCATGTTTGCCAATCTGTATAGTAGGGCTGCACGATTCATCGAATTCAGATCGAAATTGCAATATTGACATGTGCAATATCCATATCGCAAGAGGCTGCGATTCTCCTTTGACACTCCATTAATATAACAATAACTATACTATGGCACCTCTTCCAATGAGCAGCGCTAGCGTTTCCCCAACTTGGTCCTTGGGATCCCAAGGGATCATTTTAATTTTTGCACTAACACTACACATCTGATTTAAAATGATCAAAGCTTGATGATTAGTTGATTATTTGAATCAACTGTGTAGTGCTAGGGCAAAAACAAAAATGTCTACCCCTTGTTGTCCCGGAGGAGGGAGTTTGGGATACCCTGATTGCTGACCAAGTGGGCTCTCTCAGTTTTTGCATGGCATGCACATGCTGGCCAATCACAAGTGTCCTAAGCGCAGTTAGATGCTAGAGAGGAGAGCGAGAGCTTTACCTCAATAAACCTCGGGAAAAATGTGTGCTGCGACTGCTAATCGAGTTTGATTTGGAGCCAAAGCATTTTCAGTGGTATGGCAGTATTTCGGCTATAGGCAAACGGATATTAACCATATGCAAGTGTTGTATAAAAAGTGCTTCATAGTTGTGACGACAACAAATGTATTCAATAACCTGAAGAAGAACAATCCCCTTACGACGACAATCCCCCTCAGCCACAGCCAGCCACCTACATTAAACAGGCATTGATTGACGATTAGTTTTCAAAACATCCCACAGACACAAATCACAGAGGCTATCACCTCCACTGAGTATACAAAACATTAAGAAAAATCTGCTCTTTACATGTAATAGACTGACCAGGTGAATCCGGGTGAAAGCTATGATTCCTTATTGATGTCACTTGTTAAATCCACTTCAGTCAGTGTGGATGAAGGGGAGGAGACATGTTAAAGAAGTATTTTTAAGCCTTGAGACATGGATTTTGTATGTGTGACATTGAGGGGGAATGGGCAAGACAAAGGATTTAAGTGCCTTTGAACGGGGTATAGTAGGTGCCAGGCGCACCGGTTTGTGTCATGAACTGCAACTCTGCTGGGGTTTTTCAGCCTCAACAGTGGTCCACCACCAATGGACATCCAGCTAACTTTACACAACTGTGGGGCGCATTGGCGTCAACATGGGCATCACACAGCCAAAAAAATGGTTCTTATTTACACAGTCAGCAAAGACAGCTTCAAGAGGATGATAAACAAGCTGGACAGCACCGATACAAGATTCCATCTCCCAAGTCACCATCCCAATACTGTAAAACAAAATTAAGGGAGAAGTTGAAACAGAGCTCACACATGTTGATTATTAGGTCCCTTTATTTGTATTTATTTAATTTTTTATTTAACCTGTGTTTAACTAGGAAAGTCTTTATTCCTGGTTCCCGATTGGCGCAGCAGTCTAAGGCACTGCATCTCAGTGTAAGAGGTGTCACTATAGTCCCTGGTTCGATCCCAGGATGTATCACAACCGGCTGTGATTGTGCGCCGCCCTATGGGACTCCCAATTGGCCCGGATTTGGCTGGGGTAGGCCATCATTGTAAATAAGAATTTGTTCTTAACTGACTTGCCTAGTTAAGAACAAAATCAGTTAAGAACACATTTTTATTTGTAGGCTGTCATTTACAATGGCGGCTTACTACGAGACTACAACAGACCTTTGGTCTAGTAAAACAACCGAGTCCTACTGTACATTAGTTTGACAGTAGACTTCATTGCTGAGGAGTTTCAACTGAACGGTCGGTGCTTGCAAACATACTTGGCTACTTCTCCAGAGATCACATGGGAGAAAACATTGCTCTTGGGTTGAGAGAATGACTGGGGCCTGATTGAGGAGCAGCAAGTGTACATCAGGATAGCGGAGCAAAATAGCAGAGCAAAATGGACCAGACTCCATTGTTTTGGACACAGGCTGCACCTTGCAATCGTTAGGCTACGTGCTTCAGGTTTTAAAGGCACTTAGACTCATATTTTCAATTATAATAATGATTGGTAAATAGGAAATATGAATTCAATGTTTGTTAATTAATGAACAAGGGCTGCGCTTATTGCACATTATATTTGAATGATCCTGTTAAAAATCTATGTTTGTTAATATTTATATATGGGTTCAATAATCTTATCTATTATCATATGTGTAACAGTGTTGGAAAATGTTGTTTTTTTTCATTTAGTTTTGTATTCAGTTAGCACAGTATGTATTAATTCATACGAACTCATTTGAGAAGTGATGCTCTCTACCCTGACACTTGTTTTAACCATGTCGGATGGAATTAGGTTTTCACCTAGGTGTTTTGAAAATCACAATTCAGAATCGCAATTGCAATATCTGCCCACAAAAATCGCAATTAGATAGTTTGTCAAAATCGTGCAGCCCTATCATATACTGTACCTTCCATCCATAGGACAAGATCTGGAGGACCTCCTCAGCTCTCCTTACCTGAACAGTGGGCTTCCTCCCTGAGGATATTAACCAGGTGACCCACCCCTACTTCTGGAGCGGGCTTATGCCAGTAAAGCTAAATCACCCTTGTGCTAAGTTAATTCCCCATAGACCAATCCCAGAGGTGTAAAATGGCTCACAGCAAGAGGAAGTCGTTGTCAAGTGTCTAGCACTATCCTCAGTAGGATTATACAGTGAACGAAAGGGCCCAAGAGTAGCATGGTCCCAGATATGTTTGGTGTAACAATGACCATAGGAGTTGGCAAGGCAACACAAACAGATCTGGGAATACGCAGGCTCAAGGGTCCCCTTAAAACAAAATTATGTCATAGGGTCCCCATGGACTCAAATGGCCACCCCCCCTTGATGCCCTCTCTGGCGCTCTCTCTGGGTGAAGTCTCTTGGTCTGACCCCAGTGTGGGTTTAAGCCCACCCCACACTGGCACAATGTTTGGGACCCATATGGATGACTGAGGGGGTCAGTATCCTCAGATCGTATGATTAAAGCACAAGTAGTTCAACTTTAAACTCTCCTAACCTTACCCTCAACAACAACCTGCCATGGGCCACAAGGGAATTTGGGAATTATGTTATGGGACAGCAGGATTAAAGAATGTGCTTACTTCACACTCTAGATGCTGGCTTGATACTATTCCAGCTCCCGCCTGTATTTTAACGATTTAAGGGAAACAACTGAATGCTGAGAGGGAAATGTCACCAACAGCCTTTCTCATCTTTTACAATCAGGCCAGTCATCTGTATTTTTCTACCACAGCCGAAGTTGTAAATAATTTCATAACACAGCAACAGAGAATGTGATATTAAGATAATTAACTTTTTTTGCAACAGTATTTGTATCTTTGGGCATTCATCAAATGTTGGTTTGGATATTGTGTGTTTGTGTGTGCCTGTGTGTTTCTGTGTGTGCGTGCCCCTGCAAGTGCATGCATGTGGACGGGGGGCTGTTGGCGGAAAGTATCAGAATATTTTTAGATCAGTGGGACAAGGTTACACCCACTGCCTGAAAATAACTGCTATATAACTTGATAGCATGTAAACAAATGGGTTATTCCTAAATACTCTGCTGCCCTTGCTAACACAATCAGTCACCACCAGAACAGCTGGCTAGCCTCTCAATCACTGACCAATCAATGAGCTGTCCTTCATCTGACATAGCCATTTAACAGCCTCTCTGTCTTTCCTTAATGTGACCACAGGAGTGAATGATAAGGGCCTATAGATAGAGATACAACCCATAACAGAGACCCACAGCAGCAGGGACATGGATGATTGACAGTTAAGGGGATGGTGGACCATTCTTGATACACATGGGAAACTTTTGAGCATGAAAAACCCAGCAGCATTGCAGTTCTTGACACACTCAAACTGGTGCACCTGGCACCTATTACCATACCCTGTTTAAAGGCCCCTAAATCTTTTGTCTTGCCCATTCACCCTCTGCAACAACTAACAAGGAACTTTGTTCCGGTAAGCTGTCTTTTACTCACCGATCATTTGGACAAATCACGATTTTGCAGATGCTCGCATCTTTAGAATTTCGGAAGGGGAGGGGGCATTTGGCCTGTACACTGCCTCTGAGTTTCTGTTCAGAGGGTTGGAGACTGCTAGTCCTGTTAGTACATTTTCTAATACATCTCCCCCAGAACTTAATCGATCATCTGATGCAATTACGCAAAATGTTAGTTCTGGGTGTTCATTGGAAGCTGATAATGAGTATGGAGTGATTCTCATTCAAATCAATCCCTTTAGAAGTCCATCACTGAGGACCTATACTCCCTCTGCTACCCTGAGCATGGCCTACCCAACCCAGACACAGTGCATGTATGGCTGGGGTAGCTACCTAGGGATGACATGGGTTTCCAATGTGAGGCAGTGTGTGCCCCACATAACCTTTTAAAGAGTAATAGTAGGTGGGCAGCACTCACTTACTCACCCAACCATGCCTCTCGGAACACAAGGCCTTGACACAAGATGACCAATGCTTTGTGGACTGCTGGTGTCTCCAGCCTTCCTCCACCTATCCTTCACCACGTCTCACTTTTCCCTTCAGTGCCTCTCTTTTCCCTTCAGAGGCGAGGAGAAAGGAAGCGAGGACTCAAGGAAAGGCCAATGAGATTGACCCAGAAAAGGCTGCAGACACTGCATACGGCTGCCGTACGCACTTTAATCCACCTTCCAGTCACGTCCCAGTCTGGCTAGCTGTATACCTGACATCAGTAAACGCTAATCAGACATGAAAGGAAATATGTAAATGACCCAACCACTTGAAGAGGGGCTGCAGACTAATTGGCACTGATGTATCCATGTGTCAGTCATGTCTTACAGTGATTAACTGTTAATAATTCAGTAATTATGGTGCTGTGATTAAATGTTTGCGGTGACCCTGTCGTCATGCTGTGCCCGAAACATGAATCTCTCATTTGCGTCACAAGTCTCTTATGATTTCACTGTTCTTTTAAAAGCTTCATAATCCTTTAAGAAACATTAGGTGGACAGTTTAAGTGTTTCTCAGCAGAAGTTCTAACTTGCGGCACCATCTTGCCTATGCTGGTTGGTCCTTGGCTAAAGTAGGATGCTGTTTCAATGTCATTGTGGCTGCAGTAACTGACCTTTATGCCCCCAAATACTGCGTCTCTTACGGCTCCACACCAGATGGTTGCAACACTGTGAGGAAAGGGGGGCCACTGATTTGAATATCAGATGGGCTTGCCTGGCATAAACAGACTACTTGTTTTGAAATATCATCTGGGCTTAATGGTTATTGAATGTAGGGCATTGGTTTAAATGACAACTCATAACCTGAATATGTATAGAATACATTAGTGAGTGTACATTAGTATATTAGATATAGTTAGATGGGTACATTAGATGGGATTCTCGGAAAGAAGAAGTCTCAGGACTATTCAATGTTCACCATCCCCTTTTGAGGAAAACAGCACTTAGCCTTTTTCTATACATATATTTTATGAGATTGGAGAACACATTGGAAGGGATCTTAGAGGGAGGGATCTTCCTCCTTACAGAATCTTTCCAGATCCTTGATATTTTTCGGTTTGGGCTTATGGACTGCCCTCTTCTATTCAAACCACAGGTGTTCAATGGGGGCAAGTCGGAGGACTGAGATGGCCATTGCAAAACATTGATTTTGTGGTCAATTAACCATTTCTTTGTGGATTTTGATGTGTGCTTGGGGTCATTGTCTTGCTGGAAGATCCACTTGCAGCTAAGTTTCAGTCTCCTGGAAGAGAAACCAGGTTTAGGTCTAAAATGTCCTGGTACTTGTTCAACTTATCGTAGACATTAACAAGGGACCCAGGACCAGTGGAAGCAAAACAGCTCCATAACATCAAAGATACACCACCCATACTTTACAGTAGGCATGAAGTTATTTTTTTTTACATATGCATCCTTCTTTTTCAAGGCACAACCAACCACTGATGTGCATGGCCAAAGAGCTCTATTTTGGTTTCATCTGACCAAAGAACCCAGTTCCAATCCAAGTGCCAATGCCGTTTAACAAATTCCAGGCATTTACAATTTTTGGTTGCTCTCAATAAAGTTTTTTTTTTTTTTATGGCAACCATTCCAAATAGCCTATTAACATAGAGGTGGTGTCTAATTATAGGTTTGGAGACTTGGTGACCCCAAGATATGACCAAGTTCTGTAATTCTCCAACTATGGCCCTTGGACTTTTCTTTAACTTCCAAACCATCCTCACTGTATGTATGCGTCCTTTACCAGGCAAGTTTTACCACTGTTCCAGTGGTTTTAAACGTCTTAATTGTCGCTCTAATAGTGGTAAGTGGTATATTAGATTTTTCAGTTGTTATTATTGCCTGATTTATAAAAGTCACAAACCATTCTTCTCTTTTTTCATTGAGTTCTTTGCCTTTCCCAATGGTGATGGAAGACAAAGGGATTGCACGTGTGTTACCTCATTTTTATACTTTCAAAATAAATAGAGTCGCACACGCCATATAAACTCCCAGTAATTTATTGGGTGACCCTGAAGAAGGCACAGTGATGGTGACCCTGAAGAAGGCGTAGTGATGCCGAAACATTGGTAAATACCCCAAAAATTACTGGGAGTTTATATATGGAGTGTGCGACTCTCTTTCTTTTGATAGTTTATAGGTTATTCGCCGTTAGCACCTCCACACAAAATAATCTTTCTGGGTCTGCGCCAGCTCATGTTTTTTTATTTTACATAATTTCTATACCCCAGTGAAACTGGAAGCCATGGAAGGTCACATAACATTTCCTTAAAATGAGATTAACCTAAAAAAAAATTGAATGTTAATTCAGATTTAATGTTGTTTATTTTATTTATAAAAATCTTTAGAAGCTCCAATAATACGCTCACATATGCTCTGTGTAATTAACGTACACACACATACACACACACACACACGCGCACACACACACAGTGCCACTAATCCAGTTTGCCAGTTTTGATTGGAGACCAATCGACTTCCTGAAACTGGGGGCGATCATTTGGTTATCAGGGAGGCCCGGTAAACTAATCCTATGCATCGAATGAAAACAAACAAGCAGCATCTGAAATGGCACCCTTTTTCCCATGTAGTGCTCTACTTTTGAGCAGGGTCCATATAGGTCAAAAGGCTACGTCTGAAATGGTCGTATTCCCTGTTTGCAGTTTTTAATATGATCAATGGGCCCCACCCCCGGTTGGTATTTCGACCAGGCTTAGCACAAGTTTAGATAGCTGGCCCCCATCTAAAATGTTTTAGCTGACATGGGCTAATTGAATGACTGCTGATGCACAACCACATTTAGAAATTGCACATTGTGTATTCCATTATTCTAACTCTCAACAGTAAGTTGAGACCCCCCCCCCCCAAAAGAAATTACCTACAAAAGGGGGACCGCAGGCCGCCGCCAGTTGCTCACTCCTGCACTATATAGTGCACTACTTTTGAGCAGAGCCCATATAGATCCATTGTCAAAAGTAGTGTATTATATAGGGGATATGGTGACATTTCAGACACAGCCAAAGACAGGGCTCAGCACACGGACACAATTCAAATGCTTAAATTAGTCCTAAATTAGTCCATATTCTTGTTTCACCCTGGAGCTGCAATACTCTGAAATGTTAACCACATAGTTACTTCAGCATATTACTACCAATCTTTGGCTGGCTATAGCTAAAGCCCCACGAAGGGATGCTCATCTAAACAGCCAGACCCTGCTGCTTCCCCTGGCAGAGGGACTTTGCTAACCGTGCTGGCAGACTGTTAATAGGTGCCTTTCGATCTCATTGACGGCGGGGGGTCAGACACGCTAGTGTCAGGATTTATTACCAGTCTGTATTGAGTGTTCCCTAGTTCCCCTTATAGCTTTCCTCCCATTCTGTGATGGTGGAGATGACCAGTGATTAGGCCGTTGGCTGCTATGGACGGCCGCCACTGGGGTGAGGTTATTTCAGGGTTGTTGTTGTTGCTAGTTGTTGTTGTGTAAGGGGATAGATCTCTCGATGTCCTGTCTGTTTGTCCGTCTGACTTCCGAGCACCTACATATGCGCACATGCACAGACACACATAAACACACACCTCACACCGCACACACACACTGCACACACACACACTGCACGCACGCGCACACACACACACAAATGGAAAAGGAGAAATAATGTGCTTTTGCCCTCTTATTATTTGTATTATTTATTTGTTATCATGATCTTTGAACTCTGAGCTTTCTATTTTAGTTTTTCATTCAAGTTATTTCCATTCCATTGGATGGCCCTTTTCCATCTTACAACAAAATGTAATCCAACTCCTTATGATCTTCCAATGCAATGTCATGATACAAAAACGACTTATTATATAATAAGTTATGATATTTCTACACTGATTTATGTTTCTCTCTCTCTCTCTCTGCATCCTCTCCTATGTTTATTTACACTACACAGCTCTATTAGTTTCCACACTCCACTTATGTCAATATCCCAAACACATAACATGATATTTAATTGAAGAAATTAGGATTATGGCAGGCTAGCCCTATCAGGCCCTGCTCTCTAATTTCATGTGAAATTCTGCACAGCTGAAAAACATTGACAAAAACAGCCTGTCTAGTGGAATGTAAAAGGGCTTAAAATGATCCTATCTAATCATACTCAAATAGAAATACCACCGAGCCAAAACAGGCGGTTTATACACAACCGAACGTTGACATAATCCACATTTCCTGATATACTACATTAGCTAGTGGGAACATGATTCTATGGCCATTTTAAGCTCAATCGGATAGGGAAAACACTTTTTGTATGAACTATGATAATTGTTTCCCAAATAGGAGAAAAGCATGATCTTATTGTAGTCTAATAACCAGAGAGGAAAAACAGACTCACGAATATACCATATCATAGGATTGGTATGTATATGCAGTTACTTTTACTTGATTGGTACCACTTTTACATCTAATTTTCTTTTTCCCATTTTGATAGGAACATAGCTGTGATTCAGAACACAGATAGGGGTAACATCTTGATAGTGTACTGGGCAGGAACTTAGATTATAGGCTTCGCATACACAGTAAGGTAGAATATCAATGAACCTCATTTGGGATCTCTTT
The DNA here is from genome assembly GCF_057628025.1 of Oncorhynchus mykiss. NCBI lineage: Eukaryota > Metazoa > Chordata > Actinopteri > Salmoniformes > Salmonidae > Oncorhynchus > Oncorhynchus mykiss. The sequence goes on along the minus strand of NC_143028.1, from coordinate 22,698,070 downwards.
TGTTTCCCAAGGGGTTTGCTTAGTCAATCACAAAGGGTTGGGGATTTGCAATTGGCCACAGACTGCATGCAATGCAAACAAAAATGAGTCACGAAATGGTCACCTAAAGTGTCATGGTCCCCTGGAGGTTTTGTATAGTTCCCGGTTGGTCACGGGGATGTCCCCGAAAACATTGTTTAGGTCGTTCTTGGGACATTGTGTCATGGTCCCCTGGTGGTTTTGTCTAGTTCCTGGTTTTTCCCGGGGACGTCACCTAATGGTTGCAAAGAAACGTCCCCCCCCCAGGGCACGCACACCATAGTTTCATTACACATCATCCCTTTTTACTGTTGCCAAGCCCATCAAGACCCTGATTGGTGAACCACTGATCCAATCACAGCTCTTTGTCTTTTGGCAAAATGCTAGGGATACCCCCCACACACACACAAACAGTGCTTTTAACATACAGTGTTTATATTGTGTATATTTATTCATACAGTGTTTATTATTTAATGTGTCCGGGATTGGAACTCAGAACCTCTTGGTTCACCGCATCGCCGTGGTTCATGGCATCGCACCGTGAACCTCTTGGTTCATTGCGCCGAAACCCTTAAGGGACCTAATGGGAACGTCGCCCAATATTCTCAGGACTTCTCCTGTATGCTGGGTAATCATGTGGATTTATGTATTGTGACAGGTGGTGGGGAGGCAGAGCAGAGCAGCTGCATCTCTTAGGCAGATGGCACACTATTCCCTAGTGTAGAACTTTTGACCAGAGCCCTGTACTATATAGGGAATAGGGTGCCATTTGGAACGCAGGCTTATACAGGCCCCTCTCTGCCCTACTCAGCTCTGTGATGATTACATGTATTGGGTTAGCAACATCGTGGATGATCATCATGACAAGACATTCCTCTGTGCTCCCTCTTCTATGGCTTTGCCTGGCAATCACCCAGAGAGGATAATATTAAAATCATAAAAATGTTACCAGAAAAAGGACCAGTCAAAAATGTGGACACAATTACTCATTCAAGGTGTATTTTTTACTATTTTCTACATTGTAGAATAATAGTGAAGACATCAAACTATGAATAATAAATGGAATCATGTAGTAACCAAAAAGGGCATAAAAAAGGGCACCCTAGTGGCACAGCGGTCTAAGGCACTGCATCTCAGTGCTAGAGGCCCTGGTTCAATTCCAGCCTGTATCACAACCGGCTGTGATTGGGAGTCCCGTAGGGCGGTGCAAAATTGGCCCAGTGTTGCACGGTTTCGCGTTTGGCCGGTGTATGCTGTCATTGTTAATAAGAATTTGTTCTTAACTGAGTTGTCTAGTAAAATAAAAGACACGGTCTGTGATTCAGTTAGAATTCAAGGCACACTTAACCAGCATGGCTACCACAGCATTCTGCATCGATACGCCATTCCATCTGGTTTGCGCTTAGTGGGGCTATCATTTGTTTTTCAACAGGACAATGACCCAACACACCTCCAGGCTGTGTAAGGGCTATTTGACCAACAAGGAGAGTGAGAGTTGGCTCATGAGTGACACAGCGGTCTAAGGCACTGCATCTCAGTGCTGGAAGCACCACAACAGACCCTGGTTTGATCCCGGGCTGTATCACAACCAGCCATGATCTGGAGTCCCATAGTGCGGCACACAATTGGCCTAGTGTTGCCCGGGTTAGGGGAGGATTTAGCTGGGGTTGTAAAATAAGAATTTGTTCTTAACTGACTTGCCTAGTTAAATAAAATAAAAAATCAGATGACCTGGCATCCACAATCACCCTGCCTCAATCCAATTGAGATGGTTTGGGATGAGTTGGACTGCAGAGTGAAGGAAACACAGCCAAGTGCTCAGCATATGTAGGAACTCCTTCAAGACGTTTGGAAAAGCATTCCAGGTGAAGCTGGTTGAGAGAATGCCAGGAGTGTGCAAAGCTGTCATCAAGGCAAACGGTGCTGACTTTGAAGAATATATTTTGATTTGTTTAACACTTTTTTGGTTACTATATGATTCCATATGTATTATTTCATAGTTTTGATGTTTTCTACAATGTAGAATAAAAAATAAATAAAGATAAACCCTTGAATGAGTAGGTGTGTCCAAACTTTTGACTTGTACTGTATATGGAGAGAACACGTGAATAAAGAGGGTGAGGTGGTTGAAAGAAGGAGAAAATTAAAGAAACAGAAATATATTTGCTAGACAAAAATATATATTTGAATACTAAAACATAAAAGTTTTATGGGGGGGGTTGTATGTATATATTTTTTTCATTATGATTTTTCAAGGGGTGCACCCCTATTTCCCACAGCTATGGAAAGAAATATATTTGAATCATAAAACATAAATATGTTAACACATATATGGAGAGAAAACATGACTATAGGCTAGATAGTGAGGGGGTTGAAGGATTGACATAAAAAACAGCAACTGAGAAAAACATGACCATTCAAGAGAGCGAAACAGGGTAAGAGAGCATTGAGAGAGAGTGCGTACATTCTGTTTCTTCTGGAACACTGTACTATACAGTGAGCGACGTGCATTCTCTGTAAACATGTATGTATTTACAGCTTGCTGTGAGTCAGCATTTACTTTTTTTTTTACCCCTTTTTCTCACCAATTGGTAATTACAGTCTTGTCCCATCGCTGCAACTCCCGTACGGACTCGGGAGAGGCAAAGGTCGAGAGCCAAGCGTCCCCCGAAACACGACCCTGCCAAGCTGCACTGCTAATTGACACACTGCTCACGCAACCCGGAAGCCAGCTGCACCAATGTGTCAGAAGAAACACTGTACAACTGGCTACGTGCATGCACTGGCCCGCCACAGGAGTCGCTAGAGCACGATGGGACAAGGCCTCATAGGTCTCCCGGTTTAGGCCGGCTGCGACACAACCTGGGATCAAACCCGGATCTGTAGTGATGCATCAAGTTCAGAGAGCAGGACAAGATAAATCAAAGGTAGCTAGTATTTAGCATTGTGGCCCACAATTGGCAGGATGATCCAAGAGTTCGCAGATATTTGCTCCCTTACTTTTTGTAAAGACACATGCTGCTTTTTGACTGTAACACCAGTGTTACTCTAATGTTTATACTCTTATGATATACTAGGGAAACTGTGTTTTCATAGCTAAGACTGACAGTGTAGACTTGTGAAGAGAATAGCCCAAAAGCCGGCAGATGGCGATATTGAGTCATTTCATCTTACCATTCAAATGGAGTGCATGTAGCTGGCTATGCACTCATATCCCCCATGGACCGGTTCATATATAATGCATTCTCCATTCAGGCTGAAAAGACGGCGATTTCCTCCTTAACTCTATTTAATGGCGAGAAGGCAGACAAAAAAGGGGGAAATATGTGTACTTTCTTTTCTATCACCATGCTAGAGTGGCTAATGCTCCTTCCTGATGTTGCGCTCTGCGCTCAGCCAGGGGTAATCAACACACTGCCGTAACCTGATTGGCTGAACGTTATACGCAACATCCAAGACTAGCATTCCTAGCCATTAGCCACTCTAGCATGGTGGTAGAAAAGAAAGTACACATATTTCCCCCTTTTTTTGTCTGCCTTCTCGCCATTAAATAGAGTGGGTGTGGAAAATGCACATTTCCCCCTTTTTTTTCTTGCCTTCTTGTCAATAGAATTTAGTAAAGGAGGAAATCAACACCTTTGCAGCCTGAATTGAGAATGTTTTATGTACGAACCAGTCCACGTGGGTTACGAATGTATAGTCGGTTGCATGCACTCCCTTTGGTCGGTAAGAAGAAACGATTCAATATCGTCATCTGCCAGCCTTTGGGCTATGAGGAGCAGAATCAACAACTTCTGCATAATCAAAACAGTTGCTTTGTGAGAAGACTTAGCCATTGTTATGTAAAGGACAACTGAAAAGTACCAGTGGCCCCAAGTGAGAGCAGGTCCCCCAGAGCCATGGCCCAGTGAGACACGGATGCCAGCCCGCATAGATGGAAACAGAAAAGTCTGAGCCTTTTGTGTAAAACACTGGGGTAAATTCTCTATGGAAATGCGCCATAAGACAAGTCAATAAAGCAGTAGCTTTACAAACAGAGGTGTTTTTCTAGGGACCACGAGCTTAGGTCAGCCTATATTAAGCACTTGTTTTTACAGCACAATGAATAACAAGTGTGTTGATGACGCATAGCTTACACACCGAATAGGAGTAGGGGGAATAATTTATCCATGACTGAGAATGTTGTGTTAGCTGAGAGGTTGGCTGTGCATGCAGATTTGTATTTGAGAGAAAACAGAATAGGGCTAAAGGGCCAATTAAGTCAATGAAATAAAATAAAAATAAATGGTATTAAATCTAGTCGAGTTGGCCTATATTCCCAGACTGGAAGTGTCTGGTGAGACTATTACTTCTTTTTTTTCACGGGAGAAATAAAGTTATTCTAATTCAAAATTTACCAGATGGTGGCAGCATTTCAGGTTTTTACACGCAATAGAAGCTCCTGACGCACCAAGTAAAGAGAACCCAAAACAACACACATCTAATCCATGTCATCACTATCACGATTTAAATACATATACTCCAACCCAAACGTGATTCCCACACTATGACAAGCGATTTACATGATTTTGTTGAAAAACTATCTATATGCATTAGATATGTGTGCATTAAAACACAATTATCACAGGTCCATCTGCGAGATCAAATGGTGTAAATTGCAGGCTTGTTGATGAACCATAAGTAGAAAGTAGAACGCATATAGAGGTCGAATACGCAGCGCACTGCTGGACAGGGATACTCAAGCGCGCAAAATATATCACAGCGCACGGTTATTTATCAAGTGGGGCGCACCATGACATGAGGGTGTTTATAATTGTACAGCTTAATGTGCTCTGCACTACAGGCTCACAACAATACGAATGGTGCTCAGCTACATATTGTGCATTTGATTAAGAATAAACATCCACAGTTTCCCACAATATAAAGGGTAGGCTATTGCATTTCCACAGCAAAAAACGAAAACAAATGTAATATTTTATATTATGCGCCGATGCTGAAGGCTATGCGCGTCTCTGCCAAAAGAGGCAACACCTAGCCTATTTCTGCTATGTAGAATGCCTGCATTTGGACACTTGATCAGTTATTACATCGTTACAATGTAGCGGAAGGCGGCGTTAATTGGCTATTTTGATACATTTAGCCTACGCTAGTGATCTCTGCTGTACTGTATATGGAAATAAAAAACTGGCAATATAGGAGGCGGGCTTAAAAGAACGAGAGGGAGGGATAAGGCTTTCCCGTTTTCTAGCTGTTCGTTCGTTCCACCAATGAGTCCAATGAGCTGGGAAGAATTGGCTAGATTGACAGGCACGCCTCTTCAAGGTTGCGCCGCCTTTTATGACTGTAGTTTTCTTCTCTTTTTTTACTGCAAGCCAAAACTGGATGTAAGAACGTCACATGTTGTTTTCTCTCTCAGTCACTGTGGTGTTATTTGGTGCTTAACTGTTGCAGATAGCGGACGGGAATACCGGTGTCGGGTAATGGAATAAGTAAAGCGGATTTTTCGGTGCTTTGGAAAATAGCACAAAACAACTTATCTAAAAGTAAGTGAAGTGTGCGCATCAGAATGGCGAGTCCTCAAACGAATGGAGGACACTTGTTGTCTAATGTGACCAATAACATTAAGAAATGTGGATATCTAAAGAAACAGAAGCATGGACACAGACGTTTTTTCGTGTTGAGAGAACCCAGCGAGAGCTTTCCTGCCCGCCTGGAATACTACGAGAGCGAGAAGAAGTGGAAAAACAAGTCGGCTGCTAAAAGGGTGATACTGCTGGACTCCTGTCTTTGCATAAACAAGCGAGCGGACTCCAAGCACAAACACCTCATCGCCTTTTACACCAAGGACGAATACTTTGCAGTGGCAGCCGAAAACGAGCAGGAGCAGGAGAGCTGGTTTCGAGTGTTGTCGGATTTGGTCGAAGAGGGGAAAGTCTATGACAGCCCCGCGTCTAATTCCAACTCTCTTTTCTGTTTTGAGGAGGCGAATTACAGTATGATCACGCCGGCCACTGCCTTTTGCAAGGAGGTATGGCAAGTGAATTTGAAATCCAGAGGACTGGGTCAAACAAAACATTTGACAGGGGTGTTTAGGCTGTGTTTATCCAGTCGGACTATCAGCTTTGTGAAATTGAACTCGGAGGTTGCAGCTGTCAGTTTACAGCTCATGAATATCCGGAGATGTGGCCACTCCGACAGCTTTTTCTTCATCGAGGTTGGTAGGTCGGCTGTCACTGGCCCTGGTGAGCTCTGGATGCAGGCGGATGACTCGGTAGTTGCGCAAAACATCCACGAGACCATCCTGGAGGCGATGAAAGCCATGAAAGAGCTGTCAGAATCAAGACCGCGCAGCAAGAGTCAGTCGGCTAGCACCAACCCCATTTCCGTGCCCACAAGACGCAACTTGAACAATCTGCCTCCAAGTCAGACAGGGTTGGTGAGGAGGTCGAGAACAAACAGCATAGTGGCCACATCCCCATTGAGCAAGTTCACATCCTGTCGAATAAGGACAGCTAGTGAGGGGGATGACAGCATGGTCAGGCCAGTGTCTATGTCAATATCTATGAGCGGGAGACCCACCAGTCCCCTCTCCAACCGGAACCCTCTGAGCAGGTCCAATACGCTCTCCACTGGCCGCACCTGCCGGATACTGGAGTCCAGCCTCCAGCACAGCCGCTCCATGCCTGTCTCCAACTCCCCTCCCTCAGTCTGCAGTTCCATCTGCCTCTCCCCCATGAGTGGGACCCTCCCCACCCCTGATGCGGTCCACCGCCCCTTCAGCTGCAGCGCCTCTATCTCAGGCTCCCTCAGCGACGCAAGCTTCATGCTATGCAATGAGCACAGCTCCAGCCCAGGCGACACCTCCATTCTCCTGCCCATCACTAGGAGTGACACCCACGACTCCCTCTCCAGCACTCCTCCCTCCCGGGAGGCCAACGATCTGTGTGGCTACATGATTATGGACAGGACCAATTACCAACGGCAGGTGTGCCAGGAGGAGGACTTGACATCGGAGAAGGCGTACAGGAAGAGAACATACTCCCTCACCACACCACGCCATCAGCGGGTGCCTGCCCAGCTGTCCTCTGCCTCGTTGGATGAGTACACCCTAATGCGGGCTGCCCACCACACCAACAGCGGGCACCACTCCGGGCGCAGCTCCATCTCCGCCTCCCCAAAGGTGTCCTACCCCAAATCCAATGGTAACCAAGTAGGGGATGATGGCTATATGCCTATGATGGCGGGCGTGTCAGCACCGCCCAGGGGCAACAACAGCAAGGCAGATGCTTACATGCCCATGAGCCCCATGTGTGTCTCGGCTCCCAAGCAGATCATTAACCCCTTGGCCCAAAACCACCAGTACGAGGCCGGCGACCAGACCAACTCACCCAGCAGCGGAGGCTCCTTGGAGGACAGTGGCTACATGAGGATGTGGTGTGGCTCCAAGTCTTCCGTTGAAAGCCCAGACAGCCGCTCGACCTACATGAACATGTCCCCTCGCAACGCCGCTTACACCACCTCGCAGACCCCCCCGGACTACTTCCTAGACCAGCTTCCGGGTCGTGAGCCTTCCATCACACCCATCTACTCCACAGACTCCCTGCCACGCCCCATCAAACTCCACCAGGCTTCCAAGGAGGCGGGGGACACTGGTGACCAGTACGTCCTGATGAGCCCACAAGGCCATCAGTCGCTAGGTAGGGAGTCAGACGACTACTACTCAGTGATGACCAATCCGGCCCCGCCCAACTCCTCGGTGCCCTCGCCCATCAGACAGAGCCGGGGGACTGAGAGCCTGACATCCCACCGGGGGAGAATGGGGCGACCTAACCGGCTATCTCTGGACAGCTGTAGGATCCTACCCAGCATGAACGAGCACCTCTTGCCCGGGGAACCCAGGAGCCCGGGCGAGTATATCAACATAGACTTCAGTGAGGGCACCAAGTACTCCCCGCCGTCAGCATCCAATGAGAGCCAGGAGTCGTCTCTGGGCTCCAGCGGCGGCCAGCCGAGGTCCCCTCTCTCCGACTACATGAACCTGCACCACGTTGTCTCACACTCACCCAAGACCGGAGACACCCCTGCCGGACGGTTAGACACGGTCCCTGAGTCATCCCTGTGCCCTTGTCTGGATGGGGAGGGGGTGTACCGTCTCAGATCAAAGAGGGATTCCAAGTGCCCCCAGAGAGGCAAGGATGAGTACACCGAGATGACATTTGGACTTGGAATGACCAACATGCCTCCCCAGTTTGTCCCTCAGACCTCAGCAAGGTACAGTACACTCAGTACTCTAGCCATAATGTAAGTTGTAATAATGTTATTCAGCAACGTTATTTGGCTAGTTATAGATTAATAGATTCCCCTGGCACAGTAGGCACTTTGTGCTTTTTGTAGGTGGATTGAGTTCAAGTGGATTTGAGTTCATGATAAGGATCAAATATTTTCTGTATCACATCTATCTATGGATGTTTGGTAATATACCATGTATTGTAATACATATTAACTCTGTTTATTATCTTCAGCCCCAGTGCCAGAGAGAAGAGGCTATCCCTGGGTGAGCAGGGCCTCCCGGGGGGCATGGGGGTGTTCCTCCTTGGCGCGGCCACACCCGTGGATCCTGACAGGGCCGCCAAGGTGATCCGGGCCAACCCCCATGGGCGCAGGCGGCACAGCTCTGAAACCTTCTCCTCTACGGCTACCGTCACCCCCGTGTTCCCCTCGTTCGCCCATGGGGACGCCAAACACCACAGCTCGGTGGAGAACCTGTCGGTGCGGAGCAGCGAGAGCTCCGACGAGGAGTGTGGCAGCCCCATGAGTAGAGAGATCTCTGGGGGCTTCCAGAATGGACTGAACTATATTGCCCTGAACCTGATGGAGGACAGGGACCTGGAGGGACCTTGTTGCGAAGACCTGACCACGGCCAGCTTTAAGCCGGCCAGCAGCTGCAAGGGAGCCCTCCATGGATTACGTGTCGCGCCATACGTCTGTTTGGGGTTCAAGGAGGCGGTCACCTCTGTTAAAGGTGAGTGGTGTGTGTGTGTGTGTGTGTGTTTAGTTGCTGGCTGGCTTTAGCTGCCCATTTCATGGCTGGCCAGAGTTTGTAAACGTAGGGTTAGAGGTCTGCAGTGGTCATATACTTATGGCAATGGTGCTGAAAACAACTTTGTCCAAACTTTATGAGAAGAAAACATGATACTTAAATCAACACATTTTTAGACCTGGGAGAACATTTATTTAAATGTTTGTTGACTGGCTGCCTTAGAGACTATACTTTGATTCTATGTTTGGGGTGAAAAATGTGTCCAGCTCTATGGTGATCGTGGACATTTTGTAGTTTATGGCTTCACTCATTTATACTGGAGGGTGCTGTCACTGTCAACAACGATAAGAGGAGAACTGGCATTTATATTGCATGAGAGGAAAACCTGAATGAAGGACTGGCAATGAGTTAAAAATGAATGTTATTTCAGTTCGTACAGCATATCCCCCCTCCTACTACTTTTCAGCTTGCTATTCTGCCATGTGTATTGCGATAGACGAGATAATGAAAAACACATGAGGGGAAAAACACATTTCGAAATGGACACGTTGAGATTATTTGCTGTGGCGCCCTTGGCTTTCGACTGCACACAATTAGATTGTTCTGTTTACCACCAAAGATGCGTAGGTGGTACATGAATTCAAAACGGACCCGCAGCGTGACGAATGTCTGACTTTTGAAACACTGAAGTAAACAAGTGGTGGGTGGGTACGTAGGCACCATGACACTGCAGGACATAATGTTGCATCGTTGGCGTTATGCACGTCCTTTTCCAAATATAAATTACAGCAAAATTGTTTTTGGGCACCAGCCATCTTATAAAACAAGTTTATTCTCCGTGTCATACTAATTATATTAGGGAAGGCACACGAACGAATATGGTTGATAGAATTACACACTGAAATTACACACAGTGTGCAGGCGGAGTGTATGCATGAACATGGACAGTGAAGAACGAAGGGTCGAAATAATGTCAATATAGATTAACGTTGATGTAATGGCTGAATCTTGGTTTGTTTACATTAAACTTACATTGGTCTCCTATTGACAAGCATGTTTATAGCAATTATCAATGCATTACATGTTTAACACATTGCACAATGGCATCACCTTTAGGCTTGGGCGGTATACCATATATGGGGTATTTGCAAATAGCCACAGGATTGTTTTTCAATACCATCAATACTGTTTAAAAGATTTCTTAGAATTTTTTTCATAAATTTGAATATTTGTAGATAATTATTATGTAAATACCTGCAGTCAACTTGTGCAATACGTTAGGAGATAAAGAACATTGCGTTCTTAATTTCATAAGCTACATATACTACATTATTATGAAGTTAATGGTAGTCCCCAGTCACGTGGTGCTTGTTTACAAGCACATAACAATGAGACTGGAGCCTTGTAAGTCACTCACTGTTGTGCCGCATGCGCCAGTTGATCTAGTTACAGTATGGAATTCACAACTAAATGTTTGCTATCTAGATATCTTAGAACTGTTGACTGTCTAAAATCTGCTAAATGCTCTGCAGTTGTGCATTTGGTTTGCTAATTTAGTAGCTAGTTAGCTATTTGGCTGAGTGGTTAGCTTCTTCCAAAATCAAGCATTTGCTTGGTAACGGCAGAGAATCCCCTCTTGGATCAAGAGCCTTGTTGGCTAATATTTGTTTTGTACGTGTAGCAAACTGAGTAGCATTTTTGAGTTGCTTTTATACTTGTTTAGGTAAAAAACTGTACAAAATGTTCGCGATGCGCTCGTTAGCATTCTCAATCGGATTTTACATGTACTTGTTAGCATTGCTAACCTAAGCATCAGAGTATAATAGGGTTTGAAAACAGTGCCCCTTGTGTTCAGTGCGATATTACCGGATGTCCTTGTATGGCACAAGGTCAGTATGATACCACCCAAGACAAATCACCTTATTTGTTTTTAAAGTGTTTGCTAAAAAACATCTACTATACATAAGCAATAAGGCCCGGGGTGGGTGTAGTACATGGCCAAAATATCACGGCTAAGGGCTGTTCTTATGCACAAAGCAGCCGTAGTGCCAGGATACAGCCCTTAGTCGTGGTATATTGGCCATACACCACAAACCCCTGAGGTGCCTTATTGCTAGTATAAACTGGTTACCAACGTAATTAGAGCAGTAAAAGTGTATGTTTTGTCATACCTGTGGTATATCACGGCTGTCAGCCAATCATCATTCAGGGATCGAACAATCCAGTTTTTAATGTCTGATATACAACGGCTTTCAGCCAATTAGCATCCCAAACTGCACGGTTTATAATGACTGTTAATATACAGAACCAGTCAAAAGTTTGGACACACCTACTCATTCATTTTTTTAAAACTATTTTCTACATTGTAGAATAATAGTGAAGACAGCAAAACTATGGAAAAAAAAACACACAGAATCCTATAGTAACCAGATTCTTTCGATTCTTCAAAGTAGCCACTCTTTGCCTTGAGACCTTTGCACAATCTTGGCATTCTCTCAACCAGCTTCACCTGGAATGCTTTGCCTACAGTCTTCAAGTAATTTGCACATATGCTGAGCACTTGTTGGCTGCTTTTCCTTCACTCTGCAGTCCAACTCATCCCAAACGATCTCAATTGGGTTCAGGTCGGGTGATCGTGGAGGCCAAGTCATCTTATGCAGCACTCCGTCACTCTCCTTATTGGTCATATAACACTTACACAGCCTGGATGTATGTTGGGTCATTGTCCTGTTGAAAAACAAATGATAGTCCCACTAAGTGCAAACCAGATGGGATGGTGTATCGCTGCAGAATGTTGTGGTAGCCATGTTGGTTAAGTGTGCCTTGAATTCTAAATAAATCACAGACCGTGTCACCAGCAAAGTACCCCCACACCATCAATCCACCTCCTCCATGCTCCATGGTAGGAACCACACATGCGGAGATCATCCGTTGACCTACTCTGCGTCTCACAAAGACACTGCGGTTGGCCCCAAAAATCTAAAATTTGAACTCATCAGACCAAATGACAGACTTCCACCGGTCTAATGTCCATTGCTCGTGTTTCTTGACCCAAATAAGTCTCTTATTCTTACTGGTGTCCTTTAGTAGTGGTTTATTTGCAGCAATTTGACCATGAAGGCCTGATTCACAGTCTCCTTTGAGTAGTTGATGTTGAGATGTGTCTGTTACTTGAACCTTGTGAAGCATTTATTTTGGGATGCAATCTGCGGTGCAGTTAACTCTAATAAACGTATCCTCTGCTGTAGAGGTAACTATGGGTCGTCCTTTCCTGTAGCGGTCCTCATGAGAGACCGTTTCATCATAGCGCTTGATGTTTTTTGCGACTGCACTTGAAGAAACTTTCAACGTTCTTGAAATGTTCCATATTGACTGACCTTCATGTCTTAACGTAATGATGGACTGTCATTTCTCTTTGCTTATTTGAGCTGTTCTTGCCATAATATGGACTTGGTCTTTTACCAAGTAGGGTTATCTTCTGTATCCCACCCCTACCTTGTCAAAACACAACGGATTGGCTCAAACGTGTTAAGAAGGAAAGAAATTCCACAAATGAACTTTTAACAAAACTGGTTGAGAGAATGCCAAGAGTGTGCAAAGCTGTCATCAAGGCCAAGGGTGGCTATTTTGAAGAATCTCAAATATCTAAAATATATTTTGATTTGTTTTACACTTTTTTTTGGTTACTACATCATTCCGTGTGTTATTTTATAGTTTTGATGTCTTCACTAATATTCCACAATGTAGAAAATAGTACAAATAAAGGCAAACCCTTGAATGAGTAGGTGTCCAAACTTTTTGACTGGTACTGTACTACTATAATAACACTTTTCACGTTATTCATTCATAAATACTTATCTGCAGAGCTCGAATGCAAATCCTTCAGAGATCTGTTTAGGAAAGTGCTGTGAGAATGCTGTACTCAAAGTAGGGATCCGTTCTAACCAAGCTAGATCATCTTGTCAGTGTTTTTATGACATGTCAGCCCTTGGCAGCTCCTTATACACTGCCTGTTCCTTCCATGCCTCAGTCAGAAAGGCAGGCCAGCAATAAAAAAAATTGCAGCCCCAAGCAACCATCACTAAATCATCCAAGGCATATCACAAGTCCATCTCACAGTCCTGGTGTCATTGGGGTCAGTATTCTGGCTCAGAATAGTCCCTGTGGCAGCTATAAACAAACCAATTTTCCAGTCTCAGGGGAGAGGCACAAAGAGTCAGTGTTTTGGCAGTCATTCACTCATTGTACCTTGTAAACATTGAGGTGCAGGAGACTTGTTGACAGGTGAGGGTTTTTTTAGTTGCCCTCTCCTTGTACTTTTGTCAAACACAATTAGTGTGTGTACTTTTCTCAAACACAATGTGTGTGTGAGTGAGAGAGACTGTTTCTCTGTGTGTGAGGCCTCATCCATGTTACGCGTCCCTTGGATGTGGCGTCCGTGCCAATGTCTTTCATGAGTTTGGCTAGTCGCTCCGCAGGTCAGAAAAACAAGTGAGCTCGTTGTTTACTAGACTCCAGGTAATGACGAAGTGTCACGCTCAGAGTTCCTGTCTGTTTTGCAAAGGCTGCTGGGAGGGATGGGTCAACTGAACACTATTGGGTTTTTGTTCCCTATTGGCCCAGTGAGGGGCCTGAACTGGGGGGATTTGCAACCTTTTTATTTTCCAATGAGGCCCCGGGATGGGGCAAAAAAAACTTCAAAACATGTACATGTGGACTTGCATGGTCATAGTACAAATGACAGAGGTGGTTGTTGTTGGCAGGTGATGTAATTGTTGTCATGGTTACCTGTGTCAAACCTATTAGCTCTGATTTTATTGAAGTGATAATGCCCTCGAAGCCGATATTTGGAGGATATATTGGCACAGATGTTGTTAGGCAAACCGTGCCAATATATCCTCCAAACATCGGCTTTTAAAAAAAAAATAAAAAAAAAATGTATTCATACTATTTCATCCTTCCACAAGACATAGTCCTACCCAAGCTGGTTGGTCGTTCGTTCTATTGGTTTGGTTTCCAGAGATGCGACCCAGTCATTCAGTCTTTTTGTTCTGTATCTATGGATGCGACCCAGATGTTCGTTCTAAATGTTCCATTGCCATACTGGCTGGCAACGTTCTTATCGCTTGCTAGCTAGCCAATTGCGACTAACTTAGTCACATCAAAAAGTGCAGCCAGAATAACAGCAAAGTAGCAACGTTTGCATTTGTTTAACCTTTCTGGTGCAGGTGTTTCGCTAGCGACCCACCTCGACAACATCCGGTGAAATTGCAGAGCGATTAAGTAAAGGAATTACAAAAGTCAGAAATAGCGATAAAATTAATCACATTTGAAGATCTTCATATGGTTGCAGTCACAAGAGTCCCAGCTACACAAATGTTCAATAAAACTCAGTTTTGTTGGTGCGTTTTGTTCAGTAATCAACTGGCTCCAAGGTGGTCAAAACATGCAGACGAATACATCCTAATAGTACCGGTAAAGTTCGTTGAAACAAGTCGAACGATGTATATAATTAATCCTCAGGTTGTCAATTGTCTAAATAATCGCTAATATTTTAACCGGACAATAGCGTATTCAATAGAAAGGAAAAACAACGAAGGGCGCGCAATCGGTCACGCGCGCAAACCAGCTCTGCATTCTTCCTCAGTTCACTGACAAAAAGGTTTCATTCTTCTTCATTTTTCAGAAAACAAGCCTGAAGCAATGTCTAAAGACTGTTGACGTCTAGTGGAAGCCATAGGAACTGCAATCTGGGTCCTAACCCATTAGATACTGTATTATAGGCATTCAATTGAAAATACCCACATTAAAAAAATCCCACTCCCTGGATGGATTTTCCTCAGGTTTTTGCCTGCCATATCAGTTCTCTTATACTCAGACATTATTTTAAAAAAAATTGCAAACTTTAGAGTGTTTTATATCCAAATCTACCAATTATATGCATATCCTAGCTTCTGGGCCTGAGTAACAGGCAGTTTACTTTGGGCACGCTTCTCATTGAAATACTGCCCCCAAGCCATAAGAAGTTTTAAGCTGTTTTGTAGTGACATTTTATTTGGATACATCCATAACAATGAGCCAATGAGGCGCAATTTCGCCTGGCATACGAAATGTGCTCTCTCGTCAGGACACTGTTGTTCAGAGCTAGCCAACAACACAGCTTACACAATCACTTCAAATTGAAGCTGGAAAAGACCGCAAACTAGCTGCACTTTGTTTTGTTTTACCTTTTTTCAAGTTACATGTTTGTATATATCCCCCAAAATTATGCCAGCTAATTCATGATTTCGACTGGCTGAAGATCACTGCCTGCCTGTCTTGTCCCAACTTCCGAAACGTTCATTACTATGGGACAGTTGGAGGTTGAATTTTAATATTGAAACAATGTTGCAAATGTCGGCGAGACAGCCCCCAGCTAGCAATGAGGAATCTGCCACTCTTACGGCGGGCCGGAACTGATTAAATCAGCCCGGTGTCGGACTCTGCACTGTATCAAAATGGATGACTGCCCAGAATCGGCCCAAGTGCATCGGGCCGTTTCCGTCTACCGGAATTCAGACGCCTTTGCCAGTATCTTACCAGAATCCCCCCCCCCAGAAGAGGCCCGATGCAAATTTAAATAAATGTATCCAAAATTACCTGTTTTTTATTTTTTTATTTTATTTATTATTTTTTTTATTTATTTATTTTATTATTATTATTATTTTTTTTTTAATTTTTTTTTATTGTATTTATTTATATATATTTTTGTATATAAAAAAAAATATATACAAATTATACCCATCCACAAAAAAAAAAAAAGACATTTTGTGTTGGAGGAAGGAAACACCATACACCTGGTAACCGTTTCAGCTTGCATGCGCCTGGCCCGCCACATGAGTCGCTACAGTGCGATGGGAAAAGGACATCCCGGCTGGACAAACCCTCCCTATTCTCGGGAGGGTTTGGCCGGCCGGCGTGGGTCTTGAACCAGCATCTGTAGTAACGCAGTTAAATACTACACAGGACTCTTAAAGAATTTCATTTAAATGTTAATTGTATGTTTTTGATCACATAAACAATGAAAAAAATATCGAAAAACATATAATGAAATGTTAATTCTATAAAGCAGCCCGTGTAATCATCTACCAGAGAGTAGCCCCAGTCGTCCAAAGCCCCAATTAATACATTTGGGCCAGATAACTCACGCTGGAATCGGCCCGAGCTCATTCCCTGCATCCTAGCCATAAGTAATACTGCCATAATAACAAAGGGAAAACAACATGTTTTTAGATAAAAAAAAAAAAAAAAAAAAAAAAAAATATTGAGAAAAATTAAATACAGAAATATCTAATTTACTTAGCTATTTACACCCCTGAGTAAATACATGTTGGAATCACTTTTGGCAGGAAATAACTCACATCACACCCATTGGCTGTGCTGCTCATTCATTGAATCTGCTCCTCAAGGAAATCATGGCACCGAAAACAATGGATACACTCTACAAGAGAGTCAAGGAAAGGGTTAGGTATGTGAAAGATCATCAAGTTATTGCAGCAATCTACCTCACCAAGCAAAGTGAGATGAATAAGAGCACCATATTGAAGCTGCCCAGCAACCAACACCTGTTGGGGTGGTGTTGTCGTCATGTTTGACAGTCTCCTGGAGGTGAAGGAGCCTCTCCAAGAAATGGCCATATCAGTCCACTGATATGGACATTCCCATCAAGAGGATCCTCCTGGATTATGTATTTTGGTAGAGTGGTAAGCAGCCTGAAACCTATAGCAGTAGCCATTGCACGGATTGAGGGAGACAATACATTTTACTGATGTATGTTGAAAATGTTTTTGGGAGATGCGATGGATCAATAATTGGCAATTATGTCTACTTATAATAAGGTGAAAGGTTTATGTTTGTCTCCATATGATATGGTAAAAATATCCAATGCCTAAAAAACATATACATTTATATGTTATTAATGTTCATTTGCAATATATTCCTATTAATTCCCATATCCCCACGGAAAGTTTCCACCTCTGAATATTCCGCAAAATGTGCAACCCTAGGAGCCACCATCATTCTTGAAAATATAAAGAGGGGTACTCTGGGATATGTTGTGTTGGGTTTGCCCCATGCATAACACTTTGTATTCAGGACATAAAGTTAATTTCTTTGCCAAATTTTTACTTTAAGATGCATGTTTTGAAATATTTGTATTCTGTGCAGGCATCCTTCTTTTCACCCTATCATTTAGGTTAGTATTGTAGAGTATGATCCATCCTCAGTTTTCTCCGATCACAGATATTCAACTCTAACTGTTTTAAAGTCACCATTGGCCCCATGGTGAAATCCCTGAGTGGTTTTCTTCCTCTACTGCAAGTCAGGAGGGTGGTATCTTTGTAGTGACTGGTTGTTGGAGGCATTGGAAAACCTCCCTGGTCTTTGTGTTTCAATCTACGTTTTGAAATTCACTCTTCGACTGAGGGGCCTTACAATTATCTGAAAGTGTGGGGTACAGAGATGAGGTAGTCGTTCAAAAATCATGTTAAACACTTATTTCACAGTCCATGCGATTTATTATGTGACTTCTTATGCACAAATGGGTAAGAGGTTGAATACTTATTGACTCAAGACATTTCAGCTTTTCAGTTTTTATAAATTTGTAAAAATGTCTAAAAACAATTATATTTGAACATTATTGGGTATAGGCCAGTGGCCCAAAATCTCAATTGAATAAATTTTAAATGTAGGTTGTAACACAACAATGTGGAAAAAGTCGTGAACAAGATGTACAGCCTCGGCGGCAAATTGAGCTAATCGGTTGTTTACTGAACAGTCTGTCGGACCAAAACAACCATCCGCGATAGCGAACTGGAGAGGTCAAAGTGCTTCAAGGTAGACTAAACAGTACATACTTTTGTATGTGGACATCCCTTCAAATGAGTGGATTCGGCCATTTTCGCCACTCCTGTTGCTGTCAGGTGTATGAAATTGAGCACACAGCCATGCAATCTCCATAGACAAACATCAGTAGAATGGCCTTACTGAAGAGCTCAGTGACTTTCAACGTGGTACCGTCATAGAATGCCACCTTTCCAACATGTCAGTTCGTAAAATTGCTGCCCCGGTCAACTGTAAGCGTTGTTATTGTGAAGTTGAAATGTCTAGGAGTAACAACGGTTCAGCCACGAAGTGGTAGGCCACGCAAGCTCACAGAACGGGACCACCGAGTGCTGAAGCACGTAGAGCGTAAAACACAGTCTGTCCTTGGTTGCAACACACATCTACCGGATTTCAAACCGCCTCTGGAAGCAAGTCAGCACATTGTTCGTCGGGAACTTCATTTAAATGGGTTTCCATAGCCAAGTAGCCGCACATAAGCCTAAGATCACCATCAAATCTAATTTATTTGTCACATACACATGGTTAGCAGATGTTAATGCGAGTGCAGTGAAATGCTTCTGCTTCTAATTCTGACAATGCAGCAATAACCAACGAGTAATCTAACCTAACAATTCCAAAACTACTACCTTATACACACAAGTGTAAAGGGATAAAGAATATGTACATAAAGATATATGACTGAGTGATGGTACAGAATGGCATAGGCAAGATGCAGTAGATGGTATCGAGTACAGTATATACATATGAGATGAATAATGTAGGGTATGTAAACATTATTATATTAAGTAGCATTGTTTAAAGTGGCTAGTGATATATTTTACATCAATGTACATCTGTAAATTCCTATTACTAAAGTGGCTGGAGTTGAGTCAGTGTGTTGGCAGCAGCCACTCAATGTTAGTGGTGGCTGTTTAACAGTCTGATGGCCTTGAGATAGAAGCTGTTTTTCAGTCTCTCGGTCCCTGCTTTGATGCACCTGTACTGACCTCACCTTCTGGATGATAGCGGGGTGAACAGGCAGTGGCTCGGGTGGTTGTTGTCCTTGATCTTTATGGCCTTCCTGTGACATCGGGTGGTGTAGGTGTCCTGGAGGGCAGGTAGTTTGCCCCCGGTGATGCGTTGTGCAGACCTCACTACCCTCTGGAGAGCCTTACGGTTGTGGGCGGAGCAGTTGCCGTACCAGGCGGTGATACAGCCCGTCAGGATGCTCTCGATTGTGCATCTGTAGAAGTTTGTGAGTGCTTTTGGTGACCAGCTGAGTTTCTTCAGCCTCCTGAGGTTGAAGAGGCGCTGCTGCGCCTTCTTCATGATGCTGTCTGTGTGGGTGGACCAATTCAGTTTGTCTGTGATGTGTACGCCGAGGAACTTAACTTACTACCCTCTCCACTACTGTTCCATCGATGTGGATAGGGGGGTGCTCCTTCTGCTGTTTCCTGAAGTACACAATCATCTCCTTAGTTTTGTTGACGTTGAGTGTGAGGTTATTTTCCTGACACCACACTCCGAGGGCCCTCACCTCCTTCCTGTAGGCCATCTCGTCGTTGTTGGCAATCAAGCCTACCACTGTAGTGTCATCCGCAAACTTGATGATTGAGTTGGAGGCGTGCATGGTCACACAGTTGTGGGTGAACAGGGAGTACAGGAGAGGGCTCAGAACGCACCCTTGTGGGGCCCCAGTGTTGAGGATCAGCGGGGTGGAGATGTTGTTACCTACCCTCACCACCTGGGGGCGGCCCGTCAGGAAGTCCAGTACCCAGTTGCACAGGGCGGGGTCGAGACCCAGGGTCTCAAGCTTGATGACGAGTTTGGAGGGTACTATGGTGTTAAATGCTGAGCTGTAGTCAATTAACAGCATTC
Organism: Oncorhynchus mykiss; assembly: GCF_057628025.1. Taxonomy (NCBI): domain Eukaryota; kingdom Metazoa; phylum Chordata; class Actinopteri; order Salmoniformes; family Salmonidae; genus Oncorhynchus; species Oncorhynchus mykiss. The sequence continues at coordinate 22,678,272 of NC_143028.1, read as the reverse complement.
TCACATAGGTTTTCCTCTTGTCCAGATCGGTTAGGGCAGTGTGGTTGCGATTGCGTCATCTGTGGACCTATTTGGGCGGTAAGCAAATTGGAGTGCGTCTAGGGTGTCAGGTAGGATGGAGGTGATATGGTCCTTGACTAGTCTCAGAGCACTTCATGATGACTGAAGTGAGTGCTACGGGGCGGTAGTCGTTTAGCTCAGCTACCTTAGCTTTCTTGGGAACAGGAACAATGGTGGCCCTCTTGAAGCATGTGGGAACAGCAGACTGGGATAAGGATTGATTGAATATGTCCGTAAACACACCAGCCAGCTGGTCTGCACATGCTCTGAGGGCGCGGCTAGGGATGCCGTCTGGGCCTGCAGCCTTGCGAGGGTTAACACGTTTCAATGTTTTACTCACCGGCTGCAGTGAAGGAGAGTCCGCATGTTTTGGTTGCGGGCCGTGTCAGTGGCACTGTATTGTCCTCAAAGCGGGCAAAAAAGTTATTTAGTCTGCCTGGGAGCAAGACATCCTGGTCCATGACGGGGCTGGTTTTCTTTTTGTAATCTGTGATTGACTGTAGACCCTGCCACACCTCTTGTGTCTGCGCCGTTTAATTGTGACTCTACTTTGTCTCTATACTGACGCTTAGCTTGTTTGATTGACTTGCGGAGGGAATAGCTACACTGTTTGTATTCGGTCATGTTTCCGGTCACCTTGCCCTGGTTAAAAGCAGTGGTTCGTGCTTTCAGTTTCACGCGAATGCTGCCATGCACTTTCTAATGAACTCGCTCACTGAATCAGCTTAATTCATCAATGTTGTTGTTGGACGCAGTGCGGAACATATCCCAGTCCACGTGATGGAAGCAGTCGTGGAGCGTGGAATCAGATTGGTCGGACCAGCGTTGAACAGACCTGAGCGCGGGAGCTTCTTGTTTTAGCTTCTGTCTGTAGGCAGGGAGCAACAAAATGGAGTCGTGGTCAGCTTTTCCGAAAGGAGGGCAGGGGAGGGCCTTATATGTGTAGCGGAAGTTAGAATAGCAATGATCCAAGGTTTTACCAGCCCTGGTTGCGCAATCGATATGCTGATACAATTTAGGGAGTCTTGTTTTCAGATTAGCCTTGTTAAAATCCCCAGCTACAATGAATGCAGCCTCAGGATATGTGGTTTCCAGTTTACATGGAGTCAAATAAAGTTAGTTCAGAGCCATCGATGTATCTGCTTGAGGGGGAATATATACGGCTGTGATTATAATCGAAGATAATTCCCTTGGTAGATAATGCGGTCGACATTTGATTGTGAGGAATTCTAAATCAGGTGAACAGAAGTTCTTGATTTCCTGTAGGTTGTTATGATCACACCACATCTCGTTAATCATAAGGCATACCCCCCCCCCCCCCCCTCCCCCCCCCCCGCACTTCTTCTTACCAGAAAGATGCTTGTTTCTGTTGGCGCGATGCGTGAAGAAACCAGCTGGCTGTACCGAATCCGTTAGCTTCTCTCGAGTGAGCCATGTTTCCGTGAAGCAAAGAACGTTAGTCTCTGATGTCCCTCTGGAATGCTACCCTTGCTCGGATTTCATCAACCTTGTTGTCAAGAGACTGGACATTGGCGAGAATTATATTAGGGAGTGGTGCGCGATATGCCCGTCTCCAGAGCCTGACCAGAAGACCGCTTCGTTTGCCCCTTTTACGACGTATTTGTTTTGGGTCGCAGGCTGGGATCCATTCCGTTGTCCTGGATGAAAGGCAGAACACAGGATCCGCTTCGGGAAAGTCATATTCCTGGTCGTACTGATGGTGAGTTGACGTTGCTCTTATATTCAGTAGTTCTTCCCGACTGTATGTAATGAAACCTAAGATTACCTGGGGTACCAATGTAAGAAATAACACGTAAAAAAACAAACTGCATACTTTCCTAGGAACGCGAAGCGAGGCAGCCATCTCTGTCGGCGCCGGAAGTAGTAGAATCATGCGAAATGCCAATCGTCCATACATAAATGGTTTGTCGAGATCGGTGTGGAAGAGCTTGACTGGCCTGCACAGAGCCCTGACCTCAACCCCATCGAACATCTTTGGGATGAATTGGAACGCCGACTGCGGGCCTAATTGCCCAACATCAGTGCCCGACCTCACTAATGCTCTTGTGGCTGAATGGAAGCAAGTCCCCGCAACAATGTTCCAACATCTAGTTGAAAGCCTTCCAAGATGAGTGGACACTGTTCTAGCAGTATAGGGGGGACCCAACTCCATATTAATGCCCATGATTTTGGAATGAGATGTTCGACGAGCAGGTGGCCACATATATTTTGGTGACTTCCCGCTAGTCGGAGGCCTAATACGGTGTTTATCATTCAACTTCAAAGCCACACAATGAATGAATGAATGAATGAATGAGTGGGAGGAGAGTGAGAGAGACATGGCAGTTTTGCTAGGTACAAAGTACCAACCCAGCTCCAGCCATTCCAGGTATTTAGCGCCTCCCCGACATCATGTGCGTCTGCCTGGAATGCCACCACAGGATTGTTTTTGGACAAATGGTGCCCCTCAGACGAACTCACAAACTCCCTCTTCTCTCTCTGTCACTGTCAATCAGTCAAAGGAGTTGGGACTCGGTGGTGACATTGTTGATAGATATTTTGTGTGATTATCTAGATGACAGTCAGTTGCATAAATAAAGAGGTCACAGGGACAGTCACTGTGTTTATTTTCTGCCTCATCAGCAGGCCAGGGCACCAACTCTGTTTACCTCTGTGTGCTAATGTAAACCCTATCACAATGATCTGAGTGTGTGCTAACGTGAGCTAACCCCATCTATCCCCATGATCTGGGCGCTCATCCTATGTGAACAAGGTGTTCAGAGATTAGTAGACGTGGCAGGCAGAGGCTAGGTTTAGGGACGTCTCTTTCTTTCAGGAGGCTAATAGCCTTTTATCTGATCAGGTGTCTCTCTCTCCTTTCGCTCTCATATATATTTGAGGTGTTTTTCCCTAATGGCTGTTAGCAGCGAGGGTAAACACAGAGTGTTTTTGTGTGCAGACACACACACTTGGGCCTCCTTGAGAGGGGAGTGCGTGCTCCTATGAGCGGCGTGCGGTGAAAACGGAAAACTCTTCTTGAGTGGTGGCAGATGGCTCTGCATCCGGGAGGAAGTGCACCACTATCTTACCCTCAACCCCCACCTTTGCCCCCTCCTCCACCCCCACTACCTCATTACCGATGGACCACGAGCATGAAGAACACACGTGGCTCTGTCCCAAATTGCACCCTATATGATGCACTACTTTTTATCACAGTGCTATGGGCCCTGGCCAAAAGTAATGCACTATATAGAGATTAGGGTGCCATTTGGGACGTAGGAACTAGCATTAGTCACTGGTGAGCACTGGACAGTGCCTTGCATGCCAGTCAAGGCAGGCTAGCACTACCCACTATTATACACTAATGACTACACACCATGTGCTGCCTCTGCTACTGCAGGTGCAGCCCAGGGGCCAGTCTAATGTCCATCAACCCGGGGTGAAGGGGGGGAGAAAGGTGGGGGGATGAAGCCGTAGCCAGTAGCTCACGCTCTAGCACAGCTCTCTGATATCCATCCCATCCGTGACTGTTAATCCAAGCCGCGATTGTTCATCTCCAGAGTGCATGTTGAATCGGATGTGATCAAAGATCATCATCGTCAGCATTTGTCAGTGCTGCTTTTGGTTTTTAGAAACACGCAAATAGAGTAGAATAGTGGAACATCACGCACGCCAGATGCAGATTCTTTTCGCTCTGGGCCAGGCCTAGTGTGTGTGTTACGTGTTTTGTTTATGCTTTTGAAACCAGATCACCTCTTCTACGAAAAACACACACTCTCCCCTCCCCAACTCTCTTACTTTCTCTCTCTCTCACTCCGGGATCAGAAGTCAGGGAGCATGCTCAATGAGGCTCTGCTTTCATTAGATGTAGATGAGATAGAGAAGAGAATATTAGAGCCAGTTCGACCCTTCCTCGCTTGTTTTGTCTTTCTCTCTTTCCCACTATTTTCCTGTTTTCTCTTTCCTCTTTTGGTGTTATTTTCTTGTAGTTCTTTTTGTTGTTGTTGCTTACTCTGTGCTACCTCCTCTTTGCATGTTTCTCTCTCACTATCTCTATTTGGTAGTACACACAAACATCCCCTCCCAACACACGCACTGCTGTGTCAGAGTTTCCAGCAGGTGGCGGTTGCAGTGCAGACGCTGTGACACGGTGACTAAACTAGGACAGGATGTTCCCGGCTCCAGATAACCCACGCGGCAGGCGCCGCCAGGCAGTGCTCCCTTACATTTAGCCTCAGCAGCAGCAGCCATGGTTAGAGTTAGAGATGAGATTATACACTGTGTGTGGCTGGGGATTAGACACCGCCACCGTGTCCAGGTTGCTCGTTATGGAGGTGGGATGAAAGTGTGCATACACACTCTCAATCTCTCTCTCTCTCTCTTTCTCTGCCTTAGACTCATGTAAACGCACACCATCTTCCAAAACCATTCACAAATTTGCTTCAGTTAGCTGCGCTGAAGTTCAGTTTCGGCATTGTAAACTGCCGAAGTCCACCATAGTGGCATGTGTATTATATGTGAATAAGCAGTCTAAGGTTACAATCACTGAACAGCAACATATCAGAGCCTTTGCGGTGAGGTACAAGGGCCTCTGCCCCAACCGTTCCGTCTGTAATGAGGTTTGCAGCGCCACTCTGCTCTCCTGCTCTGCTCTCTAAGCCCCTACTACCATCACCGGTGGCCAGTCCCATTCTTGGAAGACCCAGATGGCATAGAGGAGCTCCACAAGTGAAGGTGCTTCATCCCCCTACTGCAGTACTCCTAACCCCCCTCCTCCCTCCTCAGCCCCTACAAAGCTGCTGCTGCTGCTTGCTTGGCGTGATACCGTCCAAAACGCCTCGCCCCACTGAGCTATAATAATAACCCTCCTTTTTCTTGATCTCCTTATTGTTATTATTGATATGATGATCATATTATAATAATAAGTAATGCCATTATCATTAGTAGCTGTAGGCCTAAGAGTGCATCCTGTTAGGTCTTAATACCGTAACTTACTTAGGCCTATATTTCAATACTTACCGTATATAAGCTACAGTAATGTATCAATCATGAATTAATTCATGTCATCACACAGCATACGAGTCATTTATGACTTGAAATGCAATCAAGCCTTTTAGTTTTAAAATAAAATGCCAAAGTGACTCTTGAATAATTAGCATAAGCAATTCAATAAATAAACTGTGCATTTTGGAAATTGCATTCACTAATGAATGCAACTGGTTTTGTCTTTGCTGTAATGAAGGCTTTGCAAAAAAACAACAGACTCTGTGGTATGCTTGTAATTTATTTAGTGTTCCAAACGGTGAGAGAAATTATAGTACCTGTTTGGCACACATAATATGCACGCAGCACTTGCTCCTTACCTTATTTTTCTTGATCTTCCACGACTAGTCAAATGTATTCCAAACATCTGACTTCCCCTTTATCTCCTGAGCAACCAGTAAACATTCCCCCATTTCGAGTTTGTCAAGTCCTCTGCATCCATTTTGCTGTCACGTGTTAAGGCGTTCGGAGTTTGTTGAATTTATTGATGTGATTATGATATGCTATAGGCCAGGCCCTATTGGTCACATGCGATGCATACATGTGTCATGTAAAGAGAATAAGGGTTGAGGGAATAAGTAGTATTTTTCCTTAACAAATGAGGGATTTCGGTAACAGACTTTTTCAGTCACAAATGGCTGTGGTTATTATTGCAGCTTCAGCAACACGGACAGCGCGATAAACACAGTTGATGTTATGAGGTGGTCGCTCCAGCAGGGAGAAGAGCGAGACAATGGGTGCAAGTCACACAGTCACTCGCTGTCATTTTTTGTAACACAGCTCAGCAAGTTTGAGCCCGGCCCGATAAAATCAATTGCGGTCGGACTCCCTCTAGTCGTGTGTGTGTGTGTGTGTGTGAGAGGTGCAACGCACACTTGCTGTTCTTGTTGTCTAGCTTTTTTCCCCTGACAGCTACAGATGTAGGCTGTTAATTTGAGCCAGTTTACTACAGCAGGAGATTAATCCTGCAGGAAATGTGGGTTATAGTTAATGGAAATGTTTTGTAGGGGTTGATTTCTTAGTTAGGGCCTTGGCCCAGAGTGACATTTTAAAGTGTAAATTACAAACTTTAGAAGCCTTTTTAAACCTTGAATACACTGCAAGTTTGCTGCGCAGGAAAATTCTCAGAAACAAAAGACTGATCAAATTAACATCCTACATCCTATAATTCGGAGTGTGTTGTGACACAGGCTCAAAATGTGTTATCTCTCCGAGGATGGAATGAATGGTAACAGGAGGCTGTTTTACATCTATCTCTCTCCCAATGTCGGATACCAGCGTGGGTTTTGTGGTCTATAGGAGTGGTCTATTTTTGTGGTATTGTGGTAGCAATGGAAACTAAGAACCCTAACTTGAGGTAGCTTGACTAACTAATCATAGGAAATCTAAGAGATTTATAAGAAATCCAAGAATTTAAGCTAATTGCAGTCTGTAGTGCTCTATGTAATGCAATGATACTTAACATGCTCTTCTTTCATTCTTTCATTCCCCCCCAGACTGAACAGGACAGTGGACAATCCAAGCCCTCATCATCCTTGCTCTGAGATGGACAGTCATACATTGGGGTGGCCGAGACAAACTGCTGCTGTAAATGAAGTCAGTCTGTGCCTCGTGACCCAACAAACACCCCTGCCGTGACTAACTCTCGCCCAATCCTAACACTGGTGCTGTCCCAGAGACTCTGTACTAAAAAGTAGATGGGGGGGGGGGGGGGGCAGGCAGAGGCTCCTGTATGTGGGGGGCCTCTATATGTGACTAGAGGCTATATTTCTAGCTCTGTTTATTTGTTTAGAATTTTCCCTCTGGTTTTTGGTTGTGGCTCGTGGACTGTGAGTAGCCTGTTTGACCCCCAGGACATGTGAAGCAAACCCTGGTAAAGCACAGTATGTGTACTTAAAACCCCCTCACACACACACACACGGTACGCAGATATTATTTATTTGCTTACATGAGTATGGATGGGTCAAAGTTTGTCTGTGTGTGTAAAAACGGACACCATGACCGTTTCAGTAACACATTCACGAACAAACCGTTTAAAATAATCCAATCCCTACCTCAGAAAGAGCAAGGCCGCATACTGAGAAACGTATAGATATATTTAGGTTCTATTTATTTTGGAATGTTTCATATAGACCAACCCAAAGCCTTGTCTCTGTGGTTGTATTTGTACTGCACAACAAAGAAAATCTGATTTATTCTACTATTTTCTTAAATCTAATTTAATTTTAGCCTGCTTTATCATGATATAGTTGAAGTCGGACGTTTACATACATTTAAATTCCATTTTTCACAATTCCTGACATTTAATCCTAGTGAAAATGCCCTGTCTTGGGTCAGTTAGGATCACCACTTTTATAAGAATGTGAAATGTCAGAATAATGGTAGAGTGATTTTATTTAAGCTTTTATTTATTTCATCACATTCCCAGTGGGTCAGAAGTTTACATACACTCAATTAGTATTTGGTAGCATTGCCTTTAAATTGTTTAACTTGGGTTAAACGTTTCGGTAGCCTCCCACAAGCTTCCCACAATAAGTTGGGTGAATTTTGGCCCATTCCTCCTGACAGCTGGTGTACCTGAGTCAGGTTTGTAGGCCTCCTTGCTCGCACACGCTTTTTCAGTTCTGCCCACAAATATTCTATAGGATTGAGGTCAGGGCTTTGTGATGGCCACTCCAATACCTTGACTTTGTTGTCCTTAAGCCATTTTGCCACAACTTTGGAAGTATGCTTGGAGTCATTGTCCATTTGGAAGACCCATTTGTGACCAAGCTTTAACTTCCTGACTGATGTCTTGAGATGTTGCTTCAATATATCCACATAATTTTCCATCCTCATGAAGCCATCTATTTTGTCAAGTGCACCAGTCCTTCCTGCAGCAAAGCACTCCCACAACATGATGCTGCCACCCCCGTGCTTCACGGTTGGGATGATGTTCTTCGGCTTGCAAGACTACCCTTTTTTCCTCCAAACATAGCGATGGTCATTATGGCCAAACAGTTCTATTTTTGTTTCATCAGACCAGAGGACATTTCTCGAAAAATTATGATCTTTGTCCCCATGTGCAGTTGCAAATCGTAGTCTGGTTTTTAATGGCGGTTTTGGAGCAGTGGCCTCTTCCTTGCTGAGTGGCCTTTCAGGTTATGTCGATATAGGACTCGTTTTACTGTGGATATAGATACTTTTGTACCTGTTTCCTCCAGTATCTTCACAAAGTCCTTTGCAGCTGTTCTGGGATTGATTTGCACTTTTCTCACCAAAGTACGTTCATCTCTAGGAGACAGAACACGTCTCCTTCCTGAGCGGTATGACGGCTGCGTGGTCCCATGGTGTTTATACTTGCGTACTATTGTTTTTAAAGATGAACATTTGGAAATTTCTCCCAAGGATGAACCAGACTTGTGGAGATCTACAATTGTTATCTGAGGTCTTGGCTGATTTCTTTTGATTTTCCCATGATGTCAAGCAAAGAGGCACTAGGTTTGGTAGGCTTTGAAATACATCCACAGGTACACCTCCAATTGACTCAAATGATGTGAATTAGCCTATCAGAAGCTTCTAAAGCCATGACATGATTTTCTGGAATTTTCCAAGCTGTTTAAAGGCACAGTCAACATAGTGTATGTAAACTTCTGACCCACTGGAATTGTGATAGTGAGTTATAAGTTAAATAATCTGTCTGTAAACAATTGTTGGAAAAATTACTAACCGACTTGCCAAAACTGTAGTTTGTTAACAAGAAATGTGTGGAGTGGTTGAACAATTCGTTTTAATGACCACCTAAGTGTATGTAAACTTCCGAGTTCAACTGTGTATGATATTGTGAGGATAATAATATGATACAATTTAAGAGGATTTATTACTAGTTCCAGTTAGATGAGCAATGCATATTAAAGTACATTCATGTAGGAAGGACGCAAAGATATTGGTCTGTGTACTTCCTAGTAGAAGTAAGAACCTCATCTATCCCAGGCATTTGCTGTATATGCAATACATTACCCATAATCCCTAGCTCTAACCTGATTACATGGTAGAACATCTCAATGATATAGTTTTGGGGGTATAACCACATGATTTTGGTTCATGGGGATTGCCACTGCTGCTGTAAACACGAGGAGTACCTAGTGCCAGGGTCCTGTTCATTAGGCATAAAATGGACTGAAACAACCAGAGAGTACTTGGACTTATAAACGTTTGGTGCCCTAATGAACACTACCCAATTGTCACACCTATTTCTCAGATTGTAATACACTAGAGACACATCTGAATGTAGTAGAGCACTCGGTGTAGTAGAAAACGACAATTGACAATTAAGTGGGAGGGGTAGACATTTATCAATCTGTATTTAAAATGTACTACAATTACGGTTTATTTTCTCTGCAAAGGCCTTTTTGTGTAGATGTACATAAGAGTTTATCTGAAATAGGCTGTCGATTTGTTTTGAAGAGATACATTTAGTCATGTTGCAATGAAATTACTAAACAATGTAAAGAAAATATTTTTCAAAACTATATGTTTTTGGATTGTAAAATGTATGCTTTTACCTCCTCACAGTAACTTGTGAATACATCTATAATATTTAAAAAAAAGAAATACCTTCAGTATATTTTGTTATCTTTGCCTTGTCGATAACAATTTACCCATATGGCATATGCAATAGTGAAATACATGAACTTAGTTTGGAACCAAATGTTGATAAATTTGTAAATAAAAAATAAATTAAGGAAACCATTTTGCCCTTTGTATATTTATTTCTGCCAACTTTTGATGCTGTTTTTGTTACTGGAAACGTATGGTGTATATATATTCAACCGTGCTCTCACTTGTAGTGTTTCTCTTCTGTTTCTTACTTGAGAAGATTGAAATGTGAACTCTACTGCCCTACCAAGCAAAAAGACACTAACTGCTTGTTTAGTTGAAAATGAGTTGTCATTTTTGCTACATTAAATACATGCTTAATCACGTGGACAAGTATCCTGCCTCTATTGTGTTTTGGAGAAAATGGGGGTCATGTTAGCCGTAACTGCATAAAGTTAATGTGAAAGTAAGGTTAATAAAAGCCATTTTTCTCAGTTCCACGCTATGAGCAGTTAGTGCTTTTTTTGCTTGGTAGGGCAGTATACTGAGAGGGCACAGATTGAACATACTTCATAACTGTTTATTGTGATGCTCTAAAGAGATGATTTAATTCTAAGTAGTTAAGTATTGCTTTTGTTTGTATTGATTATGGATAGCAACAGGCAATAATAAATAACTTTATTTAAAGAGGTCTCTCTCTCTCTCTCTCTCTCTCTCTCATACAACACCCAGAGTCTTAAACACCCCTGCCCCCAAGACACTCATATTCTCATTTACACATTTACTTCTACGTGGGTAATTCAGTTCACATGTTTGTGCCAGTCTGTATGTATGTATGTATATATATATATATATATATAGAGCCCAGGAGAGGCTTTGAGGACAATTGCTATTGAGCGACTACAGTCCCTATCCCAATTACCTCCAGTTTGCTTTTCAGGAAAGGGAGAAGTTACAGAACCAAAGAACGCAAAATATACATAATGAAAACAAAGCATGAATAAAAGATCTGCATCCCAAATGGCACCTTATGCCCTCTACAGTGCACTACTTCTACCATAGGGCTGCAAGGTATTGCTTTCAGATTAATGGATGCCAGAGCTAACCATAAAAAGACTTTATCAGCCATACTGTTGAATTTATTCTATTATTTAAATAAGTCCATGTCAAAGAATTTATACTGTACATCAGTGGAGGCTGCTGAGGGGAGGATGGCTCATAATAATGGCTGGAACGGCGGCTGGAGTGGCATCAAACATGGTACCACGTGTTTGATGTATTTGATACAATTCCACTGATTCCGCTCCAGCCATTACTACGAGCCCATCCTCCGCAATTAAGTTGCCACCGACCACCTGTGCTGTACATTCTACATTGTTGGCGTTCTCTGATGGTACAAAGTGGAAAATGAATACACTCAGTATCACCAACTAACAAGTTTTTGTCTCAAATGGCACCCTATTTCCTATGTTGTGTACTACTTTTGATCATGGCCAATAGGGCTCTGGTGAAAAGTAGTGCACTATGTAGGAAATAGGGTGGCATTTGGGACTCAGTGGACAAAATCATGTAATGGGTTGAAAGGAAAAGAAGCCTCCCTCAAATCAGGATATTCCAGGCTTTTGAGTATTTCTGCCTTTTTCTGCTGCTTGAAATCATTTTAACTTTTAGAAGGAGACCATAGAAAGCTAATATTCAGCAAATAACTTCCTTCCTGGTTAGTGTCAGACACAGGGCTTAATAGGGCAGCCAGAGAGGGTCAAGAGGGTTCTTTCTTTCACACACACACACACACAACACTCTCACATCAATAGGCCAACTGCTCCAGTTGTCAACCATGGTGCACATAGAACTCAGCTGTATTGCCCCTGAGGAAGCTCTATCCGTCCTTGGTACGCTTGATGGAACAAACAACACGCCACTGCGAAAAAAAAACGCGTAACAGATAAAATGTTCTCTCTCCATTCAGAATATACCAGCACATTTGCATCTCCATACCTCCCATCGGGGTATTCCCGGGCTTCCGAGTATCGTTGCCTTTTCCTGCTGCCTGCAAACATTTCCCCTTTTAGAAGGAGACCATAGGAAGCTCATGTTCAGTGAATTACTCTCTTCCTGGTTACAGTATCGGACATCAGACACAGGACTTGGTAAGGCAGCCAGAGAGGGACTCACACACACACACACACACATACATACATTAATACATACACACACACATGCATGCAACTCTTGATGACTGGAGCTCAGCAGTCAGGCAGAAATGCAGTCTTATGTGTTCTGTACCCCCACTGAGCTACTGTTCTGTTCTAGTCTCACAGGCCCTGTTTATGGGCATATTTGTTCAAAGCTACAACAAGGAAAGAAAGAATGGATAAGAAAAGAAAGGGGGCCTTGAGTCTTCTTTGAGAGTGTGTTCATAGTGTGTTGTCCTTTGATAAATACAAGGGTGTGACCGCTGATGGAGTGTGTTGGGGAAATTGTTTAATCGGATCACTTTATCACAATCTGGAGGATATGGGAAAACATGATTGTTACTGCTGCTGCACACACACACGCACAAAATTACAACCAAAATAACTAAACCCTTTCTCGGTCTCATTCTCTTTTGCCCTTACACCTACGCACCCAGCTGAGAGGAACATAGAAACACAAATAGAACCCCACTTGAAACAACCCCAGCTGCCTCGGTTTTCTTTTGATCCTGGGTCAAACACACATGACCGAATGTGGTCAAAAAGCACTGACCTCTACAAAAGGACCACACCACGACCGCAGAGTGACAGTGATATTTGGCCCCTCAAATTAGGGTTCCTGTGGGTCCCTTCAACGGTCCTTCAAGTTCTCTCCATCGTCCAACATCTGGTCACATTAACTCCACTGCTAAATCAGAGTTTCCGAACAGTTCCAGACCATTAACTGTAAGAATACACATCCACCATCTGCCATCCGCCTTTTCAGGCTTTCAACTTACTCTTAAAAGTTGCAATAGTAGAATGCACAAGGTGCATTTTCTAAATTGGGAAGTGCATGACCAGTTCTCCTCTTGTCATGTCGGTCATGGCAGACCTTAGAGATTATTTATAAATGTCCAGATCAACTACTCACTGGGCACGGATGCCAGTTCATTGTCTAGTTTTGAATTAATTCAGTTGAATTGTTAACTAATGTGAATTTAATGTGAAATCAACAAATTTAGTTGGGTAAAAAAAATACTAATTTCCCATACTCCCATACTTCCCATACTCCCGATTGGCGCAGCGGTCTAAGATGCTGCATCTCAGTCCTATCACAACTGGCCGCCATTGGGAGTCCCAAAGGGCACATTTGGCCCAGTGTCGCCGGGGTAGGCCGTCATTATAAAATTAAGAATTTGTACTTAACTGACTTTTCTATTTAACATAAAAAATGGATTCAAAAAACGTTGATGACTTTTTAAAAATCCAATCAGTTTTCGACGTTGATTCAACGTCATCACATATAATTTATTTGTTGACATGACGTGGAAACAACATTTATTCAGCCAGTTTTTGCCCAGTGGGTAGCCCATATCTACCCCCATGCCATAAGACTGCTTAATAGTTAACCAAAAAGCTACCTGAACTATCTGCATGGACCCTTTTTGCACAAACTCTTTTGACTCATCACATACGCTGCTGCTACTGTTTATTATCTCTCATGTTACCTCGTCAATTTACACCTAACTATATGTATATACAGTGCATTCGGGAATGATTCAGACCCCTTTGACTTTTTACACATTTTGTTACGTTATTTCTAACCTTATTCTAAAATTTCTTAAATAATTGTTTTCATCAATCTACACACAAACCCCATAATGACAAAGCATAAACAGTTTGTAAAAAAAAAATGAAATATCACATTTACATAAGTATTCAGACCCTTTACTCAGAACTTTGTTGAAGCACCTTTGGCAGCCTCCAGTCTTCTTGGGTATGACACTACAAACTTGGCACACCTGTATTTGGGGAGTTTCTCCCATTCTTCTCTGCAGATTCTCTCAAGCTCTGTCAGGTTGGATGAGGAGCGTCGCTGCACAGCTATTTTCAGATTTCTCCAGGGATGTTCGATTGGGTTGAAGTCCGGGCTATGGCTGGGCCACTCAAGGACATTCAGAGCCTTGTCCTGATGCACCTGCATTCTCTTGGCTGTGTGCTTAGGGTTGTTGCGCTCTGGGGGAGGTTTTCATTAAGGATCTCTCTATACTTTGCTCCATTCATCTTTCCCTCGATCCTGACTAGTCTCCCAGTCCCTTCCGCTGAAAAACATCCCCACAGCATGATGCTGCCATCACCATGGTTCATCGTAGGGATGGTGCCAGGATTCCTCCAGACGTGATGCTTGGCATTCAGGTCAAAGAGTTAAATTTTGGTTTCATCAGACCAGAGAATCTTGTTTCTCATGGTCTGAGAGTCCTTTAGGCAGTGGTGGAAAACGTACCCAACTGTTATACTTGAGTAAAAGTAAAGATACCTTAACAGAAAATGACTCAAATTAAAGTGAAATTCACCCAGTAAAATACTACTTTAGTAAAAGTATTTGGTTTAAAATATACTTAAGTATCAAAAGTAAATGTAATTTCAAAAATATACCTAAGTATCAAAGTAAAAGTATAAGTACTTATATTAAGCAAACCAGACGACACCATATTCTTGTTTATTTATTTAAGTCGGGGGCACACTCCAACACTCAGGCATAGTTTACAAATGAAGCATTTGTGTTTAGTGAGTCCACCAAATCAGAGGAAGTAGAAATGACCGGGCATGTTCTCTTGATAAGTGCGTAATTGGACCATTTTCCTGTCCTTTTAAGCATTCGAAATGTAACGAGTACTTTTCGGTGTCAGGGAAAATCTATGTTAAAGTAAAGTACAGATACCAAAAAAAACGACTTAAGTACTTTACACAACTGTCTTTAAGCGGGCTGTCAAGTCCTTTCTACTGAGGAGTGGCTTCCATCTGGCCACTCTACCATAAAGGCCTGATTGGTAGAGTGCTGCAGAGATGGATGTCCTTCTGGAAGGTTCTCCCATCTCCACAGAGGAACTCTGTCAGCGTGACCATCAGGTTCTTGGTCACCTCCCTCACAAAGACCCTTCTCCCCCGTTTGTTTAGTTTGGCCAGACGGTCAGCTTTAGGAAGAGTCTTCGTGGTTCCAAACTTCTTTCATTGAAGAATGATGGCCACTGTGTTCTTGGGGACCTTCAATGCCTCAACACAATCCTGTCTCAGAGCTCTAAGGACAATACCTTGGACTTCATGGTTTGGTTTTTTGCTCTGACATGCACTGTTAACTGTGGGACCTTATACAGTGACTTGCGAAAGTATTCACCCCATTTGGCAGTTTTCCTATTTTGTTGCCTTACTTCCTGGAATTAAAATAGATTTTTTGGGGGGTTTGTATCATTTGATTTACGAAACATTTGGTCACAGTCGTTGCTAGAATCATTGGACCAAGGTGCAGCTTGATATGGTTTCCACATATTTATTTAGTGAAACTCACAAAAACAATAAAGAAAGAACAAAACGTGAAGTCAATGAAGTGCTAACAGGCAACAAAACAGAAACAAGATCCCACAAACACAGGTGGGAAAAATAACGACTTAAATATGATCCCCAATTAGAGACACCGATTACCAGCTGCCTCTAACTGGGAATCATACAAAACACCAACATAGAAAGAAACTAGAACACAACATAGACATAGAAATACTAGATCACCCCCTATTCACACCCTGACCTACTATACCATAGAGAAAAAATGGCTCTCTATGGTGAGGGCGTGACATTACCCCCCGCCAAAGGTGCGGACTCCGGCCTCAAACCTGAAACCAAATGGGGAGGGGAGGGGGGGTGATTAGTGGCGGCTCAGGTACGGGGCGAAGTACCCACTCAGCTCGCGGATCCGCCAGCATCGGTGGCGGCTCTGGTGCAGGACGAAGAACCCGCTCATCCCGCGGATCCGCCAGCATCGGGGGCGGCTCTGGTGCGGAACGAAGAACCCACTCATCCCGCGGATCCAGCCATGGACCCAGGCTGAACACTGTGCCTGGACTGGACCTCGGTGCCGAGAAAGGCTGCTGCCATGGAGCGGGACTGGACACCGGCCCTGGCCTGGACATCGGTGCAGAGGAAGTCTCCTGCCATGGAGCAGGATTGGACGCCGTGTCTGGACTGGGCATCGTCGCAGAGGAGCGCTCCTGCCATGGAGCTGGACTGGACGCAGTCTTTGGAAGCTCCGGACCGTTGACCCTCGCTGAAGGTTCCCGACCGTTGACCGTCGTTTGGGGTTCCGGACTGTGGACCGTGGTAGGAGGTTCCGGACCGTGGACCGTCATTGAAGGTTCCGGACCGTGGACCGTTGTTGGAGGTTCCGGACCGTGGACCGTCTCAGGAGGTTCCGGACTGTGGACCGTCTCAGGAGGTTCCGGACTGTGAAGGCCAGAAAAACGCATGTCAAAAATGTTATAAATTGATTTGCATTTTAATGAGGGAAATAGGTATTTGACCCCCTCTCAATCAGAAAGATTTCTGGCTCCCAGGTGTCCTTTATACAGGTAACGAGCTGAGATTAGAAGCACACTCTTGAAGGGACTGCTCCTAATCTCAGTTTGTTACCCTTACTATATAAAAGACACCTGTCCACAGAAGCAATCATTGATCAATCATTGATCATTGAATCAGATTCCAAACTCTCCACCATGGCCAAGACAAAAGAGCTCTCCAAGGATGTCAGGGACAAGATTGTAGACCTACACAAGGCTGGAAAGGGCTACAAGACCATCGCCAAGCAGCTTGGTGAGAAGGTGACAATAATTGGTGCGATTATTTGCAAATGGAAGAAACACAAATGAACTGTCAATTTCCCTCGGCCTGGGGCTCCATGCAAGATCTCACCTCGTGGAGTTGCAATGATCATGAGAACGGTGAGGAATCAGCCCAGAACTACACGGGAGGATCTTGTCAATGATCTCAAGGCAGCTGGGACCATAGTCGCCAAGAAAACAATTGGTAACACACTATGCCGTGAAGGACTGAAATCCTGCAGCGCCCGCAAGGTCCCCCTGCTCAAGAAAGCACATATACATGCCCGTCTGAAGTTTGCCAATGAACATCTGAATGATTCAGAGGACAACTGAGTGAAAGTGTTGTGGTCAGATGAGACCAAAATGGAGCTCTTTGACATCAACTCAACTCGCCGTGTTTGGAGGAGGAATGCTGCCTATGACCCCAGGAACACCATCCCCACCGTCAAACATGGAGGTGGAAACATTATGCTTTGGGGGTGTTTTTCTGCTAAGGGGACAGGACAACTTCACTGCATCAAATGGACGATGGATGGGGCCATGTACCGTCAAATCTTGGGTAGGAACCTCCGTAAACCGGATTAATCCGTACCGGTTGCACCTTTGCAGCCTATTCCTGCTTTTGCCAAACCTTTCAGCAGTGTTCTAGTGGAATGTGTTGGTCCTTCAAAGCAAAGAGTGGTAACCAGTTTCTCTTAACCAATATATGCGCTGCCACTCGTTTTCCTGAGGCCATTCCACTGAGGAAAATCTTGGCTCCCTGTATTGATAAGGTCCTGGTGAAATTATTTTCAATGTTTGGACTTCCGCAGGTAGTGCAATCAGACCAAGGTTGTACTTTAATGTCAATGGTCTTCCAGCAAGTTCTACAGCAGTTGGGTGTTACCCAATGACCCTCTTGTGCTTACCACCCAGAGTCTCAACATGCTCTTGAGAGATTTCAGACTTTGAAGTCTATTTTAAGAGCTAACTGCTTTGAGTTTGAGAAAGACTGGGATGAAGGGGTTCCTCTTGTACGGTTTGCAGTGCTGGCTGTTGTTCAGTAATCTCTCGGTTTTAGTCCGAATGAGCTCGTGTTTGGACATCATGTCAGAGGTCCTTTGAGCTTGCTGAGAGAGAGGTTGTTGCTTAAACCAGAAAACAAATCTGTTGGAGCACGTTAGCGCCGTTTGATACAGATTGTACTGTGCCTGTGAGTTTGCCAGTGAGAATCTGGAGATGCCACAAACGAAAAGGAAAGTTTGGTACAATCGAAGGCCCGAAGCCATCCTTTTCACAAGACCTGGTTGTGTTGCCCATTCGGTGGTCACCGTTGCAAGCACGCTTTTCAGGCCCTTACCCCATAGTGAAAAATATTTGTAATCTGGATTACCTCATCGCCACACCAGAGCATAGAAAATAAACCTGCCTGTGTCATATCAATATGTTGAAACCATACTTCACCCGCTACGATCGGTCGGAGAAGTCTGTGGAAACCGGAAGTGATCTTCTGCCTGTGGCCACTGCTGTCGCCGTTGACTATAGTCTTCCTCAAAAGCATGAGGAAAGTCCAGTACACCCTGTGCCTGTGGGACAGCTGATTAACTCAGAGATTCTGGAAAACCTTGATGTCTTTTTGGCACAGCTATATCAGGGTTTATTCTCAGATGTGCCAACTAAGACAAATGTACTAGAGCATGTAATTGATGTTGGGAATTCTGCACCAATCAAACAACATGGTTATCGAGTGAATCCTGAAAAGAGAGAGAAACTCCTCAGTAAGTTCCTGCTTGAGCAAGGCATTACACAACATGGCAACAGTCCATGGAGTTCACCCTGTCTATTAGTACCTAAGGTGGATGGGTCTCTGCAGTTTTGTTCAAATTTTGAGAAACTCAATGACATACTAAGTCTGACTCGTACCCTTTGCCCAGGGTCAACAATTGTGTGGACCGTGTTGGCGCTGCTAAGTACATTAGCAAGTTCGATCTGCTGAAGGGATATTGGCAGGTTCCTCAAACTGGGTGCGCCAAAGAGTCTGCTTTTGGTTTGTTTTCCTAACTTTGTCTTCCGTTTGGGTTACAAAATGTCGGAGCCATGTTTCAAAGGCTCTTGCACATCATGCTACGTGGTCTGGAAAATGCTGAGGCTTATTTGGACGATGTGGTGGTATTTAGTACCAACTGGCCAGAATACCTTCAGAATGTTAGGAGTCTGTTCGATCATTTTGCAGCTGCCAACTTGACAGCTAGCTTGTCAAACAGTGAAATTGCTCAAGCAACAGTGAAATATCTCGCGAAGGTGGTGGGTCAAGGGAAATTCCGACCGGTCCTGGCAAAAGTGGAGACCATCAATAAACTTCAGGTACCAGCTTCTTGCCAGGAACTGCGCCAATTCTTGGAATGGCTGGTTACTACCAGACTTTTTGCAATAACTTTTCCCTGGTTGTTGCACCACTAACAGGTTTTACAAGTCCGAAAGTTGTTTTCCGTTGGGGCCCTGACTGTCAGGAGGCTTTTGAGAAGACAGAGCTGGCTGCTCCGGATTTACATCATCCATTTGCTTTGTACACCAATGCAAGCGATGTAAGAGCAGGGGCTGTGCTCCTTCAGAAAGACGATAACAATGTTGAACACACTGTGGGTTAATTTTTTAAGAAAACACCTGTTAATTGAAATCTATTCCAGGTGACTACCTCATGAAGCTGGTTGAGAGATTGCCAAGCGTGTTCAAAGCTGTCATCAAGGCAAAGGGTGGCTACTTTGAAGAATCTGAAATCTAACATATATTTAGATTTGTTTAATACTTATTTGGTTACTACATGATTCCAGATGTGTTATTACATAGTTTTGATGTCTTATTAATATTTCTACAATGTAGAAAATAGTAAAAATAAAGAAAAACCCTTGAATGAGTAGGTGTGTCCAAACTTTTGACTGGTACTGTACATCTCCATGCACCTGGATTAGTTGGTTGTATAACACAATTCAACCGTTGTTGTTTACAATGTCATTCATGAACATGATACCTTTCTTATACATTCTCTCCAATAATTATTTTGTATCCTCTATCAGTACATTGGAGTTTAGCCATATTATTTGCTGTAATACACATTCTGCCTCGTCTGGAGGATAAAATTTGAACTGTAGCCAACACTGTGTGGCTTCATTTCAAAATAAGAATACACTAAACAGGGTTCCATTGTCAATACACCAGAAATGTATAGTTTTAACCTGAATAACTGCAAGAGTCCCCTTTTAAACATTGGATGTGCCTCTCTTAGTGGCCTACTGGAAACCCCATTTGGATTTGGATATCGTTTTTAAGAGAGAGGTTTAATGCTTTGATATACAATAGTGTTCGCCCTCTAAACCCATATTCATTATATAAATATACCCATTTAACGTTTATCTGGTCTTTCATTCCAAGTAAAATGAAATATTTTTGCCATCATAACTTGAAAGAAGATTCTCATGGAGTCGGTAGAATCATGAATAGATAGGTAAACGGTCATATCATTAGAGAATTGTTCAGTTTCAAGATGCTATCTATGTTGCCAGGTTTTCTATCAAAATTGATAGTTGCAAGATCATTCAACTTTTCAGGAACGTGTACACCAAGCACATCAACTGTACCATCCTCCCATTTAATCAGGAGACCACATAGGAATTTAAAGTTTGTTTCTTTTAGAGACCCAATCCGTAATTGGGTCACAGTTATCATAGTTGGGTTTTAATCCAGATAAACTGGTGAAGTTAAAAAGGTCCTCAATAAAACCATTCATGTTGACGATTTTGCACTCAAGAAAACCCATATTGATACCTTTGTTTATAATCCATTAATTTCTAACCCCTTAATTTTAACATTGGATCTGTTCAATGGCCATAACAAACACGTTTGGTGAAAGAGGGCAAACCTGTTTACATCTCTTAACAATTCAAAATTCTCAGAGAAATAACCATTATTTATAATTTTACATAAAGGAGTGTGATGACCTTTATCCATTTTACAAGAAATTCTCTTAAATTGAAATCATCCAGGCACTTGTAAAAAAAATCTAGGCATACTTTATCGAAGGCTTTCTCAAAATTCTCATAGTTTTCAATTATTTCTAATAATTGTGTAATGCTATCTCCAATAAAGCTTCCTTTTAAGAATCCTGTCTGAGTATGATGAATAATATGAGGTAAGACTTTTTTTAATTCTACGAGTCTTTATTCTCTTGACCGAATCAGTTTTGTTTTAAAGGCATCCCATACCATGTTGATCAGCTGAACCTGTATTATGCAAGAAAATATCAGTTATAAACTCCTTCGTTTTCATAAAAAAATGTACTGTCCGTCAATAAACTCGGATTAAATTTCCTATATCCCTGCCCTCGTGGGAAGTCTGTCATAGTTACATGGAGGGCTATAAACTGATGGTCTGATTGCATTCGGTCCTCAGTCTTTTACTTTTCACTTTTGGCACCATAGAAAAGGATACCAGAAAATACTTAATCCGACGAGCTTGATTTAGCCTTCTCCAAGTTTATCTTACAAGGTCTGGGTTTTTACGCCTCCATTTATCGACCAGTTCCAATGTGTCCATAATATTCGTAATCTTTTTGAGCACCAACGGGTGATAATTGATAGTATGATTTCCTTTACGGTCTATTGATGTACTTAATACTGTGTTGTACTCCCATACCATTATTATAGAGTTATTGACATTTTGGTGACTAATTAGATGATTATAAATATTTTCAAAGAAGTTTGGACCGTTAACATTTGGTCCATATAGATTTATGAGCCATAACTGTTTGTCATCCAGTAATAAATTCAAGGAAATCCATCTTCTTTGACAATCAATTTTAACTGATTGTACCTCAAGATCCAAATTATTTATGAGCAGGATCATAATACCTTTTACGATCCCATTATTTTTCCCAGACCACTTTGATAAAATATATTGAGTTTCCTGAAGACAGTAAATGTGGTTATTCTTCTCATTTAACCATGTTAAAACTGCTCTTCTTTTCTTATTATCAACCAAACCATTGGAATTATAGCAAGCTCACATATTCACAGATTACCGTGATGGGTTACATTAAGATAATTAAGATACTTACAATATCACTGTCCTTACCATCATTTTTATACACGTATCCTCCAGTAAGTTGTTCTCCAGTTGTCCTCCAATAACCACTCTGACAAAAAATACAACACAATTAACAAAATACAATTACCCCCCCAAAAGTATCATCCCTATTGCAACCTGTCTCCCTAGTTGTGCTTGGACCCCTAGTTGCT
This sequence comes from Oncorhynchus mykiss, assembly GCF_057628025.1. Classification (NCBI taxonomy): domain Eukaryota; kingdom Metazoa; phylum Chordata; class Actinopteri; order Salmoniformes; family Salmonidae; genus Oncorhynchus; species Oncorhynchus mykiss. The sequence continues at coordinate 22,656,495 of NC_143028.1, read as the reverse complement.
CCCAGCATGAATCCATGTTGCACTTGGCAACTACAACACACTAAAACGAATTAAAATAAACTAAAACTAAGTAAAATAAATAAATTATAAAACTCTCATAATACAATTATAAGTCCTGGACAACAATATACCTGAATTTTCTTTAATTAAATGATACATTTAAATATTGATAAAGATAAGGCAAGAGGAGACCTCCAAAGCATATTTTTTTGCATCCTTCTTTTGTCTAATAGTTGACAAAAAAAGAAGACAAATAAACCTGTCAGTTAAACTGGCCAAAAGACTGTCATAGATCTAACCATATCATGTGGGGCACACTCTCCTTGACTCAGTGTGGAGACAGAGCAGGATGAGGCACAAAACAACATCTAGGTGCCCCTATAAAATGTTGTGCACTATCCCAAATGCAGCCTTACCCTGCACTGAACCCTGGGTGACCCAAGGCAACCACGTCCACATAATTCACACAGAAAGTGTAAGCAATAAACAGAAACACTTCGTAGTATATTCATTAGTACTGGCCATCAACATACAATACATAATACAATATACAGTATATTATCCAAATGAAAGAAGGTAGCTACAGTATAAAAAAGAAAAGTAATATTAATCCTCATCCAAGGCCTTTCATATAAGTAAAATGTATTTTGTAGCCTCACAAAACGAATAAAAGTACATCGCAGCACTCATACCATTATAAGTCTTGACCAACAAAGTAACATTATCCATTATTACCCACACAAAAACGTGTGCGAGCAAGGAGGCCTACAAACCTGACTCAGGTACACCAGCTCTGTCAGGAGGAATGGGCCAAAATTCACCCAACTTATTGTGGGAAGCTTGTGGAAGGCTACTGAAACGTTTGACCCAAGTTAAACAATTTGAAGGCAATGTTACCAAATACTAATTGAGTGTAAGTCCACTTCTGACCCACTGGGAATGTGATGAAAGAAATAAAAGCTGATATAAATCATTATCTCTACTGTTATTCTGACACTTTACATTCTTAAAGTAAAGTGGTGATCCTAACTGACCTTAGACAGGGTATTTTTACTAGGATTAAATGTCAGGAATGGTGAAAAACTGAGCTTAAATGTGTTTGGCTAAGGTGTATGTAAACTTCCGAATTCAACTGTAGCTAGCTTAGTTGAATATGAAAGTAAAATTATTGGCTATCATTTGTGCCTAGATAAATGTATATTCCATCAAAATAAATGTTAAATCAAGCCTTGAACAGAGTAGCTGTGTCACCGGATTCTCTGGACGTCTCTTTCCAATAGCTAAAAAACTGTGCTTTCTGCCCGTGTGCTCGTTCGGCTGACAAGAGGTTGAACAGGCTACTCTGGTGAATTTCAGGCCTTCGTTGAGTTGCACACAGAATGCCTAGTGAACGAAATAGGCCCACACATATTGAGGAGGGAGAACCACTCAGATCATACAGTAGCGTAGTTTTAGAAAAAGACAGAGCATTTTTTGGGTAGCATTCTCACTTCAGTGCTTGTAAACACTATATCCTATATTAATTGAAACATTGATGCATAGTTTTTTTTAAAGAAGGAAAAGAAACAGAACAACTTTCAAGGTAATGCAATTAATATTAATAACTTCATTGTCCTTGGATAGACTCCATTGTAAATCAATTTAGCCTATACACTTATTTTTTTACCACTCTCTACCTACCTACCCAATAGATAATGTACTTAGATGCCAAGTTTACAGTACAGTAGTAAATACAGAAAATCCCACATTCTGTGTCCAACCAAACAGGTGATGGGGATAGTTGCTTTCCTCACCTTCCTTAACCTCCACACTTGTAGCTCTACAACTTATGACACAACATATCAGAGTCAAGAATTGGATAATTTCCTTTTGCTTGGCAATGTATCGTTTATTAAAGTAGTTGAGACAAATTATTTTCAATATTATTGTCAGGCATGGAGGCCTCAGGGCTGCCAGTGTCAACAAAAGTATATTTGTGTGTTTGTGGACATAGTTTTTGCATTTTGCAGGTGTGTTTCACACAGGAACAGAGGAAGCAAGACAAACATGTGAAGGACTGGTGGCTGGGAATCCTCTCGTTTGAGTATAGAAGGAGTGTCCGTGTTTGAAATATGGCCCGAGGACTGACATGTGAGTAGGAAAACAAACAAACACACACACAGCAGTCTGCTGAGGGGAGGATGGCTCATAATAATGTCTGGAATGGAGCAAATGGAATAGCATCAAACACACGCAAACCATGTGTGATGTATTTGATACCATTCCATTTATTTCGCTCGAGCTATTACCACAAGCCCGTCCTGCCCAATTAAGGTGCCACCAACCTCCTGTGACACATACACACACACACACACACACACACACACACACACACACACACACACACACACACACACACACACACACACACACACACACACACACACACACACACACACACACACACACACACACACACACACACACACACACACACACACTGTCATAGCCAGCCAGTGACTTCCCCTAGGAAAGTCTTGTATGCAAATGTCTAGCCTGACAACCCGACGTGTGATCTGCTGTCTTATTTGCATAGATGCAAGCCAACCTTTTCAAATCAAAGGTCAAAGTAGTCACTGTCTTCTGGTCAAAGAGGAAAACTTTATTTAAACAGCACAAACAACAATCATTAAAAAGGAGGATGATGTGAGGAATAGAATATGAAATACTATACTATTTTGTTTGGGCGTAAGTGTTTCACAGTTGTTTGTCCCCCCCCCCCCCCCCCCCCCAGTGTGGTTTGTATCTCCACAATAGAATACACACTGCTGGTATCTATAATATGTGATCCACTTTTTTCATGTCAACACAGGCCCTTCCTGTTGGATGAAATCATACACTTTTAAGCACTCTTTGCTGTTGCAATCAGCTTGTTGACAATAACACAGCAGAAAGGGGATTAAGTGGTGCAACAGCTTGTTATACTATATTTGACGGTAAAGGAGAGAGAGGGAGGGAGACACAAAGAGAGAGGGAGAGGGAGAGTGAGAGAGTTAATGCGAAAGAGGCACCAGTTGTAGTTGTTTTTCTGCCAGCTGTAACCATATCAGCCTGAGTGCAACTGTCTCATGAGTCACTGTTCATTCTCAGTTTTCTCCTAGGCTTCACAGATGGGAAAGTACAGTGCCTTGCAACAGTATTCGGCCCCCTTGAACTTTGCGACCTTTTGCCACATTTCAGGCTTCAAACATAAAGATATAAAACTGTATTTTTTTGTGAAGAATCAACAACAAGTGGGACACAATCATGAAGTGGAACGACATTTATTGGATATTTCAAACTTTTTTAACAAATCAAAAACTGAAAAATTGGGCGTGCAAAATTATTCAGCCCCCTTAAGTTAATACTTTGTAGCGCCACCTTTTGCTGCGATTACAGCTGTAAGTCGCTTGGGGTATGTCTCTATCAGTTTTGCACATCGAGAGACTGACATTTTTTCCCATTCCTCCTTGCAAAACAGCTCGAGCTCAGTGAGGTTGGATGGAGAGCATTTGTGAACAGCAGTTTTCAGTTCTTTCCACAGATTCTCGATTGGATTCAGGTCTGGGCTTTGACTTGGCCATTCTAACACCTGGATATGTTTATTTTTGAACCATTCCATTGTAGATTTTGCTTTATGTTTTGGATCATTGTCTTGTTGGAAGACAAATCTCCGTCCCAGTCTCAGGTCTTTCGCAGACTCCATCAGGTTTTCTTCCAGAATGGTCCTGTATTTGGCTCCATCCATCTTCCCATCAATTTTAACCATCTTCCCTGTCCCTTCTGAAGAAAAGCAGGCCCAAACCATGATGCTGCCACCACCATGTTTGACAGTGGGGATGGTGTGTTCAGCTGTGTTGCTTTTACGCCAAACATAACGTTTTGCATTGTTGCCAAAAAGTTCAATTTTGGTTTCATCTGACCAGAGCACCTTCTTCCACATGTTTGGTGTGTCTCCCAGGTGGCTTGTGGCAAACTTTAAACAACACTTTTTATGGATATCTTTAAGAAATGGCTTTCTTCTTGCCACTCTTCCATAAAGGCCAGATTTGTGCAATATACGACTGATTGTTGTCCTATGGACAGAGTCTCCCACCTCAGCTGTAGATCTCTGCAGTTCATCCAGAGTGATCATGGGCCTCTTGGCTGCATCTTTGATCAGTCTTCTCCTTGTATGAGCTGAAAGTTTAGAGGGACGGCCAGGTCTTGGTAGATTTGCAGTGGTCTGATACTCCTTCCATTTCAATATTATCGCTTGCACAGTGCTCCTTGGGATGTTTAAAGCTTGGGAAATCTTTTTGTATCCAAATCCGGCTTTAAACTTCTTCACAACAGTATCTCGGACCTGCCTGGTGTGTTCCTTGTTCTTCATGATGCTCTCTGCGCTTTTAACGGACCTCTGAGACTATCACAGTGCAGGTGCATTTATACGGAGACTTGATTACACACAGGTGGATTGTATTTATCATCATTAGTAATTTAGGTCAACATTGGATCATTCAGAGATCCTCACTGAACTTCTGGAGAGAGTTTGCTGCACCGAAAGTAAAGGGGCTGAATAATTTTGCACGCCCAATTTTTCAGTTTTTGATTTGTTAAAAAAGTTTGATTTGTTAAAAAAGCACGCCCAATTTTTCCGTTTTTGATTTGTTCAAAAAGTTTGAAATATCCAATAAATGCCGTTCCACTTCATGATTGTGTCCCACTTGTAGTTGATTCTTCACAAAAAAATACAGTTTTATATCTTTATGTTTGAAGCCTGAAATGTGGAAAAAGGTCGCAAAGTTCAAGGGGGCCGAATACTTTCGCAAGGCACTGTATAGGAAGCCCTTGACAACACACTCAGTCTGCATCCCAACGGGCACTCTATTACTTATAAAGTGCACTACTTTTGACCAGGGCCCTCATAGCGCTTTTATCAAAAGTAGTGCCCTATATAGGGAATAGGGTGCCATTTCGACACAGAAGACCCTGGTCAAAAGTAATGCATAGGGAATATGGGGCCAATTCAGATGCAACCTCACTGTTTTGTACAGCTATCAACATTTACATGCAAAAGAGTGGGGAGAATATGACAGCGCATGTCTCATGAAAAACAAGTGCCTTTGATGAGTTAGCAATGCAGGTAGGTCTAGTAGGCAAAGGATAATTTGTCATGCATATCTTCACAGGGAAGCATGCATTTGATATTTCATCGCTTGATTGACGATGATGACTGGTAGAATTGTTTTGTTTTATATGGTGTGAGTCCCAAATGTTACCTTATTCACTACATATTTCACTACTTGGGCAATGGTCAAAAGTAGTGCACTATTTAGAGTTAGTTTGTTGGTCGGTGGAGCAAACAGGCACGCACACACGCAGGCAGGCAGGAGAGAGAAGCTATGAACAGCAGACTAAAACGCGCCTGTGGGCTTTGTCCCAAGCAGAACATCGGGCGGATAGACCGACATTTCAAAGTTGCCCATAAACTTAAGTCTGGTACTATCGAATGGAAGCACGCTATGCTAGTGAGCCAGCTTTCGACTGACAGACAGCAGCCTGAATCAGGTCAATACATGCAGCGGAACGATGGTGGTGGAACGTGGCTGGAGCCCAGGGTGAACCCTGGGACTTTGCCGGGGGGCGATAGTGAGTGGTCGGCGGCGCAGCAGCTGGGGAACGAGGGTGAGCGGTCGGCAGCGGCGCGGCCAGTCAGAGCAGTGGTGGAACACGGTTGGAACTGAGGGAGCAAAGCTGCATCGGGGGGGACTTTGAAGGGCAGTGAGAGTGATGTGGTTGACGGTGTGTCATCCACTATTGAAGCTCGAGGGCCTACCCAGAGGCGAGGTGAAAAACATGACATTTTGACAGAATATGAAGGCTTCATTCTGGGTAAAAACCCTTCAGTAAAACGCATTGACAATACCCGGTCCAGTCTATCCTGAGTACGGGAGTGACTCCAAATAATGTCAGAGGGCAATGCAGATGGAGGAGTGGTATAGCTAATGTGGAGCGCGCTGTTTGGCACCATCCAGGTGAAAAATCTATTGGAGCAATGTTCAAAGTTTTCTGAAGTATCTTCTGCAATTCCGACCGAAAAGTCTGCGGACTAAAGCCAGTGGAATTAGAAAGGTGTTACTCTGCTTGGCAAAGATGGATCGGGATTTGTGGCAGACCCAGGCAACACACAGGGCAAAATTTCGCAAACGATGTAGAGACGAGGTGCTCAGCACTGAGGAATTAAGCAGGTCCATCGAGCTAAGTAATCAGGCTATTCCTTCGGTTCTCAATAGACTGGAAGTCCGAGCCACCTGCTCTGACAGGCGTATAGATTTGCGGCTCTCATAACCAGCCGGTTGGCAATATTTAATGGCACTAGGCGATCCCCACTCACCATGTTCAGTGAGAGGGATTTTATGGAAGTAAACCAGGAAACTGGGGGCTACCAGCTGTGCGTTGCAAGCCACAAAACAAACTGCTCGAGGGGGAGGGCATGCAGGGAATGTCGTTTTTCAGCAGAGCTCTGTCATTGAATTACATTGGGTTCTCCACCCAGGTGTCGAAGGTTGAAAACGGCCATGGAGCCCCAGCACCCTCCTGAAGACATTAAGAGCAATTCCCAAATACGCACCTGGTTACCCATTCAATCACCAGGTGCACGGCTGAAAGATAGAAGTGTTCGCTTTGTAATTTTTTTGACCATTCTTCTGGTCCCAAATTTGGACTGGTACCCTCTCTGGTGATGGGATATAGTTACCGAACAGAACCTAGCCCATCCGGAAACCTCCCCCCTCTGTACTTTTTTCCATCACCCTCCAACAAGATTTTCTATATTAAATTTGATTACAAAACAGTTTTGATTACATGGAAATGCACGTCTAGGCATGCCCTTGTTGGACAAGCGCAGGTAGTCCCTGCCTGTTGCAGTTGTCACGACTTCCGCCGAAGTTGGTGCCTCTCCTTGTTCTGGCGGCCTTAGGTGGTCGACGTCACCGGCTTTCTAGCCTCCACCGATCTACATTTCTTTTTCCATTTGTTTTGTCTGTATTGTACACACCTGGTTCCAGTTACGTTTTAATTATTTCCCTATTTAACCCTCTGGAGCCATCATGGTTTTGTGCATGTTTATTGTTGTCAAGTTTATGTGATTCTGGATTTTCGTTCTCCTCGTTGGAATATTATTTTTGAGTAAAGTTACTATTATTACTCATCTCTGTGTCCTGCGCCTGACTCCGCCTTACCAACATCACCTAGACTCTGACAGCAGTCCAAAGGGCTATAGTCTATAGTACAGAGAAACAATGACAAGGATCGAAAGCAGGCTTTTTTTTACTGTCTATGTTCTAGCTACAAGCCCTTTCTCAAAGCAAGTCTATGCTGGTCAACCAGCTGGTCAACTCTAAATGTAAAAAGTACTGTACGAAATGGAAATGACAACTGAAAATCAGAGGCTACTCTAAAGTCTATGTAAACTCACTATAACTATTTAGTCGGCTCACATATGACTCCAACCCCACAGTGTCATAAACAGAGAGCATGTTGTTTTTCTGAATGAATAAGTTTACAATCGGGTGTATTATACTCGGAAGTATCACTTTCGTTTCCTTACCTAAAAGTTATTGTACTGATATTTATGATGACAATAAAATATAACTATGTGCAGTCAGCAAGTTTCCACATATGGTCTTTCAACAAACTCTCTCTTATTGTTGTATACAGTAGCTGCTATAGTGTACCATAGCTGTAAGCTGCTGTAGCTGGTGCTGTCATTTAAATGAGCTCCTTTCTATTCCCTTCAGATAGTTCAGCTAGATTTTAGGATAGATATGATTTGATATCAAAGACTTTGAGAGAGAAAGAAAGAGAGAGAGAGAATGAGAGAGAGTGGTTTGTTGTCATGACTGCAAACGTGCACTGCAGACATAACATGTAATGCGATCCTGTTCCATATTATAGGGCCAGTAAGTCATATCAACATTCAAAATGCCATTTATCAAAATAATGCCTCTGAACAGACTGTGTGTGTGTGTGTGTGTGTGCGTGCGTGCGTGCGTGCGTGCGTGCTTGCTTGCTTGCTTGCTTGTTTGCTTGCTTCCCTGTTTGTTTGTTTGTTTGTTTGTTCAGTGCCTCAGGAGGTACTCACTCCATACCACTTACCATTGGGAAAATTGGGCGGCAGGTAACCTAGTGGTTAAGCGTGTTGGGCCAGTAACCAAAAGGTCGCTGGTTTGAATCGCCAAGCGAACTTGGTGAACCATCTGTCGATGTGACCTTGAGCATGATTTCACCACTTTGTTCAAGGAGACCTAGTGTTCCCTTTTTGTCCTCATCAAACTGTGATTGCACATTGCCCGAATACCCTTACACTAACACTCTCTTATATGGTTATTATCGGCTTGTTATTTGTACTTTCATCAGTGATTGATAAGTGGTAACTATTATCCAATGACATTCCCCAGGTCAACATGGTTTATTATATTTAATAACTTCAAAGGTGATCAGTTACAGTGTATCATTAATGTTTCGGACCTTGTACTCCGAAAGGAAGTTTACCTGAAGAAAGGAATGTTACCGAATGCCATAGTCTATCATACAGGAAATGTTCTCCACACACACACACGCACGCACGCACGCATGCACGCACGCACGCACGCACGCACACACACACACACACACACACACACACACACACACACACACACACCCACCCACACACACACACTTCTTGGCAACTGGCCAGACTTTGACACTTGCGTATCTGTATCTATATATCTGTGTTTGTGGGTGCACGCACTTACTCAATGATATTGTGCTGCCTCCGTTTTATGATGTTTACACACTGATCGGGCTCAGTGTGTCCCGGAGCATAGCTCTTTTATGAGCCATAACCGGGTTTTTATGGTCATGCCAACGATAACAGCATAATCAGCTCACGCTGCTGAACATGGTGAAAACACACTCCTCAGGGCATGTTTACTGAGGAGTATCAACATTATGCTATGGGAAACACAGGAATGACAGATCTCGGATCAGCTTTATTAATGTGTAGTCCCGTCATAAAGCTACGGCAAACAATGGCATGATGGATCACAGATCAGCCTTATGTAATCCATACATAACATGATGACATATGACACATCAGTGTAGTGCTGTATGGTGGAGATCAAATAATGTGAAGTAACTTACTCTCCCTGGCTGTGTCCCAAATTACACCGTATTCTCTACAGATGTAGGATCTTAATTTGAGCTAGTTTGCGATAGCTGGAAAATAGCTGGAAAATAATCCTGCAGCAACAGGAAATGTGTATTATTATGTTCACATATAAACGTAGCCCAGTACCAGTTTGAAAAATTAATGTAAGTATACACTGAGTGTACAAAACATTAAGGGCACCATGACATAGACTGACCAGGTGAATCCAGGTGAAAGCTATGATCCCTTATTGATGTCACTTGTTAAATCCACTACAATCAGTGCAGCTGAAGGAGAGGAGACAAGTAAACAAGGATGTTTAAGCCTTGAGACAATTGAGACATGGAGTATGTATGTGTGCCATTCAGAGGGTGAATGGGCAAGACAAAAGATTTCAACGCTGAACAGTTTCCTGTGTGTATCAAGAATGGTCCACCACCTAAAGGACATCCAGCCAACTTGATACAACTGTGGGAAGCATTGACACGCTTTCGACACCTTGTAGAGTCCATGCCCCGACGACTCAATATTAGGACATTTATTTAAATAATTTCCTGATCTTTTTTATATCTTACGAATCTATTATTCAATGGGTTCGTATGGGCTAATAGCAGTAAGGCCAAATTCAGTGTTTCATCAAATCATCTTGGAATATATATTCTTTATACCTTAAGTGGTCCTACAATTCAAAATCTAACTTTTAGCACTACTAAAGGACTAGTGACTCGACTCATGATTAGAGTATTACCTACTCTGACAATCAGATACTGCGGAATTGGGACTCGACCTGGACTTGACTGTTTAGTGACTTGACTACATCACTGCATGACCAAACCATGAACTGTGGTGTTGAATGTGGACACCAAACTTGACATTTGGCTAATGATTGGCATTCTGCAGCCCAGGCTTTCCCTAATGGATTAGACATGTTGGGAAGTCAAGTGCCAGTGAGTTCAGCTGTCAGATGTGTGCGTACTGGTAGCGAAGTCAGGTGCAGGAGAGCAGAGATTTGTGAACAGGCGCACACTTTATTTAGGCAAAAGTGCAAAACAGTCACAAGAATTATGTCTAACAATAAACATCTTCGGGAAAAATAACACAGAAAAAACAAGCCAGTCTGGCGCATCAACAATACACACGTAACAACAAACAATCTTACACAAAGACATGATGGGGAACAGAGGAATACATACAAGTAGATTGATTGGGGAAGGAAAACCAGGTGTGCAGGGAACAAGACCAAACAAATGGATGCACGGAAAAAGGAGCGTTGATGGCTAGAAAGCCGGTGACATCGAACGCTGCCCGAACAAGGAGAGGACCCGACTTCGGCGGAAGTCGTGACATCAGCAGTAAAGTTTAGTAGCTGATTTACATCACACACACGACTGACTTACACAGTCTATCTGTCTCTGTCTGTCTGTCTGTTTGTCACCACATTGCTTATGGTGGCTAAGGTTAGCTGAAGTTTGTAGTGGCTGTTTAAAGAACTGAACCCTGGATTACATTTATTCTTTGCCAATAGACTACTATCAGGTTGAAGAACCATCTAACATCAAGTTGTAAAATAGTGAACTTTCCTTTAATGACATACATAACCTTATGATATACAGTGCCTTGCGAAAGTATTCGGCCCCCTTGAACTTTGCGACCTTTTGCCACATTTCAGGCTTCAAACATAAAGATATAAAACTGTATTTTTTTGTGAAGAATCAACAACAAGTGGGACACAATCATGAAGTGGAACGACATTTATTGGATATTTCAAACTTTTTTTCTCAGAGGTCCGTTAAAAGCGCAGAGAGCATCATGAAGAACAAGGAACACACCAGGCAGGTCCGAGATACTGTTGTGAAGAAGTTTAAAGCCGGATTTGGATACAAAAAGATTTCCCAAGCTTTAAACATCCCAAGGAGCACTGTGCAAGCGATAATATTGAAATGGAAGGAGTATCAGACCACTGCAAATCTACCAAGGCCTTGCCGTCCCTCTAAACTTTCAGCTCATACAAGGAGAAGACTGATCAGAGATGCAGCCAAGAGGCCCATGATCACTCTGGATGAACTGCAGAGATCTACAGCTGAGGTGGGAGACTCTGTCCATAGGACAACAATCAGTCGTATATTGCACAAATCTGGCCTTTATTGAAGAGTGGCAAGAAGAAAGCCATTTCTTAAAGATATTCATAAAAAGTGTAGTTTAAAGTTTGCCACAAGCCACCTGGGAGACACACCAAACATGTGGAAGAAGGTGCTCTGGTCAGATGAAACCAAAATTGAACTTTTTGGCAACAATGCAAAACGTTATGTTTGGCGTAAAAGCAACACAGCTGAACACACCATCCCCACTGTCAAACATGGTGGTGGCAGAATCATGGTTTGGGCCTGCTTTTCTTCAGAAGGGACAGGGAAGATGGTTAAAATTGATGGGAAGATGGATGGAGCCAAATACAGGACCATTCTGGAAGAAAACCTGATGGAGTCTGCAAAAGACCTGAGACTGGGACGGAGATTTGTCTTCCAACAAGACAATGATCCAAAACATAAAGCAAAATCTACAATGGAATGGTTCAAAAATAAACATATCCAGGTGTTAGAATGGCCAAGTCAAAGTCCAGACCTGAATCCAATCGAGAATCTGTGGAAAGAACTGAAAACTGCTGTTCACAAATGCTCTCCATCCAACCTCACTGAGCTCGAGCTGTTTTGCAAGGAAGAATGGGAAAAAATTTCAGTCTCTCGATGTGCAAAACTGATAGAGACATACCCCAAGCGACTTACAGCTGTAATCGCAGCAAAAGGTGGCGCTACAAAGTATTAACTTAAGGGGGCTGAATAATTTTGCACGCCCAATTTTTCATTTTTTGAGTTGTTAAAAAAGTTTGAAATATCCAATAAATGTCGTTCCACTTCATGATTGTGTCCCACTTGTTGTTGATTCTTCACAAAAAAATACAGTTTTATATCTTTATGTTTGAAGCCTGAAATATGGCAAAAGGTCGCAAAGTTCAAGGGGGCCGAATACTTTCGCAAGGCACTGTATGTCCAAATACCTCCTTTTTGTTCACGCGTTTAGCCCAGTAATCCAAATTCACGAGGCGCGATCACTAGGTCCAGATGAAAAGTCAAAAAGTTCCATTACAGGTCTTAGAAACATGTCAAACGATGTATAGAATTAATTTTTAGGATGTTTTTAACATAAATCTTCAATAATGTTCCAACCGGAGAATTCCTTTGTCTTCAGAAATGCAATGGAACGCAAGCTAACTCTCACGTGAACGCGTGTGACCAGCTCATGCCACTCTGGCAGACCTCTGACTCATTCAGCTTCCATTCCCCCCTCCTTCCTAGTAGAAGCATCAAACAAGGTTCTAAAGACTGTTGACATCTAGTGGAAGCCGTAGGAAGTGCAATATGACCCCATAGACACTGTATATTCGATAGGCAAAGAGTTGAAAAACTACAAACCTCAGATTTGCCACTTCCTGGTTGGATTTTTTCACAGGTTTTTGCCTGCCATATGAGTTCTGTTATACTCACAGACATCATTCAAACAGTTTTAGAAACTTCAGAGTGTTTTCTATCCATAATATGCATATATTAGCAACTGGGCCTGAGTAGCAGACAGTTTACAGGCAGTTTACTCTGGGCACCTTATTCATCCAAGCTACTCAATACTGCCCCAGCCATATTATACCACCCACCACTGCGACCTGTATGCTCTCGTCAGCTGGCCCTCGCTACATATTCGTCGCCAGACCCACTGGCAACAGGTCATCTATAAGTCTATTCCAGGTAAAGCTCCGCCTTATCTCAGCTCACTGGTCGCGATAACAACACCCACCCGTAGCACGCGTTCCAGCAGGTATATCTCACTGGTCATCCCCAAAGCCAACACCTCCTTTGGACGCCTTTCCTTCCAGTTCTCTGCTGCCAGTGACTGGAATTGCAAAAATTGCAGCTAACCGATCACTGCAGCTGTACATAGTCTATCTGTAAATAGCCCACCCAATCTACCTACCTCATCCCCATATTGTTTTTATTTACTTTGCTGCTCTTTTGCACACCAGTATCACTACTCATCTATCACTCCAGTTTTAATTTGCTAAATTGTAATTACTTTGCTACTATGGCCTATTTATTTATTTTACCTTTATTTAACTAGGCAAGTCAGTTAAGAACAAATTCTTATTTTCAATGACGGCCTAGGAACAGGTTAACTGCCTTGTTCAGGGGCAGAACAACAGATTTGTACTTTGTCAGCTCAGGGTTTGAACTTACAACCTTCCGGTTACTAATCCACCGCTCTAACCGCTAGGCTACCCTGCCTTACCTCCTCATGCCTTTTGCACACCCTGTATATAGACTTTGTTTTTTTCTATTGTGTTATTGACTGTATGCTTGTTTATCCCATGTGTTGTTGTTTCTATCGCACTGCTTTGCTTTATCTTGGCCAGGTCGCAGTTGTAAATGAGAACTTAAGTAGCTTACCTGGTTAAATAAAGGTGAAATAAAAAAAACAGGTATGATCATGGGAAGCGACTCAAAGAAAAATTAAATACTCCTATAAAATGGGGGCTTAGTGCCCATTTGCAAGCAGATATTCAATTCCCCAAATGTTTTCTTTAATTCCCAGAGGCTAGGAGTTTCCCCATTGAGTTAAACTGAGTAAATGCTAAACTAAGGTTCCCAGGTCGGCTTGTTTTTTCATTGATTACACTGCAGTCACAGGTCACACTTGATTGGCCAGGTCTATAACAGATGTAAGAACTGAATGATTTGACATTCATTCATCTGCATTTCAGGTCTAGAGTGGCTAGACCATGTTTGCTAACTAACTCACTGTGATGGATATCTCAACTGATGCATATTGGATGGGCACATTGAAATAAAGCCTTCTAAAACAAGACATTTGCCGAGGGGAATATATGCCTTCAATGGCATTGCAACTGGAAAAGGAAAACCTGCACTCACGGAAGTGAAACAAATGGTGGCATTGCCCAATGCCCAATACGTTGCCCCATCATGCTTATGTGATGAGTAAACTTGCCTGAGACTAGTATTAACTCCCCAAACTAATGCCCAGGCTTTAGCTTAGCGGGCTAACACTGTCTTCTGGTGCACAGACTACCTGGGTTCAAAACCCAGTCGGTCACATTAGGTGCACCATGCATCAAGACCATAAAATACACAACAGCTATTTTATGAGAGACTCTAAATCAAGTGACAGGACTAGATAACAATTACGAGACACTGTCTTCTGAATTTAACCTCCAGCCTGTAACAACCCAAACATCCACCTGATCTGTTTAATCAAAGACTGTGTCCCAAATGGCATCCTATTCCATATGTGCTACATTACTTTTGACCCTCATGAAAAAGTACTACTGAATTACTACTCATCACTACCACACAAGATCGACACAAAACCTACTGGTTTTACTACTTGATTGCTATTGAGATGAGATGTGTAATAAATTAAGTAGTAATGAGTGATATATTGGGATGCTTCATTACTGGTGAACACTATGCATTTCCTATTTATTTCCATTCTCCCTTAATGACTACTGTGTAACTACTGAGCTTTTTTAGTATCTACTACCTAAAACAATCACGCCCTGATCTGTTTCACCTGTCTTGGTGACTGTCTCTACCCACCTCCAGGTGTCTCCTGTTTTCCCCATTAGTGCCCGATGTATTTATCCCTGTTTTTCCTGTCTCTCTGTGCCAGTTCATCTGGTTTTGTCAAGTCAACCAGTGTTTCTCCTAGCTCGTATTGTTCCCAGTCTTTTTTCCTAGCCCTCCTGGTTTTGACCCTTGCCTGTCCTGACACCGAATCCGCCTGCCTGACCACTCTGCCTGTTCTGACCTCGAGCCTGCCTATCCCCTCGTACTGTTTGGACCTGGTTTATGAACTCGCCTGTCCCCGACCTGACGTTTGCCTACCCCTTTTGGTGTAGTAAATATCGGAGCTCAACCATCTGCCTCCTGTGTCTACATTTGGGTCTCGCCATGCGCCCTCATAAAAACCTACACATACCTACACAATTCCTACATGCTGTATGCCTACTTAATTCCTATTGAATTACTACTGCAGTTTGTGTGTGTAGTGTTGTGTCACTGCTGAATTGCTCCTGATTCTTTTGAATTAATATTGAAAACTGACATTTTGTCACGTTGTTCGTAAAACGATCGGACGAAAGGCGCAGCGTGCATAGAGTTCCACATGTTTATTAAAATAAAACTCACTAACAAAAACAATAAACCGCAAACGAGACGTAACGACTGGAGTGCTCACAGGCACTACACAAAAACAAGATCCCACAAACTAAAGGTGGAAAAATGGCTGCCTAAGTATGATCCCCAATCAGAGACAACGATAGACAGCTGCCTCTGATTGGGAAACATACCCGGCCAACAAAGAAATTGTTCAACTAGAATGCCCACCCAAATCACACCCCGACCTAACCAAATAGAGAAATAAAAAGGCTCTAAGGTCAGGGCGTGACACATTTACTACTCATCTTCTTGTTTCCCTACTGTCACTAGTAGTGCACATGTTATTTCCTCAAGTTTCTAACTGTAGTTGTATAATCAAACAATAAATAACAAGCTAATACAAACTTAATTGAGATTTTGTTTTTATTAAATACCAATTACATATTTACATTTATGTTAATCCCTTTTAGACCTTGTCTTCTTTGGCTTTGATTTAACTATCTTCATATCCTCTTTTTTTTGTTGCGGCAACATTTCTCCACCACAGTATCCTTTTAGAAAATTAAGACAAGCACAAGAGGCAACAAATTATAAGCCATTATCAACAGAGGTCACATAAGACAACCCAGAAAAACATTTGATAAACAATGTTAATCTTGCCAACAATGGTCTCCGGTATTCTTATTTCGAGGGCCTCGTTGGCAACATGTCAAAAGAGGTAAGTTGAATGAGTAAGTATATGAATATGAACATACTTTACATTTGCGCACAAACACATACTTATTAATTCGCTAGCAGTGTCACGCCTGCTCCCACTCCCCCTCTCGCCAGGCTCCCCAGCATTGCGCACTCCTGCCACCATCTTTACGCACACCTGCCTTCCCCCCTGTCACGTGCATCACCGATTATTGGACTCAATCACCTCTGTCATTTCCTCCCCTATATCTGTCTGGTTCCCCGCTCTGTTCCCTGCTTCAGCATTAATGTTCACATGTCCTTGTATACCCGTGTGCTGACGCTGTTCCTGTCTTGTTTCATGGCTGTTCCTGATTAAACGTTTGCCTCCCCATACCTGCTTCTCGTCTCTGGCGTCAGTCCTTGCAAGCATGATGAAATCAGTCTACATAGCTTCATTTCAATGGGGCTAGCAAACAGCTAGGCTAAACACAAGACCATTTTGGCTAGCAGTCTTTTAGATGTGGTAAAAAGTTATATAAAAGACTAAACAATGACATGAAAGTAGTCATAAACCATAAAAGAATGTTTAAACTTACAGATGGTGCCAGCACAAGGGGTATGAAAGGGAGGATTACAAAGGATGGAAGATGATTATAGTTAGCTAACAGCTACTACTTCCTGTTTTAACTTCTTCTGTGGTCGCAAAAAGCTGATAGTCTGGCTCTAGTGTAGTGACTACTTATTTACTACCAAGATGTCAAAATCTATACCCGATTACTACTGAAAACACTACTGTTTTCCTACTGAACACTACAAAACTCTACTTGTGTTTCTTGAGTAGTGCATAAACTACACGTTCACTACGTAGTCACTTCTGCTCAAATAGGTTTTTGTGTAGTAATTCACCAGTATTTTTCATGAGTGGGGTCTATAGGGCTCTGTTCAAAAGTAGTGTGCTAGGCAATATGGTGCCATTTGGGACACATTCATGATATTTTTACCCCTTGTACTTTAATTTTATGGTTTTTTTTTTTGTACCAGAGCCTCCTTCCAATCGCTGTTACTTTGTTTTGTACCATACCCCTTATTTTGACGTCAACACAAACGACTTCAATGATGGCAGTTTCAGACTGATCTATGTAGCGAACATAGAGCAGTGGAAGCATTCACTTTGATTCGTCAGGCAAATCTTTAAGGAGAGCCTGCGATATCTTGAGTAGGTTGCATAAGAGGGAGATGTCGTGTGACCTCATGTCCATGGTTGTGGTGACTGGAACAAGTACTGGGACAAGTTCCAGTGTGTGTTGTAATGTGCTCAGTTGTTCTCAGTTCCCACCACTAATCCCAGCGGCCTGAAAAGGTATAGGGGAAAAAGGTTTTAGAATGGGGGAAAAAGTCACAGTCAAAATTTGGAAATTCCACCCCTGGTCCTTGAATGTAACAGCGTATGTACAAACCACCATTAAACCACCTTATCTCTTGACTGGTGATATATCCTTAGGGAGTAAGGGTAAACAGGAATCCTCTCCAATACCAAGAAAACAACATACATTTTTTAGCAGACACTCTTATCCAGAAAGACTTACAGAAGCAATTAGGGTTAAGTGCCTTGCTCAATATTTTTTTTTTTTTTTAACTAATTGGCTTCTGGATTCAAACCAGCGACCTTCTGGTTACTGGCCAACGCTCTTAATTGCTACATGGCTATTGCGGCCCACCCGCTCAATGACATGGTAGAGTAGGTCATTATTGGGCAATACCCAGCGTTATTGTAAATGTCTTCCATTTCCTGGTATCAATATAACGCCATGCCTGTGGATGGACACCAGCACTCTCATTGAACCGTCCAGTGTGGAGTAGTGTGTAGTAGTAGTCCATCTGTGCGTTCCCACAGTGTAGTCCGTCCATCTGGTCCACCCCCATCCATTCCCGTCCGGACTTATCCCTTGCCATAAGCCAACAGGTCAATGGTCAATGCGGGGGTCAGTGGAGAGCTGTTGATCTCTCTCTGTTTTAGCCACGGGCCTGTGATGTAACCACAGGGTGCTGTACAATGACAAATAGCATCATGTCCAGTGTCGAACACTTGTGAATGTGAGCGGGAGAGAGAAAGTGAGCGTTGAAATTCACATTGGGTAGACAGCAGACTAGATACAGATGTAAGATCTTAATTTGAACCAGTTTGCTACAGCAGGATAATTATCCTGCAGCAACAGGGAATGTGAATGATTATGTTGATTATAATTAATGTACACTTTTGTAGGGGTTGATACATTTCTTGTAAGGGAACATTTTAAAGTGGAAATTGCAAACTTCAGAAGCCTTTTTAAACCTCAAATACACTGCATTGCAGAACAGTTATCCTGCAACAGGGTGCTCAAATTAAGATCCTACATCTGTAGATGATCTGGTGGAATGACAAGGAGATCAAAAGTGATGCTGACACGCATGCACAAACACACACACAGAAAGAGAGATTGTGTGGAGGTCAATCTAAATTTAGTAGAAGTATGCTCTGCACTGTCTGGCTCTCCCTGCCAGTAGAATAAAGCAAATGTAACAGTATAACTTTAGACCGTCCCCTCGCCCATACTCGGGGGCGAACCAGGGACCCTCTGCACACATCAACAACAGTCACCCACGAAGCATCGTTACCCGTCGCTCCACAAAAGCCGCGGCCCTTGCAGAGCAAGGGGAACCACTACTTCAAGGTCTCAGAGCAAGTGACGTCACGCGCACCACCGCTAACTAGCTAGCCGTTTCACATCTGTTACACAAACACAGCAGGACTACACACACCACTGGCATACCACACGCCCTCACAATACACTATACACTCACTATGACCTCTTGGGAGCCTCCAACCCAATAATTTTTTGAGGGGGTTGGGGTCCAGGGGCCCTTTCCCTCCAGATAGCATATGAACACCTCATAAGCCATGTTCCTTGCTCAGACCTTGCAAGGGGGCCTCACAAAACTGTAGCATGCCAATGACACACACACAAACTGTATAATGTGTGTATTACATGAACTGACCCTGTCTCCGACCTGCCCGTTGTATAATGTGAGACAGAATAAATCAAACCTGCCTTGGCACTATATTTGTTTACACAACTACTGCCAGCAGCACATACCTGTAGGTGTCTCATTCTGAGAACTGGGAGCCTCCATCTGTGAGGCTTGGTATTTTTGCCGTAGTCAACACAATTTTGTACCAGACCATATTTAAGCCCCAAAAAAGGCTAGAAGAAAATACGCCCGAAAGTGGGCCCCAAAATGTCATTCTTAGATGCTACTGTGAAAATAATGCCATGTGGTTTGATGGAATTTTTGTCTTAGGACTTTTGTGTTTGTCTGTGACTTTGTTTTGTTTAACTTGTCTGTGGCACTTGTTTTCTGCAACCGTTTTAATGAGGGATGGATCATCATCACTGTTTCTGGGATATAATTACTGCAGCAGGGCCGTATTCATAAAGTGTCTCAGAGTAGGAGTGCTGATCTACAATTAATAAATACCGCCCCTGGTATTGGAACCATAACAGTCACAGTAGAAGCTTAACTACAGTTAAGTTCAAATCCAAATATGTTCCATATCCATATACTGTACCTCTATGAAGGATGAGCAGTACAAACCTGCCAGTCCCAGATGATACTACCCCCCCCCCCCCCTCAAATCCTATCCTGCATTCTCCCCTCTCACACTGGAGCGAGCAGAAGCACGCCACGACATCGGCAGCAGCAGCTGACGTCACTTGTTTACCATCTTCTAGGTCGGCGCTCGCTCTACCTCGCTCTCTGACAGTGGCACATACAGCACTGTTACGCAACCGCTGTTATGAACCTGGCTAACTCTGCAGTCCTACTGTGTAAAGTGAGACCTATGCTATGGCTGACTGTGGATGTTGGTTTGGCTTTTCATGACAGCAGACCATTGTATAGGCCTATATCCCTGTCAGGCATCTGCTCTACTGTATAAATGAACCAGGTGCCCCTACGATAAACCAGCGTGGAGTGTGTGTCTGTGTTCTCTGTCCTGCGGGCTCCATCTCTCCCTGGCTTTCTCCACTACTGCAGCAGCAGCAAAACTGGATATAAACAACTCTGGCTGTGAGGTGACTCAGGATGTGCGGCTTTCTCTCTCTCTCTCCCTCCCCCTCCCTCTCTCCTTCTCTCTAGCATGTAGAGGGAGAGGAGGCCCCCTAGTGGGCAAAGATTATTGCAAACCGGACGACCTACTTCAGAGGTAGATGTTGCCCCCTAAGCACAGGTCTAGGATCAGATTGCCCTACCCTGAATAATCATCTTAACCATTAGGAGTGTCTGACTTTCTATCAGTGTCAGGGTATTTTACCTACGAGTGCCTCTGCATCCACTGCAAGCCCTATAGTTATTATTACATTATAATTAAAAGGAGTAAAGATCCTGTTCGTCTCTTTATAGATATATTGGTCGCTGGTTAAACTACAGTACCAGTCAAAAGTTTGGACACACCTACTCATTCAAGGGTTTTTCTTACTTTTTTACTATTTTCTACATTGTAGAATAATAATGAAGACATCAAAACTATGAAATAACACATATGGAATCATGTAGTAACCAATTTTTTTTTAAACAAACCAAAATATATTTTATATTTTAGATTCTTCAAAGTAGCCACTCTTTGCCTTACCGACAGCTTTGCACACTCTTGGCATTACAGTACTTGACTAGCATGGCTGGAGTCTTTGACAATTTTTAGGGCCTTCTTCTGACACTGCCTGGTATAGAGGTCCTGGATGGCAGAAACTTGTCCCTAGTGATGTACTGGGCCGTACGCACTACCCTCTGTAAAAATAAAAAACTTGAATGAGTAGATATGTCCAAACCTTTGACTGGTACTGTATATAGAATTCACTGTAAAGAGTAAGCAAGAAAACATTTTTTTGGTGTGCACACAATTTTCAGTCTACAATACTTTCATTTATCTGTGGTGTACAATACTTTCTTGAGGAACTAAAGCACCACAGTTCATATACATCTTTATCTTCATGTTTTGCTTGGTGCAGGGACTCTTGACCTCGAGTAAATCTGTTGGTTGACATGTGGCAAGGTTGTTTGTAGGCCTACATTGTGTGTTACGTTTAGGGCAGTCAGGGCAGTGCACAGTGAGGAATTTGTATGAATTTCCAGAAGATATAGTTTAATACAGCCATGAGGCATGTGTGTGTGTGTGTTGCATACTGTGTCAGGACTTAAATGACTTAACCCATTTTTATGGACATTGGAACATGAATTTGATCAAATTCAAAGCTATTATAGAGGTGTGTTTACAAAATGAATATTACTTAATGATTATTTTTCTGCATGTAACCAAAGGTATTGTGACCATGTGCTGTATCTGCATCAATTAATATGTATCGAAATTAAATGTTTTACAGAAACATTGATAAAATGAATGTTATCCTATCACCTTTTTATATATATAAAAAAGTTGGACACAAAATAAAGGGCATTCTAATTAGCAGTGCGCTAACATCTAATTTATGCCACTCCCTCATCCAGCTGTGGTTTGAATTTTTTTTTTTTACATGTATCTGCCGCCCTCTCCTGACGTATGAAAGAATTGCTTTTCCCCAGGTCCATTATGTCTCTTGTTTTGTTTCCGACTGGATGTTTTACGCGGCTGACGGTTTCCGCTTTGTGAACAAGGAAGTGTTTTTTTAGAAACTCATATAATAGTTTGTAAATAATAATCAAAAACGGCTATGTTTATGTTTTGAGACCGAGAAGAAGTAATCAGGTAATTTGATACGTTATTTGTTGAATTTGAAATCGCATCATACAACATGATAACATTAATGTATCTAACGTTAGTATCTGGGCTGAGGTAAAAATCTGTCGTTCTGCCCCTGAACAAGGCAGTTAACCCACTGTTCCTAGGCCGTCATTGAAAATAAGAATTGGTTCTTAACTGACTTGCCTAGTTAAATAAATGTAGATAATAAATAATCTAACAGCTGTGCCTATAGATTGCATGCTAGCTAGCATAGCTTACTGAAGTGGCCCCAACTGCATAACCATGCACCATTGCACAACCTCTGGCACAACAACGCTAACTAGCTGTGTTTAGCATTCTAGTGCTCAACTCCTGTCTGGTTTGTTTCAGTTTCGTCAGGACACGTATGATGGATGCAGTCATAACCCGGGCATGTCACAGCATGTTGTAGAGGAGGGATCCCCAAAGAGTTGCAAGACACTGACGAGTTGGCTGGTTGCTTTGAGGTAAGATAGCTAGCTAACTTGAGATGTTGTTTTCAATAAGTATTCAGGCTATGCATTGTATAGTGTACATTCTCGCTAACTAGTTTCTAAACATGTGGCTGGTGTGATGGATTAGGTCATACAGATTTTTAAAAACACATTCTCAAGTTATGTTTTGTTTATTGAGTAGTCATTAGCTACGGAACTGTGAGTAATTTGGGAAATGTTGTTATACTCAATGTACTGTGCTGCATATAATGGACAGGCTCCAGCCCTGCATGTTGCAAATGAAGTAGTCACTGTAGGACACTACTTACTAAAGTACAGGATCATATTTTTCTATCAATATAACAATTACATAAACACCTGGATGAAAACTAAGAGCATCCCTTAGAATCTATGGGTCATTAACGTTTGTTCTTTTTTAGTTTTTTTTAGCTTTTACAATGGAGGGAACCTCAAAAAGCGAATCTGCTGCTCCCCAGAGCTCTGTCGCTGCTCAAGTTCCATTTCTTCACCTGTGCACTACGCTTGAAAAAATACAGAAGACCAAACTCCGACCAGACAAATCAAAGTTTCTCCGTGACTTCATAGACTCCTGGAGGAAATTCCATGCGGCCCTCCACAAAGACAACCCTACCACCACAGACTCTTTCTACCCGGCCATGCGTCTCATAGTCCCCTCGTTCGAAAGGGAGCGTGTGGCCTATGGCATTAAAGAGAGTATGTTAGCCAAGCTCTACATAGACGTCTTGGGTCTCCCCAAGAATGGACCGGAAGCCAACAAACTGTTGAATTACCGCACCCCCACCACATCTCAGGGGGAGGCAGGAGATTTCGCTCTTATGACCTACTTTGTGTTGAAGAAACGCTGCACAAGCCAGGGAAACCTCACCATCAGAGAAGTCAACGACTTTCTGGACTCTGTGGCCATCAACAATGCTGGTAAGCAGAAGGACCTGGTGAAGAAGAGCCTGCTGCACCTTATCACCCAGAGCACGGCACTGGAGCAGAAGTGGCTTATCCGCATGATCCTGAAGGACATGAAGCTGGGGGTCAGCAAAGAGACCGTGCTCCAGGTGTTCCACTTAGATGCGGCCGAGCTCTATAACGTCACCACAGACCTAAACAAGGTGTGCCGGCAGCTCCACGACCCCTTTGTGTCCCTCAGCGAAGTGTCCATTGGCCTGTTCTTTGCCTTCAAACCTATGCTGGCCGCCGTGGCCAACATGCGCCAGGTGGAGAAGCAGATGGGCAACAGCACCTTCTTCATAGAGACCAAGCTGGATGGAGAGCGCATCCAGCTGCACAAGGATGGCGACGTCTACAAGTACTTCACACGGAACTCCTTCGAGTACACCCAGCAGTTTGGTGCATCGCCGCTAGAGGGCTCCCTGACGCCTTTCATCCACAATGTCTTCAAGCCCCATGTAGTCAAATGCATCCTGGATGGGGAGATGATGGCGTACAACCCCACTACCGACACCTTCATGCAAAAAGGAAGCAAGTTTGACATCAAGAGGCTAGTGGATGACTCCGAGCTGCAGACGTGCTTTTGCGTTTTCGATGTACTTCTTGTGAACGACCACAAGTTTGGCAACGAGACGTTGAAGGTGCGCCACGACAACCTTCAGACTGTCCTCACTCCTGTTAAAGGGAGGATACACGTGGTGCCGAAAACGGAGGCCAAAACTATGCAAGAGGTGGTAAACGCCCTCAACGAAGCCATTGACAACAGGGAAGAGGGCATCATGGTGAAAGATCCCTCATCCGTCTACAAGCCCGATAAGCGAGGTGAGGGCTGGCTCAAGATAAAGCCGGAGTACGTTGATGGCTTGATGGATGAGCTCGACCTGTTGATTGTCGGAGGCTACTGGGGAAAAGGAAGGCGAGGTGGCATGATGTCTCATTTCCTCGTCGCGGTGGCCGAAGCTCCGAAGCCTGGAGAGAAACCCTCCGTTTTCCACACGCTCTGTCGCATCGGTTCCGGCTACACCATGAAGGAGCTGTATGACTTGGGGTTGAAGCTGGCCAAGCACTGGAAAGTCTACCGGAAGAACGACCCTCCGGCCTCTATTCTGTGTGGGACGGAGAGACCAGAAGTCTACATTGACCCGTGCAACTCGGTCATCATCCAGGTGAAGGCAGCAGAAATAGTCAGTAGTGAGATGTACAAAACCAACTGCACGCTACGCTTCCCCAGGATCGAGAAGATCCGGGAGGACAAAGAGTGGCACCAGTGCATGACCCTAGCTGAGCTCGATCAGTTTCGCAACAAGGCGTCCGGGAAGTTGTTCTCGCGCCACCTCCGCATCAATGACGAGCCTGAAAAGAAGAAGCGCAAGTTGCCGGCAGCGGCCAAGCCCAAGAAAGCTGTCGGCGTCATCGACCACTTCAAGTCCCAGGACCTATCTGGCGTTACCAAGGAGACGGACATGTTCGAGGACGTGGAGTTCTGCGTTATGAATGGCAATGAGGCGCACCCCAAGGCGGAGCTGGAGAAAGCAGTGGCCCGATGTGGCGGTATTGTAGTCCAGAACCCGGGACCGGACACCTACTGTGTGATCGCCGCTGTGGAGAACATGCGCGTGAAGAACCTGATCTCTTCAGACCAGCACGACGTAGTGTGGGCTGCCTGGCTGCTGGAGTGCCTAGACAGGAAGCAGGTGGTGCCATGGCAACCGCGTCACATGATACACATTTCACCCTCCACCAAGGAGCACTTTGCCAAGGAATACGACTGCTACGGAGACAGCTACTTTGTGGACACGGACGAGCAGCAGCTGAGGGAAGTCTTTGGTCGGATTGGTAGAGTGGACACTTTGACGGCACAGTGCATCGCTAAGTTGGAGGAACGCTTCAGCTGGGATGACCTCCCCACTAGCATGTTCAGACCTTTCAGGGTCTACATGGACAGATACGCAGACATAGGAGACCCTAAAAGCATCGTACCGGCAACTTGTCTGGACACGCGGGCTCTGGAATTCCGCTTCCACGGAGGGACAGTAGTGCAGAAGCTTGAGGAAGGGGTCTCTCATGTCATAGTGGTGGAGGAAACAAGAGTGTTGGCTTTAAGAACCCTCAGACGACTCTTTACCAAAAAGTTTAAGATTGTTAGAGAGTCATGGGTAACAGAATCTATCAGCGCAGGGTTTTTGCGGAATGACAATGACTACCTAGTGTAATGCAAGCACTGGACAATAAGCACGTTATGATTGACATATCTCTGGGATTGTAATATTTTGTTTTAATCCATTTTAGAGTGTAAATAAATGTTTGTTTTAAAGGATTTTCTGAATCAGAAGGTAACGTTATCCAGTGTTTTTCTACACATTTCAATATGGATATAGTGTAGGCCTATATGTAATGGTGTATCTACTTTAATTGAGGTAAGTAAGCTATTTTAATGTCCTTACCAATGCAGACTATTGTGTTGAGATATTTGAGACTGTCAATCCCATCATTTCCCAAACTGGCAGCGAGACACCAAAGGGTGAACGTTTTGGTTTTTGCCTTAACACTACACAGCTTGATGATTAGTTGATTATTTGAATCAGCTGTGTAGTGCTAGGGCAAAAACTAAAACGTCTTACCCTTGGGGTCCCGAGGCTGAGGTTGGGAAACCCTGGTCTATCCACTAAACTATTTGTTTAATTTAATGCAAATTATATTATACTGTATGTTTTTCTTTTAATCTTTACAATTCTCATGTTTTGGAACTAAAATAAATATTTTGAATAAATATGGGAATTGGTATTAGAAGATTGTCTTCATGTATTGTCCAGGTATCGAAATATTTCAACTGTTGTTGCAATGTTAACTTCAGTAGATTAACTGACTTTAATGAAAGAAAAAGTGACTTTTTATAAAGCTGTTAATTTGAGATAAAAAAATAAGAAACCTGCACACTGCTCTTCCTATTATCACTGCGCTTTATTAAGCTTTAAGGCCTTCTTCAGAGTTGGTAATTAAATTACATCTATGCTGAACAAAAATATAAACGCAACAATTTCTACCATTTTACGTAGTAACATAACATATAAGAAAATCAGTCAATTGAAATAAATTCATTAGGCCCTAATCTATGGATTTTGCATGAGGTGATGGGTTGGATGAATGGCACGACAATGGGCCTCAGGATCTCGTCACCGTATCTCTGCATTCAAATAGCCATCAATAAAATGCAATTGTGTTCTTTGTCCATCGCTTATGCCTGCTCATACCATAACCCCACCGCCACCATGGAGCACTCTGTTCACAACTTTGACATTTGACATCAGCAAACTGCTCGCCAAAACGATGTCATGCAGTTGTGAGGCCGGTTGGACGTACTGCCAAAGTCTCCTTATTGACCATGGTGGCGGGTTATGGTAGAAAAATTACCATTAAATTCTCTGGCAACAGCTCTGGTGTACATTCCTGCAGTCAGCATGCCAATAGCACGCTCCATCAACATTTGAAGCATCAGTGGCATTGTGTTGTGTGACAAAACAGCAGTCTTTTATTGTCCCCAGCACAAGGTGCACCTGTGTAATGATTATGCTGTTTAATCAGCTTCTTGATATGCCACACCTGTCAGGTGGCTGGATTATCTTGGCCAAGGAGAAATGCTCACTAACAGATGGAAAATAAAATTGTGCAGAACATTTTAAAGAAAACGTTTTTTGTGCGTGTGAAACATTTCTGGGATCTTTTATTTCAGCCCATGAAACATGGGACCAACACTTTACATTTACACGTTGTTGTTGTTTATATTTTTGTTCAGTATAGATAAACAGTAAAAGTCAAAAGTTTGGACAGCTACTCATTCAAGGTTTTTTATTTATTTGTACTGTTTTCTACATCATAGAATAATAGTGAAGATATCAAAACTATGAAATAACACATGGAATCATGTAGTAACCAAAAAAGTGTTAAACAAATCACAATATATTTTATATTTCATATTCTTCAAAGTAACCACCCTTTGCCTTGATGACAGCTTTGCACATTCTTGGCATTCTCTCAACCAGCTTCATGAGGTAGTCACCTGGAATACATTTCAATTAACAGGTGTGCCTTGTTAAATGTTCATTTGTGGAATTTGTTTCCGTCTTAATGGATTTCAACCAATCAGTTGTGTTGTGACAAGGTAGGGGTGGTATACAGAAGATAGCCCTATTTGGTAAAATATCAAGTCCACATTATGGCAAGAACAGCTCAAATAAGCAAAGAGAAATGACAGTCCATCATTACTTTAAGAGAGAGGGTAGTCAGTCAAGAGAATTTCAAGAACTTTGAAAGTTTCTTCAAGTGCAGTCGCAAAAACCATCAAGCGCTATGATGAAACTGGCTCTCAGGAGGACCGCCACAGGAAAGAATGAACCAGAGTTACCTCTGCTGCAGAGGATAAGTTCATTAGAGTTACAAGCCTCAGAAATTGCAGCCCAAATAAATGCGTAACAGACACATCTCAACATCAACTGTTCAGAGGAGACCGTGTGAATCAAGCCTTTAAGGTCAAATTGCTGCAAAGAAACCACTCCTAAAGTATACCAATAAGAAGAACAGACTTGCTTGGGCCAAGACAAACAAGAAATGGATATTAGACCGGTGGAAATCTGTCGTTTTGGTCTGATGAGGAGAATGACCCAACACACCTCCAGGCTGTGTAAGGGCTATTTGACCTAGAAGGAGAGTGATGGAGTGCTGCATCAGATGACCTGGCCTCCACAATCACCCGACCTCAACCCAATTGAAATAGTTTTGGATGAGTTGGACCGCAGCGTGAAGGAAAAGCAGCCAACAAGTGCTCAGCATATGTGGGATCTCCTTCAAGACTGTTGGAAAAGCATTCCAGGTGAAGCTGGTTGAGAGAATGCCAAGAGTGTGCAAAGCTGTCATCTAGGTAAAGGGTGGCTACTTTGAAGAATCTCAAATCTAACATATTTTGATTTATAATAAATAAAATGTGTTATTTAATAGTTTTGATGTCTTCACTATTATTCTACAATGTAGAAAATAGTTTTTAAAAAGTAAGAAAAACCCTGGAATTAGTAGGTGTGTCCAAACTTTTGATTAGTACTGTACATAACATGAAACAGCACATTAGTAAGGCAGACAAATGACCTTGAACGAAGCCAAGAATGATTGTCTGTCTTTGCTGGGAAGCTGTTTTTTTTCATGTTTGTACCTTCCAATCCACCTCCAGTTGCCATGCCTGTTGAGTGAGAGGAGAAAGAGTGCACTGCCTGGCCCTGCTTTGAGTAGAGTGAATCAGTGAGCCGTGGGGGGTTATTGATGGGTCCAGAAGGGAACGATGTGTCTGTCAGAGAGATGGGCAAGCCACAGGAGTCCTTCAAAACAGGATCCTCCTGGGGCTCTCTGCAAAGATGTTCCCTCTTGAGAAAAGGTCATAGAGGTACCGTGGGACTGAATGTCTGTTGTTGTTCCCTTCCCAACCAGTCCCTGTTGAGTGTATGGATTCGTCTCAAATGGCACTCTACTCCATATAAAGTGCACTACTTTTGACCAGGACCCAGAAGGCTCCTGTCAAAAGTAGTGCACTATATAGGAAATAAGGTGCCATTTGAGATGCAGGCCATGTGTTTGGGGGCTTTTTTTTCTCAACCAAGTAAACAGTGTGGTGGGATTAAATTGAGTCTTATTGGGGGTCCACATCGACGGCAAACTGTAAACTACTTTATTTGAATAAGTGCCACATACAGTGCCTTCGGAAAGTATTCAGACCCCTTGACTTTTTCCACATTTTGTTATATTACAGCCTTATTCTAAACTTGATTAAATCGTTTTCCCCCCTCATCAATCTACACACAATACCCCACAATAACAAAGCAAAAACAGGTTTTAGAAAATTTAGCCCCCCCAAAAAATAATGAAGTATTAAATTTACACAAGTATTCAGTACTTTGTTGAAGCACCTTTGGCAGTGATTACAGCATTGAGTCTTCTTGGGTATGATGCTACAAGCTTGACACCTGTATTTGTGGAGATACTCCCATTCTCTGCAGATCCTCTGCAGATCCTTGGATGGGCTATATTATGGATGAGCTATTTTCAGGTCTCTCGAGAGATGTTTTAACGGGTTCAAGTCCGAGCTCTGGCTGGGCCACTCAAGGACATTCAGAGACTTGTCCCAAAGCCACTCCTGCTTTGTCTTGGCTGTGCTTAGGGTCGTTGTCCTGTTGGAAGGTGAACCTCCGTCCCAGTCTGAGGTCCTGAGCGCTCTGGAGCAGGTTTTCATCAAGGATCTCTCTGTACTTTGCTCTGTTTATCTTTGCCTTGATCCTGACTAGTCTCCCATTCCCTGCTGCTGAAAAACATCCCCAAGCATGATGCTGCCACCACCATTTTCCACCGTAGGGATGGTGCCAGGTTTCCTCCAGATGTGATGCTTGGCATTGGGCCAAATAGTTAAATCTTGGTATCATCTGACCAGAAAATCCTGTTTCTCATGGTCTGAGAGTCTTAAGCTGTATTTTGGCAAATTCCAAGTGGAGGAACTCTAGAGCTCTGTCAGTGACCAACAGGTTCTTGGTCACCTCCCTGACCAAGGCCCTTCTCCCTCGATTGCTCAGTTTGGCTAGACGGCCAGCTCTAGGAAGAGTCTTGGTGGTTCCAAATTTCTTCCATTTAAGAATGATGGAGGCCACTGTGTTCTTGGGGACCTTCAATGCTGCAGAAATATTTTGATACCCTTCCCCAGATCTGTGCCTCGACACAGTCCTGTCTCAGCGCTCTACAGATAATTTCTTCAACCTCATGGCCTGGTTTTTTTCTCTGACATGCACAATCAACTGTGGGACCTTATATAGACTGGTGTTTGCCTTTCTAAATCATGTCCAATCAATGGAATTTACCACAGGTGGACTCTAATCACGTTGTAGAAACATCTCAAGGATGATCAATGGAAACAGGATGCACCTGAGCTCATTTATGAGTCTCATAGAAAAGGGTCTGAATACTTACAGTACCAGTTAAACGTTTGGACACACCTACTCATTCAAGGGTTTTTCTTTATTTTACTATTTTCTACATTGTAAAAATAATAGTGAAGACATCAAAACTACGAAATAACACATATGGAATCATGTAGTAACCAAAAAAGTGTTAAACAAATCAAAATGTTTTATATTTGAGATGCTTCAAAGTAGCTACCCTTTGCCTTGATGTTAACTTTGCACACTCTTGGCATTCTCTCAACCAACTTCACCTGGAATGCTTTTCCAACAGTCTTGAAGGAGTTCCCACATATACTGAGCACTTGTTGACTGCTTTTCCTTCACTCTGCGGTCCAACTCATCCCAAACCATCTCAATTGGGTTGAGGTCGGGTGATTGTGGAGGCCAGGTCATCTTATGCAGCCTGGAGGTGTGTTGGGTCATTGTCCTATTGAAAAACAAATGATAGTCCCAATAAGCGCAAACCAGATCTGATTGCATATTGCTGGAGAATGCTGTGGTAGCCATGCTAGTTACTTGTGTTTTAGTAGTGTAGTTCTTAAATGACGTGATTTGTAACTTTGAAAATAATTTAGTCAAACAGATAGTGAACTGAAACATTTAAATTTGATTCTAGAGGAGGGACAATGAATATACAAATAATTTGGTTAGGGTGTAGGGGCAGATTTATGTAATCTTGTCTTGAGGAGATTTGATTGTCTATTTACTTCATTTTTTTCTGATCTGTGGAACAATTCTCATTATTAACATTGGTAAACAGTAATTAGTGTGCTTGTAATCAAGAACACTACCGTTATTCCTCACACTTATTTTATCATTCCACTTCTTCCCAACTTTTCCAGTGTAATCTGATATGCCTACTTGTGTCTTTTAAAATGTATTATATGAAGCTATGTAATATTGCAGCCATTCATGGACAGTTTTGAATGTCCTACAAATAAGCATTGGATATTAAATGCGCCAAGAATCAAATGTCATTTTTCACATTTTAGTATTGTGTACATGCTTGGCAGAGATGGTAAGGGGACTCACAACTCATAAACACATATTTTGTCTATGTAGAGTAAGATGATGACAAGGATCTTCAACTAATAGACATAAACCACCTGAATATTGATATTTATTATGTTTTTCTTGAAGGTTGGGTGATTTTGAGAAATTATTGTTATAAAAAGAACATTTTCAAACACCCAGCACTTGGGAAACATAGATCAGGGATGGCCAACCCTCCTGGGGAGCAAGCAGGACCTTCTTCGAGACCTATTTTGAAGATAGAGTTCACCCAAAATACAAAATGTTTGTGTCCTTACCTTGAAAGCAGTCTATGGACAAGGAGACTGCAATCTATGATTTGGTTACCCACTGCCATCAACCATTACTATTATTATTTCCTGTGCAGAGCCTTGGTGTAGTGGTAACACACCCCTGCACATACAACTTTCCACCTGAGAACAGGATCAATCCCTGTTTCCAACTTTCCTGCTGTTTCTAGCATTTGCCTTTCTCCCCACTTCATTACTGTCTGAAATAAAGTGTCAAACCACCTAAAGGAATATGTTAGCATTCTTAAATATTAGCATTCTTAAAGTTTCATCCCACCAGTCTCAACATCAACAGTGAAGAGGTGACTACGGGATGCTGGCCTTCTACGCAGAGTTGCAAACTAAAAGCCATATCTCAGACTGGCCAATAAAAATAAAAGATTAAGATGGGCAAAAGAGCACAGACACTGGACAGAGGAACTCTGCCTAGAAGGTCAGCATCCCAGAGTCGCCTCTTCACTGTTGACGTTGAGACTGGTGTTTTGCGGGGACTATTTAATGAAGCTGCCAGTTGAGGACTTGTGAGGCGTCTGTTTCTCAAACTAGACACTCTAATTTACTTGCCCTCTTGCTCAGTTGTGCACCGGGGCCTCCCACTCCTCTTTCTAGTCTGGTTTTGAGCCAGTTTGCACTATTCTGTGAATGGAGTAGTACACGGCGTTGTACGCAATCTTCAATTTCTCGCATAGAATAGCCTTCATTTCTCAGAACAAGAATAGAATGATGAGTTTCAGAAGAAAGTTCTTTGTTTCTGGCCACTTTGAGCATGTACTCGAACCCACAAATGCTGATGCTCCAGATACTCAACTAGTCTAATACTCAACTAGCTTCTTTAAATCAGCACAACAGTTTTCAGCTGTGCTAACATATTTGCGAAAGGGTTTTCTAATGATCAATTAGCCTTTTAAAATTATAAACTTGAATTATCTAACACAACGTGCAATTGGAACACAGGAGTGATGGTTGCTGATAATGGGCCTCTGTATACCTATGTAGATATTCCATTAAAATATCTGCCGTTTCCAGCTACAAT
Organism: Oncorhynchus mykiss; assembly: GCF_057628025.1. Taxonomy (NCBI): domain Eukaryota; kingdom Metazoa; phylum Chordata; class Actinopteri; order Salmoniformes; family Salmonidae; genus Oncorhynchus; species Oncorhynchus mykiss. The sequence continues at coordinate 22,623,850 of NC_143028.1, read as the reverse complement.
AGTCATTTACAACATTAACAATGTCTACACTGTATTTCTGATCAATTTGAAGTTATTTTAATTGACCAAAATACAGCTTTTCTTTCAAACACAAGGACATTTCTTAGTGAACCCAAACTTTTGAACGGCAGTGTAAGTAGGACACGTGACATCCAGACAACTTTGAGAAAAAACACTTTATATCGGAGTTGTCTCGAGATGGCTTTGCATATTCATTGAATGAGGCTTGTAGCATAGAATCTCTCTCCATTGAATACAGGCGGTGGACGTCAAACAACCCTAATCTAATATTCAAAAAGAGATTACAATAAATACATATTTCCACCAATCCAAAGAAAGGATAGGTGGGAGCTAGTCTTGCTGCTTTGTGGACAACGACTCCCATTGTTGGAGCGGAGAGACATGTACCAGTATATATACATAATCTTTGACTGCACTCACCTATTCCGCATGTGTTTCTTCTGGTGCTCATTAAGAAATGCAGCAGCCATTACTGAAGCCCAAACAAGAGTTGTCTTTGGGGTGTGGTTTAATGTGGGTATTTCTTGGGTGTGTCTTTGCCATTTAATCACAGCAAACAAACAAGAGCAGCAGTGAGTAAGTAACTTAGTGACAGCGAGGCTAGCTTTGCTACCAAGAGAAGTTTTGAAGTTGAGGACTTCTCCCCTCCTGAGTTCTGACTGACTCTCCATCTCAAGATGATCTGCTAATTGAGTTCTATGTGTGGGCTAAAGCCTGAGCTGACCTTTAGCCAACTTGACAGCAGCTAGCTAGCTTAGCTTGGGGATAGCTACAGCTGTCAAAACACAGTATTGCCAAGATAGCAAGAAGTACCAGTGTCTGGAATGTATTTTATGAGACACTCGTTCTACAAGACCTTTCTACGAAAGTAGCTTGCAACTTGATGTTTTATCACGTAAAGACATGTTACCATGGAAACTATATCAACAACTGGGAGTTGAATGCCTGGTCTTCAGTCAGCTCAGCTGTCAACATGATATTCTATAACTGGCTAGTTTTGTCTTGTCTCGTCATTCTTTATGTTTGCTGCTAGACCTTTCCGGGGGACAAATCCTAGAACTACAGGTGTAGTTAGCTACATGTGGATATTGCACAAACACAGCCAGCTTGATTGTAGATAAATTGATAAAAAAAAATGGTTGTGTTTGTGTTAAAGACAAAACAGTGTCTGATGTAAATAGGATATCATATTGATTTGCTTACAAAGACGGTATGCCTACACTCTTAACAATCTTTGGTACAACTTCAGCTCTCCCAGAACTAGCATGGCATTCCATTCTATTTCTATGGTCTATTCTATGGGTTTGGTCTGAGATATGTTCCGGATATGTTCCGGATAGCCTCAGACAATAACATTGATGTATACGCTGACTCGGTGAGCAAGTTTATTAGCAAGTGCATCGGAGATATCGTTCCCTCTGTGACCATTAAAACCTTCCCTAACCAGAAACTGTGGATTGATGGCAGCATTCGCACTTTCAGTGCCACCGCTTTTAATCATGGCAAGGTGACCGGAAATATGACCGAATACAAACAGTACAGCTATTGTAACGGTTGTCGGTGCAGCGTGGTAAGTGTCCACATTTTAAATATTTTAATGAACACTGAAAACAACCAACGAACAGTCCTGTAAGGTACAACACTAAACAGAAAATAACCACCCACAAAACACAATGGAAAACAGGCTACTTAAATATGGTTCTCAATCAGGGACAACAATTGACAGCTGCCTCTGATTGAGAACCATACCAGGGCAAACACAGAAATAGAAAATCATAGACAAACTAACATAGACAACCCACCCAACTCACGCCCTGACCATACTAAAACAAAAGGCAATACAAAGGAATTAAGGTCAGAACGTGACAGCTATTCCCTCCGCAAGGCAATCAAATAAGCAAAGCGTCAGTATAGAGACAAAGTAGAGTTGCAATTCAACGGCTCAAACACAAGACGCATATGGCAGTGTCTACAGTCAATCATGGATTACAAAAAGAAAACCAGCCCTGTCGCAGATACCGACGTCTTGCTCCCAGACAAAATAACAACTTCTTTGCTCGCTTTGAGGACAATACAGTGCCACTGACACGGCCCGCTACCAAAGCCTGTGGGCTCTCCTTCTACGTGGCCAACGTGAGTAAAAAATGTAAACGGGTTAACCCTCGCAAGAATGCCGGGCCAGACGGCATTCCTAGCCACGTCCTCAGAGCACGGACAGACCAGCTGGCTGGTGTGTTTACGGACATATTCAAACAATCCCTATCCCAGTCTGCTGTCCCCACATGCTTCAAGATGGCCACCATTGTTCCTGTTCCCAAGAAAGCTATGGTAACTGAACTAAATCGCCCTATTGCACTCCTGTCATCGTGAAGTGCTTTGAGTGACTAGTCAAGGACCATATCGCCTCCACCCTACCTGATACCCTAGACCCAATCCAATTTGATTACCGGCCCAATAGGTCCACTGACGATGCTATCGCCATCACACTGCACACTGCCCTGTCCCATCTGGACAAGAGGAATACCTATGTAAGAATGCTGTTCATTGACTACAGCTCAGCATTTAACACCATGGTACCCCCCAAACTCGTCATTAAGCTTGAGTTCCTGGGTCTCGACCCCAACCTGTACAACTGGGTCCTGGACTTTGACGGGCCGCCCCCCAGGTGGTGAAGGTAGGAAACAACATCTCCACCCCACTGATCCTCAACACTGGGGCCCCACAAGGGTGCATTCTCAGCCCTCTCCTGTACTCCCTGTTCACCCATGACTGCATGGCCATGCATGCTTCCAACTCAATCATCAAGTTTGCAGATGACAATACAGTGGTAGGGCTGATTACCAACAACGACGAGACAGCCTACAGTGAGGAGGAGAGGGCCCTCGGAGTGTGGTGTCAAGAAAATAACCTCTCACTCAACGTCAGCAAAACAAAGGAGATGATCGTGGACTTCAGGAAACAGCAGTCCAGTACGATCTGAGAAATTGCTGTCCTGATAGCCAGAAGCTCTTTTCGGTCATAAGTGGCAGACGGTGGCAGAAACATTATGTACAAAAGAAGTTACAAGTAACGCAAAAAAACACACACAATAGCACAATTGGTTAAGAGCCTGTAAAACGGCAGCCATCTCCTCCCGCGCCATTCTACTTTAACATATCAGCTAACCATATCATATGATATAGCAATCTGCTGCTCAACTGTGCAGTCAATAACGTGGAGCACAATCATTAGTTGATGCAATGCAATGCCTGCAATGTAGTTGGGGGGAACGCCACCAAAAGCTTGATCATTAGGATACATTTCCCCCCAGTATACCCTATACTTGATTCAGAACTGAAACTTAAGAATTGAGGATGTTTTTAATGAGATAAAAAAAAAAAGACAAGGTAGCAAAAATGATCGGACAACAGTACATGATATCTCAAAAAGACACCACACAGCAAACTACCAATAGCAGTGTAGTGTTTCTCATAAGCAATGAAATAGTAGCCTGTCTGTCTATTCCATAGTGTGTGTGTGTGTATATGTGCATGCTATAATATCAATAATTGTTTCCCAGAATGCATCTATGTTTGCATATGTTTGTGTGTTTGTATGTGAGAGGGAGAGAGTTATAAAAGAAGGAAATTCAATAAGACAGACAGAAACATATTTTTTTGCTCTTTTGCCTCTACAGCAAACTTCTGATCAGCTTATTTGTCTGCATCCTCTACACTACAGTCTACGGTTTAAAGCATAGCTCTCAGACCAGCTAGCTCTCAGACAACTGGTCCCATATTCTTAAAGCATCTCATAGTAGGAGTGCTGATACAGCTTCAGTTTTAACTTTTGATCATAATGAATAAAATCACATGAACAAGGGGGACCTGATCCTAGATCAGCATTCCCACTCTGAGATGCTTTATAAATATGACCCCTGACCTCAGTTCAGTTTCTGGTCTGTGGTAAATTGCCTATAGATTGTAGTCATCAATGTCTAGGACAGAAAGTGATGCGGAAGACTACCAAATGCATGACGGGTTGTTTCTTTCCACTGATCTTCTCTCATGCTTTACTTTGTGTCAACTGGGTATTTACAAAAAAAAAAAAAAGCATTTATGAATGAAATTTGAAACTAATTTGTGTGGAGAATAGAGAAAGAACTAAGAAGTATTCTACAGGAGAGAAGAGAGCGAGTGCATTGGTGGACAGCACCTGGTGCTGAAATTAGTTCAAGGAGATTTGTTTCCAGGAATCTTTACCAAAGCTCATCTAGCTATTCACCCATTTTATGCAACCTACACCATTCTGGAGTTTCAGTTATTTAACTGTGTAAATGAGAAAGAAAAACATTTGTTTTGGTTTTAAAATGGTGTATTTCAATTGTATCTTTGGTTTTATTGTAGTGTTTAGGCTACACTATTGATGTCTTTGAAGGACTGCTGAAAGATAAGCCTGTGGGATAAAAGAGAAACAAACCAACACAAAAACAAACACCATGTCACTGAAAAAACAGGTCCACAGCCAAACAAACCGCACAATACATGATCAGTTGCCTTGGATACAATCCTGAACCCATATCACCCTAAATGATTGATTGTGTTCTATCTTTGTGCTAGAACATGACAACAACCTGGATGTTTTATGCCATGATTAAATGTTATGTTGTTATGATGATTGTATAATGAGGTGCACCTGATGAACATGACAAAGCAAATGAAAGGAGTCTGTGTATTTTTCTTCCTTTAGACCTTGATGGAAGTATTTACATGGCCATAATTCGGAAAATAATTCGGTAATAATGCATACATACAGATCACACATCAACCCCTATGGGTCACATCAACTAAGCCTTTACACCAGTTGCAAAGTTTGAATCGTTAATTTTATTTTTTGCATTCAATTCCACTAGTGAGGGAACGCATACAGAAATGAAACCATTCCGGTTTCAGGACCATGGACAGCTATGGCTGCGTTTTGTGACTGAGGTTAAATATTTCATATTCTATTTTGTCATCCATTAGGCTACTTGTTGAGCTGACTCTCCTGTCTCTCGAGTCCTCACTATTTTCTAGACTCTGTTTTAGCTTTCAGAGTAGCTGGATGGCTACTGATCCTGCACCTTCTGAAAACAGACCATTCAGGTGCGTCAGAATGGAACGGTCGCAACTCTAAAGATGTCGCGCGCGACACAGCACCTCCAAAAAGTGTTCCAAGAAGAACACGATGGCGACAACTAACCCAGGACCGAGATGACAGTGGACATCAAAAGACAACATCTCTGGCACTTTGCCGCCTAGCAGACACGTAAGCGAAAATCACTGGGCTGACATAGAACCCGGCCCTCATCCGAGAGCCACCACCGGCGGATTCAAGGCGAACGTAAATGCAGGTTGCCGTAAAACGGGTCTACACAAAGGACCAGTGCTGAGCGCAGGCTAGAGCAGAGGAGGGGGAAGCGAGACATGTTGCAACAGAAAACTAGCATCTTCATCGGAGAGCCATGGAGAACGCGGCCCCATCAAATCACGGCTTAATCTCCTCCAACACATTCATTGAATGTGAATTACAGATAATCGCGGAGGTAAACCAGCAGCACCACCCACGACACAACATTTAAGAGGTGAAAAACGCAAATTAGACCCCAAGTCAATGCATGTTGTGGCAGAGAAACCCCCACGGTGGAGTCGGCCGTTGAAGAAGCGCGTTACCAAAATATGACCAGGGGTGCTTGGACGTGTCTGCAGCAAGAAGACGGCTTCAAAATCTGGCTAGAACCCCGCGAGAACGAAAAGCCATTCACCGACTCAGAGCGGGCCCAGAGATGGCGACTGTCCTTGGCTTCACTCTTGTTTGTAACCATTCTGCTCTCTGATCACTTATGGTTCTGCGCCGAGGCGAAATTGACAAGGACCCGTGATAAGTTTGCATTGACGGACATGGGAGTTTACCCATCTGCAAACCCAATCCCATCATCCAACCTCCATTTAGCACACAGCAGCCTCCGAGAAAACGAATATGCTATTTTTGTAGGGAATTCTACCAAACCTTTGTGGCGACTTGAAACTTGCCTTCGCGATAGTTTATCTAAAAACTGCTTTACTTTTGATGACGCCGACCATTTGTGCAAGGACCTTTCGGGAAAAGAAGGGACCCGGACTGTAAATATAAGTGATTTGTACCTTTCCTTTTGTAATTCTTATTCTCTTTTGGATTTGTTTTACGGGTCTACGAGTCCGGACAATTTGAACTGCAGTCTTGACGTGATTATTGATGGCGATGTGGCGAGGTGCAGCCTGTGCGTCCAGGCGTACCAGCGCTACGACCAACACGCCCTGGAGAAATATGAGGAATTTGAGCTTATGACTCAGAAATATGAAACGGATGCATATTCAGTGAGAACATGCATGGATGAATGTAAGGTAGGCTGACGGGGATCGTCCCCCAATCTGTTGGTTTTGCCTAAATAGATGCAGTTTGGTCTCATACAGTCGTCAATCGTCATGGTAACGGATGTCAGATTCAAGGAGATCCTCTGCTCTCTTACCAGAAGGCTCAAACAGGATGAGAAGCATATGGCCTTATAGTCTAAGGTCTTGCATGTGTGTCTTTGGTTGTTTTTTCCACAATTGAGGAGTTTTAAATCGGTTGTGGAATGGAAAAAGGGCAAGGCCTTGAGGTGTCCTAACTTTCCTTCCACAGGCTCCACAATATCACTAGAAATAGGCTATTATTTCCAAGCAAATATCAGCCAGATTTACATGTTAATTATTTCTGTAAAATATTGATTTAGATATTTTATTTTGTGCTAGGCTAGTATATGGCAAAGACTACAATAGCTACTACTATTTTCCTATTCATGCATCATCCCGCACCGCACCACACGCAGGTGGTGGTCTTTTTTCAGTATTGAGCTGCGCATGCGGTGTAGCGGCCACTCGGTGCCAGGTGTTCCGCCATGGCCACTCCACTCCACTCCACATTGAGTACATTTCAATAACGTTAACAGGGCACCGGTGGCTTCCATTCCTAATCCGCTGGAAGGGCCTTTCCCCCCGTCGCATTTGGCACAGCTCGTTATTCGCCTGCTGTATGTAGCCCAGGGCAGTCTTATCAGTCGTAAACTCGACAATGGCGTTGACACAGAATTACGACAGCTGCTCTCTTTTTATCACATAATTTATACCTCAAATATGACTATGTGGCCTGGAGGAAGCTCCGAACCTGTAGTATTGTTTTACACTTCACCGACTGGTTGGTCAAGAGCCATTAAAATAGAGGTCTATGTTTCAGTGTGCCCTTGCCATCTCTATTCGGTAATTGTATGCAACATTCACGAGTAGCCTGCTTGGAAAACATCGTTTATAGTGCATTCGAGGTTTTTGGTGTGAGATTTCCTGTGCCTTTAGAGTTTCAGTATAGAATTGTTGTTTAGTTTTAATCTTATTTTTTTAATAGTCGACAGCCAGACAGCCACCATGGACGTGTGTGAGAGCTGTCCATGGTGCTGAGATCCATCTATAGAAAGGCGACGCTCCAAGCGAATGGCAGCCAGGCGGTCAGTATTCATGAACCAGTCAGTGACAACAAACAAACAAATCATGATAAATCATCAATTAAATAAATGCATTTGCTTGAATATGACTATGATTCTGTATACACACATAGGCTACAGTAGCGCACCTCATCTTATTAATTAACGTGAATGATCAACACAACAGAGGGAGATTGATTCAAAATGTTTTATTCAGCATTGTGGAAATCGTATCAGCATTGTGGAAATCGTAAAGTAGGCCTATATTGTTGTTGGTTGACTGTTGAAGTGTAATGCTCTTTATACTGATGATGCACCAGTAGATTAGATAGGCCTAGTCTACATGATATCCAAAGCCACACAGGGGGGGGGGGGGGGGGGGCACAGTGTGGGATCGAGTTGCTACTAGACACTGATCTTGGGTCAGTTTCACATTTCCCCCACTAATGGTTAAGGCTAGAATTGGGGGGTGGGGGAAATGGGGCACCACCTGAAGTGCTCTATGAAAACAGGTGTCTGTAAAGCTGACATATGAGTCATGATAATAGTGTGTGTGTGTGTGTGTGTGTGTGGTGCTGAAAAGACAGCCTCCCACCAATAGGCCAGGAATCACTGTGATGAGGATGCAGTAACAGCCACACTATTTTATGATGATTTTGGCAGGTTACTTTTGGCAGGATGCTTTCGTCCTTGTGGAGCTTACTGTGGTTCGACAATGATGAGGTAACACAACCAAAACATTGGCCTACATGCTCATATTTGTTTGATAATTATCAAGGGACATCTCCATCACTACCAAATGTTGGTTAAGATTAGTTCTCTCTTATCAGTATTTACAGTTAATTTGTAAAAAAAAAAAATGTATTTTGAATTTCATCCTCTTTTTCTCTCTCATGCTGTCTCAACCTCTCCTCCAGTACTACCTTCATCCCTAATTTTGACAGGCAGATGATGGATGTTGAGGACATCACTCTAAAACCCAAAGCATTTTTAACTCAAATACATCTAGTAAGTTGTACTCAAAGTCAATGAAAAGTCATTATCACTTAAAAATGTTAATATGGCACTGACTCAAAACTAAATGAGAAGTCACACTAATATATATATTTTTAAAGATACAGTATGATAACAAATTCACTTTTTTTTCCCAGCATACTCTACTGCAGGTAGATTTTTTGGAATTGTTTTTAATATCTGTGTTTATGCATGTACATTGATTGATTGATTCAATCATTGAATTTTTGCATCGATAAGGGAAATGGTTCTTAACCCTAGCAGTCATTATGATTGCAGGTTGCGGGTGAATACAATTCGCAACTGTTGGATAGATGAATACAGGCTAGATTCCAATAGGAATTACACATCACTTTGCAAGCCAGAATAATGTCATTTACAGTTAGTGTTTCAAAATTCTAGTAAATTTCCAAGGTTTTCCAGAAATCCTGGTTGGAAGATTACTGGAAAAATGTTTGCGAAAGTTTGCAACCCTACTTGTAAACTATGAGTTTAAGGCCACTATATAAGGCCTTCTGATATATGTAGTGGTTCAATTACAATGATAATATTCACCTAGGAACTCACTTGGGGAAGTCCAAAGGACTGAAAATTGATGAATTCAACAACCATGTCTCAGTCACTAACAAATACAGTCATGGGTGGAAACTATACAAATGGATAAAAAAAAGGCAAGGCACACTGGGAAATTGTTAAAATCAAATCAAACTGTATTTGTCGACTACAACAAGTGTAGACTTTACTGTGAAATGCTTACTTACAATACAAGCCCTTCACCAACAGTAAAGTTCAAGAAGAGAAGAAAATATTTACCAAGTAGACTAAAATAAAAAGTAATAATAAAAAGTAACACAATATCGAGGCTATATACAGGGGGCAGGGTATTGAGTCAGTGTGTGGGGTACAAGTTAGTTGAGGTAATTTGTACATGTAGGTGGGGGTGAAGTGACTTTGCATAGATAATAAACAGTGTTTATTATATATGCATATTCAATGTAAATTGTCTTGTGGCTATTTTATTCATTGTTCAGCAATCTTATGGCTTGGGGGTAGAACCTGTTGAGGAGTCATTTGGTCCTAGACTTGGTACCCTTGGTGCTCTGGTACCGCTTGCCGTGCGGTAGCAGAAAAAACATTTCTATAACTTGGGTAACTGGAGTCTCTGACAATTTTATGGGCTTTGCTCTGACACCGCCTATTATATAGGTCCTGGATGGCAGGAAGCTTGGCCCCAGTGATGTATCGGGCCGTTCTCACTACCCTCTGTAGCGCCTTATAGTCAGATGCCGAGCAGTTGCCATACCAGGCGGTGATGCAACCGGTCAGGATGCTCTCGACGGTGCAGCTGTAGAACCTTTTGATGATCTGGGGACCCATGCCAAATATTTTCAGTCTCCTGAGGGGGAAAGGTTTGGCAAGTTTGGACCATGATAGTTCATTGGGGATGTGGAAACCAAGGAAGTTGAAACTCTCGACCCACTCCACTACAGCCCCGTCAATGTTAATGGGGGCCTGTTGGGCCCACCTTTTCCTGTAGTCCACGATCAGCACCTTTGTCTTGCTCACACAGAGAGAGGTTGTTGTCCTGGCATCACACTGCCAGTTCTCTGACCTCCTCCCTATAGGCCGTCTCATAGTTGTCAGTGATCAGGCCTACCACTGTTGTGTCATCAGCAAACTTAATGATGGGAGGATGCTGTTGATGTGAGCCATGACCTGCCTATCAAAGCACTTCATGGCTATTGACGTGAGTGCCACGGGGTGGTATTCATGTAGGCAGGTTACCTTTGCTTCCTTGGGCACAGGGACTATGGTGGTCTGCTTGAAACATGTAGGTATTACAGACTCGGTCAGGGACAGTTTGAAAATGTCAGTGAAGTTACTTGACAGTTGGTCCGCACATGCATTGAGTACACATCCTGGTAATCCATCTCGCCCAGCGGCTTTGTGAATGTTGACCTATTAAAAGATTTTGTCCACATCAGCTACCGAAAGCGTTATCACACAGTCATCCAAAACAGCTGGTGCTCTCATGCATGCTTCAGTGTTGCTTGCCTCGAAGCGAGCATGAAAGGCTGGTAGGCTTGCGTCACTGGGCAGCTCGTGTCTGGGTTTCCCCTTGTAGTCCGTTATAGTTTTCAAGCCCTGCCACATGTGATGAGCGTCAGAGCCGGTGTAGTAGTATTCAATCTTTATCCTGTGTTGATGCTTTGCTTGTTTGATGGGTCATCTGAGGGCATAGTAGGATTTCTTATAAGTGTACGGATTAGTCTCCCGCTCCTTGAAAGCAGCAGCTCTTGTCTTTAGCTCGATGAGGATGTTGCCTGTAATCCATGGCTTCTGGTTGAGATATGTACGTACAGTCACTGTGGGGACAACGTCGTCAATGCAGTTATTGATGAAGCCAATGCCATTGGATGAAATCCGGAACATATTCCTGTCTGTGCTAGCAAAATGGTCCTGTAGCCCATTATCCGCGTCATCTGACCACTTCCGTGTTGAGCGAGTCACTGGTACTTCCTGCTTTAGTTTTTGCTTGTAAGCAGGAATCAGGAAGATATAATTATGGTCAGATGTGCCAAATGGAAGGTAGGGGAGAGCTTTGTGTGCATCTCTGTGTGTGGAGTAAAGGTGGTCTAGGATTTATTTTTCTCTGGTTGCATGTGACATGCTGGTAAAAATTTGGTAAAACTGATTTAAGTTTTCCTGCATAAAAGTCCCCTTCCCCCACTAGGAGTGCCGTTTCTGGGTGAGCATTTTCTTCTTTGCTTATGGCCTTACAGAGTTGGTTGAGAACAGTCTTAGTGCCAGATTCATTCTGTGGTGGTAAATAGATGGCTACGATGAGAACTCTCTTGGTAGATAGTGTGGTCTATAGCTTATCATAAAGTTACTTTACCTCAGGCCAGCAATACCTCAAGACTTCTTTAATATTAGACATCGTGCACCAGCTGTTATTGACAAATAGACACACACCCCCACCCCTCGTCTTTCCAGAGGTAGCGTTTCTGTTCTGCCGGTGCATGGAAAATCCTGCTAGCTCTACGTTGTCCATATCGTCGTTCAGCCACGTCTCGTTGAAACATAAGATGTTACAGTTTTTGATGTCCCATTGGTAGGATAATCTTAATCGTAGGTCATCAATTTTATTTTCCAATGATTGCACGCTAGCAAGAAAAACGGATGTCAGTGGGAGTTTACTCGCCTACGGATTCTCAGAAGGCAGCCCGATCTGCGGGCCCTTGTCCTGCATCTTTTCTTCACGCAAAAGGCAGGTACCTGGGCCGGTTCCAGTGAAAGCAGGATATCCTTCTCGTCGGACTCGTTAAAGGAAAAAGTTTCTTCCAGTCCACGGTGAGTAATCGCTGTTTTGATGTCCAGAAGTTATTTTCGGTCATAAGAGACGGTAGCAGCAACATTATGTACACAATACGTTTAAAAAATTGTTACACAAAACACTTAAAAAAAAAAATAGCACATGTTTGAGTAGCCAGAACTTATCCGGTTTAAAGTGTAAAGGGTGTGTTTCTCTCTCTCTCATTGATGAGACATGGACAGGGAGTCTTGTCCCAGTGGTGTGTATATGAACTCAGAGGTGTTAGCACGGTCACACACCCTTTATTAACTTCGGCATATATCTCACTGTCCAATTACTGTAAAGTATTACAGAGCTTCAGTATTGGAACAGTTATTCCAACCCCAACAATCATGCTTGCATTCCAAATGGCATCCTATTCCCTATATAGTGCACTGCTTTTGATCAGAGCCCTCAAAAGTAGTGCACTAAGTAGGGAATAGGGTGATTTTTGTGTTGTTTCTATCTTTACATGCTTTTGCCATAGACTACATGCTTTTGCCATAGATTCACAATGTAAGGCTGGTCCTATATCTGTTTGTGCTGGCTTGCCAATTCCTATTGTCAATGTTTGGTGTGACAATCAGAATAGGAGTTGACAAGATAGCACAAATAGATCTGGGACCAGGCTAGAGTCGCTATGTGTCACAATATAGCGTGCCTGATGCAGTGTGTTCTGTTGGCCAATTGACTGCTGTCACAAGGGGCAGGTTCAAAGAGAGGTCACTCTTCAGAGATTTGTATGGAAACATCTGGACATACTGTAGATACTTGTGGCTCAGTTGGTAGAGCATAGCGCTTGTGGGTGTGTGTCTGTGTGTGTGTGCATGTGTATGTGTGTGTTTAAGTAGTGGCTGGAACAGAATTAATGGAATGGTATCAGCCATTACTATGAGTCATCCTTCCCTCACCACAAGTGAGTGAGTGATCCCTCTGGATTCCCTCCCTTGTCAGACAAACAGGTCATGTACAATCAGGGTTGGGTAGGTTACTTTCTAAATGTAATCCGTTACAGTTACTAGTTACCAATGTAACTTTTGGATTACCCAAACTCAGTAACATAATCTGATTACATTCCATTACTTTTAGATTACTTTCCCTTTTAGAGGCATTAGAAGAAGACAAACATCTATGTTACCAATTGAACGACATCTATTGCAGGATAAATCAGTGTTAAAGTTTACATAGCTGGCCATATATGAATGTTACATTTTACTTTATGGGTTGGTGATGTAGACTTCTTCCAACCCATCGCTTTCTACTTGCGAAAATATTAACCTCCTTGGCATTTTTCCTATTTTGTTGCCTTACTTCCTGGAATTAAAATAGATTTTTGGGGGGTTTGTATCATTTGATTTGCACAACATGTCTACCACTTTGAAGATGCAAAATATTTTTTGTTGTGAAACAAACAAGAAATAAGACTAAAAAACTGAAAACTTGAGCGTGCATAACTATTCACCCCCCAAGTTAATACTTTCTCCTGGGGTATGTCTCTATAAGCTTGGCACATCTAGCCACTGATATTTTTGCCCATTCTTCAAGGCAAAACTGCTCCAGCTCCTTCAAGTTGGATGGGTTCTGCTAGTGTACAGCAATCTTTAAGTCATACCACAGATTCTCAATTGGATTGAGGTCTGGGCTTTGACTAGGCCATTGTAAGACATTTACATGTTTCACCTTAAACCACTCAAGTGTTGCTTTAGCAGTATGCTTAGGGTCATTGTCCTGCTGGAAGGTAAACCTCCGTCCCAGTCTCAAATCTCTGGAAGACTGAAACAGGTTTCCCTTAAATATTCCCTGTATTTAGCACCATCCATCATTCCTTTAATTCTGACCGGTTTCCCAGTCCCTGGCGATGAAACACATCCCCACAGCATGATGCTGCCACTATCATGATTCACTATGGGGATGGTATTCTCGGGGTGATTCGAAGTGTTGGGTTTGCGCCAGACATAGCGTTTTCCTTGATGGCCAAAACGCTCAATTTTAGTCACATCTGACCAGAGTACCTTCTTCCATATGTTTGGGGAGTCTCCCACATGCCTTTTGGCGAACACCAAACATGTTTGCTTATTCTTTTCTGGCCACTCTTCCGCGAAGCCCATCTCTGTGGATTGTACAGCTTAAAGTGGTCCTATGGACAGATACTCCAATCTCTGCTGTGGAGCTTTGCAGCTCCTTCAGGGTTATCTTTGGTCTCTTTGTTGCCTCTCTAATGCCCTCCTTTTTAAATATTTTTTTATTTCACCTTTATATAGCCAGGTAGGAAAGTTGAGAACAAGAGAGGGTTCAGATTGTCTAGTCCGGCTGATTTGTAGGGGTCCAGATTTTGCAGCTCTTTCAGAACATCAGCTATCTGGATTTGGGTGAAAGAGAAATGGTGGGGGCTTGGGCGGGTTGCTGTGGGGGGTGCCGGGCAGTTGACCGGGGTAGGGGTAGCCAGGTGGAAAGCATGGCCAGCCTTAGAAAAATGCTTATTGAAATTCACTGTGGTGACAGAGTTTCCTAGCCTCAGTGCAGTGGGCAGCTGGGAGCTGCTCTTATTCTCCATGGACTTTACAGTGTCCCAGAACTTTTTTGAGTTTGTGGTACAGGATGCAAATTGCAGATCCTTGTCTGGTCTGTGAGTTTTTGGTAGGCGGCCCTCTCTTGGCAGGTTTGTTGTGGTGCCATATTCTTTCCATTTTTTAATAATGGATTTAATGGTGCTCCGTGGGATGCTCAAAGTTGAGGATATTTTTTTATAACCCAACCCTGATCTGTACTCTCCACAACTGTGTCCCTGACCTGTTTGGAAAGCTCCTTGGTCTTCATAGTGCCCCTTGCTTAGTGGTGTTGCAGACTCTGGGGCCTTTCAGAACAGGTGTATATACAGGTGTATATACTGAGATCATGTGACAGATTATATGACACTTAAATAAAGTCCACCTGTGTGCAATGTAACTAATTATGTGTCTTCTAAAGGTAATTGTTTGCACCAGATCTTACTTTACGTTGGGGCTTCACGCACCACTTTTCCATTTAAAAAAAAAGTTAAACAAGTAATTCTTTCATTTCACTTAACCAATTTGGTCTATTTTGTGTATGTCTATTACATGAAATCCAAATAAAAATGTATTTGAATTACAGGTTGTAATGCAACAAAATAGGAAAAACGCCAAGGGGGTGAATACTTTTGCAAGGCACAGTATATGGCTCCTATTGCAGGCTGGTCACTAGAAACACACAACAATTTCAGATATTTGAAAAGGTCCTGAGGACTTCGATATATGCCGTCCTTTTGTCAGGTGCGTGAATGAGGACCCAAAAGCGAATTAACAAACAGAGTTTCTTTAATGATGAACACACGTGGGCTCAGATGGACAGGTAGATTCCGACAGGACAGGACAAGGTTGCAGCAAACACGATGATAGTCTGGTTCAGGCATGAGACACACAAACAAGAATCCGACAAAGACAGGAGCAGAAACAGAGAGAGATATAGGGACCTAATCAGAGGGAAAAAGGGAACAGGTGGGAAAAGGGGTGAATGAGGTAGTCAGAGAAGACAAGGAACAGCTGGGGGAAAGAGGGACAGAAACGGTAACCTAGTACGACCAGCAGAGGGAGACAGGGTGAAAGGAAAGGACAGAAACAAGACACAACATGACAATACATGACACCTTTAGTTTGATACTTTCACCAAACCATAGTCCTAACCTTAACCATTCTGAATTAATACCTAAACGTAACCCTTTGAGATGTTTCTGTTTTAACCCTGTAACCACGCGGAATTAATGGGTCAAAAAACGACGTTCATCCAAATACGTCAAATCCCGAAGTGAAACTATGAGATCAAGTTGCCTACTGACGCTTATAGGCCACGTTCACACTCAAATTGTACAACTGATGTACAAAATGTTTGACAAAATAGTTAAAACAAAGATCTTCTCTGTAATGGTTTCCTCCAGCATCTTCACAAGGTCCTTTGCTGTTGTTCTGGGATTGATTTGCACTTTTCTCACCAAAGTACGTTCATCTCTAGGAGACAGAACACGTCTCCTTCCTGAGCGGTATGACGGCTGCGTGGTCCCATGGTGTTTATACTTGCATAATATTGTTTGTACAGATGAACGTGGTACCTTCAGGCATTTGGAAATTGCTCCTAAGGATGAACCAGACTTGTGGAGGGCTACATTGGCTGATTTCTTTTGATTGTCCCACGATGTCAAGCAAAGAGGCACTGAGTTTGAAGATAAGCCTTGAAATACATCCACATATGGCATATTAAATATATGATGCTATTGTTATCATATAGAAACATAATGGAATATTGTACATCATGTTAGCATCAACATACATTATTGTTTAATTCAATTTCACATAATTTCGTATTTCATTTTTGATACATGTGATGTTGGTTCAACCTTAATATCTAATGATCATCATCAACAGAGGGAACATATCAGGTGTACGCTAATAAGCTGTAAAAAAATATTTTTTTATTTTTAAGACAGTC
Source organism: Oncorhynchus mykiss (assembly GCF_057628025.1). Classification (NCBI taxonomy): domain Eukaryota; kingdom Metazoa; phylum Chordata; class Actinopteri; order Salmoniformes; family Salmonidae; genus Oncorhynchus; species Oncorhynchus mykiss. The sequence goes on along the minus strand of NC_143028.1, from coordinate 22,607,447 downwards.
AATATTCAGACCACTAGGGGTCAATGTTTTTAGATAGGATATCCAGGAACCCTCTCTTTGTAGTAGTAGGATCTCAATGTTACCTCCTCTCCTTGGTAGAGCAACATGCTCAATGCCTGTGTATTTGAGGGAGGAGATGGGATGGTTAGCTTCAACAAGGTGAGCTGCTACTGGATAGTCAATGTTCTTACACCTGATTGAGCTGCGGTGTTCAGCTATGCATTGTTTTAATTGTCTTTTCATTTGTCCTACATAGGCTTTTCCACATGAACAGGTGATGAGATAGATTACTCCCTTGGTCTTGCATGAGATGATACCCCTAACAGGGATCTTTCGACCTGTATGTGGGTGTCTGACGAAAGACGTTTCTATGGTGTTATTACGCTGTGCGCATGAGCCACATTTGCAGTTTCCTTTGGGATAGGTGTCAAGAGTGTCTGAGTGGGCTCAGGGGGCATGTCAGATCTCACCAAGCTATCTCCAATATTGCGACCACTCTTATAGACCACCAGTAGGGGTTCCTTGAAGAAGTGTGCAATTTTTTTCTTGTCTGATTGCAGAATATGCCTGTGCTTTCTCAGGATTGCTTTCATTTTCTCCGAACCCTTGGTGTACTTACGACAAAGGGCGGTTGCATTGTTTTTCTTTTTTGGTTGAGTTTTTAGTAATTCCGCTCTTGGTTTTTGAGATATTTTCATCATTGCCGCGTCAAGAGTTTTGTCCTTGTAGCCTCTCATTTTGAATGTATCTGTCATTTCTTTAGCATTGCTGTTAAAACCGTTTAACCCTGCGTAACTGGCTATATGGTAGACCATTCTTGAGGGGAAGGGGATGCATACTATCCTCACATAGCAAGGTATTGCGATCTGTGGGCTATGTGCATAAGTCTGTGTGGAATGCATCATTCTCTTTGATAATCCATCAATCCAGGTAGGATATCTTTCTCTTTTCAGTCTACATGGTGAATTTGAGGTATTCAGAGCTCTCGTTTAGTAGCGTTTGGAGTTCATTTAGTTCCTACTGACTTCCTTCCCAGAGCACAAATACATCATCTATGTATCTCTTCCAGCAAAGTATTTTACTTTCTAAGGGGTGTGTCTCTGTTTTAAAAAGGAATGCTTCTTCAAATTGTCCCACATACAGGTTTGCATAGTTGGGAGGAAAAGGGGAGCCCATGGCTACACCCCAAATTTGAAGGAAAAAGTCAGACTCAAAGTCAAGTAGTTATGGGATAATACCAGTTCAGGAAGTTGTAAGATGCAATGATTGGATGTAGCAAGGGTAGAGTCTCTTGTGACTAGTGTCTTTGACATAAGTGTCTTTGTGAGACGCAGAGTAAGTGAACGGATGATCTCCGCATGTGTGGTCCCCGCCGTGAAGTATGGAGGAGGATGTGTGATGGTGTGGGAGTGCTTTCCTGGTGACACTGTCTGTGATTTATTTGAATTCAAGGCACACTTAACCAGCATGGCTACCACTGCATTCTGCAGCGATACGCTATCCCATCTGGTTTGCACTAAGTGGGGCAATCATTTGTTTTTCGACAGGACAATGACCAAAACACACCTCCAGGATGTATAAGGGCTATTTGGAGAGTGATGAAGTGCTGCATCAGATGACCTGGCCTCCACAATCACCCAACCTGAACACAATTGAGATGGTTTGGGGTGAGTTGGACCGCAGAGTGTAGGAAAAGCAGCCATTGACTCTCACATTGACTCTGTACCGGTACCCTGGACTAACCGGTGCCCCCGCACATGGACTCTGTACTGGTACCCTGGACTAACCGGTGCCCCCGCACATTGACTCTGTACCGGTACCCTGGACTAACCGGTGCCCCTGCACATTGACTCTGTACCGGTACCCTGGACTAACCGGTGCCCCCGCACATTGACTCTGTACCGGCACCCCCGTATATAGCCTCACTATTGTTATTTTACTGCTGCTCTTTAATTACTTGTTACTTTTATTTGACATATTTTACTTATCTATTTTTTTTACTTAACGCTTATTTTTCAGAACTGCATGGTTGGTTAAGGGCTTGTAAATAGGCATTTCACTGTAAGGTCTACAGCTGATGTAGTCGGCGAATGTGACAAATAAAATTAGATTTATTTGATTTGATATTCAGCCCATTTGCTATGAGAAGCGAAATTGAGCTCAGGTGCATCCTCTTTCCATTGATCATCCTTGAGATGTTTCTACAACATGATTGGAGTCCAACTGTGGCTAATTCAATTGATTGGACATGATTTAGAAAGGCACACACCTGTCTATATAAGGTCCCACAGTGGACAGTGCACGTCAGAGAAAAAAACAAGTCATGAGGTCAAAGGAATTGAGCGTAGAGTTCTGAGAGAGGATTGTGCTGAGGCCCAGATCTGGGGAAGGGTACCAAAACATTTCTGCAGCATTGAAGTTCCCAAAGAACAAAGTGGCCTCTACCATTCTTAAATAGAAGAAGTTTGGAAACACCAAGACTCTTCCTAGAGCTGGCCGGCCGGCTAATCTGAGCAATCGAGAGAGAAGGGCCTTGGTCATGCAAGTGACCAGGAACATAATGGTCACTCTGACAGAGCTCTAGAGTTCCTCTGTGGAGATGGGATAACATTCCAGAAGGACAACCATCTCTGCAGCACTCCACCAGTCAGGCTTTTATGGTGGAGTGGCCAGTTGGAAGCCTCTCCTCAGTAAAAGGCACATGACAGCTCGCTTGGAGTTTACAAAAAAGACACCTAAAGACTCTCGGAGATGAGAAACAAGATTCTCTGGTCTGATGAAAACAAGATTGAACACTTTGGCATGAATCTGGAGGAAACCTTGCACCATCCCTACAGTGAAGCGTGGTGGTGGCAGCATCATGCTGTGGGGATGTTTTTCAGCGGCATTGACTTTGAGACTAGTCATGATTGAAGCAAAGATGAACGGAGCAAAGTACAGAGAGATCCCTGATGAAAACCTGCTCCCGAGCGCTCAGGACCTCAGGCTGGGGCGAAGGTTCAACTTCCAACAGGACAATGACCCTAAGCACACTGCCAAGACAATGCAGGAGTGGCTTCGGGACATGTCTCTGAATGTCCTTGAGTGACCCAGCTAGAGCTCGGACTTGAACCCGATCGATCATACATCTCTGGAGAAACCTGAAAATAGCCATGCAGCAATGCTCCCCTTCCAACTTGACAGAGCTTGAGAAGATCTGCAGAGAAGAATCAGAGAAACACCCTAAATACATGTTTGCCAAGCATGTAGCATCATACCCAAGAAGACTCATGGCTGTAATTGCTGACAAAGATGCTTCAACAAAGTACTGAGTAAAGGATCTGAATACTTATGTAAATAAGTATTCCAACATTTCTAAAAACCTGTTTTTGCTTTGTCATTATGGGGTATTGCGTGTAGATTGGTGAAGGGAAAAACAAATAATTTAATCAATTTTAGAATAAGGCTTTAACATAACAAAATGTGGAAAATGTCAAGTGGTCTGAGAACTTTCCAAATGCCAGTCAAATGATTAGACACACCTACTCATTAAAGGGATTTTCTTTATTGGTACTATCTTCTACATTGTAGAATAATAGTGAAGATATCAAACTATGAAATATTACATATGGAATCATGTAGTAACCATCAAAGTGTTAAACAAATCAAAATATATTTTAGTTTTTAGATTCTTCAAAGTAGCCACCATTTGCCTTGATGACAGCTTTGCACACTCTTGGTATTCTCTCAACCAGCTTCATGAGGAATGCTTTTCCAGCAGTCTTGGATTTCCCACATATGCTGAGCACTTGTTGGCTGCTTTTCCTACACTCTGCGGTCCAACTCACCCCAAACCATCTCAATTGTGTTGAGGTTGGGTGATTGTGGAGGCCAGGTCATCTGATGCAGCACTTCATCACTCTCCAAATAGCCCTTACACAGCCTGGAGGTGTGTTTTGGTCATTGTCCTGTTGAAAAACAAATGATTGCCCCACTTAGTGCAAACCAGATGGGATAGCGTATCGCTGCAGAATGCTGTGGTAGCCATGCTGGTTAAGTGTGCCTTGAATTCAAATAAATCACAGACAGTGTCACCAGGAAAGCACTCCCACACCATCACACATCCTCCTCCATACTTCACGGCGGGGACCACACATGCGGAGATCATTCGTTCACTTACTCTGTGTCTCACAAAGACACAGCGATTGAAACCAAAAATCTCAAATTTGGACTCATCAGACCCAATGACAGATTTCCATTGTTTGTGTTTCTTGGCCCAAGCAAGTCTGGTCCTATTATTGGTGCCCTATAGTTGTGGTTTGATTCCAGCAATTCGACCATGAAGGCCTGATTCACACAGTCGCCTCTGAACAGTTGATGTTGAGATGTGTCTGTTACTTGAACTCTGTGAAGCATTTATTTGGGCTGTATTCTAAGCTGCAGTTTACTTTAATGAACTTTGCTTCCATTCCTGTGGTGGTCCTCATGAGAGCCAGTTTCATCAAAACGTTTGATGGCTCTTGCGACTGCTCTTGAAACTTTCAAAGTTCTTGACATTTTCCACGTTGACTGACTTTCATGTCTTAAAGTAATGATGGACTGTTGTTTCTCTTTGCTTATTTGAGCTGTTCTTGCCATAATATGGACTTGGTCTTTTACCAAATAGGCTATCTTCTGTATACCACCCTTACCTTGTCAAAATACAACTGATTGGCTCAAACGCAAATGAACTTTTAAGGCACACCTGTTAATTGAATTGCATTCCAGATGACTACCTTCATGAAGCTGGTTGACATAATGCCAAGAGCTGTGCAAAGCTGTCATCAAGGCAAAGGGTGGCTACTTTATAGAATCTCAAATATAAAATATATTTGGATTTGTTAAAACATTTTTGGGGTTACTACATGATTCCATGTATGTCATTTCATAGTTTTGATGTCTTCACTACTATTCTACAATGTAGAAAATAGTCTAAATATGGAAAAACCCTTGAATGAGTAGGTGTGTCCAAACTTTTGACTGGTACTGTACATCACATAATGTATGTCGTGTAAGTCATTTGTGAGCTGTTGACATATTTTCCTCTTGAAAGATAGTAAACATGATCAGTCAGTCCATCCACCCACCCATCCATCTATCCATCCATTAGAATATCTTCGCTCTGAAGGTTTATTATAGCTTTACTGTAAGTATTTTTTATTGTAAAGTTACAATAAGTAATGCCGAAATTCAAGTTACTCAGTGGTTGGACCACATCATCATGGTGAATGGTAAATCATAAAGATGAAATAACTGAGTGAATGTATTTCAGGGTTTCACTGTTACAGTTTTTTTTTCAATTGCTAACAAGCATCGGTCAATACTGAAGCCACTTTTTAAAATCTCTTCACACAGTCTGCATTGCCAACATGCACTTTGGCCGAACAGTTAATCTCACCTCCAGAACTCACTCAAACCACCAAAACACTTTATACATATCACAAAATAAGCTCGTTCGACCATAACACTGGCAACAATTCTCACTCAGAAAGCATACATTGTCACCCATAACACACTGACCTAAAAAACACTAACAACAGGGACCATTACATAAATTATTAACTTTTTTCTTTGAAGTTTGAATGATTTTTCACATAAATAAGTATTTCATGATAGAATAAGAATAACACCTTTTCACTTTATTGACTGTAAAGTATATGTAACAATAATGAATCAATTTGCTTCAGTAGCCTTTAGTTTTTTTCTATATCTTGGCATATAGTAATTTACTTGTGAAAAATAAAAAGTTAAAAAAACAAATTCCTGAAATTCCAGGGCTGCAATAATAATTGCAAAAAAAATTACATCAACAACATGTATAGTCTAACCACCCATACTGTAAAGTACTGTGGGTGTTCTAGTTCTCTCCCTCTCCGGCATTTGGCCACAAGTTCTCATCAACATCACATCTTATGTCTTCTCTGGCGATGCATCTTGGAAAGTATCTTCTGGGATGTCTAATCCAACCCTTGGCAGTCTTCAGGAGAAGTGTCTCCACACCCTGCCAGTCTTCAGGAGAAGTGTCTCCACACCCTGGCAGTCTTCAGGAGAAGTGTCTCCACGCCCTGGCAGTCTTCAGGAGAAGTGTCTCCACACCCTGGCAGTCTTCAGGAGAAGTGTCTCCACACCCTGCATTCATGGCATCCAGTAATTACATATGGTCATGTGGATGGTGGTCATAAACCTTCCACCTCCACGCAGAGAAAAACTCCTCTATGGGGTTTAGGAAGGGGGAGAATGGAGGCAGGAATAGTACTGACATCCTGGGATGTGCAGCAAACCAGTCTGTGACTGCAGCAGAGTGGTGGAATGCCACATTATCCCACACAACAACGATGGCAGGGAGTTTCTTGCCCCTCTCTCCTCCGCTGGCACAAGGCGATTATGCAGGTCATCTAGAAAGTAAATGAGCCCCTCTGTATTTTAGGGGCAAATGAGTGGCTTGTGTAACAGCAAACCATCATTGGACAGTGCTGCACACATTGTGATGTTAGCTCCTCTCTGGCCTGGAACATCTACAGTTGCTCTCTGTCCAATCACATTTCTTCCCCTGCAGTGTTTTTTTTTGCCAGGTTGAATCCAGCTTCATCCACAAAGATGAATGTATGTGTAGATTGCCTGGCTTCCATCTCCTTATTCTCCAAAATAGAGTAAATATACAGTTTTACAGTACATTACATTACGCATAGCTGTGTATGTACCCTGTTTGGCAACGAGACTAAAAACAGGACACTTGGGTAGGCTTTCAGCTGAGATTTTCTATAGGTTTCAATATGGTTACTGCAGAAATGCACATTTGGCATCATTCTGTTTTGAATGTGTTTTTAACAGTTTTGGAAACAGTGTGTTAGCATTTGAAAAACATGTGCTACAAATATATCGTTTTGCAGGGGGTGGAGTATGAATGAGAAAAGAGTTAATGGATTTCGAAGAATGTGGTCATTGAATGCGTTTTGTGTGAAAGCAATGAAAAATGATTCAAAGTTTGGTCCACACACTTCTGTTTCCGCTGACTGCGTGAAGAGTTTTGACAATGTGACTTCAGTTTTAACCAATGCATGTTAGCAATTGATTTTTTAAAATTTGTATAATTAAGAGTCTTTTGACGGACCTGTGTGACAATCGAAGTAACATAATAAAAAAATCCCCTTCAAAATCAGTCAATTTAAACCACAGATCATAGGTTCCATCTCAATCCACCACATCCGTCTATGTCGGCCTTTCGCATCTGCGGTGGAAGGTGGCCGAGCTACAGCGGTGTTGGTCAGACTATGAGACATCCCGAAAATCGGTCTTCTCACGAAAACGACTGTAACGTCCCAACGGTTTGGTATACAAATATGACCACTCTATAGAAATATGAGACTCTCATGAACATGATGGTGTTCTCCCTTTCGACCCCAAAAAGTGTCACAGGACTCGTAAGAAGGTAACCCTTACAAATGAATGGAAGTATGCAAAAAAATAATAATCTTTCTTATATCTCCTCGACATAGGACAGACACTTCAAAACCTTATTCATTATTATGTATTTTTTTTACTGTTCTTTTTTTGTCATTTATGAATATGTAATTCAGTACGTTTCTATGGGCTACAGTAGTGAAGACCAAATTCAATATTTTATCAAATAAAAAATAAAAAAGATACCCAAAGCGTTCCTAAAATTCAAAATCATATAGCTAAATGATCCATGGTCAGACCATCTTAAAACAATTCCATACATTAGCTTAGTAGAACCCCCCCCCCCCCCCCCTTTCCAGGCTTGTAAGACATATGGCGAATAATTAACCTTTTTATGTTTAATGAAACATATCGACATCATGAATGGACATAAATGGAACGTTATGAGTATTCATGACTGTGTGTGTTTGTGTGGGCATGACTGTGTGTGTCTGTGTGTATGTTCATGATTGTGTGTGTGTGTGTGTGCATGTTCATGATGACTGTGTGTGTGTGTGTGTGTGTGTATTGTCTGTGTGTGAGCAAGTTCATGACTCTCTGTGTGTGTGTGTGTGTGTGTGTGTGTGTGTGTGTGTGTGTGTGTGTGTGTGTGTGTGTGTGTGTGTGGGGGGGGGGGTTCTATCTGTCTGCCCCCTCATGAAATTGTATCTGCATGTTGGAGGGCCTGGACATTATGAGTGAGTATTAGCAGTGAGAGGGGGAGCGAGAAAGAGTGAGAGAGAGAAAATTCAAATGCTAGTTAGCGTTGCGCGACATTTCTAATTATGTTCATGAATGGAGGGGTCTCTGTTTCACAGGTGTGAACAGGGGCCTTTGTGTCTCTCATTAGCACCAACGCTATCATCTTCTAGGGCCTGGTGGGAGGAGCACAGAGCTCTCTCTCTTAGTCTCTTAGTCTCTCTTTCTTTGCTCCCACTTTCTTTCTCTCTCTCTCTCTCTCTCTCTCTCTCTCTCTCTCTCTCTCTCTCTCTCTCTCTCTCTCTCTCTCTCTCTCTCTCTCTCTCTCTCTCTCTCTCTCTCTCTCTCTCTCTCTCTCTCTCTCTCTCTCTCTCTCTCGTTCACTCAAAAAAATACTGGGTTAAAAACAACCCAGTTTGGGTAAATATTGGACAGAACACACGTTGGGTTATTTTGACCCAGCCATTTGGGTCACTTAGTTGGGTTGTTGGGTAATTGAGCAATGGGTATCCTATGAAACAGATTTGAGGAGGTAGCGAGGTAACTTTGGCCAACTCTGAGTTCAACTCAGGGTAACTGGTCATACAAAGGTGGCAAACCTTTTCGCCAGGCAACGAATCCTTCATAGGGCAGGTCCTGCTTTAGGGCAGGCTAACTCACGTCTAACTCCACTTACCCTGAATTAAATTTGACATGTATTCACAGCAGAACAAATGAAGCCAGAGCTTGAATGTGAAGCTAACTGTAGCTGGTTAGCTTTAGAAAACCCTGAGTAGATCTACAATGAACAAAAATATAAACGCAACATGTAAAGTGTTGGTCCCATGTTTCACGAGCTGAAATAAAATATCTCATATGCACAAAAAGCGTATTTCTCTCAAATGTTTTGCACAAATTTGTTTACATCCCTGTTTGTGAGCATTTCTCTTTTGCCAAGATAATCCTTCCACCTCACATGTGTGACATATTAAGAAGCTGATTAAACAGCACAATCATTACACCTTGTGATGGGGACAATTAAAGGTCACTCTAAAATGTGCAGTTTTGTCACACAACACCACAGATGTCTCAAGTTTTGAGGGGGCATGCAATTGGCATGCTGACTGCAGGAATGTCCACCAGAGCTGTTGCCTGTTACCATAAGCTGCCTCCATTGTCATTTTAGAGAATTTGGCAGTGCGTCCAAATGGCCTCACAACTGCAGACCAACTGTAACCACGCCAGCCCAGGACCTCCACATCCGGCTTCTTCATCTGCAGGATTGTCTGAGACCAGCCACCTGGACAGCTGATGAAACTGGGCTTGCACAACCAAAGAAACCGTCTCAGGGAAGCTCATCTGCGTGCTCGTCGTCCTCACCAGGGTCTTGTCTTGGCTCCAGTTTGGCGTCGTACCTGACTTCAGTGGGCAAATGCTTTCCTTGGATGGACACTGGCACACTGGAGAAGTGTGCTCTTCGTGGATGAATCCCGGTTTCTACTGTACTGGGCAGATGGCAGACAGCGTGTATGGAATCGTGTGGGCGAGCGGTTTGCTGTTGTCAACATTGTGAACAGAGTGCCCCATGTTGGCAGTGGGGTTAAGGTATGGGCAGGCATAAGCTATGGACAACAAACAAAACTGCATTTTATCGATGGCAATTTGAAAGCACAGCAACAGCATTTTCCAGTTACCGCCATTATCTATATTGGTCATATTGGTCATGGCTCCCGAGTGGCACACAATGGAACTGCCTAGCAGTTCTCCAGCTGTATCCACTGAAAGTGCGCAAGGTTCAAGGCAGGGGGCACGGGATGGGCCACAGAGCCGCACACAGAAGACCCAACTAGCCCATGGGGAAGGGAGGAGGAGGAAGGGGGAGGGGGTGGACCCCCACCCCGCCACACTGGCAACATTTTAAGGGCATTGCACTAATTATGGCGCTGCCTAGGGAAATGTTCCCGCTGTTCTGTTCTTAGTGCCAGTCTGCACATTCAAACTAAAACACTGTAAGTAATAATGGCATATTTATGCATTCATTAAAAAAATATATTATAAAATTAGGGTGTAGAAATGTTATGATCTTAGTGTAACCTTTATTTAACTAGGCAAGTCAGTTAACAACAAATTCTTAATTACAAGGACAGCCTACTCCTTCCTCCCTGTCTGAGAATTGAACCCCGGTCTCTTGCACTGGATTCTTTAGCTAAATAGCCCAGTACTGTACTCCCGACCATCACGTTTTACAGTGCCATATTTTCTGTTCCATCCTAATGGAAACCCAGAGGGTTTTTTTTGTTTCTCTTGGAATAGAAACACCATCATATTAATCAAATGAATTAAGCAAGTACCAGTCAAAAGTTTGGACACACCTACTCATTCCAGGATTTGTCTTTATTTTTACAATTTTCTACATTGTAGAATAATAGTGAAGATATCACAACTATGAAAAAACACATATGGAATCAGTTAAGAACAAATTGTTATTTACAAGGACAGCCTACTCCTTCCTCCACATTGGGAAATTTAACCCCGGTCCCCCATGTGCCCGCATTCTCTAGTACAGCCATTATTGAAAGCTATCAAATGCTTCTCAAAGATGCCCTCTGGTGGTCGAACTAGCACTAACTAGCATTAATGGTACCAGTGGTTCACACTTAAATAACGTGCCATAGAATTCTGCGGCACCATGCAAGCTGCGCCGCAGTACGCTGCAACTTTTAAAGGAGGAACTACTGTGTGTGTGTGTGTATGTGTCTGTGTGTGTGTGTGTAAATATGTATGTAAGGGTAGAGCAAGTGTGTGTGTTGATGAAAGTATCCCCTCCCTCCACTTGCATCTTGATATCAACTATGCCTCTATCTCTCTATCCACAGTCAAGTCCCTCACTCCACTGACATATTCAATTCATTTAGCAGGCTGACTTGGCCATGTCATCATCCTGACCATTTTAATCATCCTGATGGGATGCATGAGGCTTAGCCAAGAGTGCACTCTAAGGCTGCGTCCCAAATAGAACCTTATTCCCTATATAGTGGACTATTTTTGACCATGACCCAAAAAGCTCTGGTCAAAAGTATTGCACTATGTAAATAATTGGGTGCCATTTGAGACACAAACTAACTCATGCCTACCAGAGAGCAGATACTAACCTACACTGAGGTGTTCAATTTAATTCTGCATAATGGCCTTATACGCTCCAGATTTCTATAGTTCGAGCTAATGTACGAAACATCATTACCTAACAATCTAAAATAATACAGGCAAATTAAGAAAGGAATTAAGAAATATAGAAATATTAGAATGAGCAAAATCAGAATACGGAATATAAATATACACTGAGTATACCAAATATTAGGAACACCCTCCTAATATTGATTTGCACCCCCACTCCGCTTTTGCGCTCAGAGCAGCCTCAATTCATCAGGACTCTACAAGATTTGGAAAGCGTACCACAGAAATTCTGGCCCATGTTGACTCCAATGCTTTCCAAGGTTGTGTCAAGTTGGCTGGATGTCTTTTGGTTGGTGGACCATTCTTGAGGGTGGGGGGGTACCAAAACATTTCTGCAGCATTGAAGGTCCCCAAGAACAGTTGCCTCCATCATTCTTAAATGGAAGAAGTTTGGAACCACCAAGACTCTTCCTAGAGCTGGCTGCCCAGCAAAACTGAGCAATTGGAGGATAATGGCCTTGGTTAGGGAGTTGACCAAGAACCCAATGGTCAGTGAAAGACCTCCAGAGTTCCTCTGTAGAGATGGGAGAACCTTCCAGAAGGAAAACCATCTGTGCAGCAATTTACGGTGGCCAGATGAAAGCCACTCCTCAGTAAAAGGCACATGACAGCCCACTTGGAGTTTGCCAAAAGGCACCTAAAGGACTCTCAGACCATGAAAAACAAGATGCTCTGGTCTGATGAAACCAAGATTGAACTCTTTGGCCTGAATGCCAAGTGTCAGGTCTGGAGGAAACCTGGCACCATCCCTACAGTGAAGCTTGATGGTGGCAGCAGTTTTTCAGCGGCAGAGACTGGGAGACTAGTCAGAATAGAAGGAAAGATGAACGGAGCAAAGTACAGAGAGTTCCTTGATGAAAACCTGCTCCTGAGCGCTCAGGACCTCAGACTGGAGCGATGATTCACCTTCCAACAGGACAACGACCCTAAGCACACAGCCAAGACAATGCAGGAGTGGCTTCGGGGCAAGTCTCTGAATGTCCTTGAGTGGCCCAGCCAGAGCCCGATCGAACATCTCTGGAGAGACCTGAAAATATCTGAGCAGTGACGATTCCCAACCAACCTGACAGAGCTTGAGAGGATTTGCAGAGATGAATGGGAGAAACTCCCCAAATACAGGTGTGACTCATCCCAAACCATCTCAATTTGGTTTAGGTTGGGTGATTGTGGAGGCCAGGTCATCTGATGCAGCACTCCATCACTCCTTCTTGATAAAATAGCCCTAACACAGCCTGGAGTGTGTGTTGAATTATTGTCCTGTTGAAAAACCAATGATAGTCCCACTAAGCCCAAACCAGATGGGATGGTGTATCGCTGCAGTAGCCATGCTGGTTAAGTGTGCCTTGAATTATAATTAATTCACAGACCGTGTCACCAGCAAAGCACCCCCCACACCATAACACCTCTCCTCCATGTTTTATGGTGGGAAATACACATGTAGAGATCATCTCACAAAGACACGGCGGTTGGAACCAAAAATCTCCAATTTGGAATCCAGACCAAAGGACACATTTCCAATGTCCATTGTTCGTGTTTCTTGGCCCAAGCAAGTCTCTTCTTCTTATTGGTGACCTTTAGTAGTGGTTTCTTTGCAGCAATTTGGCCATGAAGGCCTGATTCACACAGTCTCCTCTGAACAGTTGATGTTGTGTGTGTCTGTTACTTGAAAAGTTCTTGACATGTTCCGTATAGACTGATCTTCATGTCTTAAAGTATTGATGGACTGTCGTTTATCTTTGCTCATTTGAGCTGTTCTTGCCATTACATGGATGGGATCTTTTACCAAATATGGCTATCTTCTGTATATCTTCCTACCTTGTCACAACACAACTGATTGGCTCAAATGCATTCAGAAGGAAAGAAATTCCACAAATTAACTTTTAAGAAGGCACATTGAAATGCATTCCAGGTGACTACCTCATGAAGCTGGTTGAGAGAATGCCAAAAGTGTGCCAAAAGTCATCAAGGCAAAGGGTGGCTATTTAAAGAATCTCAAATATAAAATATATTGTGATTTGTTTAACGCTTTTTTTGTTACTACATGATTCCATATGTGTTATTTCATAGTTTTGATGTCTTCACTATTATTCTACAATGTAGAAAATAGTACAAAATATTAAAAAAAAAACAGTGAATGAGTAGGTGTTCTAAAAACTTGACGGGTAATGTAATATTTCCGTTTTAAATTTTTAATACATTTTTGTTTTTGCTTTGTAAATTATGGGTATTGTGTTTAGATAGATGAGGGAAAAAAACAATTTAATACGTTTTAGAATAAGGCTACAGTATAACGTAACAAAATGTGGGAAAGGTCAAGGGGTCTGAATACTTTCCAAATGCACTGTACATACCTGTGCCTTATTGCTATTATAAACTGGTTACCAATGTAATTAGAACACAAAAAATATATATTTGTCATACCCGTGGTTTGTGATCTGATATTCACTATATACAGTACCACAGCTTTCATCCATTCAGCATTCAGGTATTGATCCACCCAGTTTATAACACAGTATATACTGTTCATATGAAGTGGGTAAAACAGTATGTAAACATTACACAGGGCAGAAGTCTCTAAGGTGCAGGGTTAAGTACCGCTAGTAGCTGGCTGGTAACAGTTACTACAATTGAGGGCAGGGTACTGTGCGGAGGCTAGCTAGTGGTGACTATTTAACAGTCTGATAATCTGGAGATGAAAGCTATTTTTAGTCTCTCTGTCCCAGCTTTGATGCACCTGTACAGTCTCCGCCTTCTAGATGGTAGCGGGGTGAACAGGCCGTGGCTCGGGTGGCTGGGGTCTTTGATACTCATCTTGGCCTTCCTGTAACACCAGGTGTTGTAGATGTCCTGGAGGGCAGGCAGTGTGCCTTGGTGATGCGTTGGACTGACCGCACCACCCTCTGGAGAGTTGCGAGGGTGCAGTTGCCGTACCAGGCTGTGATACATTCCTACAGGATGCTCTCAATGGTGAATCTGTGAAGCTGCATGCCACTTGACTATCAGCTATACTAATCTGGATTTATCTATGAACAGTTTTTAACTGAACTGTAGCGAGTACAGGAATAGATATATTCTGAACAAAAATATAAACGCAACATGTAAAGTGTTGGTCCCATGTTTCATGAGCTGAAATAAAAAAAACAGAGCTGTTCCATACATGCACAAAAAAAGTATTTTGTGCACAAATTTGTTTACATCCTGTTAGTGAGCATTTCTCCAAGGCCCACCCATGACTGCACCCCTGCTCATTCATGTGAATCCATAGATTAGGGCCTAATTCATTAATAAAAATGTATTTATTTCCTTATATGAACTGTTACTCTGTAAAAACATTTAAATTGTTTCATTTCTTTCATAGTCTACATGGACCCTGATAAAAGTCATGTCCTATAGAGGCCTCCTGAGTGGCGCAGCTGTCTAAGGCACTGCTTCACAATGCTTGAGGCATCACTACAGACCCAGGTTCGATCGCAGGCTGTGTCACAACCGGCCGTGACCAGGTGTCCCATAGGGCGGTGCACAATTGGCCCAGCGTCGTCCAGGTTAGGGGATGGTTTGGTTGGGGGCTTTACTTGGCTCATTGCACTCTAGCGTCTTCTTGTGTTGAGCCAGGCACATGCAGGCTGACCTTGGTCGTCAGTTGAACAGTATTTCCTCCGACACAATGGTGTGGCTGGCTTCTGGGTTAAGCAGGTGGGTGTTAAGGAGTGCAGTTTGGCAGGTCATGTTTCAGAGGACGCATGACTCGACCTTTGCCTCTCCCAAGCCTGTTGGGGAGTTGCAGACAAGATCGTAATTCGATATGATGAAATTGGGGGGTAAAGTACAACAAAATATGTATAGTAAAGGAAGGTCATACTTTATTTGGATTTTCATACTATCAACAAACTATCTTTTGATAAGTAACTGTTTGCTAAGGTTACCGTTAGGGTTAGGTTTGGAATAACAGTTAAGAACTAGGGTAAGGTTTAAGGTTAGTAGATAGTTAGTTGAAATGTTGCTGATAGTGTTACCTGAAGGAAAGTGTGCCATTTGGGACACAGGCAATCATGTCCTGAGTGCAATAAGTCTGTTTTTCCTCGGCATTCTGTTCCTATCGTCAACAATTTAAATGTTACGCTCTGTTATAGGCAACTTATCGCATGAGGTACCGGGACAGATGATAAAGTAGGAAGTGACATCATGAGGATTGATACGATACTTCCTATGAAGGCTATTGCAGCCTAAAGTCTAAGGGAGGAAGCCTGTAAGGCCGCCACTGGTCCAAAGGAATATTCCCTTACATTTAAATGATCTACTGCGTGTGCTGGTAGTTAAGACATGGGATTGTGTCTAAGTAACAGCATACTTTCAGTTCATTGTCATTGGACTAATTTGAGCACACTGTTCGGTATTTATTGTACAGTATAGGAGTTAGGAGTTTGAACGATGGTGTTAAACTGTAACATCAAGACCAGGATTCATCCTGTAAATCCCCATAGACTGCCATGCAAATGTCACACAACAACATTTAACCTTTGTTGGTATAGATGGGTTTGTCAGCTAACGGGGCCAAAATAACTCTTATTAAGACTAGTTGGTCAAGGTCTTAAAACTGCTGTACTGCGACCTACTCGTAAGACTTTCAAAGGCCTACTTTGAGTCCACCTCTGAGATTGACATGAAACACCTGCAGTACCCTTGATCATTGCGGCCTAATGCAGAGCATCAAACCGTGTAGAAGGACCATGTGACGTACCTCCCATGCCTTGAAATCGGATCCTTTCCAATAAATCAATCGATCAATCAAATGTATATTTAGAAAGCCCCTTCACGTCAGCAGGTATCAATGACTCCTCGGACCTCTGCTTCACAATCAAAGGCGTTTACAGATTCCCCCTCGAACCTTTACATCTAACTTCTCTGTCTGCAGTTTGAAAACTGTGTGTGTGTTACCTAGCTGTGGCTGGTGTCCTGTGTGTAATTCTGTAAAATAGTATATTTTTGCCCTATAGCTCTTTGTATGTAATGTGAAGGATCAAGACCTGTGTGCACAAAGCGTCTCAGAATAGGAGTGCTAATCTAGGATCAGTATTTGGGCTTGTGTATGTTTACTGTATATGAGACCTGCAGATCTCTTAGCACTCCGCGCCAGGCGTTCTTGCTAAGAGTAGTGCTAATATTAGGTTTCTGCCTTAAAGCGGAAAAGAAAAGAGGCGTGTGTCTTTCTCATCCATTGTTGGTCTTGTCAGCCCAGCGGGACCTTTCACACGTAATCTCTGCGGCTTGGTTCAGCTGATCAACCGATCAGCCGGTAGGGAGGCGAAGATTACTGTCATTGAGAGCTCCTGCCGTTGTGCAATGGAAGGGTGAATTAGCCTAGCACAGAGGGACGCTACTCACGCTAGACTCGCTCACAGCACCGTTTCCTCTCCATCTCACTGTCTGTGGCAATAGAAGCCTGTGTGACATACATGACACTGAATTTTGATAGTGTGTGATAATCTGTTTATGATGTTTGTTTATGTTGATCTGTTTATGCTGCTCCACCATTAGAGGAGCTTTCACAACTGACCTTCCCTCGATCGAGTGTGTCCATCCGTGTGTGTGTGTGTGTGTGTGTGTGTGCATGTGTCTCACACACCCCACTCATGCATTCATACATGTGTGCGTGTATGTCTTTGTATGCTTGTGTTTGTGCAAGCGTTTCTCACTCCCCCCCCCACTCATGACCCTGCTGTGATGCCTCTCTGCAGTGCTTGAGGACATTGACCTTGGCAAGGCTTTGACCCACACAGCGAGCCTGGCAGCCTACAACTAAAACCAGTGCTGCAATAAACAACCTGGAACACAGACACAATTCAATCCTGCTTCCATATGGATGAATGGGAATGGAGGGAGAACAGGGACGTCATATTATACAGTCCAGCAGTTAATAAAATGGTTTTGTGTTCAGATATTTACTGTAGGGTAAGGTAAACAACCCATCTGTAT
The DNA here is from genome assembly GCF_057628025.1 of Oncorhynchus mykiss. Taxonomy (NCBI): domain Eukaryota; kingdom Metazoa; phylum Chordata; class Actinopteri; order Salmoniformes; family Salmonidae; genus Oncorhynchus; species Oncorhynchus mykiss. Next base: position 22,590,104 of record NC_143028.1, on the reverse strand, counting down.
TTTACAATCCTGTTTATTATTTTTTTCAAGCATTCCGGCTCTTGTATTTGGAGTCATTAATCAGTGCTTAGTTACAATAAGAGGGTTGAATAATAAGAATCACATAGATACTGCATAGACACCGCATAGATACGAATTGTGGCTATTACCACCTAGGTGCTGTATTTGAGGTGTTTCATCGGTCGGTATGTTGTAGACCTTAAGCATTTCGCATATCTGGTGACATTAGCCGCTCTACTCTGCAGATTGCAGGGCTGGCTGTCTAGGCACATGGTGTGTGTGTGTTTGTGTGTAGGACCGGGGGGTTGCTGCTGTGTTTGCTTTGTGATGTTGGTCACCTGCAGGCTCTCTACAGAGACCCAACAGGGAGGCCTTGACTGTCGCTCACTCACTGGGGCGCCCCCCGTGCCCCGTTGAGAGACGAACGCAACCCCACACAGACACACATGCATATGTTACTGACTGTTTCAAACCAAGGTTTCCTGTGTGCAACGAAACAGTTTAAGCCCACTGAGCTAAAGCCTAGACATTAGCTCAGGGAGTTAACGTGATTCTTCAGGTCTCAAGAAAGGGTACTCATCAAGTGAGCGTGGTTCAACCGCTGTTATACTTTACCTGCCTTTGACCTCCTTTGCAAAGAGCCATCAGGGTCACGGCACCAAAGTGAGCAACTGGGTTTCAAACCCGGGTCTCCTCTACCTTCTGAGCCAATATAGCTGTACAAACAGTCTGCTCTTGTGCTCGATGTCCCAGCTCTCTCCCCTCTCATTAGCCTTGCTTACAGGCAGAGAGTAGTATGTGTTTCTGTTGGCCTGTCTAGAGCCCCGTTTATACCTGGTTTGAACATGCGTCCGTTGTCCTGATCTTGTCCACATTCTGATTGTGCCTACATTTGTCAACAGGTGTAGGCAATCAAAAGACTCATTTTGATCTGATTATGATGAGATCTTCCTCACCACCTCTGAGAATTAAAGACGCATCTTGTACAAATATCGTTGAAGTGTAAACGAATCTGTACAATAGTAGTATATACTGTACATTTGACCAACTTCACAGTTGTCCTGCCCTCAAAAAAATAATACACACCGGCCAGTTGAATTAAGGACCTACTGGCACTTTGGTTGGATGCCACAGTACAATACTGCGTCCAGCTCTAAAGTAGCCTAGAGTCCTTCGTATTGAAGCCTACATCATATTGGACATTTGCCTCACTCATGCTCACAGAAAGCAGTATGCATTTGCGCTTTGTTGTTGTTTGAATCCCAGATTGACCATTTACTGTAAGTGCTGGAGAGTCATTGTGCAAAGTCGTGACATGTCTGTAGTCTGTCACTGTGAGGAGCAAGTGGGAAATGGATGTGAAAGATGTGAAGTCTTAGCGTGGTGAATTCAGTTGAGACACATTTTGACTACTGCATACAGGGTGGCAACAGAGATATGTGTTAAGGGAAATTATTAATTGACCTTACCAGCCAGCTGCATGTACTTGCAACATGGAGTGTCATTGCCTACCTGTTAGAACATACAGTATATGCTGTGTTTGACTTGGCACTATGGCTTTTAAACAGTTTATATGGAGATAACAGCCCACACAGCTCACAAAGATAAATATAAGACTCCTGCTAAAAGGTCAACGTGAGAATACCCCACACACACACACTCTCCCTCTCTCTGCTCTGCAATTGAGATGCTCTCTGGCTGTTGAATGGGTTTCATGAACAAATCTGAAAAGTCAACAGATGACTGGTGACTTGACAGTCTTGTGATCTACAGTAGAGGCTTGACCTTCTGGCTGTCTCCCTCAGCTCTGAGCACCACTCTTGGGTTGTTGTGATGTAAGACTTTTGGCACTGCTGAAGTCAAATCAGCTCCCATTCCCCCAATCCTAACCTTAACCATTAGTGTGGGAGAAAAAAAAAACTGACCCAAGATTAGCGTCTCGAGACCACTTCACCAAATCAAATCAAATCAAAGTTTATTTGTCACGTGCGCCGAATACAAGAGGTGAAATGCTTACTTACAGGCTCTAACCAATAGTGCAAAAAAGGTATTAGGCGAACAGTAGGTAAGTAAAGAAATAAAACAACAGTAAAAAGACATTTAATAAAAAGAGTAGCAAGGCTATATACAGACACCGGTTAGTCAGGCTGAATGAGGTAGTATGTACATGTAGATATGGTTAAAGTAACTATGCATATATGATGAACAGAGAGTAGCAGTATAGTAAAAGAGGGGTTGGCAGGTGGTGGGTGGCAGGATACAATGCAGAGAGCCCAGTTAGCCAATGTGCGAGAGCACTGGTTGGTCGGCCCAATTGAGGTAGTATGTACATGAATGTATAGTTACTGTGACTGCATATATGATAAACAGAGAGTAGCAGCAGCGTAAAAAGAGGGTTTGGGAGGGTTGGGGGGTGGCACACATTGCAAATAGTCTGGGTAGCCATTTGATTATCTGTTCAGGAGTCTTATGGCTTGGGGGTAAAAACAGCTGAAAAGCCTTTTTGTCCTAGACTTGGCACTCTGGTACCGCTTGCCATGCGGTAGTAGAGAGAACAGTCTATGGCTGGGGTCTTTGACAATTTTTAGGGCCTTCCTCTGACACTGCCTGGTGTAGAGGACCTGGATGGCAGGCAGCTTAGCCCCAGTGATGTACTGGGCCGTACCCACTAGCCTCTATAGTGCCTTGCGGTCAGAGGCCGAGCAATTGCCGTACTAGGCAGTGATGCAACCAGTCAGGATGCTCTCGATGTTGCAGCTGTAGAACCCTTTGAGGATCTCAGGACCCATGCCAAATCTTTTTAGTTTCCTGAGGGGGAATAGGCTTTGTCGTGCCCTCTTCACGACTGTCTTGGTGTGTTTGGACCATTCTAGTTTGTTGTTGATGTGGACACCAAGGAACATGAAGCTCTCAACCTACTCCACTACAGCCCCGTCGATGAGAATGGGGGCATGTTCGGTCCTCCTTTTCCTGTAGTCCACAATCATCTCCTTAGTCTTGGTTACGTTGAGGGATAGGTTGTTATTCTGCCACCACTAGGCCAGGTCTCTGACCTCCTCCCTACAGGCTGTCTCGTTGTTGTCGTCTGCAAACTTAATGATGGTGTTGGAGTCGTGCCTGGCCATGCAGTCGTAGGTGAACAGGGAGTACAGGAGGGGACTGAGCATGCACCCCTGTGGGGCCCCAGTGTTGAGGATCAGCATGGCAGATGTGTTGCTACCTACCCTCACCACCTGGGGGCGGCCCGTCAGGAAGTCCAGGATCCAGTTGCAGAGGGATGTGTTTAGTCCCAGGATCCTTAGCTTAGTGATGAGCTTTGAGGGTACTATTGTGTTGAAAGCTGAGCTGTAGTCAATGAATAGCATTCTCACATAAGTGTTCCTTTTGTCCAGGTGGGAAAGGGCAGTGTGGAGTGCAATATAGATTGCATCATCTATGGATCTATTTGAGTGGTATGCAAATTCGAGTGGGTCTAGCGTTTCTGGGATAATGGTGTAGATGTGAGCCATTTCCAACCTTTCAAAGCACTGCATGGCTACGGACGTGAGTACCACGGGTCTGTAGTCATTTAGGCAGGTTGCCTTTATGTTCTTGGGCACAGGGACTATGCTAGTCTGCTTGAAACATGTTGGTTTTACAGACTCAATCAGGGACATGTTGAAAATGATCAGCACATGCCTGGAGCACACGTCCTGGTAATCCATCTGGCTCCGCAGCCTTGTGTATGTTGATCTGTTTAACCTCTAGTGACACCCCATCCCGTGAACGGGACCGTTGTCATCATCTGGCACTAATTAGCATAATGCAACAGACATAAATATTCCTAGAAAATATTAATATTCATGAAAATCACAAATGAAATATATTGAGACACAGCTTAGCCTTTTGTTAATCACCCTGTCATCTCAGATTTTCAAAATATGCTTTACAGCCAAAGCTAGACAAGCATTTGTGTAAGTTTATCGATAGCCTAGCATAGCATTTTGTCCAGCTAGCAGCAGGTAACTTGGTCACGGAAATCAGAAAAGCAATCAAATTAAATCGTTTACCTTTGATGAGCTTCGGATGTTTTCACTCACGAGACTCCCAGTTAGATAGCAAATGTTCCTTTTTTCCAAAAATATTATTTTTGTAGGCGAAATAGCTTCATTTGTTCTTCACGTTTGGCTGAGAAATCTCCCGGAAAATGCAGTCACGAAAACGGCGAAGAATATTCCAAATTAGCTCCATCATATCGACAGAAACATGGCAAACGTTGTTTATAATCAATACTCAAGGTGTTTTTCAAATATCATCTATTCGATAATATATCCATCGGGACAATTCGTTTTTCAGTTGGACCGATTGGAGTAATGGCTACCTCTGTATTTTACGCGAGAGTCACCCTGGGAGCCATCAGGTGACCACTTGCGCAATGTAGCCACCTACGGGTATTCTTCAACATAAATGCGTAAAACTACGTCACAATGCTGTAGAAACCTTCGGGAATACGGAGAAAGACTAATCTGGTTGAGAGCCCATTCACTGCTCAATAGGGATGCATTGGAACGCAGCGCTTTCAAAACATGAGGCACTTCCGGATTGGATTTTTCTCAGGCTTTCGCCTGCAACATCAGTTCTGTTATACTCACAGACAATATTTTTACAGTTTTGGAAACTTTAGAGTGTTTTCTATCCTAAGCTGTCAATTATATGCATATTCTAGCATCTTGTCCTGACAAAATATCCCGTTTACTACGGGAACGTTTTTTTTCCAAAAATGAAAATACTGCCCCCCAGTCACAATTAAAGGTCTTATTCAAGTCGGCTACGGAGAGCGTGATCACACAGTCGTCCGGAACAGCTCTCATGCATGCCTCAGTGTTGCTTGCCTCGAAGCAAGCATAGAAGTGATTTATCTCGTCTGGTAGGCTCGTGTCACTGGGCAGCTCACGGCTGTGCTTCCCTTTGCAGTCTGTAATAGTTTGCAAGCCCTGCCACATAAGACGAGAGTCTGAGCCGGTGTAGTATGATTCAATCTTAGCCCTGTTTTGACTCTTTGCCTGTTTGATGGTTTGTCGCAGGGCATAGCAGGGTTTCTTGTAAGCTTCCGGGTTAGAGTCCCACACCTCGAAAGCGACAGCTCTACCCTTTAGCTCAGTGCAAATGTTACCTGTAATCCATGGCTTCTGGTTGGGGTATGTACGTACAGTCACTGTGGGGACGACGTCCTCGAAACACTTGTTGGTAAAGCCAGTGACTGATGTGGTGTACTCCTCAATGCCATCGGAAGAATCCCGGAACATGTTCCAGTCTGTGATAGCAAAGCAGTCCTGTAGTTTAGCATCTGCTTCATCTGACCACTTTGTTATAGACCGAGTGACTGGTGCTTCCTGCTTTAATTTTTGCTTGTAAGCAGGAATCAGGAGGATAGAGTTGTGGTCGGATTTACCAAATGGAGGGCCGAGGGAGAGCTTTGTACGCGTCTCTGTGTGTGGAGTACAGGTGATCTAGAATTGTTTTCCCTCTGGTTGCACATTTAACATGTTGATAGAAATTTGGTAGAACTGATTTAAGTTTCCCTGCATTAAAGTCTCCGGCCACTAGGAGCCCCGCCTCTGGGTGTGTGCCATATACCTTTGGCAATGGTCATAGACGGGGTGGCCCTACACACACACATAGACAGGGTGGCAACAAAGTGACAACAGTAAGTCCATACATTTTCACCCCATTGGGAATCAACATTCATGGTGTTGCTAGAGCCATGTACTTAACAACTGAGCCACAAAGGACCATTACAATACATAAGTACAATACTGTAAAAAACAATACATGATTGTGGAAGAGGTATCCAATGACCACACCTTTGACCACACATGGGATAGAAAATATGAAAATTAGATGTTCAGTCAATATTGATTGGTAGTGCAAAGCCTAATGTGAAACAGTGCAATGTACTGTGATTTACAGTACTGTAGCATATAACTTTCAGCACTTAAAAGGGCAATTTTGAAACATGTAGGACTGTCTTTCATGTATTTGCTAATGGTTTAACTGGTTGTTAAAAGAGCTCAATTGAGGATGTGTTTTGGTGATTAAACCAATGTTTTCATTATATTTCACAGTAAACTTATATTTTGGATCAATGATTGTGTCGGGAAAGATGTCTCCAAACAAAATTAATGCACAATGAAAGGTTTTGAATGTAAGACCGGCTGTGTTACCAGTTTGGGATTTTGTACTAAGACTCTATAAAATTCACCACATACTTGTCAAAATAGCACCAAAGCAATAAAAAAAAACTGTAACCCAGGGAGCAAAAGTGTTTGCAATGACATCTTGTTGACGTCTATTGCGACATGGTCTGGTTGTGTACCGGTTGCAGAAGGATGCTATTTCTTTGCAAAAAAATAATATGTTTTCACATGGTTGTAATCACACCCACCAGATATACAGTATGTGCCTTTTGGTGTATTCAACCAACTGAATTTCACAATGTTCCCTGCACAATTTTATTTGCTGACTGCAACATTTCCTCTCTTCCTTTCATTTCTTCTCCATCAGTCAGGCAGACAACAGGTATGTGAAAGGAGTTGAGGCTGAATGAGAGTGTTAAACAGGATGTGGAAAGAGGTTGCTTTTGAAGAGACGGTGGCACTCAAGGCACCTCAGCTCTAGGAGCTGTCACTCAAAGCCAGCAGGCTTCCTTTGAAGTGTGGTTCTCTGTAGGAAAAGGACCTAACTCTTTTGGCTGTGTGCGCTGATGGAGTGGAGACCTGTGTTTTGTTTGGAAGAGAGGCATTTTTAAAAGGAGATCAAAAAAAGAGAGGGATTTCCCATTTCCTTATGGAAGAGAGGAGGAATGTCAAGTTGTCTTTTCCAGAGAAGAGCAGGACTTGCTCAACTGATGATGCTCTGTTCAATGGACTGTTTTTCGTTTTGATTTTTTAAATAATTTTTACAGCTGGATTCCTTTGAGATTAAAGCTACATTTTATTACAAGAGAGACCTATTCCCAAAAGGCAGCAGTCAAGAGACTACAGTAAAATAACAATATGACTTACTGGCATCATGATCTCAGTTTTCCTAGTAGATTCATCCCTCCACAGATGTGTATGGTTGCAGGGTGTACATTTTCTCTCACTTCATGATATAATGCTGAAATTAGTTAAGAAGGCCATGTTCCAGGCTAACTACATTGCAGACGCATGCCAAATCTCACAATGTCTAGATATGTGTTTAAAATCAAATAATATAGCAATCTGATGCCCGACTGCGCAGACGATGTGACAACCGATGGTTGATACAATGTAATGTCTGCAATGTATTCGGCCTGGTATGTGTGTGTGCTCGCGCGTGTTCCCTGTAATAAGAGAGAAAACCAGCACATTTACACTGACTGATCTAATCTGTCTGAGAGGTCTGCTTCCTGCAGCCATACACATAACTCAATTAACCCTCGGACACATTTCTCTTTCTGCGCACAGACACAAGACACACAACACAGTCAGTCATACACAGCTTGGATGCACACACACACACACTACTCACCTACAAAGACAAACATGTTGTTTTCTCTATTGCCTTGGCTTTTCAACATACAGTGCCTTCAGAAAGTATTCAAACCTCTTGACTTTTTCCACACATTTTCTTGTGTTACTGCCTGAATTTACAATTGATTAAATTTAGATTGTTTGACACTGGCCTACACACAATACCCCATAATGTCAAAGTGGAATTATATTTTTCAATTTTTTTACAAATTAATATAAAAAATGGAAAGCTTAAATGTCTCGAGTCAATAAGTATTCAACCCCTTTGTTATGGCAAGCCATAATAAGTTCAGGAGTAAACATTTTCTTAACAAGTCACATAATAAGTTGCATAGACTCTGCTCTTTGTAAGCAATAATAGTGTTTAACATGATTTTTGAATGACTATGTCACGGCTGGCTGAAGGACTGGACCAAGGTGCAGCATGGTAAGCGTACATTTTCTCTTTATTAAAAATGACGCCGACAAAACAAAGAACAAAACCAAACCGTGAAGCTTTGGGCTATGTGCCCTGAACAAAGTCAAAGTTAACTTCCCACAAAACAGGTGGGGGAAAAGGGTACCTAAGTATGGTTCTCAATCAGAGACAACGATAGACAGCTGCCTCTGATGGAGAACCACACCCGGGCCAAACACATAGAAATCGAAAATCATAGAACATAGACTGCCCACCCAAATCACACCCTGACCAAACCAAAATAGAGACATAAAACGCTCTCTACGGTCAGGGCGTTACAGACTACCTGTACCCCACACATACAATTATCTGTAAGGTCCCTCAATCAAGCAGTGCATTACAAGATAGAACTGCCAAAGGGGGTGGAGTTGCAATCTACTGCAGCGATAGCCTGCAGAGTTATGTCATGCTATCCAGGTCCTAAATAGTTCGAGCCCAAACAGTTCGAGCTTCTACTTTTAAAAATCCACCTTTCCAGAAATAAGTCTCTCACCGTTGCCGCTTGTTATAGACCCCCCTCAGCCCCCAGCTGTGCCCTGGACACCATATGTGAATGAATTGCACCCTATTTATCTTCAGAGTTTGTACTGTTAGGTGACCTAAACTGAGATATGCTTAACACCCCGGCCGTCCTACAATCTAAGCTAGATGCCCTCAATCTCACACAAAATATCATGGAACCTACCAGGTACAACCCTAAATCCGGAAACATAGGCACCCACCCTCATAGATATCATCCTGACCAACCTGCCCTCCAAATACACCTCTGCTGTCTTCAACCAGGGTCGACCACCCCTCATCACTGTCATCACTGCCCAAAGTGCTTCTACAAAGTATTGACTCGTGTGTGAATACGTACAGTATGTTAATTAGATATTTCTGTATTTCATTTTCAATACATTTGCAAAAAATTCCAAAAACACATTTTTGCTTTATCAATATAGGATATTGTGTGTAGATGTGTGAGAAAAAAAATCTATTCAATCCATATTGAATTCAGGTTGTAACACAATGAAATGTGAAATAAGTCAAGGGGTATGAATACTTTCTGAAGGCACTGTAAGCCTATTTGTCACATAATTTATACCTCATTCGGAGGACTTGAACTTGAAATTAGTGCACTACTTTGGACCAGGGCTCAGTGCATTATATACAGATGTATGATCTTAATTTGAACCAGTTTTCTACAGCAGGAAAGAAATACTGCAGCAACAGGAAATGTGAATTATTAAGGGGATGATAATTAATGGACATTTGTTGTAGGGGTTGATATATTTTTTGTTATGGCAAATCAAGTCACATTTTAAAGTGAAAATTACAAACTTTAGAAGCCTTTTTAAACCTCGAATGCACTACACGTTTGCATTTCGTGTTGTGCAGGAAATTTCTCAGCAACAAAGAGTGATAGAATTAAGATCCTACATCGGTAGAGAATAGTGTGTCATTTGTGATGCACCATATCTTTCCTCCAGTGAAAGCTCCGGTGGGCTTCCAGGATGTGTAGACTGAAGAGATGGGGGAAGGGAGCATGAGCAGGACAGGATGTGCACAAGGACAGGTCAAGCTAACGGAGGGGAGAGAGGCACTTCTTGACTCTACGCCGTAATGAAAATCATCCTGACAATAACCGACAATGTGATTTGTATTTTGTTTTTTTGTTGTTGTTGTGGCGGGTGGCATTACCACAAAGGAGCCGACAGATTTAAGGCTAGCAGCGGGTGGCAGGGAATTTTGGCTGCTTCCCCAAATAAGGGGGATAGGCTTTGCTTTGCTACACCATCCCACAGCCTAAGACTGAAGTGAAGCTTATTTGATTCAGTTGTGCCTTATTTGGGGGACAAATGGACTTGCCACCATGAAGTACATGCCTCAGCTTGCTGGAGAGATAATTACAAACTGTGCTGTGCTGTGCTGCCAAGGCATGAAACTACCCCTTCTGCCCAATCCAAAATCCGCCGCTATCTCTTAGGGAGTGGTGTAAATTTGAGGATTGTGTGGGTATAGGCAATATGGAAGTAGCTCCACCTTGCGATCGACAGGTTAGGTTAAGTAGGTTTTCAAATCAAATGTTATTTGTCACATGCGCCGAATACAACAGGTGTAGACTTTCCACCATATTGCGCATGTCTATCCAGTCCTTACAGATCTACACACGGGGTTAGGGGATATAGGGATATGGGTTCAATTGGGATTGCATGTTACTGTGTGTAACGTCTGCTTCCAACTCACAGCCTCAATCACCTACCATCCCCTGAACCCAACTCACTCTCCAGATCCCAATCACCTGAATTCTAATCACCTGTTCACACACCTGTATGTCATTATCACACCATTTAGTTCAGTTCTTTGCACCACATCACTGTGAGGTTTTGTTTGTTTGTGACGCATGTCTTTCGGAGCGCTGGTGGTCCCGTGATGTACGCCTCCCGTGTATGATCGTTTTTGCCTGCCTCACTAACGACGCCTTTTGCCTATTCCCTGCCTGTACCTTAGCCTGTCGGATTTTCCTGTTGTCTGTCTATTGCCTGATCTCCCGGACTACGTTACTAACCTTTTCCCTGCCTGTACTGTTGCCCTTTTGGACCCCCTGTGTATGACCTTCTGCCTGCTCCTGGACCCAGCTACCTGCCTCCTCATGTGGTCCTTTGCAATAAACACCTGCTGTGCTCTGCGCTTCAAACCAGCTCTCTGTCTCCCCTCGAGTTCATTACACTGTGATGTTAGAATGGGGAATGGCGATGATGTACGGTATAGCAGATCACAGTTTTTGACTCATTCTTTATTTATATCAGGCAACAGATTTGGGCCTAATTTCTACAAAAACTAGCTCAATCCTTTTACTTGCTGAACTGTGAACACCAACTCAGCCAACCTACCCAGAGCTAAACTTCATGCCACAGTTAGCATAGCATTAGCCAGTGCCTTGCAACAGTCACTTTGCATTAGTATTATTTAGCAAATGACAGCGTTAGCTTCCACATCAAACTTATGCAATATCTCTTGTGTCATCTATTGGCCTTACTGGATTCTGCATCCCTGCCTGTATTCTCTAGCTTGTTTTACACATTGACGTGAAATCCTACAAAAACATGTTCTTACACCTAGGCCTATAGTGCATAGCTTAGCCATGCATATCCGCCTAACAAATCATAATTACCAAGGTTATAAAGCCAGACTCTGTTGTGTAGTAATTGTCCTCTCTTCAGACACTTTTAGTCAAAAGACAAGGACCTTGTGTGTGTGTAGTGTATTCCTCAATAGTATTCGTGGCATTCGCACGATAGATGTCAGTGAGCAACTCTCAATTCCCTCCCCCTGATGTGCTGTGCGCTCTTCCTCTCTTACCCCGTGCAGAGAACGGAACAGGAGAGCAGCGTTGCATGTGAAAGGATCTCAGGGGATACACGTTAGGTCCAGGCAGAAAGGAGAGGAAGGCATGCACGCGAGATGGAGAGGAGGATGGAGAGCGAGGCAGAGCGAGTTCTTCTTTGTCATCAGTTCTTCTTTATAATCTAAATGCAAATGTGTGGAGTAGCAACAAAAAAAAATGTAATCTCCAAAAACACTTGTCCACTATTGTGCATAGTGTTTGTGTGTGTGTGTTCTTCATTGATCAAACTGCATTATAAACACAATGGGTTGCCTGTAGGAGAGAGTTTTGAGTTTAAACATCGCTTTACAATCACGTGTTGTGTGTAAGTACACTGAATTTAAAAACATGACATAGACCGACCAGGTGAATCCAGGTGAAAGCTATGATCCCTTATTGATATCACTTGTTAAATCCACTTCAATCACTGTAGATGAAGGAGAGGACAGGTTAAGGAAGGATTTTGAACCTCTTTGATGTAAATCCCATGGTTTATGGGACCTGCGCTGTTCTGGTACCGGTTTTGACCTACATTTTAATTTATAAATCAATCTGTGTACACCGTAGATCGACATTTGACACCACTTGAAGCTGGGATGTCTCTTCTACCATTTAATTCGCTCTTCTGACTGTCCATCAACTCCTGGAAGAACCCTACTTCGCAGGCACAAACAACACATATGCCTGGAATCCATACATCACAACCCAGCAGGAGAGAGTGGCTTCATCGCTGTACCACATTCAGGGATCCAGTATTCAAAAAATAATGAATACATAAAAAAATAAATATATAAACTTTCTGTTTGTCATAGATGGACAATATTAATATGAGATGAAAGGCAAGTTCCTAGGGAGTTCAGGAAGCCAAGTTGCAGCTCACATCGATGGGAGCAGATGTGTTGATCAAGAGAGACCTTAAAAGAATATGCACATTTTCTGGAACACTAAATATACAAATAGGTATTTTACAGTTATAAGGAAGGTGAAATCTTATAGTTATTAATTTAATAAATTGATTATACAAATATTTAGAAAAATAGAAGTCATTTAAAGCCTTACGTTGTTTTGTTGAATAGGAAATACATCATACAAAAAAAATCATATTTGTATATTTGTACTGTCTTCTGTACTTGAGCTTCTATCCTCAAAAGTGACGACACCTCAGCAATTTATAACTATCTTTACCAGAAAGGTGAGATTTGAACCTTTCTTGGAGTATGTAGCATTACTAGTTGTTGTTTATGGCCCTCATGATAAATAATTACTTTTGGGGAAATTATTGTAGTTACATTTGAAGCCTTGATACTTTTGACACATGGATAATTGTGTATGCGTGCCGTTTAGAGGGTGAATGGGCAAGAAAACATATTTTAATGCCTTTGAATGGGGTATGGTAGTTGGTGCCAGGCTCACCGGTTTGTGTCAAGAACACATCTTACATTACTCATATCAAATGTATATACTGTATTCTATGTCATCTATTGCAGCGTGACTATCCCGCTCGGCCATCGCTCATCCGTACATATTCTCATTCACCCCTTTTAGATTTGTGTGTATTAGGTAGTTGTTGGGGAATCATTCGATTACTTGTTAGATATTACTGCACTGTCAGAACTATAAGCACAAACGTCTCGCTAAACTCGCATTAACATCTGCTAACCATGTGTATGTGACCAATAAAATTAGATTTGATTTGAAAAACAGTCCCAGACCACTATTCCTCCTCCAACAAACTTTAGTTGGCGCTATGCATTTTGGGCAGGTAGCGTTCTCCTGGCATCCGCCAAACCCAGATCAGTCCCTCAGACTATCGAGAACAGACGGCTGAGCCGCTGTTGCTCCTAAACATTTCCACTTCAAAATATCAGCTATTCCATTAACCGGGGAAGCTCTAGCAGGGCAGAAATTTGATGAAATCACTTGTTGGAAAGGTAGCCATGTTGAAAGTCACTGAGCTCTTCAGTAAGGTTATTCTACTGCCAATGTTGTCCTATGGAGATTGCATGGTTGTGTGCTCGATTTTATACTCCTGTCAGCAACGGGTGTGGCAGAAATGGTCAAATCCACTTTTTTGAAGGGGTGTCCAAATAGTTTTGTATATACCATGCCATCGAAATCTATTCAGACCCCTTGACATTTTCCACATTTTGCGACATTACAGCCTTATTCTAAAATGGATTAAATAAAGAAAAATCCTCAGCAATCTCCACACAATACCACGTAATGACAAAGCAAAAACTGTATTTTAGATGTTGCCAAATTTATTACAAATAAAAAACAGAAGCATCTTATTAACGTAAGTATTCAGACTCTTTGCTATGAGACTTGAAATTGACCTCGGGGGCATCCTATGATCATCCTTGAGATGTTTCCACAACTTTATTGGAGTCCACCTGTGGTAAATTCAATTGATTGGAAATGATTTGGAAAGGCACACACCTGTCTATATAAGGTCCCACAGTTGACAGTGCATGTCAGAGCAAAAACCAAGCCATGAGGTTAAAGGAATTTTTCGTAGAGCGCCGAGACAGGGTTGTGTTGAGGAACAGATCTGGGGAAGGGTACCAAAACATTTCTGCAGCATTGAAGTTCTCCAAGAACACATTGGCCTCTATCATTCTTAAATTGGAACCACCAAGACTCTTCCTAGAGCTGGCCTCCCGGCCAAACTGAGAAATCGAGGTTAGAAGGGCCTTGGTCAGGAAAGTGACCAAGAACCCGATGGTAACTCTGACAAAGCTCTAGAGTTCCTCTGCAGATATGCGAGAACCTTCCAGAAGGACAACCATCTCTGCAGCACTCCACCAATCAGGCCTTTATGTTAGTGGCCAGACAAAATCACTCCTCAGTAAATGGTACATGACAGCCTGCTTGGAGTTTGCCAAAAGGCACCTAAAGACTCTCAGACCATGACAAACAAGATTCTCTGATCTGATGAAACTAAGATTGATCTCTTTGGCCTGAATGCCAAGCGTCACTTCTGGAGGAAACCTGGCACCATCCCTACAGTGAAGCATGGTGGTGGCAGTATCATGCTGTGGGGATATTTTTCAGTGGCAGGGACTGGGTGACTAGTCAAGATTGAGGCATATTTGAAAGGAGAAAAGTTTAGAGAAATCCTTGATGAAAATCTGCTCCCGAGCGCAGACTGGAGTGAAGGTTCACCTTCCAACAGGACAACAACTATAAGCACATAGCCAAGACAATGCAGGAGTGGCTTCAGGACTGAATTTCCTTGAGTGGCCCATCCAGAGCCCAAACTTGAACCCGATCTATCATCTTTGGAGAGACCTGAAATTTGCTGTGCAGCAACACTTCCCATCCAACCTGACACAGCTTGAGAGGATCTGCAGAGGAGAATGTTAGAAATTCCCCCAATACGGGTGTGCCAAGCTTGTAGAGTCATACCCAAGAAGACTCCAGGCTGTAATTGCTGCCAAAGGTGCTTCAACAAAGCACTGCGTAAAGGGTCTGAATACTTAGGTAATTGCGCTACGTTTTTTTTTATATTGAATAAATTAGCAAAAAAATCTAAAATCCTGTTTTTGTTTTGTCATTATTGGGCATTGTGTGTAAATTGACGAGGGAAAAACACTAATCCATTTTTGGATAAGGCTGTACAGCAACAAAATGTGGGAAAAGTCAAGGGGTCTGAATACTTTTCAAATGCAGTGTATAACCTATCAGTTTGTGTGCGTGTGTGCATAGCTTAAAAGAGGAACTTCCCTTGCAAGAATTAAACATAGTGGAGGTGCTACACTGGCCATGTTTTAACCCCCCTCCCCCCTCACTCTCTCTCCTTTCTTTCTCTCCCTCTCTCTGGCCGTTAAAGCAGTGGATATAGTGACTAATCCCAACTGGATCCTGATTGGTCAGAATGTGTATTGGTCACGGTGATGGTCATCAATGCATGGAAAAGGTCGCTTGGAACGATACTGAAACCCATTGAAGGCACTAGACTATTCACTCCATTATGCAATCAAGCACACACACAGGTGCACCGAAAAGAGTTGTTTGTCCACATTAATGAATGGGAAACATATAAATATAATTGTATAGGGAAATCCCTCTCACTCCATGGCAATTTGACTGCACTCTCATGGGTACCCACCCATGTATTTCTATGCTGGGAACATGACCGAGGTGTTGTCTTTCACACTGCGAGACCTTAGGAATATAAGGTTCTATCTGCGCAAAGTATAGTTCTGAGATATGCGCAAGCATAGTTCTGCGATATTGAGCATCAACGTTTTCACGTCCCAGGTCTCAGAACTGTATTTTTTGTGAATTCTTCTTTCGTAACCCATTTTGAAATGGGCTCCCGAGTGCCGCAGCGGCCTAAGGCAGTGCAAGATGCGTCACTAAAGTCCCTGGTTCAAATCCACGCTGTATCCCATCCGGCCATCATTGGAAGTCCCATAGGACAGTGCACTATTGATTAATAGCAATTGAAAACTCAAGTCACGTGCAAACGCCAGACCCCCTCTTCAATCCCTGAAATGTAAATCTGGGTTCAACCTAAAGGTTATTTTTTTATTTTATAAGTTCATTTGGAAAAGTAAAGACATTTTAATGATGAAATAAAGAGAATACCCTCCCTTCTTTATAATCACATCAAATATATGAATTAATGTTCATCACACATTTGTTAAAGCGATAGTTACCGAAAATGACAAATACATTATATCCTATGGATAAGTAGCAACATTACTAAAGCTCAGCACTGGATTAGTAAACTGATACATTTTTCCGGTCTCTGTCACACAAAGACAGTAAACTACTCGCTAGTTAAACCTCCATGGAGGATTTGGTATTGATATACATAGGACAAGACAAAAAAAGCAATGCCTCTCCCAAGGGCCTTAAACATGCTCTAAGGCACCTGTATTTATTTGTTTTTACCATAAAGAGCTATTTATTATATAGGTATTTGCGCAGATAGAGCTTACAGGTTTTACATTTACATTCATCGTGAATGTACCTTTTTTCTGTTGTTGACACATCTCACACGTAAAGGACCACATAAAGAGCAACTCGTTGCACATTTGTGGCCCTTTTGAACCTTAACTCTTGCCATCCTAGCATTGGGTGACTACAGTGAAAGAAGCAGAGATTTCATAATCACATAGTGCTTCTCAATATGGCTCCCTATTTCCTATATATATTTTGACCTGGGCCCAAAAATAGTGCACTATATAGGGAACAGTCCATATGGTGCCATTCGGAAAACTGCTGACTACTGTAACCACTGATCTGTAAGGACGGTAGCCTAATCTAGCCTAGCCTAGTGTATCGCCTACTGAGTAAGATGAGGGCTTTATGAAAGAAAGATGCACACACAACCTATGTTTTGACTAGGGTCAACAATCCACCCACTTCAGATCCAAAGTTGTTCCTAGTCGGGTCAAGATGTTATTTTTGTTGTGCTGGAACAGCTTGACCTAATGTCTGTGCTATTTCTGGTGCTGTAACTGATCCTGGACAAGTGCAAAAAGCAGCAGTGAGATCCTTGAAATAGCATTGATCCGGAAGCCAGTAATTTCTCCCATGGCAATGTATCTGACTGCAGACACGCTCTCAAGTGCAAGTTTCATGACTATACTCAAAATCAAATCAAATTGTATTGGTAATATGCACCGAATTACAGCAGGCACAGACTTCACAGTGAAATGCTTAGTTACGAGCCCATTCCCAACAGTGCAGAGTTAAAAAGTAAGACAAATATTTGCTTCATTAATTAATTTATATGTCTGAATTTGGTCACTATCGAATTCTTAAGAGTCAAAGGGGGAGGGGGGGGGGGTCTAAGTTGACAAATGTAATTGTTTTAAGATCATACCATGGATAATTTAGCTTTTTTATGTTTAGGGTTTAGAAAGCTTTAATTTTGAAGATAGATTGTGGCTTCTATCAATGTAATTTTCTGCATCATTTTCAATCCACCATATATTTTTGAGGTAAATAGATATACCAGTCAAAAGTTTAGACACACCTAGTCAGTCAAGGGTTTTTCTTTATTTTTACTATTTTCTACATTGTAGAATAATAGTGAAGACATCAAAACTATGTAATAACACATATGTAATCATGTAGTAACCAAAAAGTGTTAAACAAATCAAAATATGTTTGCCTTGTTGACAGCTTTGCATTCTGTCAACCAGCTTCATGAGGTAGTCACTTGGAATGCTTTTCCAACAGCCTTGAAATAGTTCCCACATATGACGGCTGCTTTTCCTTCACTTTGCGGTCTAACTCATCCCAAACCATCTCAATTTGGTTGAGGTCAGGTGATTGTGGAGGCCAGGTCATCTGATGCAGCACTCCATCACTCTCCTTCTTGGTCAAATAGCCCTTACACACACTGGAGGTGTGTTTGGGTCATTGTCCTGTTGAAAAACAAATGATAGTCCCACTAAGCCCAAACCAGATGGGATGGTTTATCGCTGCAGAATGCTGTGTTAGCCATGCTGGTTACGTGTGCCTTGAATTCTAAATAAATCACTGACAGTGTCACCATCACCACCACACCTCCTCCTCCATGCTTCACGGTAAGAACTACGTAGAGATCATCCGCTCACCTACTCTGTGTCTCACAAAGACACAGTGATTGGCAAATTTGGACTCATCAGACCAAAGGACAGATTTCCGCCGGTCTAATGTCCATTGCTTGTGTTTCTTGGCACAAGCAAGTCTCTTCTAATTATTGGTGTTCTTTAGTAGTGGTTTCTTCACAGTAATTCGACCATGAAGGCCTGATTCATGCAGTCTCCTCTGAACAATTGATGTTGAGATGTGTCTGTTACTTGAACTCGGTGAAGCATTTATTTAAACTACAATTAACTGAGGCTGGGTCTTCCTTTCCTGTGGCGGTCCTCATGAGAGCCAGTTTCCTGATAGGGCTTGATGGTTTTTACCCCCCTTACTTTGTCACAACATAACCTATTGGCTCAAACGCATTAAGAAGGAAATACATTTTACAATGAACTTTTAACAAGGCACACCTGTTAATTGAAGTGCATTCCTCACTAATTTGCTTGAGAGAATGCCAAGAGCGTGCAAAGCTGTCATCAAGGCAAATGGTGGCTACTTTGAAGAATCTCAAATATATAGATATATATTTAGATTTGTTTAACACTTTTCTGGTTACTACATGATTCCAAATGTAATATTTCACAGTTTTGATGTCTTAACTATTATTCTATATTGTAGAAAATAGTAAAATGAGTAGGTGTGTCCAAACTTTTGACTGGTACTGTAATATAAATATACACTGCTCAAAAAAATAAAGGGAACACTTAAACAACACAATGTAACTCCAAGTCAATCACACTTCTGTGAAATCAAACTGTCCACTTAGGAAGCAACACTGATTGACAATAAATTTCACATGCTGTTGTGCAAATGGAATAGACAACAGGTGGAAATTATAGGCAATTAGCAAGACACCCCCAATAAAGGTATGGTTCTGCAGGTGGTGACCACAGACCACCTCTCAGTTCCTATGCTTCCTGGCTAATGTTTTGGTCACTTTTGAATGTTGGCGGTGCTTTCACTCTAGTGGTAGCATGAGACGGAGTCTACAACCCACACAAGTGGCTCAGGTAGTGCAGCTCATCCAGGATGACACATCAATGCGAGCTGTGGCAAGAAGGTTTGCTGTGTCTGTCAGCGTAGTGTCCAGAGCATGGAGGCGCTACCAGGAGACAGGTCAGTAATAAACGTAACGAACAATTAAACACACAGATATGGGGGGGGAACAGAGGATAATATACACATAGAGTGATGAGGGGCTGTAAACCAGGTGTGCGGGAAAACAAGATAAAACAAATGGAAAATGGAGCGGCGATGGCTAGAAGACCGGTGATGTCGACCGCAGAGCGCCGCCCGAACAAGGAGAGGAGCCGACTTCGGCGCTAGTCGTGACAGTTGGGTACAATTAAAGGCCACTCTGAAATGTGCAGTTTTGTCATACAACACAATGCCACAGATGTCTGAAGTTTTGAGGTAATGTACAATTGTCATAGTGACTGCAGGAATGTCCACCAGAGCTGTTGCCAGATAACTGAATGTTAATTTCTCTACTTGTTTTAGAGAATTTGGCAGTATGTCCCAACCGGCCTCATAACCCGCACATCATGTGTGACCACGCCAGCCCAGGACCTCCAAATCTGGCTTCTTCAACTGCAGGATCATCTGAGACCAGCCACCCAGACAGCTGATGAAACTTTGGATTTGCACAAACAAAGAATTTCTGCACAAGAACCCATCATAAACCGTCTTAGGGAAGGTCTTCTGTGTGCTCGTTGTCCTCACTGGGGTCTTGACCCGACTGCAATTCGGCGTCGTAAGCCACTTTTGTGGGCAAATTGTCACCTTCGATGGCCACTGGCACGCTGGAGAAGTGTGCTCTTCATGGATGAATCACGGTATTAACTACCGGGCGAGCTGTTTGCTGATGTCAACGTCATAAACAGAGTGCCCATGGTGGTTGTGGGGTTATGGTATAGGCAGGCATAAGCTTTGGACAATGAACACAATTGCATTTTATTGATGGCAATTTGAATACACATAGATACCATGACGAGATCCTGAGGCCCATTCTCGTGCCATTCCTCCGCCACCATCACCTCAAGTTTCAGTATGATAATGCACGGCCCCATGTAGCAAGGATCTGTACACAATTCCTAGAAACTGAAAATGTCCCACGTGCTTCAATGCCTGCACTCTCACCATATATGTCACCCATTGAGCATGTCCGAGATGCTCTGGATCTACATGTACAACAGCATGTTCCAGTTCCCGTTAATATCCAGCAACTTCACATAGTCATTGACGAGCAGTGGGACAACATTCCACAGACCACAATCAACAGCCTCTATGCAAAGGAGATGTGTTGCACTGCATGAGGCAATTGGTGGTCACTCCAGTTAATGACTGGTTTTCTGATCCACTCCCCTACCTTTTTGTAAAAGGAGTTTACCACATCTGGCTTCATTAATAAGTGCATCGACAACAATGTCCCCACAGTGACCGTACATACATATCCCAACCAGAAGCCATGGATTACAGGAAACATCTGCACTGAGCTAAAGGCTAGAGCTGTCGCTTTCAAGAAGCAGGACACAAAATTCCGACATTTATAAGAAATCCCGCTACAACCTCTGACGAGCCATCAACCAGGCAAAGCCTCAATACAGGACTAAGATCGAATCCTACTATACTGGCTCTGACTCTTGTTGGATGTGGCAGGGCTTGCAAACAATCACAGATTACAAAGGAAAACCCAACCACGATCTGCCCAGATGAGCTAGATGCCTTCTAAGCTCGCTTCGATGCAAGCAACACTAAACCATGCATGAGAGCACCAGGTGTTCTGGACAACTGTGCAATCACGCTCTCTGTAGCCTATGTGAGTAAGACCTTTAAACAGGTTAACATTCACAAGGCCGCAGAGCCAGACGGATTAACAGGCCATTTTGGTTTACCAAAAAGCTGCGTGGTCTATCTGCATTGACCCTTTCTGCACTAACTTTTTTCCTGTTGCCTAGTCACTTTATTCCTAGTTATATACAGTATCTACCTCAATTAACACGTTCCCCTGCACATTGACTCAGTACTGGTATCCCATGTATATAGCCAAGTTATAACTAATTATTGTGTATTTATTATTACTTTTATTACTATGTGTTATTACTTGTCTATTATCTATCTATTTTCTTTCTCTCTGCATTGTCTACACCTGTTGTTACAAAGCATGTGATGAATACAATTGATTCCATCTTCTCTATTGGTCAGGTACTTGCATCCAGCAAAACAGACAGGATCCAAAGGGCAGCTCACCATACTCAGAAGGCACATACTATTGCTCTGAGTTTGAGGCCAGCAAGGTTTCCATCTGGCAGTTGCTTCGAATTGCTGCAAGGATGTTTCTTGCAAACTCTTTACTGGGCAATGGTGTAGGGACTGGACAATAGAGGTTTGGCACAATCCACTCACAAGTCCTCCGGATCTTGTTGGCAGGTGCAATGTCTTTCTTTGGTGGCTGAACGTTCAATATTTGAACTGTATTAAGAGGTTTTGACTGCAGACCTGACATATGTGTGGGAATGTGCCATGTTTGAGGCAAGGATGATTTGCTCTCTGTTGGTGGAAAAAGACGGGTAGCACATTTTAATGTAATGCGCCACGGTGTACAGTAAACCGATGGCATGGTTGCACTGTCCCTGGCCCGCTTTCCAGTTCTATTTAGTCTCCATGATGAATGGACTTTCAGGAGAGAACTCTACCTGGAAACAAAGTAAAAACAGAGTTGGGTTAGACAAGACAACCTAATATGTATTTTAATACACCATTAGGGACACACAAATAAGAACATATAATGATATGGATTGTCCATACAATTTTATAATGCATTAACTTAAGCTATAACAAAGCAGAAACCAAAAGCAGAACAATGCAAAAAAGGCTACTTACCTGAAATTGAAAACAACATGTTTGATTATTGAATAGATTTCAGGGTTTTCAGTAGTGATAGGTTTCACAACAATGTTTTTCATTGTAACTGGTAGGGCCAAAATGATTCAATTTGGGTCTACTAAATCTAATTGAAGATCCATAAACCATTTGCATTTCAGCAGCGTGTTTAGCAAGCAGATTTGAAATCATGTTGGAACTGAAACAGGCTGAATATAAAGTTTGTGGCGAAATCTGCACGGAGTGCACTGCCACTTTAAGAGCGCACTTTAAATACCGCTACAAGTTGGTGTCATTTCAGCGACATTTTGAGCATGGCAGAATGGCTATTGATTATTTAATATTGCATTTTTCTGGATTTAAATGAAAATGGGAATTGGGTAGGTTTTTACACACATGCAGTACCTTCTATACGTGGATTCCGTGGTTCATGGCATCCCAGCGCACGACTAGAATGCATACTACGACACTTTCTTAATTTGCAAGAAGAAATTGCCATACTCAATTGACACCCCCCACTTACCTAACTGACCAGCAAACTATCTGAATTATGTAAAGCTCATTCTTTCGCACCTGCCTGACTCACTCCTGACTGTAAAACCATTGGACGAGTAAAGATGACAAGCACAGCCACAACAACAACAGCGAACATTAACTACTTATCTACAATGGTTGTAAGTAGCAATAGCTGAAAGTATTCTGTAATATTGTCAATGAAGTTATGTTAAAATATCAACTTTACACCTTTTTCAACCTACAACGCTACGGTAGCTATAGAAAGCTAGCTAGCTACCGAGCTAGCAACAAACTGGATGCAAAAACACGTACATACAATCTTACCTTGTACATCGTTAATGTAACCCTCGATCCAGTTACTGTAACCTTTTAGTTGGACTGCCTTGGGCAGTCTGACATGTTCATCTGCCA
The DNA here is from genome assembly GCF_057628025.1 of Oncorhynchus mykiss. Taxonomy (NCBI): domain Eukaryota; kingdom Metazoa; phylum Chordata; class Actinopteri; order Salmoniformes; family Salmonidae; genus Oncorhynchus; species Oncorhynchus mykiss. The sequence continues at coordinate 22,567,345 of NC_143028.1, read as the reverse complement.
TTTATCAATATAAGTCGATGTTATAGCTGGCAACAGTTGTAAACTATGTGCACGTGACATTAAAACTTCAAACTTGAAAAAAACTAGAAGTCCATACAATTGTTGTTTTGACTTCCGGGGTTCCCTAGGATTTCCCACCTCGCTTTCGTTTCAAAATGGCGGCTGCGTGACTAAAGCGTATGGCTTTAAGCTATATTACCGTCATAATATAAGAATACATGGCATTTAGCAGACACTTTTATCCAAAGCGACTTATAGTCATGTGTGTATACATTTGACATATTGTTGGTCCCAGGAATCAAACCCACTATCCTGGCATTGCAAGAACCATGCTCCACCTAATGGGCTACAAAGGACCACCATCAAATGGCCACAAGAATTGAATGACACACTGTAGGCTCCTGTGAATCACCAATATTAGCTTTATGCTTTTTTCAAACACAAAATAATAAATAAATAAATGGACTACCTTAAAATGAAAAAAGCCACAATGGCGCTGCCCATGATGTCACAGATGCTAAAATGGCACTGATACTATTTCTATGAGGTCTACAGACAGTTTTGTGGGAGGCCTCGTCGAAGCTGAAGATGGTGCTGAAATGGACAATGCCGCTTTGCAGTCACTTGTGGAAGGCTGATGTAACCTGATAGATGCTGTCCATGGTGCTGAAACAGTGATATCATTGGGAAAGCTGATGTATATTTATTCACAGTTTATACAGACATAGCTTTATCTAACCGTGTTCCTGAGGGTGTTTGTGAACAGATGAGTGAGTGAGTGTGTGTCTGTGTGTGTGAGAGAGTGCGTGGGTGGGTCCGTGCCTGTGTGCATGTGCTCAAAAACCCCTGTGTTTGGTAATGTAAAAGAGGGGTGTATGGTTTGCATCCCAGATGGAGAATGAGTGATTATGTTTTCTTCTTTGGTAAAGTTGTGTTCAGGTTACTCCAGGGTGGCATTCAGCACTGCACAATGTCATGGAACGTTCAGTTAGAAATACATTATGAGAACTGACATGCCTCTCATACAGTATATGTAGGGTAAGGAATAATATCTGCTTTATTCTTGGCATTTATACCTGCAACATTTTGTGTTTTGCACACTCCTGAACATGACCAATATTATTGCGCCAGTTGTTAATCACTTGCTTTTTTCACTCTTTATTGATGCTCCTCTGATTGGAGCATGGCCATGCTGAAGCCATTGGAAAAAGTGACACTTAAATTCTGACCTTGGCTCTCAGCCAATAACATGGGCCGTTCGGGTCGATATCATCATTATCGCTGTTTAGCATGCTCTAAGACTAATTTACACTACAACTCTAGGAAGCTTTGCCAGCTCTGATCCCCTGACCTTTACTATTGTGTGGGCCTAGGTAGACTGATCCGTTGAACCACTAACTAAACAGTCTGATTACCAACAATGACGAGACAGCCCACAGGGAGGAGGTGAGGGCCCTGGCGGAGTGGTGCCAGGAAAATAACCTCTCCCTCAACGTCAACAAAGCAAAGGAGCTTATCTTGGACTTTACATACTGCTTTGCTAATTTAATATGTATATACTTTGTTCTACTGTATTTTAGTCAATGCCACTCCAACAATCCTCTTCCTAATAATTATATATTTCTTAATTCCATTATTTTTTAATTAGATTTTTTAAAATGTCAACTTTATTTAACTAGGCAAGTCAGTTAAGAACAAATTCTTATTTACAATGACGGCCTACCCCGGCCAAACCCAGACGACGCTGGGCCGGTCGTGCGATGCCATATGGGACTGCCATATGGGACTCCTAACCACGGCTTGATGTGATACTTTTAGATGTTTGTGTATTGCTGTGAATTGTTAGATACTACTGCACTGTTGGAACTAGGAACACAAGCATTTCGCTACACACACAATAACATAAATGTGTATGTGATTTCATTTTTTTTGTTTTTAACAGTCAAACCCTGATAGGTACATTATGCATTTTTGTGTGAAGGTAGTGTCGTCTACTGGGAGAAAGGGAGATTGCACTGGGGGATGGGGGCCATCGATTTGTTTAAGGGCAGAGTCAATTGTACAGTACATTGGCAGTAGCAGCACTATGAATGGTATTGTGTGGCTCAGTTGGCAGTGAATGGTACTTGTAACGCCAGGGTTGTGGGTTTGATTCCCACTGGGACTACAAATGTGAAAATGTATGTACTAAGGTAAATGTCATACGTTATGGGGCTTGGCTGGATATTAGAGAACCTTATCCTGAGGATGAATTAGGAGGAGACATTCCCTTCTGCTGGTTGTATATAGGTCATAGTAGCAAGAGTAGGAGTTTTATTTTAACCTTTTTTTTTTAACTAGGCAAGTCAATTGAGAACACATTTGTATTTACAATGAAGGCCTAGGAAGAAAATAACAGATTTTTACTTTGTCAGCTCAGGGATTTGATCCAGCGAGCTTTCGGTTACTGGCCCATTGCACTAGGCTACCTGCTGCCTCAGGAGTGCTGAAGTACTGAACGCTTTATGAATACAGGCCCAGTTCAGGCCCAGGTGATTCCAAATACAATGTACTAAACAGTAATTAGTAGAGTCATTGAATTCAAAATCCTTTTCAAAATTCCAGAAACTTTCCAAAATTGTCCCAGTTTTCCAGAAGTCCCGGTTGGAGGATTGCCATAGGCTACTTCCTGTTTATTTCCTCCTAATACCAATCATCTTCCAAACAGGATTATGGGAAAGTTACTGGAATTTTGCAATTCTATACCTTCTGCTATTCTTTTCATATTGTTTTCATATACTCCTTTTAGGTATCAGGTAAGTATGAAAGTAGTATAAGTATAAAAGGCAGGACATAAGTACAAGTACTGTAGTATGAGAGGAAACTTGCCTCAGCTAGGGCACACTGCCACAAATCCTTATTCTCCTCGAGATACTTTAATTTAATCAAAGCATTCCTAATCACAACAAATATGATTTAGTCACATGTCATGGGTGGTTTACATTGACAAATGGTGATTGGCATCTGGTTGTATTTTATAGTCATGTATCTCTCACACATATCAACTTATAAGGCTGAATCACATCAAATGGGATTTTGCAAGATCTGTGAGAAATGGTTGAATCTCTGTTTCTGAATAATGCCTATAGTATTTTCTGGAAACATGTGTACTGAAAAATCTCTCATTTTGAAGATAGGATGGATGTTATTTACTAACATTCAGAGCCATACAGAAGACCACTGAGACCTTTGCTATTGAACAGACATAGCTTAGTCTTGATGTCAAAGTAATAGTTTGCTTATAAATGATGGCTAAAACTGAACTTCCCCTTTAAGTTGTTTGCATTTACATATGGGTTTCATTTGGTTTAACTAACATGCTCTATCTTCTACCTCTAAGGTTGCCTACAAACCGTGGCTGTGTGCACAGTATTTCCCCACCACACAGAGGCATTGTGGGAGGACAGTACCGTGTCTCCAGTACTGCTTGGAGGTTCAGCAGAGGTGTCCCTTCATACTGCCGGACAACGATGATCTCATCCATGGAGGAAGCCCCAGCTTCATATGTACAGGTGGGTGTGGTGGTGTGGACTGATCAATCAGTCAGTCAATCAATCAATCAAGTGTGATTTGTAGCCACAGCTTATACAGGTGGGCGTATATCCACTCTAGGGCTATGCTGTTTAGCTGAGATGCGCCATAGATCTAGGATAGATTGGATTGGGTAAATTAATTTAGCCATGTACTCAATTTAGGAATTTAGATGGAATTGTATGTTGGAGGAAATATGTAATAGTGCTCGTGCCCCTGATGATGCCTTGAATTATTACTTTTCAGTGGTATCGATAAAGTTGTATGGTTTTGAACTCTGGGAACATAGCCAATAATGAATTATAGTACTTGTCACTGGCGACATCTAGCTGCCACATAAGGCAGTGATAGTAAAATCAATGACACTTCCCTCTAAGTGTAAAGTGTATAGCTGAGATATCACTGTGATGGGGTACAGCTACAGGGTAGTATTTTAATACTCCACAAGGATCAAAGCAGAACCAGAATAACATGACCTACCCTGTCCTGATTTGATCTCAGTGGGGTGCTCTGTCATTTCTTCCCCCAGCCCTCAAAGTTTCAAGTATTTCAATACCGTAATTAGAATAGCCTTTGATTTTTTTTTATTACTTGTGCATCAGCGATTAAATGGTAGGCTTTGCCTTTTGAGATCCCTGCATCTCTACAGTACCTGGTTCAAATCCAGGCTGCATCACATCCAGCTTTGATTGGGAGTCCCATAGGGTGGTACACAATTGGCCCAGTGTTGTCTGGGGTAGTCTGTCATTGTAAATAAGACTTTGTTCTTAACTGACTTGCCTGGTTAAACAACTAAAAAAAATATATTGATGAGTGATTACTGAGTGCCATAGGCAAGATGAAACAGATGGGATGAGTAATGCAAGATATATGAACATTATTAAAGTGAGTAGTGATCTATTTATTAAAGTGGCCAATGATTTCAGGTCTGTATCTTGGCAGCAGTCTCTCTGTGTTAATGACGGCTGTTTAACAGTCTGATGGCCTTGAGATAGAAGCTATTTTTCAGTCTCTCGGTCCCTGCTGTGATGCACCTGTACTGACCTCGCCTTCTGGATGGTAGCGGGGTGAACAGGCAGTGGCTTGGGTGGTTGTTGTCCTTGATGATCTTTTTGGCCTTCCAGTGACATCAGGTGCTGTAGGTGTTCTGGTGGGCAACGGTGTAGATTATATTTACCGTGCTGCAGTATGGGGTCGGTACAAAATGTGACTTTTTTTCATTTTGAGTTCAGTATAGGGTCATTATTGTTAGGTTATGATACAACATATGATTGATACTGATAGTTGAGTCGTATGAAGACTATGGTTTAATCGTGCTTACTGACTGGTATTTATGCTCTTATGCACATGGTAATATGTCTTTTTTTGGTGATACATTTCAACAAAACACTGCGTAGCACACTGCAAGTAAGGCTGGAACTAGGCTGGGTCGTTTATTTAGCTTATTGTGGGTCATCTGAATGAATGAATACACTTTATTGGTATTGGGGAAATTGAGTTTGTCATCATCATCAGACACAGGCATGGATGATACAGACACACAGGGATGCATGAGAGGGATGCACAGTAACATTTGCATTTATGGCTTATATCAGTGTTTACCCACTACTCTCATCCCCCACAGGGCTACAGGGGAGCCATGGGCAGCCCAACAGCCAGGCAGAGTGCTGCGACGTCCGGTGGGACTCTAAACCGGACAACCGCTCCCGTGGGACGCTGAAAAGGACTCCAACACCCTCCTGCCATCACCAACAGGGGGTGTCGACATCAGTCACCTCAGCCGCCACACCCACCAGACTGTGCAGCAGCAGCGGCCGGCTGAAGCTGTGCCTGCTGGTCTTTGTTCTCCTGCACACTGTAGTCACCATCACCACCGCATCCCACAATTCCACTGGGGTCGTCGGTGTGGCGGCCATTTTCCCCCTGGAGGAAAGCTCCTCCAGTGAGGAATAATGGATAAAAATTGCAAAAAAACGTCAGGGTTTTATCTGGGTGAGTGAGTTGAAAAACCGGTTCTGACCAGTTCTGGCTGCTGCGTCTCTGTTCAGAGAGAACCCTGGAAGGTCCCTGGTATGTGCTGTCAAAGCCTCATTGGGCCACAGGAAGTGAGAGCAATTTACCAGGAGCAAAGGATGCTGGTAATTGTAGTCATGTGGAGAGGCGACGACATGGGCGGAACCAACACACCTCAGACCAAAGGATCAATATCATATCACCGTGTCAATCTAAACCTGAGTTCACCTTTTCTGTCTCTTGTTTCATCAGAATGTACAATATCATTTTCTCTCTCCTCCTTGTTCAGTTGTTTGTGGAGTTTATTGGAATGTGAATTGGTTGTCTTAGAACATATAAAAGGCAGAGAATATTGAAAAAGGTATCACCAACCTGTGTATTTTTATCCACCCCTCTCATCACCAGTAACATTTAGCTTCTTTTGAGGTAACAGACAGTGGATATGCTAACAATATTCTTAACTCAAACACTCACAAACAGAAAGAGCAAACAGGTATAGATCCCCGCCTGTCCTGGTGGGTACATTGAAAATATCAGTCATAACAGGGTACTCTCATGGCAGTACATATAACTCTAATCCAGAGCCAGTGAAGAGCAGGTGTAGTATGCCTTTTTGCACTATTTTGCCGACCTGAACCGTATTGTGCTCGCTTGGATTATTTTCTTTACACGGTTGCATGGTTCCAGCAAATATGCTGAATGTGTAACCAGGCCAGTGCAGTACAGTACAGCTCTGCTCATCTTAGCTTGGCTCAATAGTGTGAATAGGGTAGCAGTGGAGGTCTTGTCACTTGGATTCAAAACTGTCCCACCAATTGGCTCCAGTGTACCTCGGATTTCATATTATTTGAGCCAATAAGTTTCTCTCTCATTATACTGTGTCCATGTGTTTGTATGTGATGGGCCCAAAGGGGACGTCAGATCAACAAAGCTCAATTTACCTCAAATCAAGTCATCTGTTGGCTTAGATAGACTCTGTTTTTCTAAAGCAGTACGTCCTAGAACTGTACGTCTGACTTTTATATTTGACTCATATATTTCTCAATATAAGTCTCTGGTACGTCATACCAGTACATTACAGCCAGTTCTCTTCACACAGTGGGACAGGTGTCACAAGGGGAGACAGGAACACATCGAAACAAAATATATCTCTTACTGAGTCGTTTTTACATGTGAAAGTGCTAGTCGAGTAGCATTGAAAAGATCAACCATACCCAGACCTGGGTTCAAATAGTATTTGTTCTCTTTGAAATATTTTAGCTGCACTCAATTGAGCTTGCCTGGCGCAATGTACTCAATGGGATTGTCCCAAAAGTATAAATGAAAACCCTTCCCATGTGGCATCTCCAGACAAGCTCAATCAAATGCTCAACACATTTGACAGAAAACAGACACAATTTGAACCCAGGATGGATCACACATACCCTTTCCTCTTTGTCTCTATTTGACCTTATTATCATCGTGACCAAGATAATTACCTTGTATCTTTACACAGAGCTAAGGCCTTAGCTAGTAGGCATTTGTGTAAGGAGATTTCAAGGGCTGGCTCTACATACTGTATTTACTTCCGTTGGTGTGACTGCTGCTAACCGGTACTCATTGATATGGCATGTAGGGGAAGACATCTGATAGGCTCCTTATGCTTTCACCTTTGACCTTGACATCCCTGTCTTATCCTTTCCATTCAACTGAGTAGTGCATATTATGGCAACTTTGTTTTTTCTACGCGTACATATAATCAGTACTGCCGGAATAACTCTGAAGTCAACCGTACTCGGGTATGAAGATATCAATCTGAGGATTAGGGTGAAGTTTCTTCAATACGCTGATCTTGGGTCAGTTTAGCATTTTACCCACTAATGGTTAGGTGTTAGAATTGGGGGAGGGAAACTGATCCTAGATCTTTATCTAGGGAAAACTTCACCCTGAAAGGCTATGTGCTTTAGCCTTTTCACATTATACTGTTTCCCCCTTAGGTTCTCGTAACAGTTGATTTTCTCACTGACACTCATCGAGGTGAGCTGTTCTTTGTAACCATCAATCAACAACATGACTATTGTTTCCCTCACATTTACTTTATTCCCCCAAAAGACAGGAGCGGATGTAACCGCCTCTCTGTAGAAATAACCTCCAACAAACTCCCCCAAACATTCATGATCTGAACTTTGTGGATCTATGCAGATGTCCTACCCCTGTCTGGCCCCATATATACAGCACTCAAGTTGCACAACTGATGTACAACACATTTGGCAGAATGGTTGAGATACAACATATGTTTTTGAGATTCAACAGAGAGTTTGTCTGCACAATGGTTGTGTAATAATCTTTCTGAAGGAAAAAAAACGATGGTGAATGACATGTTATGCCATATGCATTGTACTTCAGTTGAACAACTGGAGTGTTAACTGGTGTAAATATGTCCTAGAGAAGTGAGATAGTCAAGATTTTTCTGTTTTTCTTTTTAGGGAAAGCTTCTTGTGTTTGTTTTTGGTTGCATTTTCTGTTAATGGTCTCACTTCAAACAAACTACAACCTTTAAAGGCTTTATAAGCATCTGCAGTATGTAGTGCTTATGAAGACTTTATGCATGCTTTATAAAGCCTTTTAATGTTGTACTTCGTTTGAAGTTGGACCTTGTTTAAGAACTGTCTACAGCATTGTATGTCAGATCAGTAGGAGAGAGGATTGGGAAAAGGTGTGTGCAAAGAAAATAATGAAGAAAAAGGTGGGAATTATGATGAAAAAAAAAATAAATAAAAAATAAAAAATGAACACAGATACCTTATTTATCTTACTATTGTCATATTATCATAAGATAGATGCTTTAGTTTGCAATTATCTTTTCTTTTTCTACAGAAGAGTTTGATGAAATAATTTATAATGCGTCTCGAAAGTCATCTTTTTTGAACGTAAGAGAAATGCAGAAACATTTATTAAAATTTTGTTCAAAATAAAATAAAAATTATGTTAAATATGATTGTTGTCTGCTTTCTTTTGGATTGTATTTTATTTTGTACCACTGACCACGGTTACCTGACTGTAGGCCTATAGCCAGAACAATTGAATGTGGCCAACCTTCTGTGGTAAGTGGGCAATCTGGGCTTCAAACAATAGCAAAAAAGCAGTACTTTTTTGGTGAACAAGTAAACTTGCAGGGCAAGTTTTACTCTGCATCTGCACCAGGTGCAACATTTTGCAGCTTTTTTTCAGAAAGGCATAAAACCTAAACAATTCAGCTAAAACATGAAACAGTCTAAATCCATTTATACTTTATATGCTTTATTCTTTCTCTTTATTTGACCTCTTTGATTCGGTCTTCATTGTTTAATCCCCTTTTGATTAAAAAAAGGCATCAGTCCAGTCCAAAACTTTAATAAATCTGGACCTCAGAGTGTTGACGTGTTTGAGTGGTATGGCTTAAGCAACCGATTAGATGAAAGTCGAGGAGAGAAGTCGGGGAGGTGCATCTGCCACAGCCGAAATTCAGAAACTCATGTGGTTTTCCTCAGATCAACATGGCAAAGTTGCCATGGTTTATAAAAGGTTTTTATAATGTTGAAAAAAAGTCAACCAGTCACAAACTGAAATAATATGTGTGTACATTATACAGTGAATATATAAAGTATTCAGACCCCTTGACTTTTTCCACATTTTCTTATGGTACAGCCTTGTTCAAAAGTTGATTAAATCGTTTCCCCCCCTCATCAATCTACATGCAATGCCCCGTAATGACAAAGCAAAAGTTATTTAAAAAACATTTTTGCAAACGTAAAAAAAAATAAATGAAATATTACATTTACATAAGTATTCAGACCCTTTACTCAGTACTTTGCTGAATCAAATCAAATCACATTTTATTGGTCACATACACATGGTTATCAGATGTTATTGTGAGTGTAGCGAAATGCTGGTGCTTCCAGTTGCGCTTCTAGTTCCAACAGTGCAGCAATATCTAACAAGTCATCTAACAAGAACGTTGCTGAAGTGCCTTTGGCGGCGATTAAGTCTTCTTGGGTATGACGCTACAAACTTGGCACACCTGTATTTGGGGAATTTCTCCTATTCTTCTCTACAGTTCCTCTCAAGCTCTGTCAGGTTGGATGGTGAGCGTCGCTGCACAGCTATTTTCAGGTCTCTCCAGAGATGTTTGATCGGTTTCAAGTCCGGGCTCTTGCTGGGCCAATCAAGGAGATTCAGAGACTTGTCCCAAAGCCACCCCTGTGTTGTCTTGGCTGTGCTTAGGGTCATTGGCCTGTTGGAAGGTAAACCTTTACCCCAGTCTGAGGTCCTGAACACTCTGGAGCAGGTTTTCATCATGGATATCTATGTACTTAGCTCCATGCATCTTTCCCTCGATCCTGACTGGTCTCCCAGTCTGTGCCGCTGAAAAACATCCCCACAGCATGATGCTGCCATCGCCATACTTCACAGTAGGGATGGTGCCAGGTTTCCTCTAGAATTGACGCTTGGTATTCAGGCCAAAGAGTTCAGTTTCATCAGATCAGAAAATCTGGGGTTGTCGTGTGCCTTTTACTGAGGAGTGGCTTCCATCTAGCCACTCTAAGATAAAGGCCTGATTGGTGGAGTGCTGCAGAGATGGTTGTCCTTCTGGAAGGTTCTCCCATCTCAGAGGAACTCTGGGTTCTTGGTCACCTCCCTGACCAAGGCCCATCTCCCCCGATTGCTCAGTTTGGCCTGGCGGCCAGCCCTAGCAAGTCTTGGTGGTTCCAAATTTCTTTCATTTAAGAATGATGGAGGCCACTGTATTCTTGGGGACCTTCAATGCCGCAGAATGTTTTTGATACCCTTCCCCAGATCTGGGCCTCGACACAATCCTGTCTCGGAGCTCTACAGACGAATGAATGAAATGAATGAAATGTTATTTTTGTGTCAAATCGCATATTGGCAACCAATCCCTTATGGTATTAATTGACACATAAACAAACATTACAATCATTTACTATGGTAATTAAACAATAATTATTCTTATGCTTTTCTCTGCATTGCGTATCACATAAAGAGTGAAAGAATGAAAGGTAAAAATACTTAGCAGTAAATAAGGTTATTCAAACAATAATTATATCCTTGGAGTAGTAAAATAATATAAATACATACATACATACATACATATACAGATAAATAAATACAGAAAAAAAACAGAAAGCATTTGAACCATCTGGCACAAAAATAAGATTCATATGGAACAATCTATACACAATCTATATACACACACGGGCCATTTACTACATAGAAGCTAAATATTTGTATCATTGAATTATTGGTAGCCATTTTTATTTTATTCCAGGCTTTATCTAAATATTCTGCAAATGGAAATACACAATGGACAAAAAAACAATATGCATAGGCAATATCCCTGATATTACCTGTGCTTTTAGGTAGGTTATACTTAATATATCTCTCACACACAAATTCACCCTTAATCAAACAAAAGGTTCTCAATTAGGGTTTATGATTAATCTCCCCCACCCATTTATTTTCATATTGCATCAACGGATGTTTTTAATCATATCTATGTCTCCCTTAATTTGTTTTTAGGACAGATGTTCCCAGTCAGACTGTTGAAAAAGGTCAGACATTTCAGTTGCCCAGGCTCCCCCTATAGATCCGAATTCCTTTGACCCCAAGACTGTTTTTTTCTCTGACATGCACTGTCAACTGTGGGACCTTATATAGACAGGTGTGTGCCTTTCCAAATCATGTCCAATCAATTGAATTTACCACAGGTGGACTCCAATCAAGTTGTAGAAACATCTCATGGATGATCAATGGAAACAGGATGCACCTCAGCTTCCTTTCGAGTCTCATAGCAAAGGGTCTGAATACTTAAGTAAATAAGGTATTTCTGTTTTATTTTTTAAAATAAATTTGCACAAATGTCAAAGAACCTGTTTTCACTTCCTCATTATGGGGTATTGTGTGTAGATTGATTAGGGGGGAAATGATTCAATCCATTTTAGAATAAGGCTGAAATGTAACAAAATGTGGACAAAGTCAAGGGGTCTGAATACTTTCTGAATGCACAGTACAATCATTTAGTGAGAGTGAGCTTCAATTGCATTTATTTCTTCACTGTATTATACACATGGTGATAAATTAGTTTCTCTCAGTCACGTCTTTGGTCACGTTCGCATGGGTAAAACAAAAACACCGGAATGATTAGTTGACAATAGAGCCTCCCACAATGCATGCGATGGCTGCAGGATGAAGTTGATGAAAATCAACTGCAGTAACGTGCAGTCATATGCAGTCAAAACGTCATGCTTTTTGTAAAGTTCATGCAGTCGACATGTAGATGCAAGTCAGACAATTTTTATCCCCAGAAAGCAAAACACCTTGAAAAGCGTGACCTTTGACTTGACAAAAGTGATCAGCTCAAACGTGCCCATCGGTTCCAGGCCGACCATCTTGCAAAGCATCAACAAATGGATCAGATTCCTAAATCATATGATTAGCTGAAATGTTAAACACTTATCCAGCCATTGTGAGATCTGGCAGGCACCTGCAATGTTGTTAGCGTAGAATGCAGCCAATATTTGTAAACGTGTCCTAGGAAAAATACCGTCACAATATCCTTACTGGCATTGCAGGTGTGAAGCCACCAGAGGAGTGTTACTCCAGAGTCATAACTTTGTAGTACACATACTGATACCCATATGTAGTAAGCAGTAATGCTCTCCTGCACCACAAGATGTCATTACATAGCCACTATATAGCCAGAGCTTCATCCAGTGTGGACATCAAATCAAATTATATAACAGTGAGTAGCAGCAGAGTAAAATCAAAGGGGGGGGGGGGGGGCAATGTAAATAGTCCGAGTGGCCATTTGATTAATTGTTCAGCAGTCTTATGACTTGGGGGTAGAAGCTGTTAAAGAGCCCTTTGGACCTAGACTTGACGCTCATGTACCGCTTGCCGTGCGGTAGCAGAGAAAACAGTCTGTGACTTGGGTGACTGGAGTGACTGGAGTCTGACAATTGTTTGGGCCTTCCTCTGACACCGCCTAGTATATAGGTCCTGGATGGCAGGAAGCTTGTCCCCAGTGATGTACTGGGCCGTACGCACTACTCTGTAGAGCTTTATGGTCAGATGCCGAGCAGTTTCCATAACGGGCGGTGATGTAACTGGTCAGGATGCTCTCGATGGTGATGCTATAGACATTTTTGAGGATGTGGGGACACATGCCAAATCTTTTAAGTCTCCTGAGGGGGAAAAGGTGTTGTGCGCTTGTCGTGTTGTCGTGTTTTCGACTGTCTTGGTGTGTTTGGACCATGATAGTTTGTTGGTAATGTGGACACCAAGGAACTCTCAACCCGCTCCAAGGCCCTCCTTTTCCTACAGGAAGTCCATGCTCATCTCCTTTGTCTTGTTCACATTCAGGGAGAGGTTGTTGTCCTGGCACCACATTGCCAGGTCTCTGAACTCCTCCCAATAGTCTGTCTCATCGTTGTTGGTTATCAGGCCTACCACTGTTGTGTCGTCAGCAAACTTAATGATAGTGTTGCAGTCATGGTTGGCAACGCGGGTGAGCAGGGAATACAGGAGGGGACTAAGTACGCACCCCTGAGGGACCCCCGTGTAGAGGATCAGCGTGGCAGATGTGTTGTTGCCTACCCTTACCACCTGGGGGCGGCCCGTCAGGAAGTCCAGGATGTGTTTAGTCCCAGGGTCCTTAGCTTAGTGATGAGCTTTGTGGGTATTATGGTATTGAACGCTGAGCTGTAGTCAATGAACAGCATTCTCACATAGGTGTTCCTTTTGTCCAGGTGGGAAAGGTCAGTGTGGAGTGCGATTGAGATTGCGTCATCTGTGGATCTGTTGGGGCGGTATGCGAATTGGAGTGGACCTAGTGTTTCCGGGATAATGGTGCTGATGTAGGTGGTCCTAAAAGTATAGCTAATAGGCTCATTTTCTGACAATGTATTCCCAGGGATTTTATATCCCTGGTAGCATTTGCTAATCATAATATGCTGTTTATGCTTAGCAGTTATATGTATAAACAGTTTAGAGTTTTAAGGGCTACGTGCCTTGTTCAGGGGTACAACAGCAGGAGATGGCATCTAAGATGCTGATGCCAGCAACCCTCCAGTTGCCAGCCCACTCCTGACCAGATTTTTCAGTTTCAGACATGGGATTTGCGTAACCTGTAGGCCAGTGCTTCTCAAGCAGGGGTACTAGGCCCAGTGGGGGAACTTAGCCTATCCACAGGGGGAACATGAGAATACTCATGAGAAGCTGCTGGTAAAATGTACATGAGGTGGTATTTCATGGGGACTCTGGGCAGAGCAAAATTCAGTTGGAAACCACTGCTCTAGGCTACCTGTCAATCCCAATGTAGTAATGTAATGTATGTTAACCATTATAATATTATGCCTTCTGTATATGGAGAGTCATCTCTAGGTGTAAGTTATCTAATCGTTAACACTATAACACTAATGAGTCACATCAGCACCACTGAGTGTGAAACCAAAGGTGTTGTTAGGCAGAACAGTGCTGTGTAAAAGTATTGGTCTGGTGTCAGTTGCTGCCCTCATCTATGGTGAAGTTACACTGCAAACATTGTGTTTGCATTCTTTCAGTGCTATCTTTTGCCAGCTTTTTTTTAACTTTAACACCTGTAGATGCATTGACTAGCCAATGGGAGTGTAACAGTTCCGTTTCATGTCCATTAATAATTGTGTGACTGTTGATAGGCTGAAATCCTGTTTATACCTAGTTCTAACATGTGTCCTTTGTACTGATCTCATTTCACGTTCTGATTGTACCCACATTTTTAACAAATGTAGACAATTAAAAGACACATTTTCATCTGATTGTGATTAGATCTTCCTTACCAGATGATCTTCCGGAGGTAGTCAGGCACATTTAAAAAAAAATGTGGGAACAATCAGAATGTGGACAAGATCAGGACACGTGATTTAGTGCCAGGTATAAAAAGGGTTATTGTCTACATCCAAAATGGCACCCTATTCTCTACATAGTTCATTAAATATAGAATAGGGTGCCTTTTTGGATGCAACCGTAGTTATTTCTGCTCAGGCATTCTTTTCTCTGCATAAACCTTTCTCTCCACTTATGGGCACTTCCTGTGTATGTGAATACAACTAAGATTGTACCCTTAGGGCTAACAGAGCAAGGATGTAGGGCAAGATTCAACCAGATTGACATCCGCATAGCGGCTCATTGTGTTGGATGCAACGAAACCACACCCAAATAATCGGACAAATCCCATGCAGCCACATGAGAAATTCATGCAACCACTGTTCCAAGCTCAAACACTCAAATTAGACTGATAGGCATAAAATCCTCCATCCAAATGAACATGAAAACATGCATTAGCCTAACATCACTGGTTAGACATTTGAGAGCCTACACTTTCTAGCGCCATTTTGAACTTCTAACACGGTAGGGATAATAAGGAAGGGAGTTGTTTGTGACACAGAAGAGCAGCCACTCACCGATATGACAGTTCATACCGCAGTTACACCGCCAACACTGCTATGCGGATGTCGGCCAATGCTGGTTAACGCTCAATCTGATTGAATCCAGGATTTAGTCACGTCAGGTGATCTGGGATGCTTCCTTTTAGCAGCTGTGTACTATTTTTTTTATGAGCATGGCCTTATTTCTATTACTGTATATTGGATGACTGTCATTCATATTCCATTCACCTAGCTCAAGGTCACATCGATAAGTCTAGGCTACTATATTGATCAAAAATATAAACACAACATGTAAAGTGTGTGGCATATCAACAATCTGATTATACAGCATGATCATTATACAGGTGCACCTTGTGCTGGGGACAATAAAAGGACACTCTAAAATGTGCAGTTTTGTCACACAACAGAATGCCACATATATCTCAAGCTTTGAGGGAGCGTGAAAGAATTTGAGAATTTGGCAGTACATCCAAACTGCCTCACAACCACAGACCACGTGTAACCATGGAGTATGTCTGTATTTAATAAAGTGCTTTTGTGGGAAAAACTCATTCTGATTGGCTGGAACTGACTCCTCATTGGGTGGACCTGGTTCCCACATAATGTGCAATCCATAGATGAGAGCCAAATTAATTTATTTAATTTGACTGATTTCCATCAATGAACTGTAATTCTATGAACTATAATCAATTTTAGCTGACGTCATGATCAATATAGCTACTAGAACAAACGTGTTAGTAAACCCACAATCCAATTCATGTGTACTATGATGGAGTAGTGTATAGCAAGCAGTTTAGCAGTTACACCGGTGGGCCCCGGTGACAAAAGATTAATAAAAGCAACATCTTACCTTGAATTGGAAGCATTGGAGTGTAGGATAGCCTCAGCCAGCTAGCTAACAAAAATTAAATTCATCTCTATTTGAGTCAGGTTGTTGAGTAGGCTAAATTAGCTGCATTAGCTGGAGTAAGTGAAACTGAAAAAATAAATACAACAAAATATCTCTCTGTCTCCCTCTCTCTGCTGGTTCTCCTTAATTTTTGAAGAAATGTATTTGTTCAAAACTATTCAACTATGGTCTTTCTCTCTCTTTGTGTCAACTACTCACCACATTTTATGCACTGCATACTACAGTAGCTAGCTGTAGCTTATGCCTTCAGCACTATATTCATTCTCTGATCCTTTGATTGGAGAGACAACATGTCTGTTTATGCTGCAAGCGCATTGATAGGTTGGAGGACATCCTCCAGAAGTTGTCATAATTAGTATGGAAGTGTATGGAAGTAGGTGAGAACAATGAGCCTCCTAGGTTTTGTAATGAAGTCAATGCAACCAGAGGTGGACAGAAAATAGCTGTACTCCAGCTAAACCATGTCACGACTTCCTCCGAAGTCGCTCCCTCTCCTTGTTCGGGCGACGTACGACGGTCGACGTCACCGGTCTTCTAGCCATTGCCGATCCACCTTTCATTTTCCATTTGTTTTGTCTTGTCTTCCCACACACCTGGTTTCAATTCCATCAATTACATGTTGTGCATTTAACCCTCTGTTCCCCACGTCCTTGTCCGGTATTGTTTATTGTAAGTGCTTGTGCACATTATGTCTGGGTGTTTTGTCCCATTGTATATATTGTTATTGTTCAGGGTGATTTTTATCATTAAACTGCGCCGTTTTAACACAATCTTTGCTCTCCTACGCCTGACTTTTCTACCGCCAGTACGCACGCCTTACACACTATGGTTCTACCCTACACTGATGTGTAGGCTACTGTAGACCTTCATTGCAAAACAGTGTGTTTGAATCAGCTATTTGGGGACATATTAATAGTATATTTAGTAAACGTTTATCTAAAGAGGATACATTTTTTAATAATTCACTATTTTTATTTTTATGAAATTCACTGAGTAGGATGGCCCTCCCCTTCCTCTTCTGAGACGCCTCCTCTGTCGCTGGCCACTCCAGAACAGTCCAGTGCTTTATGAACCATTCTTGAGTGCTTTTTGATGTGTGTTCGGGGTTGTTGTCCTGCTGGAAAACCAACAACCTTTCACGGTGACCCAGTTTTGGGACACTGGGTTGAACATTGCACTCCGAAACACCTTGATAAGCTACTGATTTTATGATGTCCCTATGTATGATTGTAAGGAGGGTTATTTTAGTTGAATACTTCATTTGGTCGTAGGTCAAGCAGCCAGAGAAAAGAAGACCCTCCCTACAATCAAACATGGGGGAGGTTCGATAACGTTGTGAGGTTGCTTTTCTGCCCCTGGTAGTGGGGGCCTTGAATGTGTACAAGGCATCATGAAATCAGCAGAAATTGTGAATTATTTAAGAAAAGTGCTGGGCGATATGGACAAAAATCCATATCACAAAAAATTGCCTGAATTGATGCGATAACGATAAATAGAACAATACATTTATAACATTAATGTGCTGTACAGTTTGATTTCATTATTTGTTAATTAAACTACTACTAGTAGTTTGATGGTTGTAGCCATCAATTGTCCCATTAACAATCACCCATATTAGAAAACTTATTCCATTTCAATCTTCACATTTCTCTAGTATAGGCTTCTTATTGTAATGAACAATATCAGCAAAATTCCTGCGATAAGTGATCCATACAGTTTATGTTCCTCGCTCTATGCATGGGTGCCAATATATTCGACCGCAACTGCTGCCATGCTGTGCTGTGCTGCCAATGCCAACACTGTATTCTTACCACATCCCCTCTCCAGTCTCTATCACCATACACCCTGTGCCTGAGGGATGAGTCCTGTGTATTAGAGTAGAACACAATGTCTCTCTCTCTCAAGGGCAGACTGTTAACTTCAAGGTATTGCAAAGGACAATGATGCTCTCAACCCTGGTATACAGTGTTGGTTCCCAGAATATTTGGTTTCAAAGATTTGCTCCACGGGTACTGTATGAAAATCAATGAGAATTCGAAACATGCTGTTAGCGTGTGTGTGTGTGGGTGTGGGGGTGTGCGTATGTGTGTGTGTGGGTGGGTGTGTGAGCGTGAGCGTGTGTGTTTGTGTATGTGCGTTCATCCATGTGAGCTTGCGTTCTGTGTATGAGAGCATATGTTTGTCTGTGCATTTGTGCGTCAGTCGGTTTGTGAAAGAGTGTGTGTGTGAGAGAAATAATTAATCATAACACATAGCAACAGAAGAGAGAACTGTGGGGCAAATTCTAGAATTCTGCATGAAGATGGATATACGGTATTTCATTAATTTAAAATCCCTCTTCTGCTAATGTCGAACTGCTCTACAGCAGTGGTAAGCTCTAACAAGATAATAGGAGTATTACCCAGATAATCTCATAACCTTTCTGATATACTGAATTTCAAATCAAATCAAATGTTATTTGTCACATGCTTCGTAAACAACAGGTGTACACTAACAGTGAAATGCTTACTTATGGGTCCTTTTCCAACAATGCAGAGTTAAAGATTTTTTAAAAAAGATAATCAAAAATGTAAATATTGACACAAGGAATAAATACATAGTGAATAACGAATAACAATTCCGAGTACAAATAACATGGCAGTATTCCTTATATCAACAGCATTTCTGCTGGGTGGTTCAGAAAAGTACATGTTGAGTGTGTTTTTCCATTCTGGAAACACAGCTTTATGTGATGGGGCTGCTTAACTAATCTACTCCATACATTTTTTTTTTTTTACTGCATTTGTTGTATCAATATTGTGTTACAGTGCAGTTTAACACATTTGTGTTTCAACAACACAAACGAAGATGGAAAAGGTGTTATGACTCATAAAGATGCAGGTGAGGTGAAGTGGGCACTATCTATTATCAAAGCCAGATTTACTCACAAATAAACCCCGATGCAGCCCAAGTTCTTGGTTCTCCGTGCATTTTGAAGAAATTATCCTTTGATTGGGTGGACAACATGTCAGTTCATGCTGCAAGAGCTCTGATAGGTTGGAGAACATCCTCCCGGAGTGGTCGCAATTATTGTGTAAGTCTATGGAAGGGGGTGAGAACCACGCGCCTGCTAGCTTTGGTACTGAAGTCAATGTTCCCTGAGGAGGGCAGAAACTAGCTGTCCTCTGGCTACACCATGGTGCTACCCTACATAGTGCTGTTGAGGCTACTGTAGACCTTTATTGCAAAACAGTGGGTTTTAATCAATCATTTGGTGACATGAATATATTTTGTATAGTTTTATCTATTTTATGAAATTTACTGAGGAGGATGGTCCTCTCCTTTTTCCTCTAAGGAGCCTCCACTGCTAGACATGCCTAAATACTCAAAGGCCCTGTGTGCCTCTCCCACAACATTATTAAGCCTGTACATATGACGCATACCCTGGAAACCATCTGAGCCTTTGATGCAGTATTAGCAATTTGCATAAAAAACACTAGAATCATTGAGAGAAAATACATATTGGGTTACAGTGTGTGTTTAAATGTTAACATGTGTTTAAATGTTAACATTTAAACACTTTTGATGTTGTGCAAATCACTCTGTTGAGAGTGGCTACACATACACACCTCACAAAATGAACACTACAGTAAGTTAGCTTAAAATTTAAAATGTTGCAGTATTGACCAAAAGGGAGACAAATTGATATTCTGTCACTTTGTCAAAGAGAGTTCTCAGCACGACATGACACTGTTGTGTTTTAAAAAACTTAGAAAAATCATTTCCCAATTGATTTAAAAATGAACTCAAAATGACAATATCTGCAATCACTATAACTATAACCAAATCAAATCAAATGTATTTGTCACATACACATGGTTAGCAGATGTTAATGTGAGTGTAGCTAAATGCTTGTGCTTCTAGTTCCGACAATGCAGTAATAACCAACGAGTAATCTAACACAACAATTTCAAAACTACTACCTTATACACACAGGTGTAAAGGGATAAAGAATATGTACATAAAGATGTATGAATGAGTGATGGTACAGAACGGCATAGGCAAGATGCAGTAGATGGTATCGAGTACAGTATATACATATGAGATGAGTAATGTAGGGTATGTAAACAAAGTGGCATAATTTAAAGTGGCTAGTGATACATGTATTACATAAAGATGCAGTAGATGATATAGGGTACAGTATATACATATATATATATGAGATGAGTAATGTAGGGTATGTAAACATTATATTAAGTAGCATTGTTTAAAGTGGCTAGTGATATATTTTACATCAATTTCCATCAATTCCCATTCTTAAAGTGGCTGGAGTTGAGTCAGTGTGTTGGCAGCAGCCACTCAATGTTAGTGGTGGCTGTCTGATGGCCTTGAGATAGAAGCTGTTTTTCAGTCTCTCGGTCCCTGCTTTGATGCACCTGTACTGACCTCGCCTTCTGGATGATAGTGGGGTGAACAGGCAGTGGCTCCGGTGGTTATTGTCCTTGATGATCATTATGGCCTTCCTGTGACATCGGGTGGTGTAGGTGTCCTGGAGGGCAGGTAGTTTGCCCCCGGTGATGCTTAATGAGGTTAAGTTTTTGGCCGTGTCATTGTAAAATAAGAAGGCCATCCATCTGTAAACTGAAGCTGAAGCACAGCTGGATTAAGCAGCAAGACAATTATCTAAAACACACATTCAAGTCTACATGAACATTTTTCAAAAAGTAACAAATTAGAAGTTTTGGAATGTCCTAGTCAAAGTTCAGACATAGTCCCAATTTAAATGTTGTGGCAGGACTTGAAACGAGTAGATCTTGCTTGAAAACCTACAAATGTATCCAACCCGGAAGCCAGCCGCACCAATGTGTCGGAGGCTACACCGTGCACCTGGCAACCTTGGTTAGCGCGCACTGCGCCCGGCCCGCCACAGGAGTCGCTGGTGCGCAATGATACAAGGACATCCCTGGTTCAGTCTGCTTCCACCAGAAAATGGGAGAATAATTATCCTTTCAGCAGGACAATAACCCAAAATACTAGGCCAAATCTACATTAGAGTTGCTTAACAAGAAGACAGTGAGTTTTCCTGAGAGGCCGAGTTAAAGTTTTATCTTAAATCTAATTTAAAGTTATGGCAAAACCCGAAAATGATTGTCTAGAAATGATCAACAACCAATTTGACAGATTGATGCAGGTTTGGAGAGCTCTTAGAGACTTACCCAGAAAGACTCACACCTGTAATTGCTGCCAAAAGGGGCCTCTACAAAGTATTGACTCAGGGATGTGAATGCTTACTGATAGCACGTGATTAAATTCCATTCTGTGGAACTTTCTGTCCATTGATGAACAAAGGGTGTCCATCAACTCTGTCACATGTCCTGTGGTTACATTTGCTTCTCTCTGGCGGCTCGCTGCAAACCCTTACACGGGAGTATCATATTTGAGGCTGTCACATAGCTGAAAAGAGAGAACATTAGTTCAGGTTCATGTTTTGTCTACTGATACTACATTCTCATCTACTGCTCATATACATATATAATACTGGTTTAAGTAATAATATAGTAATAACCGCTTACTGTTCCTCTCTCCGCTGATCTCCACAGTGACCTGCTCAAAGGGTTCCAGGACTCTGCACACCTCCTCAACCACCTCCCATTCCTCTTGGGTCAGAGCATCAACAGGTGCATTGACAATGACCAGGGTAGAGATGATGGCATTCTTTGACTCAAGAAACTGATTCAACATATAAAATGTTGAATTCCACCTTGTAGTGCAGTCTTGTTTAAGCCTCAGCTCAAGCATCTTCATCTGGCAATGTGTAGACTTTAGTTTTTCAGGACCTACTGTGCTCCTGTGGAAGTATTCCACATCTGCTTTCACTTAGTCCACAGTGGGCTTCATCACCTTCAGAGCATCTCTTACAATCAGGTTGATTGTGTGGGCAAGACATGGATGATAGGTCCATTTAAAAATGTTCATGGCTTTGGTTATGTTAGCTGCATTGTTGCTAACACAACATACCACTTTTCCATCTACTTGCCATTCTCTGGTCACTCTTAACAGTTCCTCTTCCAAGTTCTCTGAGTTGTGTCTGTCGCTGAACCCAAAACAGTCCAGAAGACAGCTAGACATCAAACAATCTTCAATGAAGTGACATGTAACCGACATGTAAGAAGTGGTTACCCTTGATGTCCAGCAGTCAGTGGTACGGCAAACTGCAGTACCTTTTTGGACTCTTTCCCACCTGTGTGCTCTCATACAGTTGTGGAAGAAGTGATTTTGAAGAGGTTTTCCTACTTGGAATTGTAAACATTGGATTTAGACTATTGCTATAATTTCTAAAACCTCTGTCCTCCACGCTAGAAAATTGCTGGAAGTCAGTGGCAATCATTTTAACCAATGCAATATCAATTTGGCCTTGTTTTGCTAGACAAAGACTTTGGCATAAACTGGTCCATAGAAGACTGCGTTGCTGTGGGTCGCGGAGTAGGCCTACTTGACTGACATCTCCACGTGTGGCGGTGCTTGCGCCACCACTATCACTAGCAGGTCCTCTAGTTTCTCGAAGCTCCCCCTACAGCTAGCTTCACAGTTGGGTGCACAGTTAGCATATTCCGGTGTAGGTTGTGTGTAGAAATGGCTTGATATGAGATTTTGTTTTGGCAAATTCTACACTGTGCTCGAACATTGTCTACATTATTAAAATGCATCCAAATGCTACTGTGCTTCCGACTCATTATCCAGCTGTTGTTTTCACAGCTGTCCTTCCTATCTCTCCTCGGCTGCTAAGTGTGTGACAGTGAGTGACATGGCTCGGGCCTCCCTCACGCATCTTTGGTTCATTGGTTGACACTGCATGTCTGATTGACATGAACAACAGGTGAGGCTGTTTGTCTGAGCAGACAGTCAGAATGAATGTGTGCGCTTGAGGATTTAGGCCTATATCATTTTATTTCTTTATTCGTTCTTTGAATTAGTTAATTCTATTCATTGAAATCTTTTGATTATTCATATCTTTATTTTTTAAATTCTTTATAAATAGATTTGGCTCTTCTGATATGCGAGCCGGCTCCCAAAGTTCATCTACAAGAACCGGCTCTTAGATCTTAATGTTAAGGTTGTAGCTTCAATGAGACTAACAGGGATGTTTGAGTTCCTGAAGAGCAAATGCAAATTCTAAAGTTGGAAAGTTACCACTTTATTACTGTGTGTAATCAGCACTGGTAATTTTATATTAGAATATGTAATATGCATAAATATTCAATGTCAATTTTCAGTGTACACACTTAAAATGATGAACAGGAATGACATTAATGCTAACGAGTGACAAAAAATAACTATCTGAAAGCTGCGCCTCCAATAAGCCACACCTCCAATCTGATAGGGTGCCGCCTCTAAAATATATGATTAAAATGGTTCAAAATTGAAGTCCTCCCATCACATAAAGATTTGTGTTCGAACCATTACTCAGGGGTTCCTTGAATACTCTTTTCATAGGGGTTCCTAGAGAAACCTTATTCAACTGGAAAGGTTCCGATGGTGTGGTAACCCAAAAGGTTCTTCGCCTGTCCCCATAGGAGAACCTTTTTTGGGTTCAGGTAGGACCCTTTATTGTTCCAGCTAGAACCCTTTTGGGTTCTCTAAGGTTGTACATGGAAGCGAAAAGGGTTAATCTGGAACCGAAAAGGGTTCTTCAAAGGGTTCTCCTATGGGGGACAGCTGAAGAACTGTTTTCAGTTCTAAATAGTACCTTTTTTTCTTAGAATGTACCTTTTTTTCAAAGACCCACACATGCAAGTAGGCACACACATACAGTCCTTTCATCAATGCCACTCATGCTGTCCACTGCCCCCTAGTAGGCTAGTAATGGAGGGAGACTCCAGAGGGAGTTACTGCATGGAGGATTTGGAGGGGGAAAATGTGTGTGTGTGTGTGTGTGTGTGTGTGTGCGTGTGTGTGTAACACCTAATCACCTATTGTGTCTTCACCCCAACCTACAGCTGCAGCAACCCAAAAACTACATGCTGTCACTCAAACGAGGGGTTACCAAAGGGAATTCATGCCCTTTAATCATCCACACATCTTCATCTTCACGCTAACATGCTGACCAGACCACACGCGCATATATTGATTTTGTCCCCCCACACCAGACGTGATCAGGACACACAGGTTGAAATATCAAAACAAACTATGAACCAACTATATTAATTTGGGGGCAGGTCGAAAAGCATGAAACATTTATGTCAATTTAGCTAGCTAGCTTGCTGTTGCTAGCTAATTTGTCCTGGGATATTAACATTGGGTTGTTATTTTACCTGAAATGCACAAGGTCCTCTATTCCGACAATTAATCCACAGATAAAAGGGTAAAAGTTTGTTTTCTAGTATTCTCTCCTCCTTCAGGCTTCTTCTTGTTTTTGGGACTTTATATGGCAGTTGGCAACCAACTTTAAGGTGCATTACCACCTGGACTGGAGTGTGGACCTCAGGTCATCTTTCAATATGCTCCTAAAAATCAATGAGTAGATGGTAGAGGTGGGACTTGCAGCGCATTAAGCATCACAAATAGAACCAGGTTCTATTATAGTGCCTGGCTACGCAGACTCTCGTTGACGCGCACATGACGTGAGCGGTGTGGTCAGCATGTCAGTTAAAGGTTTTGCAAAACCCAAAACGCATCATACTCTGACACTTTCTGTATATTGAAAGTTCTATATCTTGAAAAGTTGATTGCTTTAGCGCAAAATATATCAACAGTGGACTAATGAAACAAATACCAAAATATTGTTTTTGAGTGGCGTTGTCCTTTAAGTCTAATGCCGAATTTAATTAGACTCACATTTCTGGAGTATGAAACGCAAAGCCTCAGTCTTGAGGGTTAACGGGTGTATTATATTAAACCTACGTGTTGCTTAGGAACCATTATCTCTCTTCAATGTGAAATCATGGTGACATTCAGACACAGTGTTATTATGGTGAGAACTAAGGAGATAGACATGCTTCATTCCACCACCACACTAATGTAGCATCTGAGGACATTAGGCCGTTTATTGGCTCAGACCTATAGATCCTTCAATATTCAAGATTTTCCTGACTCAGTGATTTATGTCATGTACAGTCCCTTAAAATTCAATATAACGGCATTTAGATCCACCATGTTTCAAATGGTTAGTCAAGATCATTCAAAGTCCTGAAATGTTGTGCCAGAGTCTGGTCGAGTGGTAATGCTCTCAACCCTGGGGGTTTGATCCCTGTGTCTGCAATTTTTCTATGCCCCAACTTTATGTCTGTTTCGTCTAGATGCGGTACAGCTTATATAAAAATTGACCTTTCGTAGCATGTTTGTAGAACTTACCAGCAGCGTTAATTTGACATAAGCTGTATCCCATCTAGACATGACCCTTTCTGTCAACCCCCTCCACTTTCGCTGAAATTCTGAAATGCCAAAGAAAATGTGTTCCCCAAAGAAATTTGCCTGAACACGTCGAGAGGATGTTCACGTCATGGTCTGTTTGGCCTGCATTTGGCTGAATTAAGATTTTCCATATTCCATACAGTTTAGGTATCAGGGTAGGGGGCAAAATCTGTAAATTCAGATAGTAAATTGATATTAAATTGAATGGAAAATAGCCCATCTTTTCCAGTGAAGATTTTTCCAAATTCATGGAAAAATTATTAATTGAAAAACCTTCCTCCTCAGCTCTTCTAGCATACTTTGCATTTTGATCATTTCACAAAAATAGATGGTAAGTTTGTCACAAGGCAGTGTGCCTGATTGTGTATCTTTAGAACGGACATGCAGAGCAGAAAAACCATGGAGTCACGTTGTGAGACCAGTTTGCATCATTTGATCTAGATTTTCTATACGTGCCTGTACCTACATTTGAAGTCGGAAGTTTACATACACCTTACACCATACAGCCAAATGGGTCTTCCAAATCGACAATGACCCCAAGCATATTTCCAAAGTGGTGGCAAAATGGCTTAAGGACAACAAAGTCAAGGTATTGGAGTGGCCATCACAAAGCCCTGACCTCAATCATATAGAACATTTGTGGGCAGGACTGAAAAAGCATGTGCGAGCAAGAAGGCCTACAAACCTGACTCAGTTACACCAGCTCTGTCAGGAGGAATGGGCCAAAATTCATCCAACTTATTGTGGGAAGCTTGTGAAAGGCTACCAAAAACATTTGACTCAAGATAAACAATTTAAAGGAATTGCTACCAAATACTAATTGAGTGTATGTCACGGGCGTCCTCCGTCTTCACCTGAAGAGGAGAGGCGAGAAGGATCGGAGGACCAAAATGCGGCGTGGTATGTGTTCATGATGAAATTTAATAAAGAAAACACTGAACACTGAAACACACTATACAAAACAATAAACAACTAACGACCGTGAAGCTAAATGAGAACTGTGATGACACAAGCAATCAACATAGACAATCACCCACCAACAAACAGTGAAACCCAGGCTACCTCAGTATGATTCTCAATCAGAGACAACTAATGACACCTACCTCTGATTGAGAACCATACTAGGCCGAAACATACAAATCCTCAAATCATAGAAAAACAAACATAGACTGCCCACCCCAACTCACGCCCTGACCATACTAAATAAATACAAAAACAAAGGAAATAAAGGTCAGAACGTGACAGTGTATGTAAACTTCTGACCCACTGGGAATGTGATGAAAGAAATAAAAGCTGAAATAAATCCTTCTATCCACTATTATTCTGACATTTCACATTCTTAAAATAAAGTGGTGATCCTAACTGACCCAAGACAGGGAAGTTTTTATTAGGATTAAATGTCAGGAATTGTGAAAAACTGAGTTTAAATGTATATGGCTAAGGTGTATATAAACATCCGACTTCAAATGTATTTAGGGAAGAAGCAGTCAGCTGGTGTTCTGTCTATAATGGAGTGGCCAGCACATTCACCAGATCTCAACACCATTGAGCTGTTGTGGGAGCAGTTTGACCGTATGGCACGTAAGAAGTGCCCATCAAGCCAATCCAACTTGTGAGAGGTGCTTCAGGAAACATGGGGTGAAATATCTTCATATTACCTCAACAAATTGTCAACTAGAGTGCCAAAGGTCTGCAAGGCTGTAATTGCTGCAAATGGAGGAATCTTTGACAAAAGCAAAGGACACTATTATTTCAATTAAAATCATTATTTATAACCTTGTCAATTTCTTGACTATATTCACTATTCATTTTGCAACTCATTTCATGTATGTTTTCATGGAAAACAAGGACATTTCTAAGTGACCCCAAACTTTTGAACGGTAGTGTACATGTAGGTAGTGTTAAAGTGACTGCATATTTACTAAACAGAGAGTAGCAGTAGCGTAAAAGTGCAGGGGGGGGGGATGACACAATGCAAACAGTCTGGGTAGCCATTTGATTAGCTGTTCAGGAGGTGGCGGGGGTATAGAAGCTGTTAAGCAACCTTTTGGACTTAGACTTGGCACTCCGGTACCGCTTGCTGTGAACAGTCTATGACTATGGTGGCTGGAGTCTTTGACAATGTTTAGGGCCTTCCTCTGACACCACCTGGTATAGAGATCCTGGATGGCAGGAAGCTTGGCCCCAGTCATGTACTGGGCCGTACCCACTGCCCTCTGGAATACCTTGCGGTCGGAGGCTGAGCAGTTGCCATATCAGGCAGTGATGCAACTAGTCAGGATGCTCTTGATGGTGCAGAGCTGTTGAACTTTTTGAGGATCTGAGGACCCATGCCAAATGTTTTCAGTCTCCTGAGCAGAATAGGCTTTGCCGTGCCCTCTTCACGACTGTCTTGGTGTGTTTGGACCATGATAGTTTGTTAGTAATATGGACACCAAGGAACTTCAAGCTCTCAACATGCTCCAGTACAACACAGTCGATGAGAATGAGGGAGTGCTCGGTCTTCCTTTTCCCTTAGTCCACATTCATCTCCTTTGCCTCGATCAAGTTGAGGGAGAGTTTGTTATCCTGGCACCACATAGCCAGGTCTCTTACCTCCTCCTTATAGGCTGTCTCATCGTTGTCTGTGATCAGGCCTACCACTGTTGTGTCGTCGGAAAACTTAATGATGGTGTTGGAGTCTTGCCTGGCCATGCAGTCGTGGGTGAACCGGGAGTACAGGAGTGGGCTGAGCACACAACCCTGAGGGGCTGCCGTGTTGAAGATCAGCGTGGCAGATGTGTTGTAACCTACACTTACCAGCTGGAGGCGGCACATCAGGAAGTCCATGATCCTGTTGCAGAGGTGTTTAGTCCCAGGGTCCTTAGCTTAGTGATGAGCTTTGAGGGCACTATGGTGTTGAATGCTGAGCTGTAGTCAGTGAATAGCATTCTCACGTAGGTGTTCCTTTTGCCCACGTGGGAAAGTTGGGATGCATCTGTTGGGGTGGTATGCAAATTGGAGTGGGTCTAGGTCTTCTAGGATAATGGTGTTGATGTTTTATATATTTAGTATTTTTTTCACCTTTATTTAACCAGGTAGGCCAGTCGAGAACAATTTCTCATTTATAACTGCAACATGGCCAAGATAAAGCAATGCAGTACGAAAAAAAGTCTAGCGCGTGAACATACCCACATAACAATAGACAATTACACACAAAAACATGGAGGGGAACAGAGGACTAAATACATGCATTATGATTAGATAATGAAAACCAGGTGTGTACGGAAACAAGACAAAACAAATAGAATTCTCAAAAATGGAGCGGCGATGGCTAGAAAGCTGGTGACTACGATCGCCGAACACCACCCGAACAAGGAGAGGAGCCAACTTTGGTGGAAGTCGTGACAGTTACACATGGGATAAACAAGCGTATAGTCAATAACACAATATAAAAAACTGTAAACAGTGTGTGCAAATGAAGTAGGTAGGTAAGGAAATAAATAGGCCAATACTGGCGAAGTAATTACAATTCAGCAATTTACACTGGAGTGATATATGTGTAGATTTGTAAGGAGAAATACTGGTGTGCAGAAGAGCAGAAAACAAAAAACAAATATGGGGATGAGGTAGGTAGTTGGTTGGATGGGCTATTTACAGATGGGCTGTGTACAGCTGCATCGATCGGTAAGCTGCTCTGACAGCTGACACTTAAAGTTAGTGAGGGAGATATAAGTCTCCAACTTCAGTTATTTTTGCAATTCGTTCCAGTCATTGGCAGCAGAGAACTGGAAGGAAAGGCAGCCAAAAGTGGAGGGGCTTTGGGGATGACCAGTGAAATATACCTGCTGGAGTGCGTGCTATGGGTGGGTGTTGCTATGGTGACCATTGAGCTGAGATAAGGCGGAGCTTTACCTAGCAAAGACTTATAGATGACCTGGAGCCAGTGGGTTTGGCGAGGAATATGTAGCGAGGACCAGCCAAAAGAGCATGCAGGTCACAGAGGTAGTATATGGGGCTTTGTTGACAACACGGATGGCACTAAGATAGACTGCATCCAACTTGCTGAGTAGGGTGTTGGAGGTTATTTTGTAAATTACATTGCTGAAGTCAAGAATCAGTAGTATAGTCAGTTTTACAAGGGTATGTTTGGCAGCATGAGTGAATGATGCTTTGTTGCGAAATAGGAAGCCGATTCTAGAATTAACTGGAGATGCATAATGTGAGTCTGGAAGGAGAGTTTACAGTCTAGCTAGACACCTAGGTATGTATAGTTGTCCACATATTCTAGGTCAGAACTGTCCAGAGTAGTGTGGCTAGTCGGGTGGGTGCAGGCAACGATCGGTTGAAGAGCATGCATTTAGTTTTACTTGCATTTAAGAACAGCTGGAGGCCACAGAAGGAGTGTTGTATGGCGTTGAAGCTCGTTTGGAGGTCTGTTAACCTGTCTAGGGTATGTGGGACGCTAGCGTCCCATCTGGCCAACATCCAGTGAGGTTGCAGAGCGCCAAATTCAATTACAGAAATGCTCATTATAAAAATTCAGAAAACAAAACATAATTTTACATCGGTTTAAAGATTAACTTCTTGTTAAACCAACCATAGTGTCATATTTATAAAATTATTTTAGGCGAAAGCATACCTAGCCCAGAATATGCCTAGCCCAGAACATAGCCCAGTTGACAAATTATTACAAACAGTAACCAGCCAAGCAGAAGCGATACAAAAATCAGAAATAGAGATAAAATGAATCCCTTACCTTTGATGATCTTCATATGGTGGCATTCAGAAGACATTAATTTACTCAATAAATGTTCCTTTTGTTCGATGAAGTCTCTTTATATCCAAAAACCTCCGTTTTGTTAGCGCATTTTCTTCAGTAATCCACAGGCTCAAAATCAGTCAAAACAATCAGACAAAAAAATCAAAATTGTATCCGTAAAGTTCATAGAAACATGTCAAATGATGTTTATATTCCATCCTCAGGTTATTTTTTAGCCTACATTATCTAAATATTTAAACTGGACAATAACGTCGTCAATATAAAAGGTAAACAAGAAATGCACATGCGCCTGAAAAAACTCTGCGTCACGTTAGGGTCCACTCGTTCAGACTGGTCTTACTCCCTCATTTATAAGAATACAAGCCTGAAACGATTTCTAAAGACTGTTTACATCTAGTGGAAGGCATAGGAACTGCAAATGGAGTCCTAAGTCAATGGAAACTGTGATGGCATTGAATAGAAAACTACAAAACCAACAAAAAAAACTACTTCCTGAAAGGATTTTTATCAGGTTTTCGCCTGCTAAATTGTAACACTATTGTAACAGTTTTTGAAACTTTAATGTGTTTTCTATCCAAATCTACTATTTATATGCATATCATATCTTCTGGGCCCGAGTAGCAGGACGTTTAATTTGGGCATGATTTTCATCCAAAATTCCGAATGCTGCCCCTACCCTAAAGAGGTTAACACAGTGTCCAAATAGGGGCCAGATGTATACAGAATGGTGTTGTCTGCATAGAGGTGGATCAAATACTTACTCACAGCAAGAGCGACATCATTGATATATACAAAGAAAAGAGTCTGCCCAAGAATTTAACCCTGTGGCATCCTCAAAGAGCCTGCCAAAGGTCCGGACAACAGGCCCTCCGATTTGACACACTGAACTCTATCTGAGAAGTAGTTAGAGAACCAGGCGAGGCAGTCATTAGAGAAACCACGGCTGTTGAGTCTGCCGATAAGAATACGGTGATTGACAGAGTCGAAAGCATTTCGCCAGGTCGATGAAGATGGCTGCACAGTACTCTTATTTTCCATAGACTTTACAGTGTCCCAAAACTTTTTGGAATTAGTGCTGCAGGATGCAAATTTCTGTTTGAAAAAGCTATCCTTTGTAATCCTAACTGACTGTGTGTATTGGTTCCTGACTTCCCTGAAAAGTTGCATATCACGGGGACTATTCGATGCTAATGCGATATGCCACAGGGTGTTTTTGTGCTCGTCAAGAGCAGTCAAGTCTAGAGTGAACCAAGGGCTATATCTGTTCTTAATTCAACATTTTTTGAAAGGGGTATGCTTATTTAAGATGTGAGCCATGACCTGCCTTTCAAAGCACTTCATTGGTATAAACGTGAGTGCTACGGGTCGGATGTAATTTAGGCAGGTTACCTTAGTGTTCTTGGGCACAAGGACTACGGTGGTCTGCTTGAAACATGTTGGTGTTACAGACTCAGTCAGGAACAGGTTGAAAATGTCAGTGAAGATACTTGCCAGTTGGTCAGAACATGCTCGGAGTACACGTCCTGGTAATCCGTCTGGCCCCTATCCTTGTGAATGTTGACCTGTTTAAAGGTCTTACTCGGCTACAGAGAGCGTGATCACAACACAGTCATCCGGAACAGCTGATGCTCTCATGCATGCTTCAGTGTTGCTTGCCTCGAAGCGAGCATCAATGTAATTTAGCTTGTCTGGTAGGCTTGTGCCACTGGGCAGCTCGTGGCTGTGCTTCTCTTTGTAGTCTATAATAGTTTACAAGCCCTGCCACATCTGGCGAACGTAGGAGCCGGTGTAGTACGATTGAATCTTAGTCCTGTATTGACACTCTACCCAGTATACAACAGGAGTTCCCTGATCCTGGTGCAGAATACACATTGTTTCTCCTTCCCCATATTGACCTATGCCATTCAATTCAATAATTTTAAATAAGACAATACAAGGAAATGTTGTTTCTAGTAAAATTGTTGTGCTGAGTACCAGGTTTCTCTCCATTCAGAGACATTCTCTCCATTCGCTGCGTTCACCTTTCAATTTTGCTTCAGATATCATAAAATGTGTGAAAAATAATGATGAACACAGTGATCAGGCTGGTTACATCAGGCTAGGTTATGCCCTGGACATTAGATGCATCAATGGTGGTCAGTGCCGTTTTTTTTTGAGCATGAGCATGGCCTTATTTCTGTTACAGCATATTTGATGACTGTCATTCATATTCAATTCACCCAGTTCAATATAACAGTTATAGTTATAGGCTACTACATGACACTCTAATGTTCCCTACACATGTCATGAGGTTGCTACAACCTTGCCTGTGAAAGAAAGTTTACAATGTAGGTGCACACAGGTCAAGAGAGAAATTTGAGGTGACAGACAGTGACATTCACAAGCGTGCCTGCATCTAACTGATTAGTCCAACAGTTGCAAAAGAGAGTTTCTATTGTACAAATGCAGGTATGTTTATCCATGTTTTGTTGCGTTTGCTTCCGTTGAAGAAACTTTTTCAAAATAATTGGCGGAATGAATACACCCCTGATCACACGTAAGCAGAGTTCACTCTCATAACAGCCATGTTGTATTCCTTCTCTTCCCTTCGCTTATGGACTTCAATGCACAACAAATCAGCTGTATGTGACCAGGCAAAAAACCTTTCCAAGCCAAACCTCTACAAACAGCCTACATAATTGTCAACATATTACCTAAAGTAACGTCATAGTCAGCATTGCTAATAGAACTAACACATTAGTAAACCCGCTACAATCATGAAATAAAGTTAGTAAGCACTTACACAGGCGGGCCTCAGTGGCAATAAATTAGTAATACCAAAAAGCTTATATTGACTTGGAAGAGTTCCAGTGTTGAGTTGGAAAGTCATAGCCAGCTAGCTAACATAGCATCCCTCTGTTTGAGCAGGGTGTTTCAGTAGGCTAAACTAGACAGCTGCATTTGCTAGCTAAGTAAGTGAAACTGAAAAAAAAGATCAATCTCTCTCTTTCTCTATTTCTTTCTTCCTTCTCCTTCATTCTCTTTGAGTCAACTACTCACCACATGTTATACACTGCAGTGCTATCTATCTGTAGTTTATGCTTTCAGTACTAGATTCATACTCTGATCCTAATACTCTTGCAGGACGTCTTCTGGAAGTTGTCAGAATTACTTAGTAAGTCTATGGAAGGGGGTGAGAACCATGAGTCAATGTACCCAGAGGAGGACGAAAGCTAGCTGTCCTCCGGCTACACCATGGTGCTACCTTACAGAGTGATGTTGAGGCTACTGTACACGTTCTTTGCAAAATAGTGTGTTTTAAGCAGTTATTTGGTGACGTGATTATATTTAGTATAGTTTTATCTAAAAAGGATAACTTTGAAAATGTTTAAAAATATATATTTTTATGAAATTCACTTAGGAGAATTGTCCTCCCCTTCCTCCTCTGAGGAGCCTCCACTGATATACATCTAAGACGTAGAAAATAAGCAACAAATGTCAGTTTACGTAACTAATGTTTCACAATTGGGTTATCAAATATATCAAAGCAATGAAGTGGGTTAACTTCTGTATTTGTACAAATGATGCGCCTATGAAAGCTGTTGCCGCTGAGAGGTGTAGGTTGCTGGCTGGATACTTGCCAACACGTGTCTGACTGTTCCATTCCTAGCAATGCTCATAGCAAGGCCATGTCTGCATGCCGCTGGTGAAGGCCCCCTTGCTTGTCTACGCTGCATGTTCGGCTGCAAACTCTTGAACAACTGCAGCAGGCAATCTTATGAAGTGGTTGTTGACTGGGGGGGGGGGGGCTGTGACAGACAGGGTGATATAATAGACAGCCAAGTGGTAAATTGTGTTTTGTTCTAAAGAAAGGAAAAAGCTTTTTGCTAATGCACTTCACAACCAAAATGACTCTACTAATTGTATCTGCTTTGCTGGAGAATTAGCCTACTAGTTTATCAAGCCAGGCATTTTTTTATACAACTTTTCACATTTCCTGTCATGTTGATGAAGCTGTCTCTGTCATCATGCCCTCTTTACGACTGTGTTGGTGTGTTTGGACCATGATCCTTAGGGATGTGGACACTGAGGA
Source organism: Oncorhynchus mykiss (assembly GCF_057628025.1). Lineage (NCBI taxonomy): Eukaryota > Metazoa > Chordata > Actinopteri > Salmoniformes > Salmonidae > Oncorhynchus > Oncorhynchus mykiss. The sequence continues at coordinate 22,533,167 of NC_143028.1, read as the reverse complement.
ACTTGAAGCTCTCGACCTGCTCCACTACAACCCCATCGATGTGAATGAGGGCATGCTCGGCCTTCCGTTTCTTGTGGTCAGTTCCATGATCAGTTCCTTTGTCTTGCTGACGTTGAGGGAGAGCTTGTTGTCCTGGCACCACAATGCCAGGTCACTGACCTCCTCCCTATAGGCTGTCTCATTGTCATCGGTGATCAGGCATACCACTGCTGTGTCATCTACAAACTTAATGATGGTGTTGGAGTTGTGCCTGATCATGCAGTCGTGGATAAACAATGAGTACAGGAGCAGGTAAATGGATACAAATTGTGAAATCATACCATATTTGGACAAAAAAAAAAGAATGTCTAAATCGCACTGTGGATGTATTAGACTTCAGAATTGCTATGGGGGCATACTTATAGTTCACTCTACAGCCTTACCTATATTGTGGATCAATAAAATGGAGTATCAGTCTACTTAATGACACTCACATAACAAAACTGTGAAGAGTTTATATACATATTATCATCACAGCGCTTATTTCGGGAATTTGACAACCCCATTTGATTGAGACACAATCCACAGGTAAGGTTGTACAATGCAATATGAATGTCCAATAAGCTACACATAGTAGGTTGACTGGTAAGCCAAATGTGGCTCATTTCACAGTGGTTTCAGAGTCCCGCAATATGAGGTACAATGCTAATATCTGTATAATCTCTTCACAGTTGTGTTCTGTGGGTGTCCCTAAGTAGACTGCGCGCGAGCTTGGCAAAAGGGGGCATGATTTGTTGACATACTTGTAATACAAACCCAACCTTAATTCACTCGTTGTGACACGCTGAGGTCACTCCATTTCTGACGAGACTGACTTTATGACCAAAATGATTTTACACTTTGTAATACATTTTGACCTTAGAATACATTTTTCAATTTTCAAATGGATTGGTTGGCTTTTAGGGGCAGTCACTCTTGATAAGAGCTAATTCTTTTTTGGAAGACACCCACAAAGACACCCATTTTCAGCACAACATGAAGGCATGCGCAGGAAATGGCTTACTGATGCCCCACTGAGAATGCAGGTAAAAAACACATTTGCACTTCTCATAGCAATCTAGGCGTCACTGCGGAATCACTGTACTGTTTGCTGTCCACAAGTCTTACAGCTTTTATTGTCTGCCCCTATAACAGCAAAACCATGTCATATTGTGATGTATTGACTGAGACGTAACGATTTCGGTATTCCTGTAGATAGAAGCAAGGGTGCAGGTAGAGGATTGTCGAAACTGGAGACAAATACTTGCATTAGATAATTAAAGTATATGAAAGGCTGCAAAAAATGCAACCAAAATGATTAAAACATCTTAGAAATACTCCGACTGTCACGTTCTGACCTCTATTTCTGTTGTTTTGTATTTATTTAGTATGGTCAGGGCGTGAGTTGGGTGGGCAGTCTATGTTTGTTTTTCTATGTTTTGGGGCATTTCTATGTTTTCGGCCTAGTATGGTTCTCAATCAGAGGCAGGTGTCATTAGTTGTCTCTGATTGAGAATCATACTTAGGTAGCCTGGGTTTCACTGTGTGTTTGTGGGTGATTGTTCCTGTCACTGTGTTTGTCGTCACAGGATAGGACTGTTTTGCGTTCTCACATTTCTTGTTTTCGTTAGTTTGTTCATGTGTAGTGATTTATTAAAATATGAATAACCACCACGCTGCGCTTTGGTCCGCTTCTCCTCCTCCTACAGACGAACGCCCTTACAGAATCACCCACCACAACAGGACCAAGCAGCGTGTCAACAGGCAGGAGCAGCAGGAGAAGCAACAGCGGCTGCAGGAGATACGTAGTAAGGAATTCTGGACATGGGAGGAAATCCTCGACGGGAGAGGACCCTGGGCTAAGCCAGGAGAATATTGCCGCCCCAAGGCCGAGCTGGAGGCAGCAAAAGCAGAGAGGCGGCATTCTGAGAAGCAAGCACGGCGGCGCGGACGGAAGCCCGAGAGTCACCCCCAAAAATTTCTTGGGGGGGGCACAGGGGGAGTGTGGCAGAGTCAGGAGTCAGACCTGAGCCAACTCCCCCCGTTTATCGTGAGGAGCCAAGGAGGAGCTCAGAACCAGAGCTGGTGTTGGAGGTGAGCGAAGCAGAGACTGTGAAGGAGTTAATGGGGAAATTGGAGGAGAGTGATATGAGGGACTTGCTGGTTTGGTGCATGAGGCACGACATTCGCCCAACGGAGCGTGTCAGGGATTTAATGGCACCGGGGTCAGCTCTCCATACTCATCCTGAGGTGCGTGCGAGGGGTCTGGTGAAGACTGTGCCAGCCTCACGCACCAGGCCTCCTGTGCATCTCCCTAGCCTTGCACGTCCTGTGCCATCTCAGCACTACAGTGCTCCTAGCAGTGCTAACTGTGGCGGGCGTGGTGCTGGTCAGGCACCGTGTTATGCAGTTGTGCGCACGGTGTCCCCAGTACGCGTGCTTAGCCCGGTGCGCTACATCCCAGCTCCCCACATCTGCCGGGCTAGGGTGAAGATCCAGCCAGGGCGGTTGGTGCCAGCCCTGCTCTCAAGATCTCAGGTACGCCTTCACGGCCCGGTCTATCCGTCACCACCTCCACGCACCAGCCCTCCGGTGGCAGCCCCCCGTACCAGGCTGTCTCTCCGGCCCATCCTTACAGGGGCTTCCTCCTCTCCAGCGCTGCCGGAGCCTCCCACCTGTCCGGCGCCTCTGCCGGAGCCTCTCGCCTGTCCGGCGCCGCTGCCGGAGCCTCCCGCCTGTCCGGCGCCTCTGCCGGAGCCTCCCGCCTGTCCGGCGCCTCTGCCGGAGCCTCCCGCCTGTCCGGCGCCTCTGCCGGAGCCTCCCGCCTGTCCGGCGCCGCTGCCGGAGCCTCCCGCCTGTCCGGCGCCTCTGCCGGAGCCTCCCGCCTGTCCGGCGCCTCTGCCGGAGCCTCCCGCCTGTCCGGCGCCGCTGCCGGAGCCTCCCGCCTGTCCGGCGCCGCTGCCGGAGTCTCCCGCCTGTTCGGCGCTACGAGAGCTACTCAGTCCGGCGCTTCCAGAGCCTTCCTCCTCTCCAGCGTCGCCAGTGCCGCTCGTCAGCCCAGCGCCGCCAACGCCGCCCGTCTGCCCAGCGCCGCCAGTGCCGCCCGTCAGTCTGGCGGTTCCAGAGCCTTCCTCCTCTCCAGCGCCACCAGTGCCGCCCGTCTGCCCAGCGCCGCCAGTGCCGCCCGTCTGCCCAGCGCCGCCCGTCTGCCCAGCGCCGCCAGTGCCGCCCGTCTGCCCAGTGCCGCCAGTGCTGCCCGTCTGCCCAGCGCCGCCAGTGCTGCCCGTCTGCCCAGCGCCGCCCGTCTGCCAGGAGCCGCCAGTGCCGCCCGTCTGCCAGGAGCCGCCAGTGCCGCCCGTCTGCCAGGAGCCGCCAGTGCCGCCCGTCTGCCAGGAGCCGCCAGTGCCGCCCGTCTGCCAGGAGCCGTCAGTGCCGCCCGTCTGCCAGGAGCCGCCAGTGCCGCCCGTCAGCCAGGGGCCGCCAGTGCCGCCCGTCAGCCAGGGGCCGCCAGTGCCGCCCGTCAGCCAGGGGCCGCCAGTGCCGCCCGTCAGCCAGGGGCCGCCAGTGCCGCCAGTCAGCCAGGGGCCGCCAGTGCCGCCAGTCAGCCAGGGGCCGCCAGTGCCGCCAGTCAGCCAGGGGCCGCCAGTGCCGCCAGTCAGCCAGGGGCCGCCAGTGCCGCCAGTAAGCCAGGGGCCGCCAGTAAGCCAGGGGCCGCCAGTGCCGCCAGTCAGCCAGGGGCCGCCAGTAAGCCAGGGGCTGCCAGTGCCGTCAGTCAGCCAGGGGCCGCCCGAGCAGCTGCCCCCCTGTCCAGAGCAGCTGTCGCCCCTCTGTCCCAAGCTGCTGTCGCCCCTCTGTCCCGAGCAGCTGTCCCTCTGTCCCGAGCAGCTGTCCCTCTGTCCCGAGCAGCTGTCCCTCTGTCCCGAGCAGCTGTCCCCCCTCTGTCCCGAGCTGCTATCGCCCCTCTGTCCCGAGCTGCTATCGCCCCTCTGTCCCGAGCTGCTATCGCCCCTCTGTCCCGAGCAGTTGCCCCTCTGTCCCGAGCAGTTGTCCCTCTGTCCCGAGCAGCTGCTTCACCTCTGTCCCGAGCTGCCCCTCTGTCCCGAGCAGCCCCTCTGTCCAGTGGGGTCATTGAGAGGGGTGGCCATGGTGAGTAAGCCAGGGAGGCGGACAATAAGGCGGACTAAGACAATGGTGAAGTGGGGTCCGCGTCCCGCGCCAGAGCCGCCACCGCGGACAGACGCCCACCCAGACCCTCCCCTATAGGTCAAGGTTTTGCGGCCGGAGTCCGCACCTTTGGGGGGGGGGGGTACTGTCACGTTCTGACCTCTATTTCTGTTGTTTTGTATTTATTTAGTATGGTCAGGGCGTGAGTTGGGTGGGCAGTCTATGTTTGTTTTTCTATGTTTTGGGGCATTTCTATGTTTTCGGCCTAGTATGGTTCTCAATCAGAGGCAGGTGTCATTAGTTGTCTCTGATTGTGAATCATACTTAGGTAGCCTGGGTTTCACTGTGTGTTTGTGGGTGATTGTTCCTGTCACTGTGTTTGTCGTCACAGGATAGGACTGTTTTGCGTTCTCACATTTCTTGTTTTCGTTAGTTTGTTCATGTGTAGTGATTTATTAAAATATGAATAACCACCACGCTGCGCTTTGGTCCGCTTCTCCTCCTCCTACAGACGAACGCCCTTACACCGACTGTGAAATTGCCTGTGAATATGAGGTTTGGTTTGTGTATTGCAGGCTGATGCAAATTAAGCAAAAACAGCCACCGATACCTCAAACTTGCATGTACATTGACAATGTTCAGAGAGGTAAGAAGGTTTAGGGAAGTGTTAGTTAAAAGCATTTTCCCCACAAAAAAATGTTTAATTCATTCTACCCGTTTGGTTCACAGACCATAGGCTTTCACGCTCTGGTGCAAAAATGACGGAGAAATGCAGACTGTCGCTCCTTGTTGAACTTGTATTCGTTAGAAAAGTAGAGGATTGGAAATAAAAGGAGGACAATCAAATACAAACCAAACACTTCCCGAATTGGGCAAAGTAAGTGATGTGAAGTGGTGCAGAGATGAATGGAGAAAAATACCATTGTTGAAGTAGTTTTTTCTCCTCAAATGAATAAGCACAAGTACAGTAATGGCACTTCTGGGAAATCTTTTATACAAAAGGAATATTTCCATGACAAGAATGTAGTGAGAGGGCCAGAGATACTGTACTATGACTGCACCCTATTACACTCTTTTTCTTCTCAGAGGACCAGAGCATTGTGATCAAGAAAGCTCAGACAATTAAGCTTTTCTTTCCTTGTCTGAGATTGGAGGATAAGAAAGGCACTTACACAGGTAATTCTACGTTTTTATTTATTTATAAAGCGCCATTTTATTCACAAGTGATCCCATTGAAATTAAACAACTCCCTTTATAAGAAGGACCTGTTCCAAAACAGCAAAAATAAACTCACTAGTATACATCTTTGACTAAGTAATATGTTCACTTCTCTGACATCATAGGCTATGATGCTGCTACTGTGTGCTACACAGGAGCTGCTGAAGATGTGCATATCCTTGGTTTATTATTGAGTGGGTGATCTGCTCGCAGCAATTTCCTTTCTATGAAAAGCTCACAGGCTTTTATGCACTCCTTATTTTTATTTTTGCAATACCTTTTGAAACTCTTTATGTGTACACATATGAAGCAAACAGTAAGCCAATTTCTGAAAAAGAATTCCATTAGAAGCTTCCCTGAGCAACGAAACATGAATGAATACAGTCTGTAAATATTTTATAGTGCCCTCTGGGTCTGTAATGAAACATTTATTTAATCTGATTGAAAACAAAAATTAAGATAGAATCTAAGTAAAAAGCGGAATTAAACCAAATGTTAACTTCTTCATATATGTACGCGTGCATGACTGTGTATACAGGTATTTGTCTCTACTATCCATCTACAATGTGATGAGACTGATAATGATGTTATCCCTGTTCAACATTTGAACATGACATTCAGGTATGTTTACTGAAAACTATTTCTTGGCTAAGGCAGAACAAGAAGACAGATATGCAAAGCCTGTGGCAGAGACTGTGCTGTTTGCTTGACTCCAAGTCAAATTCCTCTAGAGTACACAACAGGAGTCACGAGGAGACCGCTAGATGAACTGATGTGTGCATAGTTTCTGGATGGAAGAATTAAGTTAGATCTTTTAAGAAAACAGCCAGCCTATTTGAAAGGAACGAAATACTTTACTGCCTGAAAGCATTGTTTTTCTACTGAATGAAGGAGGATTCGGCAACAGCAGGTGCATCGAAACACGATACAACATCGAAACGTGGTACAAAGACTACAGATTGCTACGTATACAATTCGACACTATCAGACATGAATTTGAACATTTTCACCACCATGTTGTTTCACCTGCACCCTGTGGTCAAATGCTTCGTGTACATCACATGCAAAAAAAAGTATTTGTAGGAACTGTGCGTGTGAAGTCACAAAATCGGTAAAAGCCACTTTAGGGCCCCCTTAGAAGACACCCTAGTAGACATCCACATGTAAGAGAGATATTTAAACAACGCCAGGTGTCAAACACCTTATGTTACCATAAAGTACCATTTATTTGTCTGTCTTTGCCACTGAAGTCAGCTCTGAATCCAGAGCATTGACAATTCTCATTATAAGCTATAGCTATAGGCCTTGGGGCAATGATTGAAACAGTCAGTTTCTAAGGCCTAGGGCGTGTGTCAACACTAATCGTTGTCTATGCAGGATGTCACATCCTTGAGAAAGGTAAACATATTATTCTCTCCTTCCAGCATTACTGTTAACTGAGTAATCCTTTCAATGTAGGCAGAAGCAGGCAGAAGCACACTCCTTATTCTCTTCTATTACAGTGCTACAGTATTTACTACTGTCACACCCTGATCTGTTTCACGTCTTGTGCTTGTCTCCACCCCCTGCCAGGTGTCCCCCATTTTCCCCATTATCCCATTAGCATTTACACCTGTGTTTTCTGTTTGTCTGTTGCCAGTTTGTCTTGTCAAGCCTACCAGCGTGATTTTCCCGTATTCCTGTTTCTCTCTATCCCTTGTTTTTCTATTTTTCACCGGTTTTGCCTTTCTGTACCTGTCTGACACTGCCCTGGATTACCAACCTCTGCCTGCCGTTCTGTACTTTACTGACTCTGCGCTTGTAACGCTCGTCTGTGGCGGAAGAAGAGGAGGACCAATGCGCAGCATGGTAAGTGTCCATATTCCAAAACAATAAAACGACAAACGCACAGTCCTGTATGGTGCTGAAAAAACACAGAACAGAAAATAATCACCCACGAAACACAGGTGGGAAAAGGCTACCTAAGTATGATTCTCAATCAGAGACAACTAACGACACCTGCCTCTGATTGAGAACCATACCAGGCCAAACACAAAAACACCACATAGAAAAAGGAACATAGACAACCCACCCAACTCACGCCCTGACCAGACTAAAAACAAAGACATAACAAAAGAACTAAGGTCAGAACGTGACAGCGCTGTATAACGGACCTCTGCCTGCCCTTGACCTGTCTTTTGCCTGCCCCTTGTTTGGTCAATAATCATCTGTGATTCGAACTGTCCGCATCTGGGTCTTATACTGAGTCATGATAGTACGAACTGGCCATGACTGACTCAGCAGACTCGAACCAGCTCCGCAATGTCGTCTCCTCCCAAGGAGCCACCATTGGTAGACACGAGGAGTTACTTCGAGGTCTTATGAAAGGATTTCAGACCTTGGTGGAATGCTACGACCGTGCTTTCCATACATTGCTGGAGCAAGTCTATTAGACAGCAGTCCCAGCCTCTCAGTAACCCTGCTGTCAGCAGCGCGTCCCCCCCAGCCCACCCTGGCTTCCCGAGAACCCCGCTTACCTCCTTCGGAATGCTTCACAGGAGATTCAGGGACCTGTCAGGCTTTTCTCTCCCAGTGCTCCCTCATCTTTGAGCTACAGACCTCTTCTTTTTCTGATTGAGACCGCTCGAAGGTAGCGTACCTTATAACTCTGATGTCCAGGAGGGCTCTTGTCTGGGCTACAGCACCCTGGTAGCAACAAGCCACCATGTGTTTCAGTCTAGAAGAGTTTATGGTGGAGGTGAAGAAAGTGTTTGATTCTCCATTGTCAGAAAGAGAGGCTGCTTGGAAGCTGCTACGCCAATGCTCCCGTAGTGTGGCATACTATGCAGTCGATTTCCGCATGTTGGCCGCCGAGAGTGCCTGGAACCCCCGAAGCCCTGTTCGACACATTCCTTCATGGTTTATCGGAGAAGGTGAACGATGAGCTCTCAGCCCGTGATCTGCCCATCGATCTCGACGCTCTCATCGCCTCGACCATCTGGATCGATGGGCAACTACAGGAATGTAGGAGGGAGAGGAGGACTGTTCCCACTCCCCCTCGCTCATCCATGGATCCCACCTTGCCTCCGAGGAATCCTGGAAATACTCAGCATCTACATTGCCGAGAGAATCCGAGGTTACCCGAGTTACCACGGGAATCACTGAGGTCTGACGACTCGCCTCCTCTGGAGCCAATGCAACTTGGAAGAGCTAGATTGTCTCCTGACGAACAGTTACACAGACTGAACACCAGCAGCTATCTGTATTGTGGGACTACAGGACATTACATTTCTACCTGTCCTGTAAAAAGACCCGGCTCAGTAAGAGGTGTGAGTATGCTGATGGGCATTACGGAAAATGTCCAGTCTCCCCTTACTCAAACCCCTCTCAATGCCATCTTGCTGTGGGTTGACCGGTCCAAATCTCTCCGGGTACTCATTGACTCTGGGGCCGACGAGAGTTTTATGGACGATACCCTGGTGACTGAGCTGGGAATCCTCACTCAACCCCTCTCCATTCTCATGGACTTCAGAGCACTGACGTCGTTCAATGGTCGTTCAATTGACAGAGTCACCCACAACACGAATCCAAGGCCTGTGCCAACTCGCGTCCTCCGCATCGGCCCTATGACTGCACCATCCATCTTCTCCCGGGCACTACATCACCTCGGGAGCGGCTTTATTCCCTGTCGGTTCCGGAGACCTAGGTGAGGGAGTTGTACATTGAGGACTCCCTGGCTGCAGGGGCTATCTGCCCTTCCTGCTGTGCTCCAGGCCCTGGTTCATCTACCTCAATGGCATCCTTGTTTTTTTCCCACTCAGTTCAAGTACATTTCCTCAATGTCCGACAAGTCCTCCAGTGTCCTCTGGACAACCAGCTGTTTGTCAAAGCAGAGAAATGTGAATTTCAAATCAAATTTATTTGTCACATACACATGGTTAGCAGATGTTAATGCGAGTGTAGCGAAATGCTTGTGCTTACGACAATGCAGTAATAACCAATGAGTAATCTAACCTAACAATTTCACAACAACTACCTTATACACACAACTGTAAAGGGATGAAGAATATGTAGATAAAAATATATGAATGTGTGATGGTACAGAACGGCATAGGCAAGATGCAGTAGATGGTATCGAGTGCAGTATATATATATGAGATGAGTAATGTAGGGTATATAAACATTATATTAATTAGCATTTTTTAAAGTGGCTAGTGATGCATTTTTTACATCAATTTATCCATTATTAAAGTGGCTGGAGTTGAGTCAGTATGTTGGCAGCAGCCACTCAATGTTAGTGGTGGCTGTTTAACAGTCTGATGGCCTTGAGATAGAAACTGTTTTTCAGTCTCTCGGTCCCTGCTTTCATGCACCTGTACTGACCTCGCCTTCTGGATGATAACGGGGTAAACAGGCAGTGGCTCGGGTGGTGGTTGTCCTTGATGATCTTTATGGCCTTCCTGTGACATCGGGTGGTGTAGGTGTCCTGGAGGATAGGTAGTTTGCCCCCGGTGATGTGTTGTGCAGACCTTACTACCCTCTGGAGAGCCTTACGGTTGTGGGGGGAGCAGTTGCCGTACCAGGTGGTGATACAGCCTTACAGGATGCTCTCGATTGTGCATCTGTAAAAGTTTGTGAGTGCTTTTGGTGACAAGCCAAATTTCTTCAGCCTTCTGAGGTTGAAGAGGCGCTGCTGCGCCTTCTTCACCACGCTGTCTGTGTGGGTGAACCAATTCAGTTTGTCCGTGATGTGTACGCCAAGGAATTTAAAACTTACTACCCTCTCCACTACAGTCCCGTCGATGTGGATAGGGGGATGCTCCCTCTGCTGTTTCCTGAAGTCCACGATCATCTCCTTTGTTTTGTTGACGTTGAGTGTGAGGTTGTTTTCCTGACACCGCACTCCGAGGTCCTTCACCTCCTCCCTGTTGGCCGTCTCGTCGTTGTTGGTAATCAAGCCTACCTCTGTAGTGTCGTCAGCAAACTTGATGATTGAGTTAGAGGCATGCATGGCCACACAGTCGTGGGTGAACAGGGAGTACAGGAGAGGGCTCAGAACGCACCCTTGTGGGGCCCCACAAGGATCAGCGGGGTGGAAATGTTTTTACCTACCCTCACCACCTGGGGTCGGCCCGTCAGGAAGTCTAGGACCCAGTTGCACAGGGCGGGGTTGAGACCCAGGGTCTCGAGCTTAATGACGAGTTTGAAGGGTACTATGGTGTTAAATGCTGAGCTGTAATCGATGAACAGCATTCTTATAGGTATTTCTCTTGTCCAGATGGGTGAGGTCAGTGTGCAGTGTGATGGCGATTGCATCGTCTGTGGACCTATTTGGGCGATAAGCAAATTGGAGTGGGTCTAGGGTGTCAGGTAGGTCGGAGGGGATATGGTCTTTGACTAGTCTCTCAAAGCACTTCATGATGTCGCCCTACGGAGGGAATAGCTACACTGTTTGTATTCGGTCATGTTTCCGGTCAACTTGCCCAGATTAAAAGCAGTGGTTCGCACTATCAGTTTCACGCGAATGCTGCCATCAATCCACGGTTTCTGGTTTGGGAATGTTTTAATAGTTGCTGTGGGTACGACATCGCCGATGCACTTGCTAATAAACTCGCTCACCGAATCAGCGTATTCGTCAGTTGTTTTTTGACACAATGCGGAACATATCCCAAACCACATGATCGAAGCAATCTTGAAGTGTGGAATCAGATTGGTCGGACGAGCGTTGAACAGACCTGAGTGCGGGAGCTTGCTGTTTTAGTCTCTGTCTATTGGCAGGGAGCAACAAATGGAGTCGTGGTCAGCTTTTCCGAAAGGAGGGCGGGGGAGGGACTTTATATGCGTCGCGGAAGTTAGAATAACAATGATCCAGGGTTTTACCAGCCCTGGTAGCACAATCAATAGGCTGATAGAATTTAGGGAGTCTTGTTTTCAGATTAGCCTTGTTAAAATCCCCAGCTACAATGAACGCAGCCTCAGGATATGTGGATTCCAGTTTACATAGAGTCTCTAGATAGATAATGCGGTCGACATTTGATTGTGAGGAATTCTAAGTCAGGTGAATAAAACGACTTGAGATCCTGTATGTTGTTATGATCACACCACGTCTCGTTAATCATAAGGCATGCACCCCCGCCCTTCTTCTTACCAGAGAGATGCTTGTTTATGTCGGCGCGGTGCGTGAAGAAACCAGCTGGCTGTACCGACTCCGATAGCGTGTCTCGAGTGAGCCATGTTTCCGTGAAGCAAAGAACGTTGCAGTCTCTTATGTCTCTCTGGAATGCTACCCTTGCTCGGATTTCATCAACCTTGTTGTCAAGAGACTGGACATTGGCGAATAGTATGCTCGGGAGCGGTGCGCGATGTGCCCGTCTCCGGAGCCTGACCACAAGAATGCTTCGTCTGCCCCTTTTAAGGTCATTGTTTTGGTTCGCCGGATGGGATCCGATCCATTGTCCTGGGTGGTGGGCAAAACAGAGGATCCGCTCTGTATTTTTTTCTGAGGGCTTGGCTGGTTTCTTTTGAGTTTCCCATGATGTCAAGCAAAGAGGCACATAATTTGAAGGTAGGACTTGAAATACATCCACAGGTACACCTCCAATTGACGCAAATTATGTTTAATATAGGACTTTACAAACCATTTACTAATTAGTAGTTGCCTTTTTGCGTGGCCTCATCTAAAGTGTGGGCTTTTTATAACTTATGTTATTATGTTATTAATGTTTTGAGTGAACAGTGTAATTTCTTACGTAGAATAGACGGGCATTCCAGTGGTAGGAATTCCAGCAGTACTTTAGTGTAACGCCCTGACCTTAGTTATCTTTGTTTTCTTTATATTTTTGGTTAGGTCAGGGTGTGACATGGGTGATTATATGTTTTTGACCTGTCTAGGGGTTTTGTATGTTTATGGGTTTGGAACCAGTCTAGGGGTTTTTGTATGTCTATGGTTGCCTAGATTGGTTCTCAATTAGAGGCAGGTGTTTATTGTTGTCTCTGATTGGGAACCACATTTTGGCAGCCATATGCTTTGGGTATTTTGTGGGTGATTGTTTCCTGTGTCAGTGTTTGTGCAACACGGGACTGTTTCGTTTATATTCACTTTGTTGTTTTGTATTCTGTCGTGTTCAGTTTATACTATTAAAACATGGACACTTACCACACTGCGTATTGGTCCGATCCTTGCTACTCCTCTTCAGACGAAGAGGACGATATCCGTTACATTTAGTCAAAATGACCCTCTAGAACATATCAATGACTAAACAATAAGCACACAAGAGGATTTATATGAAAATATATTGAAAAATGACAAATGTTTCCAAAACATTCACACTGTTGTAATAACGGGATCTCTAACTTTAGACACACTATATTCTGTGTAAAATAATGTTTTTATTTTGAAAATACTAACATAAAGCTTTTCCTGGCAGTGACTTTTATACCAAAACTAAAGTTTGGATTGCAGTCACTCCTTGGAGCAGTCTAACCTTGATTAACCCAGAACTAAAATATTGTGTAATTTGGTCAGCTGCGTGATTAAGTTCTGAGTCCATACATGTTAGAAATCGGAAAGTTCCGTTTTGCGAAGATTCCACCCTTGCAAAAGGAAACACTCAACCGAAGTGCGTGGTTAAAAGACCAATGCACTAGAAGCAAATAAAGGTTACACATGTAACATGTTCAACTGCAATCACACATGGATGATTTTCAACTTCAATCCAATATCAGTAGTAATGTAACTAGTTGTATGTTTTATAATTATTTTGTCTTCGTGAGGTTGACGACATGAGCAAAACATTTGATTTTTCAAACGTTTTTGTGAATAAAATGTTTGATATGTTTATTTTAGCATCCTGTGTTGTGTGCTTATTGTTTTACCGTTCATATCTAGACTATTTTGAGGAGCATCGGGTACTGCTGGAATGTCTACCCATGGCATGTTCATCCTTTTGTGAGGAATGACGCTGGTCACTCAAAACATTTACAAAGTATTAAATAAAGCATAAATAGCCCACGCTTTAGATGAGTATGTTCAGTAGGCACGAAACAGAAGAAAACGGCATTAAAATTATAATTTACACACTAATGACTTTGTTGTTATAGTTATAGTATTTTTTTTTACTAAACTAGGTTTTTGACAGCACTGCACTTGTTCATTTCACATCAGGAGCCAAAACTTTGTCATCTTATTTTCAATGATACGTTCTTCCATCGTAACTGACTTGCCATCTTAGAGTGACGAAAAAACAAAGCGTTATACACAGGGGCAAAAAGGATACAGACACAAATGGACACTGGTATAATTATAATTGTACACCAGAATGTTGTGATCAGAGCCATAGCAAGGTGTTCATTGTTTTTCTCAAAAGCTCGCCTTGTTCACGCGGTTTCACTGATTCAGGCCATATAAGCCATTAAAAGAGCAATCTGGTATTCAAACAAATACAAAGTTCCCACTTGTCACCATTAACTTAAAAGGTCCACAGAAGAATGTACCAACCCCAGATTGCCCCTTTAAATTGTCATTTTCAAATCCCATTGAGGTGAAACAATGAGTTGAGACACCTGAATTGTTACATATTCAGGGGACGGACAAATAACAAGAAATCGGTAATTTCTCCAGAAGGTGACGCAGAAGATGCATAATAAATGATTGTTTTATTATTGGCCACAATGGCCAGTATAGGTCAAACAGTGACAGTGATAAATATATGTTTCCAGAGAAAAGCACCTTTACACTCAAACAAATGGAACCGAATGGCAACAAGACAAAGGTCATTTGGACATTTGCAGGGTTTGAGAAAACATGGTGTGCGTCTGAAATATCACACTTTTCCCTATGTAGTACCCTCCTCATGAACATTGTCAAAAGTAGTACACCACATAAAGAATAGGCTGCCATTTGGGACACAATCATGGTAATTCATTCAGTCTGGGACTTATTTAGTCATCGCTGTAGAGTAAGTTGGTTTAATGTGATCTCTCCTGATTGCAGGAAAAATATATACAGTATATATTTTTGCACAGTTTATTGGAGAACTGAAAAAGGATTTGAAGTAATACAGACATTGCTTTAAAGTGAGTGCCATTGTGCCTATACTGATCAGTAACATTTTCACATTTTACTCCTTTTTATTCCTTGTTGGAAGATAATTGAATAGAAAAGAACACTCCGGCACACTGGTGTTTGAATGCTCCACAAATTAAATGGCTCTTTTTCACCAAATTTTCAGTCGATAGACCTTCATCAGGGTTTTACAAAGAGGTGAACAATATCAAGTTAATTTGTGGAACATCAATATTGCCAGTGTACTGGAGTTTTCTGTAAACATTTTTTTTCTCCATACACCTGGCAATACGATAGTAATACATTTTCAGGAAGATAATTGAGATTATTGTTTCAAAAGACAATCATTCAATTAGCGAGTACAACATACAGCACTTTATCACATCGCCAAACGATATCTGTCATTATCACAACTTAACAAGTATTGTCTAATTCTATGGCTAATGACAGTACTTTTTTAAAACAAAACATACTTTATTTTAACAGGGGCATGTTAACACGGTTGAAGTCTAGCTGCTATGGAACCCACACTCAAAATTATCACAAATATCACAATTTCCCCTTAGGTATCCTTTTATCATAAGTTGCTATAACACCTCAAGTTTGTTTTGATCACGCACACTGGAAAGTATTCCGGGCAGCCTCAGAGAATAACATCGATTTATACGCTGATTCTGTGAGTTTATAAGGAAGTGCATTGGAGATGTTGTACCCACTGTTACTATTAAAACCTACCCTAACAAGAAACTGTGTGCCACGGTTTTCCTCCTCTTCATCTGAATATGCGGTGTGGTAAGTGTCCATGGTTCTTTTAATAAGAAAATCTCAACTTGAACACAACTACAAAAAAAGAAATGTGAAAACCCGAAACAGTCCCGTGTGGCACAAACACTGACACAGGAAACAATCACCCACAAAATACCCAAAGAATATGGCTGCCTAAATACGGTTCACAATCAGAGACAACGATAAACACCTGCCTCTGATTGAGACCCACTCTAGGCAACCATAGACTTACCTAGACAACTAAACTGAACACAACCCCATTAATCTAATAAACCCCTAGACAAGACGAAACACAATAAATCACCCATGTCACACCCTGGCCTAACCAAAATAATAAAGAAAACAAAGATAACTAAGGCCAGGGTGTGACAGTAACCCCCCCCCCGAAAGGTGCGGACTCCCGGCCGCACACCTAAACCTATAGGGGAGGGTCTGGGTGGGCGTCTGTCTACGGTGGCGGCTCTGGCACGGGACGTGGACCCCACTCCACCATATACTTAGTCAGTTTTTGTAGCATCCTAGGAACGGCGACCATCGCCGCCGACCTAGGATTGGCAACCCTACTAAATGGAACCACTGGACTAAGGGGCAGCTCCATACTGAGGTAGCTCAGGCTGGTTGATGGCTCTGGCAGCTTCTGGCTGAATGGCGGCTCTGGCGGATCCTGGCTGAATGGCGGCTATGGCGGATCCTGGCTGAATGGCGGCTCTGGCGGATCCTGGCTGAATGGCGGCTCTGGCGGATCCTGGCGGCTCTGGCGGCTCATGACAGACGGGAGACTCTAGCGGCTCTGGAAAGACGGGAGACTCTAGCGGCTCTGGACAGACGGGAGACTCTAGCGGCTCTGGACAGACGGGAGACTCTAGCGGCTCTGGACAGACGGGAGACTCTAGCGGCTCTGGACAGACGGGAGACTCTAGCGGCTCTGGACAGACGGGAGACTCTAGCTGCTCTGGACAGACTGGAGACTCTAGCGGCTCTGGACAGACGGGGCGCACTGTAAGCCTGGTGCGTATTGCCGGCGCTGGTGGTACTGGGCCGAGGACACGCACCTCAGGGCGAGTGCGGGGAGGAGGAACAGGGAGTACTGGGCTCTGGACACGCACAGGAAGCCTGGTGCGGGGGGCTGCCACTGGAGGGCTGGTGCGTTTTGGTGGCACTGGATAGACTGAACCGTGCAGGCGCACTGGAGCTCTTGAGCACCGAGCCTGCCCAACCTTACCTGGTTAAATGCTCCCGGTCGCCCTGCCAGTGCGGCGAGGTGGAATAGCCCGCACTGGGCTGTGCAGGCGAACCGGGGACACAATGCGTAAGGCTGGTGCCATGTACGCCGGCCCAAGGAGACGCACTGGAGACCAGATGCGTAGAGCCGGCTTCATGGCACTTGGCACAGCATAACACGGTGCCTGCCCGGTCTCTCTCGCTCTCCGGTAAGCACAGGAAGTTGGCGCAGGTCTCCTACCTGGCTTCACCATACTCCTCCAAGAAATTTTAGGGGCTGACTCTCGGGCTTCCTACCGCGCCGCCGTGGTCATTTCTCCAACTCCATTCTCCTATAACCCTCCTCGCACTACTCCAGCGAATTCCAGGCGAGCTCCGGCACTCTCCCTGGGTCGACCGCCCAACTGTCTATCTCTTCCCAAGTCGTATAGTCCAGATTCTGCTCCCAAGTCCAATAATCCTGACAACGCTGCTCCTCCTGCCGCTGCCTGTCACCACGCCGCTTGGTCCTGTTGTGGTGGGTGAGTCTGTCACGGTTTTCCTCCTCTTCATCTGAAGAGGAGAGGCGAGAAGGATCGGAGGACCAATATGTGGCGTGGTAAGTGTCCATGGTTCTTTTAATAAGAAAATCTCAACATGAACACAACTACAAAACAAGAAACGTGAAAACCCGAAACAGTCCCGTGTGGCACAAACACTGACACAGGAAACAATCACCCACAAAATACCCAAAGAATATGGCTGCCTAAATATGGTTCCCAATCAGAGACAACGATAAACACCTGCCTCTGATTGAGACCCACTCTAGGCAACCATAGACTTACCTAGACAACTAAACTGAACACAACCCCATTAATCTAATAAACCCCTAGACAAGACGAAACACAATAAATCACCCATGTCACACCCTGGCCTAACCAAAATAATAAAGAAAACAAAGATAACTAAGGCCAGGGCGTGACACCGTTAATAGATGGCGGCATTCACACAAAACTGAAAGAGCGAACCACCGCATTTAACCATGGATATATGACTGGGAATATGGCCGAATACAAACAGTGTAGTTATTCCCTCAGCAAGGCAATCAAACAAGTGAAAAGTTGGTATAGGGACCAAGTGGAGTTGCAATTCAACGGCTTAGACACGTATGTGGCAGTGTCTACAGGCAATCACGGACTACAAAAAGAAAACCAGGGACGTCTTGCTTCCAGACCAACTCAACACATTCTTTGCCCGCTTTGAGGATAATACAGTGCCACCGATGCGGCCCGCTACCAAGGACTGTGGGTCCCCTCTATCCTTCTCTGTGGCCAGTGTGAGTAAGACATTTAAACGTGTTAATCCTAATAAGGCTATCGGCCCAGACGGCATCCCTAGCCGCGTTCTCAGAGCATGAGCAGACCAGCTGGCTGGGGTGTTTACGGACATATTCACTCTCTCCATATCCCAGTCTGCTGTCCCCACATACTTCAAGATGGCCACCATTGTCCCTGTACTCAAAAAGGCAAAGATAACTGAACTAAATGACTATTGCCCCGTAGCACTCACTCTGTCACCTTACCTGCCACCCTAGACCCACTTCAATTTGCATACCAGCTCAAAAGGTCAACAGACGATGCAATCGCCATCACACTGCACACTGCCCTCTCCCATCTGGACAAGAGGAATACCTATGTAAGAATGCTGTTATTTCACTACAGCTCAGTATTCAACACCATAGTACTCTTCAAACTCATCTTTAAGCTTGAGTCCCTGGGTCTCAAACCCGCCCTGTGCAATTGGGTCCTGGACATTCTGACAGGCCGCCCGCAGGTGGTGAATGTAGGAAACAACGTAGGAATTATAGGAATGTAGGATGTAGGAATGTATGAATCTCCACTTTGCTGATTCTCAACACTGAGGCCCCACAAGAGCGCGTACTCAGCCCCCTCCTGTACTCCCTGTTCACCCATGACTGAGTGGCATGCACGCCTCCAACTCAATCATCAAGTTTGCAGATGACACAACAGTAGTGGGATTGATTACCAACAACGACGAGACAGCCTACAGGGAGGGGGTGAGGGCACTCGGAGTGTGGTGTCAGGAAAACAACCTCTCAATCAACGTCAACAACGTCCTCAGTGTATACATCACGGACAAACTGAAATGGTCCACCCACGCAGACAGTGTGGTGAAGAAGACGCAACAGCGTCTCTTCAACCTCAGGAGGCTGAAGAAATTTGGCTTGTCACCTAAAACCCTCAAACTTTTACAGATGCACAATTGAGAGCATCCTTGTCAGGTTGTATCACTGCCTGGTATGGCAACTGCACCGCCCACAGCGACAGGGCTCTCCAGAGGGTGGTGCGGTCTGCAAAACGCATCACCAGGGGCAAACTACCTGTCCCCCAGGACACCTACAGCACCCGATTTCACAGGAAGGCCAAAAAGATCATCAAGGACAACAACCACCCGAGCCACTGCTTGTTCACCCCGCTACCATCCAGAAGGCGAGGTCAGTAAAGGTGCATCAAAGCAGAGACTGAAAAACAGCTTCTATCTCAAGGCCATCAGACTGTTTAACAGCCATCACTAACACAGAGAGGCTGCTGCCTACATACAGACTCAAAATCACTGGCCACTTTAATAAATGGATCACTAGTCACTTTAATAATGCCACTTTAATAATATTTACATATCTTTCATGCTCATCTCATTTTTATATACTTTTATACCATCTATTGCATCTTGCATATGCCAGTCGGTCATTGCTCATCCATGTATTCATATATACATATTCTTATTCCATCCCTTCAGATTTGTATGTAATAGGTGGTTGTTGTGGAATTGTAAGATTACTTGTTAGATATTACTGAACTGTCGGAACTAGAAGCACAAGCATTTCACTACACTCACATGAACATCTGCTAACCATGTGTATGTGACCAATACAATGTGATTTGATTTGATGTAAAGATGATCCAATGATCCCAGTATTCTCCTTAAAACAAAACAAGAGAAAAGATGGAGGATAATAATAAGTACATGTTAACAAGGTGATGTCTAGCAGATATCATACATCCACATTTTAGGCAAACTAAATCTGTTTTAGATCCCAAATTAGTATTTCCCCTATACAGGGTATCCTTGTGTCATCTGTTCCTTTGGAGCCTGGCAATATAAACATGATCCAAGGATAACACCAACTAAATGTATCTTAACACCCGTTGTTATTTGAAAGTCTCTTCTGCTTGTTGGCTATTTCCATGTGGCACTCCTAAAGTAAAACATTCTAAAGCTGGAAAGGAGTGGGGGTAAAGACAAATTGGTGTTAAATCAGAGTGGGAGAAGCTGGAGGGAACCTTAAAAGCACTAATGCTTCGGAACAGGAAAATAACCAGCAAAACTGTGGTAATGGCCCACAATTTGACATGCTTTGCAAACTGCCGGTCTGTAACTTTGGGGACAGGAAAGGAACCCTGCAAAACTGGCCAAATATGTGATCTTCTACAAGCTGTCACAGAAGATGAAGCCAAAAATCTTGCATTCAGTTCCCACACTTAGCCGAGGCCAAGTAATTAGCATGTCGAGTCAAGATGAGTTGTTTACCCACTAGATAGACAGATTAACTTTTCCTGAGGTTAGATTAAATCCATTAAATACTTTTTTTCTTAAAATAAAGGTCCATTTAATTTAGTTCCTTAGCAACTAAAGAAGACAAAGTCTAAATACATATATATCTTTGGGTTATTCTTGAATTGTGCTGTAATGCTGTCCTTGGACTTTGGCACCATGTAAAAACACACACAAAAAAAATATATACAAATTATACATAGTTCATATTATTAAACTATTATTTAATAAGAAAACATATGTCAGTCATTCATACTGTAAAATATATATATATATATATATATATATATATATATATGTGTGTGTGTGTGTGTATGCACTGCAGAAAACACTGAGGGCTAGCAAATTGGCTTTTCACGATGGTCATGTGTCGAGATGTTTTGAGTAGATCAACAGAAATATACTGTATATATTATTTGGAATGCCAAAAGTTTTACAATATAACCAAACAAATGATACTGTTACAAAATAGTTTAAATAATTTAAAAGAATTATCTGTCCCTCAATTTAATGTAATTCTTGTTTTCACTTAAAAGAAAAGAAAACATTTTAAACATACAAGAATCCTTGAGTATGTGGAGTGATCAGTGCCAAATGTGAAAATAATAAATGCATTTACATTTTCATAGCATTTGCATATGATTAACACCACACGGAAAATGCAATGTTAAAAATGAAAATCGAAAATAGTTGATTGGAACAGTAAAAGGGTGATATAATAAATCAACATTTTGGTATCTCAGATTGTTCTGGTAATTCTCACATAGAAACTTACTCGAGAGGAAGGATGTTTGAAATGCTGTTAATTTTTATTTAAAAAAAAATTGGTTAAGAAAATCATAATGAAAATGTACATGTTTATGCCCCTTTTAGACCTTATACATGCCTCTAGTTAGACCTGATCTGTGAACCGTACATGATACAGACAACATATTGGTGTCATTGTACTCTTTATAGTGTGCTCTAACATACAGAGTATCATATTTTAACATGAATTTATGCAAAATAAAAAAATATTAATATGAATATCTCAAAACTACTCTTTTTAATTTTGTTCATTTTTAGAGAGCCTCTATTTGCATTTTTGTCAAAATGCTGTTATTAACATAGCCCTGACAATATATTTAAACCAGTGAGGGTTAGGAACTTTAAACCCAATCATCTCAGAATTATCTTTTTGTTGTATGTACAGCTCTTGGATCATAGGGTCTTAAAGAAGTGATGTATAGGTTTAAAAAGGGTGAAATTCTCAAAAACAAATTTGTGATACAAATTTAAAAAGCAAAAAACATCTTTCCTCCCAATTGAGTTTCTATGTACGAATTTTCAGGAGAAGTTCAGACACACCTCCAAAAAGTGTCGGGCTAAGCTGACATGGAATCGCCCAAACAGAAATTCTTAATCAAAATGGCAATGGTAAACAGAAAATGGTCAACAGAAAATGGTAAATAAATATAACCTTTTATTTAACGAGGCAAATCAGTTAAGAACAAATTCTTATTTACACCATTTACAATTTTAATTAAACCATTTTCTATTTATTTTTTGCAATTTAATTGTGGCATGAATCAAGCACACTCATGAAAAAAAAACATTTATAATTTTCACATTCCTATTTAGCATTTAACCCTCAAACTACCAACATATTTTACACATGGATTACCAACTGGGGTTAATGTTTTACACTTGGACCAAAACATACTATTCTTTTAGTAAACATAGTTAATTTGCATATGCAGTCAAAAGGAAATATATTTTTCCCTTATGTAATGTGCTTATTTTTTTCAAGGATTTATTTATTCATTTTTACTTAACAAGGCAAGTTAGTTAAGAACACATTCTTATTTACAATAATGGCCTACCCCGGCCAAACCCGGACGACGCTGGGCCAATTGTGTGCCGCCCTACAATCCACATTAATATTAAAATGCATATTTATTTTTGGTTGTAGTATCATTTTGTTTTTAGAATTGTGAAGTAAATATAAATTATTGAATATTTATGTGGTAAAATATATAAATGTTAAATGTACTTAATTGTTGGGCCTCTCGAGTGGCACGGTTGTCTCAAGCACTATATCACAGTGCTTGAGGCTTCACTACAGGTCCTGGTTCAATCCTGGGCTGTGTCGCAGCCGGCCGCGACTGGAAGACCCATGAGGCGGCGCACAATTGGTCCAGCATCGTCCGAGTTAGGGTAGGGTTTATTTGGCCGGGATGTCTTTGTCCCATCGTGCTTTAGCAACTCCTGTGGCGGACTGGGCGCATGCATGCTGACACGGTCGCCAGTTGTATGGTGTTTCCTCTGACACATTGGTGTGGCTGTCTTTCGGGTTAAGTGAGCAGTGTGTCAAGAAGCAGTGCAGCTTGGCAAGGTTGTTTTTCGGAAGACACATGGCTCTCGACCATTGCCTGTCCTGAGTCAGTATGGGACAAGATTGTAACTACCAATTGGATATCACAAAATTGGGGGAAAAATATATAAACAATTTTAATAATATACAGTACCAGTCAAAAGTTTGGACACACCTACTCATTTCAAGGGTTGTTCTTTATTTTCACAATTTTCTACATTGAATGTTCCTGAGTGGCCTAGTTACAGTTTTGGCAAGACCTGAAAATGGCTTTTTAGCAATGATTAACAACCAACTTGACAGAGTTTGAAGAATTTAAGAAAATAATAATCAGCAAATATTGCATAAACCAGGTGTACAAAGCTTACTCCAAAACACTGTAATTGTGTAAAAGATTTTTCTACTGTAACATGTATTGTCTCAGGGTGGTGAATACTTATCGAATCAAGATACATTAGTGTTTTGTTTTTCATAAATTTGTAAAAAATGTTAGAAATCTTCTTCCAGTTTGACATTACAGAGAATTTGGGTAGATCGTTGACCAACAATGACAATTAAATACATTTTAATCCCACTTTGTAACGCAACAAAATGTGGAAAAGATTACGGAGTGTGACTGCTTTCTCAAGGCACTGTATAATACATTTTGGTAAAGAAAGTAAAATGCAAGTTTAAATGCCACCGCAATTCAAGAATGACCCCTAAATTAATAAATGTTGGGCTTAATTCTTTCTGTAATATTTTTCTTTAATCCTCTAAATTAATTTGCCAGAAGACGGCAATTAGCAATTTTGGATAAAAAAATTATGTTTTCATTATCTCATTATGGTAAAGATAATCTCTCATGCACAGACTATAGACATAAATGGTACCGTAGATCTGACATGATACAACAGGATGCATGAAATTGAGCAGCATTAGTTCTGGTGCTGGTTATTTGGACAAATCACATATTTCACAGGTGTTAATATCTTTTGAATTTCAAAAGGGGAGGGAACATTTGGCACACAGACATGCCCTTAACTTGCAAAGAGACAGGGCGGAGCTCTTTGTTCTGGTTCCGAGCCTCGTTCTATTTCTTATCTTAACACGTACTGTATGGACCCAGAACTTTATCGAGCCTCTGACCAATATTGCAAGACTTTAGTTCTGTGTTAACTGAGGTTATGGTAAAGCATTAAAAATTAATGAATGTAAGAATATTAGAAAAAGGTCTTGAACCCTAAGCTTTAAACGTGGTCTAAGTTGCACTCCTGACTAAATAAAATGATGTTGCTCAACATTATAATTTGAGTTGGCATTGCAATCAAATTACACCAAGGGTAACACATAATTTCTAGTGACATTGTCTCAGAGCTTAGCAAACGTGGCGCACATGTCTGAAAATGTTATGCCGTCAGGAGTACCAGTAACATGTAAAGAGAGTCCTCTCCGTGTTCAAATATTATAACAGAACTTTGTACACAAATGATGCTCATGTAACCTATAGTTATGTGAAGGACAATGATGTCTTTATGATGTGTGTTCAAAGACTCAGTAATAAGAATTCATATGCTAATCTTTTTTGCTGTGCGAGTGTACTGTGTCAATATTTGAATACAGAGCTATACCATGAGGTAACATAAAAGAGAACACAGCCAAAGCATAAGGAACTGCATTGTTCTAACCTGAGGGCATGTTCAACGAGAACAAAGAAACACTGCTAAAGCATGAAGGTAATAAATACTGCATGCATCAGTAACGTATATGGATAAGTGACAAGTCAGGAGGGAGAGATACTGTAGTGCAGGTAAGACATCCACATGACTGTAAATTGCTCTGTGTAAAAGAAAGCTGCTAATTGACCAAAATGTAAATGTGGAGTTACAGTACATTTGGCTCTGACAAATATGAATGATTAACGAGCAGATACAAAACCCGAAGACACCTTCTTACGAGCTCAATTGTGTCCCATGATCCCTAGGGTGAGAGAAACACCTGTAATGGTTTGGGTAATAGGTTCCATCACTGCCAAATTTCATGCTGATGTCCCCAGGCACGATCCCCCCGCAGCCAAGACAAGGCCCATTATTGTCCCATTACCATTCTATGGCCGTTAACACAGGCCACTGGTGGCCAGATGTGTCACACAGGATATGATCTCAGCGCCAAAGCCTTAACTTGCAGAGGGAATGCAGGGAGGGAGGTGAGATCTAACCAACCAAACATCAAACACTTGCAGGTTGGTTGGCACCTAAACACACTGTCACAAATATTACCGAAGGTGGCTCCCCTTCTTGTTTGGGTGGCGCTCGGCGGTCGTCATCGCCGGTCTACTAGCTGCCACCGATCCTTTGTTCCGTGTTCGTTTGGTTTTGTCTAATTGGTTTCACCTGTTCATTGTTTGGTTGTTAGGGTGGGGTTATTTAAGTTTGTTTAGCCCGCTTCTGTTTGTGCGGGCTTGTTCTTCTGTATTTGTGAGAGGTGTTTTGTTGGGTTTTCTCGCTGTCCTGGTATTTTACCTAAGGGTACTATTTTGTTTTTATAGTTACGCCTATACTATTTTGTTCCTTTGATTTTTGGACATTAAAGCGTGTTTTTTTCCCTCATCCTTTGCTCTCTGCGCCTGACTCCACACCCATTCACCCATTGAGCGTTACACACACATTCACACAGGCCATAATAGCTTGTGCCCCACGCAATTGCCCTGCATGAACAGACAACTTTCAGCACCACAGACAACATCCAAAGTGCCAGCGATTAGGCCTACTTGAAGACAACGCTACACACACAAAATGCCTAGTAGTCAGCACTACTGATTGATATACAGTACCATTCAAATGTTTGGACACACCTACTCATTCAAGTGTTTTTCTTTCTTTTTACTATTTTCTACATTGTAGAATAAAAGCGAAGACATCAGAACTATAAAATAACACACATGAATCATATAGTAACCAGAAAAGTGTTCAAATTCTTCAAAGCACACACCCTTTGCCTTGATGACAGGTTTGCACACTCTTGGCATTCACTCAACCAGCTTCACCTGGAATGCTTTTCCAAAAGTCTTGTAAGAGTTCCCACATATGCTGAGCAAGTGTTGGCTGCTTTCCTTCACTCTGCCATCGAACCCATCCCAAACCATATCAATTGGGTTGAGATCAGGTGATTGTGGAGGCCAGGTCATCTGATGCAGCACTCCATCATTCTCCTTCTTGGTCAAATAGCCCTTACACAGCCTGGAAGTGTGTTGGGTCATTGTCCTGTTGAAAAACGAATGATAGTCCCACTATGCGCAAACCAGATAGGATGGCGTATCGCTGCTGAATGCTGTGGTAGCCATGCTGGTTAACTGTGCTGTGAATTCTAAGTAAATCACTGACAGCGTCACCAGCAAAGCACCCCCACACCATTTCACCTCCTCTTCCATGCTTCACAGTTGGAACCACACATGCAGACATCCTCCTTTCACCTACTCTGCATTTCACAAAGGCATGGCGGTTATCACCAAAAACCTCAAATTCGGACCAAAGGACAGATTTCCAACGGTTTAATGTCCATTGCTCGTGTTTCTTGGCCCAAGCAAGTCTCTTCTTCTTATTGGTGTCCTATAGTAGTTTCTTTGCAGCAATTCAACCATCAGTCTCCTCTGAACAGTTGATGTTGAGATGTATCTGTTACTTGAATTCTGTGAAGCATTTATTTGGGCTGCAATTTCTGAGGCTGGCAACTCTAATGAACTTATCCTCTGCAGCAGAGTTAACTCTGGGTCTTCCTTACCTGTGGCGGTCCTCATGAGAGGCAGTTTCATCATAGGACTTGATAGTCATTGTGACTGCAATTTAAGAAACTTGAAATGTTCTGCATTGACTGACCTTCATGTCTTAAAAACCTCTTCCATCTACCCCCTCCTTTTTCGAACATTCTGTTAAAAATCGCGCAACATTTCAGCGTCCTGCTACTCATGCCAGGAATATAGTACATGCATATGATTAGTATGTGTGGATAGAAAACACTCAGTTTCTAAAACTGGTTAAATCACGGCTGTGACTATAACAGAGTGTGTGTTTCATCGAAAAGCGCAAGAAAAACTGGTCACTGAAAACTGAAAAAAATATCCATGCGCCACTTGCATGTATTGTTTAAGGGACACCAACACCAATTCCTACAGCTTCCACACGATGTCGCCAGTCTTGTCATTTTCCTGAGAGTTATTTCTTGGTCAAACAAAGGAGAGAGATTCCATTCCATCCGGTCTCCGACAGGACCTCTTGGAAGAGAGATTTCCCAAACATGATTTGAAGACGTGGAGCTATTGAATACACATCGCCCGTGTTAAATTTGATAGATTATTAACGTTTACTAATACCTAAAGTTGGATTACAAAAGTATTTCGAAGTGTTTTGTGAAAGTTTATCGTCAACTTTTTTAATTTTAAAAAATGACGCTGCGTTTTGAAACAGTGTTTTTTTCTGAATCACACAGTTTCCATAGATGGATATTTTGGGTATATATGGACCGATTTAATAAAAAAAAAGACCCAATAGTGATGTTTATGGGACATATAGGAGTGCCAACAAAGAAGCTTGTCAAAGGTAATGAATGTTTTATATTTTATTTATGCTATTTGTGTAGCGCCGGCTACGCTAATTCTTTTTGTTTACGTCGCCTTCAGGTATTTCGGGGTGTTGCATGCTATCAGATAGTAGCTTCTCATGCTTTCGCCGAAAAGCATTTTAAAAATCTGACTTGTTGGCTAGATTCACAACGAGTGTAGCTTTAATTCAATACCCTGCATGTGTGTTTTAGTGAACGTTTGAGTTTTAACGAGTACATTTAGCATTTAGCGTAGCACATTTGCATTTCCAGGTGCCTAGTTGAGACATCTGCGTCTCAGGTAGGAGCAAGAAGTTAACGTAATGACTGTCTTTGCTTGTTTGAGCTGTTCTTGCCAAAATATGGACTTCGTTTTTTTACCAAATAAGGCCATCTTCTGTATACCACCCCTACCTTGTCACAACACAACTGATTGGCTCAAACGCATTAAGAAGGAAAGAAATTACAATATTTAACTTAACACGACACACCTGTTAATTGACATGCATTCCAGGTGACTACCTCATGAAGCTTTTTGAGAGAATGCCAAGAGTGTGCGAAGCTGTCATCAAGGCAAAGGGTGGCTACATTGAAGAATCTCAAATAAACAATATATTTTGATTTGTTTAACCCTTTTTTGGTTACTACATGACTCCATATGTGTTATTTCATAGTTTTGATGTCTTCACTATTATTCTACTAAGTAGAGAATACCACAAATAAAGAAAAACCCTGTAATAAGTGGGTGTGTCCTAACTTTTGACTGGTACTGTATACTTACAAAATAGATTTGTTGTGTAATAATAGTAGATGGCTCTACCGCAGATGAACACTTGCTTGCACTTACGTTTACTTGTAAACGAAGTCCATCCGTTTATCCCTCGGGGTAAAAACATCAATTACTGAGCTATAAAATTCCTCCTTGTTGTCTGTCAATTTTAGAATTCTCTCGGTCTCAATGGAGAGAATGGCAAGGGATGAGAGTTGTCCTTGATAGGTCCGGTTTTGACTAAGTTTATATTCGTTTCAACGCAGAAAATGACCTCTCAATGGATGCTGTTACAGCTGGTATAGTGAGGACCAACTGCAGTGACTTTGTAGCCTCGGGGACAGTGTGTGTCAGGTCATGCTGGAACAAAAAGCTGAGGAGCTGTCCAGGTGATACTCTTGTACCATTTGTGAACTGTACAATCTGACAAGATCAGCCTGAAACCTAACAAAATCGATGTACTCTGTATATTTTGACAGGTTCTCGTTTTCAGGAGTCAAACTTTTGTGACATTAAGTTAACCAATGTAGTCAAACCTGGCTCTCATCTGAACATTGATATTGTCCATTATGCTTTAATAGATTCTCCCCTTCTCTACTCTGATCATCTGTTTACTACGAGTTTTGCTATCTGCCAGGCCCAGTTCATTGTATTTCTGCTTAAATCGCTCATATAAACTATAAAAGTACTGTTGCTGCCATTTCTGTGCTTTCTTTGTGTCGCTAATACTAGTACAACATAAACCCATATACATCAGTTAGTTCTGCAGAACACAAAAAAGCTCATCAGTTTCATTGAACATTCCATCGTAGGCTATTGAGCAAAAAGCAATCACGGTGGCGTTATCTAAATGGGTTGCTAATTGTTCATTTTTTATCAGCAAAGGCATGTAATTCTTCCACCATACACTGAGTGTACAAAACATTAAGAACAACTTTCTAATGTTGAAAAACCAGCAGCGTTCCAGTTCTTGACACAAACCGCTGCGCCTGGCACCTACTGCCAGACCCTGTTCAATGGTACTTAAATATTTTGTCTTGCCCATTCACCCTTGAAATGGCAGACATACACAATCCATGTCTCAATTGTCTTAAAGCTTAAAAATGCTTATTTAACCTGTCTTCTCCCATTCATCTACAATGATCAATAAGGGATCATAGCTTTCACCTGGATTCACCTGGTCAGTTTTTGTCATGGAAAGAGCAGGTGTTCATAATGTTTTGTTCACTCACTGTAGTTGCACCTGGGCTTGTTTGAAGAGCTGCCACTCTCATCGTTGCCACGAAATGCCAACTCATGTTTACCTCGGTAGCATGTAGCATTAATTAACTAGGTGTTTTAAAATGTCTTAGATCTCTTTCACCTTTGAATTGTGCAAGATGTTCATTCAATGCCAGATCTATCTGTGCGCTGCCAAATGTCTTAAGCGTTATCTGCCTTTGGATGTGAGACACAGATTTCTCATGCTTCTTGAGCGCTATAAGCAAGTTGTTCAAATCGCAGTAACAGGTTATTGTCCACACACTGTCGCTGGTGGGGAACAGCAGACAGGGGAAGCAGTAGAGTCGGCTGCTAGCACCGCAGCTACAGAGCCAGTCTTTCTGTTGATACCACTCAGTTTGAAATAATTGTGTATTTTCTGTCCCTTCCTTTGATGTAGGTCCCTAAGCTCAGTTGTTGTTCTTCCATCCCTTATCCCCCTGGCCCTATTTCGCTAGAAAATCCAACTTTGAAAACTGTTTCAGATGCAATATGTTGGTAATCCTTCTCTAGGATAGGGGGCAGCATTCGGAATTTTGGGTGAAAAGCATGTCCAAATTCAACCGCCTGCTACTCATCCCTAGACGATAAGATATGCATATTAGTATATTTGGATAGAAAACACTCTGAAGGTTCTAAAACTGTTTGAATCATGTCTGAGGACAAACCATTCTTACCATTCATATTTTTGTTTTTGAGGTCACTCTCTTTTTAATGAGCTTTCATTGGGTATCCAGATTTCTAAGGGACCTTCTTCCAGTTCCCACCACTTCCACTGGATGTCAACAGTCTTTAGAAATTGGTTGAGATTTTTCCTTTGTGTAATGAAGAAGTAACACTGTTCAGAACGAGGCTAGAGTGAAGAGGACTCTTTGTCAGAGGCGCGTGACCTGAAAGCTAGCTACAGTTTGTTTTCCTCCTGTATTGAACACAGATCATCCCGTCTTCAATTGTATCGATAATTTATGGTATGAAATACCTAAAGTTGTATTACGAAAGTAGTTTGAATTTTTTTGGCTAGGTTTACAGTTAACCTTTGAGATATTTTGTAGTCACCGGTGGAACCGGTGTTTTTCTGGATCAAACGCGCCAAATAAATTGACATTTTGGATATATAACGACGGAATTAATCGAACAAAAGGACCATTTGTGATGTTTATGGGACATATTGGAGTGCCAACAAAAGAAGCTTGTCAAAGGTAAGGCATGAATTATATCTTTATTTCTACGTTTTGTGTTGTGCCTGGAGGGTTGAAATATGCTCGTCAGTGTTTCTTTACTATGGTGCTATCCTCAGATAATAGCATTGTTTGCTTTCGCCGAAAGGCCTTTTTGAAATCTGACATGTTGGCTGGATTCACAACAAGTGTAGCTTTAATTTGCTATCTTGCATGTGTGATTTCATGAAAGTTTGATTTTTATAGTAATTTATTTGAATTTGGCGCTCTGCATTTTCACTGGCTTTTGGCCAGGTCCACATATTCCAGAGAAGATAACAAACCTTCTTAGCATCTAATGTTCAGTACCTCTTGTTCTCCTGCTTTCTTTTCTCCAAACCACGTCACTTCACCAAGCTGACAGGTGTGAATATTGAGATATACTTTACATAACTCTAGAGGTGTGTTCA
This sequence comes from Oncorhynchus mykiss, assembly GCF_057628025.1. NCBI lineage: Eukaryota > Metazoa > Chordata > Actinopteri > Salmoniformes > Salmonidae > Oncorhynchus > Oncorhynchus mykiss. The sequence continues at coordinate 22,502,521 of NC_143028.1, read as the reverse complement.
AGCCATTAGCCATTAGCCTAGTGTAACATACTGTTATTTCCCTGAAGCATGAATATAGTCAAGTGTTTCAGTCTCTCCAAATTGGAACATTGTTAAAGTGTGTCCACGTCAGCCTTTTACGACTATTACACAACATTACTGCCATAAAATCCAGCTTTTAAAAATTCAAGTGTAGAGAGAGAGAGAGAGAGAGAGAGAGAGATGCAGGTGGGGGACATTAAGGGCTCAATTCAATTCGTTTTGCTGAGGTTCAGCACTATATTTAAAGATAAATTCCGTCTGAGCCGACATATGTAGTATTTATCGTCAATCAGCCTCTGCGAACTCGGGAACATTCCCTTCAAAATTATATCACGCTATAGCGCTGAACTTGAGCAATACATATTGAATCAATACCCTTAGAAAGATAGAGAGGGAAGGAGAGAGAAGAACAAACATTTTCAGCAAAAGAGAGGGAGAAGGAGAGAGAGAGAGGAGGACATCTAAACAGAAGAGATAGCGAGAGAGAGAGAGAGAGAAAGGTAGGAATATTTACAGAAATGAGAGAAGAAGGGAGAAGAGAACAATTTATATAGAAAAGGAGAGAGGGGTAAACCTGAGAGTGCATCAGGGCCAGGAGAGATAAATGTCTGTCTCGTTAGGCTGATTGGGAGAGTGAGAGTCCATTTGCTTGGAGTGCTGGATCTGACGTTAGTAATGCACCCTGGAGCGGCCCACAGACATCACACATGGGGATGGAGGCAGGAGACTAATGGACACTATGCATCTATTCCAAACGTGTTTTGTTTGTGTAACATTATAGAAAATTACATACTATTTACTGTTTGTAAAGGTAATGGGGAAGGTAATGGGAAAAAAGGTTCATACTTAAGACTATGTTTAATTTTTGACATCATGCTGTAGATATTGAAATCCTTATGTGGATTACACCTGCATCTACTCTGGAAGATTTGACAGGTGTAAGAGTATGGCAAATATAAACCTAATGATAAGATACCATGCGCTCTGACAGAACATATTTATTCTTTAAACTTTATGTTGGAGAAACAAATCAACACCTTAAACCTATTAAGGATCGGCCCCTTTTTTCCAATTTTCGCATAAAATGACATACACAAATATATCAGCCTGCAGCTCAGGCCTTGAATCAAGGATACGCATTGTCTTGGTACAATTTGAAAGGAAACGCATTGCAGTTTGTGTAAATGTGAAATAAATGTAGGAGAATTTAACACATTAGATATGGTAAAAGATAATACAAAGAACAAAAACTTTGTTGTTGTTGTACAATCATCTGTCTCAGCCTCCAGTATTTATGCTGCAGTAGTTTGTGTCGGGGGGCTAGGGTCAGTTTGTTATATCTGGAGTACTTGTCCTGTCCTATCCGTTGTCCTGTGTGAATTTAAGTATGCCCTCTCTAACTCTCTCTTTCTCTCTTTCTTTCTCTCTCTCGGAGGACCTGAGCCCTAGGACCATGCCTCAGGACTACCTGACATGATGACTCCTTGCTGTCTCCAGTCCACCTGGCCGTGCTGCTGCTCCAGTTTCAACTGTTCTGCCTGTGATTATTATTATTTGACCATGCTGGTCATTTATGAACATTTGAACATCGTGGCCATGTTCTGTTATAATCTCCACCCGGCACAGCCAGAAGAGGACTGGCCACCCCACATAGCCTGGTTACTCTCTAGGTTTCTTCCTAGGTTTTGGCCTTTCTAGGGAGTTTTTCCTAGCCACCGTGCTTCTACAACTGCATTGCTTGCTGTTTGGGGTTTTAGGCTGGGTTTCTGTACAGCACATCGAGATATCAGCTGATGTACGAAAGGCTATATAAATACATTTGATTTGATTTGATTTGAAGAGAGGCCAAAATGTATTATTCCAGCCCAGGTGCAATTTAAATATTGGCCACTAGATGGCAGCAGTGTATGTGCAACTTTTTAATCTGATCCAATGAACCAAAATGTTGTCTTAAGACTGCCCAAATGTGCCTAATTAGTTTATTAATAACTTTTCATGTTCAAAACTGTGCACTCTCCTCAAACAATAGCATGGTATTATTTCACTGTAATAGCTACTGTAAATTGGACAGTGCAGTTATATTAACAATAATTTGAGCTTTCTGACAATATCAGATATGTCTATGTCCTGGAAAATGTTCTTGTTACTTACAACCTCATGCTAATCACATTAGCCCTTCTTTAGCTCAACCATCCCGTAGGGGACCCACCAATCCTGAAGAAGTGTTAACATACTCTCCTCAAATAACAAAACACAATTTCAAACACCTGCTGAAAGACAAGTGTTGACAAGTTGCATCCCAATATCATCTCTTGAACTCTCTTGGAAATTGCTTTCACTGTGACAGGACCAGTGTCTTTGATATAAAACTGGAGCAATACATTTCTAACAGTTATCTGAGTAAAGAAGTCTGAGGGAAAAAGTATGTTACTATGGCAATACATTCTAAAAAGGTAAAAAAAAAAATCTCATTTTTTAGTTTTGTTATACCTTTGTTTCCTATAATGTACCTATCTGAAAGTCCTGTTTCATTCAACATTGAGCTTTTCCCCAGTCATGGTTGAGAAAGAGTAAGAGAACATAGTAGAAAGAGAAAATCAACACATATTTCCAACATTGACCAAAATGGGTTCCATTGAGGATTGAGAAACAGGTTTTTGAAGACTCCCATTATCAGAGTAATGTGTGGATGAGCAAGTGGAATCTCATGCATTTATGCACACACACACAAACATTTCCAAAAGTGCTCTCCCGCACACTCACACAAACTGACAAAAATGTATCCAGCCACACTGACACGGGTAAACACATTTGATACAATGGTTGTGATACAACTGATATTTTGGTGATGCAACAGAGTTTGTCTTCACAAATATTTTTTACACAATCATTGTGCGTTGTCTGTTTTGTCAAATGAGTTGTACATCAGTTGTACAAATTGAGTGTGTACTGGGCCACTGCCTCACTTTAAATGCCCTCCACCTGAGGGGTTACCACATCAAAGGGTGCTTTGAGACCTGACCCTGATGTTAGCATGAAAGGCTGGCCTCTATAGAGCTTTATTTAGTGTTGACCACACGCAAAAGCTTTCAAAGGCCTGGCCTGACTTCACACAGTCCTATAAACTGCCCCAAGAGAGACCCTGTTTTATGGTGTCCGCAGCATCCAGAGAAGTTACATCAAATGAGGAAATACTGTTCAGTGCTGGTGGAATTCAAATTCCCATGAACACGCACACACCCGCACACACAGACACAGACGGAGCCACACACAGACAAACACACACAAAATACACAGTGTACGTTTAATGACAGACCGCCTATCTGAGTTGCCCAAGCATTTATTGCTTTTTCTTTTAAATATAATTTTACATGAAACACAAATAAACACAGAAACCTGAAAACATTACAAAGTGGGGACACTAACCAGAAACATGAAAACATTACAAAGTGGGAACACTAACATTTTACACATAATAATTTACACCAAAAGCTGGCCTGGCATGGACAAATAAGATTGACACAGAAAACAAATGCAGTATAACGCTGTCAAAAATGAATGACATAGTCAATTGTCCAGATTTGACGGTTGCAGGTTACTACACAGACACAGACAGTAATTCTGTCTGAAAAGGACTTCAAAAGTCAACCAAGTAAGAACTGAACCATGTACAAAAGCATCTTATTTTTCCACATCTGTTAGATGTCAGTCAAACTGCATAAATGTGAAGAATGAGCCAATTGTAAACTGGGGATTATTAGGTGACCGTGACGGTTTGAGGGCCAGATTGGGAATTTAGCCAGGACCCCAGTGTTAACACCCCTACTCTTACGATAAGTGCCATGGGATCTTTAATGACCTCAGAGAGTCAGGACACCCGTTTTAACGTCCCATCCGAAAGACGGCACTCTACACAGGGCAGTGTGTAGAGATATTATTATTATTTTTTAATTCTGAGTGATTAAGGTCAAGGTTTGGGAAAGGGTTAAAACACAAAATAAATGCCTAACACTAGGATTTAATGCGTGATGCTTGGAGACATAGCGCAATGTTTTAGATTATCCTCATCGACATCGTTGTGATCCGACCAAATGTACAGGCACTCGCGTTGCCCCTAGTCAATGGTCGGACATTGCCATGAAAATATACTGAACAAAAATATACACACAATATCCAACAATTTCAACAATTTTACTGAGTTACAGTTCACATAAGGAAATCAGTCAATTGAAATAAATGCATTAGGCCCTAATCTATGGATTTCACATGACTGGGCAGGGGCACAGTCATGTTTCAGCTAATGAAACATGGGACCAACATGTTACATGCTGAGTTTGTTTTTTTCCTAGTATAATTTGGCTTGCTTTAACATACCTTCACCATTCCAAAAACGGGTTGACAGTGTGTAATCCACTAGACCCATCAGAGAGCAAGATGGATGATTCAAAACACCCCAAATACAGTCATCTGCCCTTACACCTATCTCAATAACGTCTATCTCAATAACTAAAAATCCTAAAAAATATGGGAAGATGGTGTGAATATTGTCTTTGAAAAATGACTCTATAACACTCATTTGATATAATGTAAAAATGACTTCCAAGATTAAGCACATAGACTTTTATACATAGAATGAACCATTTAATGCACATGATGTGGCAGCATCCTTCGAAAATATGCTATTGGCTTACTATTATTTGGCAGAAATTATACATCAAATCACATTTAGATTTCCATTTAAGAAGTATTCAATCAATTGCACTTAATTCGATTTCAGATAACACTTTCAGAAGTGTGTTTACGTGGGTGGCCGTCGCGCACAGTGAGCGGCCATCCTATCGCCTCTGACCACCGAACATGAGCCATCATTTTCCGTTCATTTCCAGACGATTCTACATATTTCACCCAGGAGGTGATCAACTGCGCACGTCCGACATTTGTGTTGGTCTGTCTTGTCCCTTTGGTTTCCATAGCAGCATGTCCTGGATGAAGAATAGAGTTGTCACTTGATGTATAAATTGTCAGTCTGGCCTTGTGTGCAGGATGACTTTTCAGTCAGGTTTTCCATCAGAATTGAACATGGTCACACCACGACAGACCGTTTCTATATCTTCTCCCTCCGTCCGAGACACACTGGCATTTCTGTGCAAAACTAAGCCACCTCTGAATGAACTATCAGGAAAGCCACTATCATTCAATACCGCCTTAAATCAAGTTCTCATTTAGACTGCATTACATGCATTACTCTGTCAATGCGAATATCAAGAAGGAACAGAGCAAAGAAAAACAGCAATAGATCCTAAACTAAATAAGAAGCATGCATCATCTGACTAAGAACAGTGATAGACAAATACAACAAGGCAGTTTAGTCATGTATTGTAAATGAATGAAGTCCCCTAGGTAATTTAGTTGGTGCCACATGTGGTGCCTCGAAATGTACAAGACAATTATTGAAAAACTAGGCGAAACCAAGGTAGGTTTGTCCATGGCGCCTGCATTTTTCTCATTTTAACACCTATATAAGCAGAGAGACATGGAGTTTATCCTGAATAAATGTTCTCACAGGAACAAGTGACATGTTCACCTTGGCTAGGTCCATTTAAATGTTACATTTCCATTAAGGGTGCCATGTTGATTTTAGAATTTCTAGAATCAGCCGCAGACATTTTAACACCAAGGTCTTATTCTTGCTCCAATTTTCGATTACCAGGAGCCATTTCCCTCAATTACATTGGAGAATTGTGTTCGCGTTTTTATATCTTGGAGGATAAGAACATATTATCATCAAAATGCTGTTTGTAGTTATTGTTGGCTTTGCCGTCTTAGCTCCAACCATATCTACCAATAAAACATTGTTCTTACAAAGGCAGAGGAAGGTTTGTAATTCGAGAAAAAAAATAAACAAAATAGAGAAATATAAAGGTTTTCAAAAGAAAGACAGATTTGTAGACATAACGTTGTTGTGAATGGTTGTTCCTCTTCTGTATGGTCCTCATATGTACAGCCTTCGTGAAGCTGACACGACAAGTGAGAGGCACAATGCTATATTTGCTATTCATATTGTGCGTAGGGATGAAGTTAAGTTTAACACAAATTATACAGAACTATTCAAATGGATATTGGCTTTGTGTAACCGGAACAGAGGATCATGACAAAATGAACAGATTGTGGATAAACAAGGTAAAAATTTAGGCAAGGGAGAGCAGAAAACGAGAGCGAGAGACAGCCAAGTGATGAATTCCCAGTAACACTTTACTTGGAGCCTGCCGTTATAATGCATGATAATGCATTGTAGGGCTCATAATACTTATAAAGCATTACCAAGATTTAAGAGACACCTACGACTGAGCAAAGTCTATTACAAGGTATGTGCGAGTGTATGCATGTGCCCATTGGTGTCAAATAATCCCCCAAGGTCTCCGTGACATCCCGTTAACGAACGTGGACCATAAGCATATCACAGCAGTGTCTCTATTTGCCGTTCATATATTCAGCGCCTCTCTGCTGAGAGAGAAAAGGTCCGGTGGTGGGGGGTAAGGTTAGGACACGGAAAGAGTCCTATTTTAATTTCCTAAAGGTAGAAAAAGTAAGGAAACAGCAGGGGCATTGAAATTGTATGATTGTATAATCCTGCATTGGATTTAGCGCTGATACTGTGTGTGTGTGTGTGTGTGTGTGTGTGTGTGTGTGTGTGTGTGTGTGTGGAAATAAATAAGCATGCCATTGTGTGTTGCCTTCTGTAGACAGTTTCTGTGCATTTCTGATTTCATGGGGTTTCTGCACATTTTGGGTTCCATCAGTTCATTGCTGCATTTGACTGTGTTATGATTATTCTAAGCAGTTCTGCTGAGACGGAGGCTCTCCTAATATGGACGCCGTAAAACAGCATAACTCAAATGGTGTCAGTTCTTTGCCACATTGTGGATTGTTGGAATGCACAGTGTATTACCACACATTAAAAGGAGGATTTAGTCTTTACCATGGCACAGTCAATAATACAGCGAGAGATCAGTACACAGCTATTTGTAAACCATTTTAAGATGAGGAAGCAATGAGATACGCATTGATACGCTCTCCAAAATACAGCTGTTCATCTATAACCCTAAAATGGAAGTTTAGTGCATGTTTAAAGCTGAGCGTGATCAATTTGGCTCTGCCACGGCTGGTGGGTGCGGACATCGCACAAAAGGCATGCAGAAAAAGTACACGGCAGAGAAACTCAAGCATTAAGGGTGACTTGGACTAAAACAACTATTCTGTACCCTTCACGCCCTGATCTGTTTCACCTGTCCTTGTGATTGTCTCCACCCCCTCCAGGTGTCACTTATTTTCCCTGGTGTATTTATCCCTGTGTTGTTCAAGTCAACCAGCGTGTTTTTCCCATGCTCCTGCTTTTCTATTCTTTTTTCTAGTCCTCCCGGGTTTTGACCTTTGCCTGTTTTGCTGGACTCCATTCCCGCCTGCCTGACCATTCTGCCTGCCCTGAGCTGGAGCCTGCCTGCCGTTCTGTACCTCTGGAACTCTGAACTGGTTTTGACCTTTTGCCTGTCCACGACCATTCTCTTCTTGCCAACCCCTTTTGGATTGTTAATAAACATCTTGGACTCTAACCATCTGCCTCCTGTGTCTGCATCTGGGTCTCGCCTTGTTCCCTAATAGTACCATTTGTAGCCAGAACACCATTGAGCTACAGGCCAATCACATAATGCATGGATGGATCTGAAATATTGTAATGCGCAAACAGGTACATTGCTACATATTTTTAGCAGTAGTTTACCTCCTGACCAAAAAATAACAAGGCAAATACTTGCTACAGCAGGTACAACATGGTTTTTCATATGTTCAACGTGATGATGGTAGATATACTCTGTACACTGTGTACGCTGTGGTACCTTCCCTCAATAAAAAGCTTCAACAGCATTTCAGAGGAGGTAATAACTGTCTGTGGGAAACAGCCATACACTACATTTTACACAAGATTTACACGTTTGAAATTGTAACATGTTCCATGTATTTGAAAGGACCTGATAACCTCTTTCCAATACATTTTAAGATTATTTAGGGAGAAAAAAACTGCACTCCAAACAAGCGTTTTACAATTCGGGGCCCCCCGAGTGGCGCAACCGGGGTTGTCCAGGTTAGGGGAGGGTTTGGCCAAGGGGCCTTTACATGGCTCATCACGCCCTCATGATTCCTTGTGGTGGGCTGGGCGCCTGCAGGCTAACTTCAGTCGTCAGTTGAACAGTGTTTCCTCCGACACATTGATGCAGCTACCTTCCAGGTTAAGCAGGTGGGTGTTAAGGAGCGTGCTTAGGCGGGTCATGTTTTGGAGCATGTATGACTCGACCTTCGCCTTTCCCGAGCCCGTTGGGGAGTTGCAGCGATGAGACAAGATCGTAATTGGGAGAAAAAGGGGGTAAAATACAAAACAATGTTTTTTTTACAATTCAATTTGTGTAATTATTGTATTTCCAACTAGTTTTTAACATGTACTGTACATTTCCAGTAGGCTGTACAATTCCGGGAGGCTTGGCCTGGCTACCCATCCACATCTCCGGCCAAATGCCACACCCACTAAAGTTTCTTCTCAACGAAGAGTCTGGATTTTGCCTTCTTAAATGCGAACACATTCAATCCGTTCTGGTTGGCCCCAAAAACCGATGGGTTGGGCCTACACATATATTCACGTCAGCACAAACAACTTCATGGGTCGTAGGTTCAGCGATCGAGCAGCTAAATTAAATTCAGGATGAGTCATCAGGCAACTTCAACACTGAAAGTATATAATATTGAGGATAACTTCCTATTATTGAGTCACAACTCCTTTTGCCCTCAGAACATCCTCAAGTCTTCGGGGCATCTACAAAGTGTTGAAAGCATTCCACAGGGATGCTGGCCCATTTTGACTCCAATGTTTCCCACAGTTGTGTCAAGTTGCCTAGATGTCCTTTGGGTGGTGGACCATTCTTGATACACATGGGTAACTGTTGAGCGTGAAATACCCAGCAGCGTTGCAGTTCTTGACACACTCAATTAAAAGGCACTTAAATCTTTTGTCTCGCCCATTCACATTCTGAATGGCACACATACGCAATGTTTTTTGTACTCAGTGTATGCGGCCTTAGGCTATCTTTTCCTCATTGTGTGATACAGTAACACGAAAACATTTACATTACATATACAGCACTACATAAGATATCAACATTCCATTTTGTATTTGAAATACCTTATATGTTCAGGTAATCAGTCCTATAAATAAACCACACATACAGTGGGTATCATAAGTATTCACCCTGGGATTTTTTTTCACATTTTGTGGCATTAATTGTCATTTGTTTGTCTTTCATCTACACAAAATACTCCATAATGTCAAAGTGAAAAGATGCATCTACAGATGCGTACAAATTAATAAAACAAAATAACATACATTTTCACCCCCTTTCTTTAGGCAAACCTAAATAAGTTCAGCAGTAAAATATATGGACTAACTCTGTATGAAATAATAGGTGTTGGCATTTTTTAATGACTACCCATTCCTCTGGCTCCCATACATACAACATATGTAAGGGCACTTAGTCAAGTACTGAATTTAGCACAGATTCAACTACAAAGACCAGGGAGCTTTTTTAAAGCCTCATAAAGAAGGGCAGTGATGGGTAACAAAAACAAATCTGACATTTAAGCGTTAAGCTTATTATCAAGTTCTCTCAAAGAGTGTAGTGTATAAAGTCAGAACATCTGTTGTCTCTGCCACTGCCTGTCACCAAAGGAGTACCCCAAGGCTCGATCCTAGGCCCCACGCTCTTCTCAATTTACATCAACAACATAGCTCAGGCAGTAGGAAGCTCTCTCATCCATTTATATGCAGATGATACAGTCTTATTCTCAGCTGGCCCCTCCTCGGATTTTGTGTTAAACGGTCTACAACAAAGCTTTCTTAGTGTCCAACAAGCTTTCTCTGCCCTTAACCTTGTTCTGAACACCACTAAAACAAAGGTAATGTGGTTTGGTAAGAAGAATGCCCCTCTCCCCACAGGTATGATTACTACCTCTGAGGGTTTAGAGCTTGAGGAAGTCACCTCATACAAGTACTGTCATGTATTGTCATGTTGTGTCTTGTTTCTGTCCTTTCCCTTCACCCTGTCTCCCTCTGCTGGTCGTTATTAGGTTACCTTTTCTCCCCCTCTTTCCCCCAGCTGTTCCTTGTCTCCTCCTAACTACCTCGTCACCCCTTTTCCCACCTGTTCCCTTTTTCCCTCTGATTAGTCCTCTATATCTCTCTCTGTTTTTGTTTCTGTCTTTGTCGGATTCTTGTTTGTGTTATTCATGCCTGAACCAGACTATCGTCATGTTTGCTGCAACCTTGTCCTGTCCTGTCGGAATCTGCCGGTCCATCTGAGCCTACGTTTGTTTTGTTATTAAAGAAGCTCTGTTTACGTTAATTCGCTTTTGGGTCCTCATTCACGCACCTAACAGAAGAATCCGACCAAGAATGGACCCAGCGACTTCGGATCCTCTCCACTCAGCCGTCGAGATCCAGGGAGCGATGCTAGGCAGACACGAGCAGGAATTGTCTGCTGCTCGACATGCCGTTGAGACCCTGGCCACCCAAGTCTCCAACCTCACAGAACAGGTTCACCATCTCCGCCTCGATCCACCGGCCACTTCCAGGGCTTTCGAATCTCCGGAGCCCAGAATCAATAACCCGCCGTGTTACTCTGGGGAGCCCACTGAATGCCGCTCGTTCCTCACCCAGTGTGATATTGTGTTTTCTCTCCAGCCCAACACTTACTCCAGGAGCACTGCTCGTGTCGCCTACGTCATATCTCTCCTTACTGGACGGGCTCGTGAGTGGGGCACGGCAATCTGGGAGGCAAGGGCTGAGTGTACTAACCAGTATCAGGACTTTAAGGAGGAGATGATACGGGTTTTTGATCGATCTGTTTTTGGGGAGGAGGCTTCCAGGGTCCTGTCTTCCCTATGTCAAGGTAATCGATCCATAACAGACTACTCTATTGAGTTTCGCACTCTTGCTGCCTCCAGTGGCTGGAACGAGCCGGCTTTGCTCGCTCGTTTTCTGGAGGGTCTCCGCGCAGAGGTAAAGGATGAGATTCTCTCCCGGGAGGTTCCTTCCAGCGTGGATTCCTTGATTGAACTCGCTATTCGCATTGAGCGACGGGTTGATCTTCGTCACCGAGCTCGTGGAAAGGAGCTCGCGTTCTCCGTTGCCCCCCTCTCCGCATCACTACCATCTTCCTCTGCCGGCTCGGGAGCTGAGCCTATGCAGCTGGGAGGTATCCGCATCTCGACTAAGGAGAGGGAACGGAGAATCACCAACCGCCTCTGTCTCTATTGCGGTTCTGCTGGTCATTTTGTCACTTCATGTCCAGTAAAAGCCAGAGCTCATCAGTAAGCGGAGGGCTACTGGTGAGCGCTACTACTCCTGTCTCTCCTTCAAGATCCTGCACTACCTTGTCGGTCCATCTACGCTGGACCGGTTCGTCAGCTTCCTGCAGTGCCTTAATAGACTCTGGGGCGGAGGGCTGTTTTATGGACGAGACCTGGGCTCGGGAACATGACATTCCTCTCAGACAGTTAAGGGAGTCCACGGCCTTGTTCGCCCTGGATGGTAGTCCTCTCCCCAGGATTCAGCGTGAGACGCTACCTTTAACCCTCACTGTTTCTGGTAATCATAGCGAAACCATTTCTTTTTTAATTTTTCGTTCACCTTTTACACCTGTTGTTTTGGGCCATCCCTGGCTAGTTTGTCATAATCCTTCTATTAATTGGTCTAGTAATTCTATCCTCTCCTGGAACGTCTCTTGTCATGTGAAATGTTTAATGTCTGCTATCCCTCCTGTTTCCTCTATCTCTTCTTCCTTTCGGCCTCGCTAACGCTCCAGCTGTCTTTCAGGCATTAGTCAATGATGTCCTGAGAGACATGCTGAACATCTTTGTTTTCGTTTACCTTGACGATATCCTGATTTTTTCACCGTCACTCCAGATTCATGTTCAGCACGTTCGACGTGTCCTCCAGCGCCTTTTAGAGAATTGTCTTTTTGTGAAGGCTGAGAAGTGCACTTTTCATGCCCCCTCCGTCACATTTCTCGGTTCTGTTATTTCCGCTGAAGGCATTAAGATGGATCCCGCTAAGGTCCAAGCTGTCATTGATTGGCCCGTCCCTAAGTCACGCGTCGAGCTGCAGCGCTTTCTCGGCTTCGCGAACTTCTATCGTCGTTTCATCCGTAATTTCGGTCAGGTGGCAGCTCCTCTCACAGCCCTTACTTCTGTCAAGACGTGCTTTAAGTGGTCCGTTTCCGCCCAGGGAGCTTTTGATCTCCTCAAGAATCGTTTTACATCCGCACCTATCCTTGTTACACCTGACGTCTCTAGTCAGTTCGTTGTCGAGGTTGACGCGTCAGAGGTGGGCGTGGGAGCCATTCTTTCTCAGCGCTCCCTCTCTGACGACAAGGTCCACCCTTGCGCGTATTTTTCTCATCGCCTGTCGCCGTCGGAACGTAACTATGATGTGGGAAACCGCGAACTGCTCGCCATCCGCTTAGCCCTAGGCGAATGGCGACAGTGGTTGGAGGGGGCGACCGTTCCTTTTGTCGTTTGGACCGACCATAGGAACCTTGAGTACATCCGTTCTGCCAAACGACTTAATGCGCGTCAGGCGCGCTGGGCGCTGTTTTTCGCTCGTTTCGAGTTCGTGATTTCTTATCGTCCGGGCTCTAAGAACACCAAGCCTGATGCTTTATCTCGTCTCTTCAGTTCTTCAGTAGCCTCCACTGACCCCGAGGGGATTCTCCCTGAGGGGCGTGTTGTCGGGTTGACTGTCTGGGGAATTGAGAGGCAGGTAAAGCAAGCTCTCACTCACACTCCGTCGCCGCGCGCTTGTCCTAGGAACCTTCTTTTCGTTCCCGTTCCTACTCGTCTGGCCGTTCTTCAGTGGGCTCACTCTGCCAAGTTAGCCGGCCACCCTGGCGTTCGGGGTACGCTTGCTTCCATTCGCCAGCGTTTTTGGTGGCCCACCCGGGAGCATGACACGCGTCGTTTCGTGGCTGCTTGTTCGGTCTGCGCGCAGACTAAGTCCGGTAACTCCCCTCCTGCCGGCCGTCTCAGGCCGCTTCCCATTCCCTCTCGACCGTGGTCTCACATCGCCTTAGATTTTGTCACCGGACTGCCTTCGTCAGCGGGGAAGACTGTTATTCTTACGGTTGTCGACAGGTTCTCTAAGGCGGCTCATTTTATTCCCCTTGCTAAGCTTCCTTCTGCTAAAGAGACGGCACAAATCATCATCGAGAATGTTTTCAGAATTCATGGCCTTCCGTCAGACGTCGTTTCGGACAGAGGTCCGCAATTCACGTCTCAATTTTGGAGGGAGTTTTGCCGTTTGATTGGGGCTTCCGTCAGTCTCTCTTCCGGCTTTCACCCCCAGTCTAACGGTCAAGCAGAACGGGCCAATCAGACTATTGGTCGCATCTTACGCAGTCTTTCTTTTCGCAACCCTGCGTCTTGGTCAGAACAGCTCCCCTGGGCAGAATACGCCCACAACTCGCTTCCTTCGTCTGCGACCGGGCTATCTCCTTTTCAGAGTAGCCTCGGGTACCAGCCTCCGCTGTTCTCATCTCAGTTCGCCGAGTCCAGCGTCCCCTCCGCTCAGGCTTTTGTCCAACGTTGCGAGCGCACCTGGAAGAGGGTCAGGTCTGCACTTTGCCGTTATAGGGCGCAGACTGTGAGGGCTGCTAATAAGCGTAGAACTAAGAGTCCTAGATATTGTCGCGGTCAGAGAGTTTGGCTCTCCACTCAGAACCTTCCCCTTAAGACCGCTTCTCGCAAGTTGACCCCGCGGTTCATTGGTCCGTTCCGTATTTCTCAGATCATTAATCCTGTCGCAGTTCGACTTCTTCTTCCGCGATATCTTCGTCGCGTCCACCCGGTCTTCCATGTCTCCTGTGTCAAGCCCGTTCTTCGCGCCCCCGCTCGTCTCCCCCCCCCCCCCCCCATCCTTGTCGAGGGCGCACCCATCTACAGGGTCCGTAGGATTTTGGACATGCGTCCTCGGGGCCGTGGTCATCAGTACCTAGTAGATTGGGAGGGGTACGGTCCTGAGGAGAGGAGTTGGGTTCCCTCTCGGGACGTGCTGGACCGTGCGCTGATCGATGATTTCCTCCGTTGCCGCCAGGTTTCCTCCTCGAGTGCGCCAGGAGGCGCTCGGTGAGTGGGGGGGTACTGTCATGTATTGTCATGTTGTGTCTTGTTTCTGTCCTTTCCCTTCACCCTGTCTCCCTCTGCTGGTCGTTATTAGGTTACCTTTTCTCCCCCTCTTTCCCCCAGCTGTTCCTTGTCTCCTCCTAACTACCTCGTCACCCCTTTTCCCACCTGTTCCCTTTTTCCCTCTGATTAGTCCTCTATATCTCTCTCTGTTTTTGTTTCTGTCTTTGTCGGATTCTTGTTTGTGTTATTCATGCCTGAACCAGACTATCGTCATGTTTGCTGCAACCTTGTCCTGTCCTGTCGGAATCTGCCGGTCCATCTGAGCCTACGTTTGTTTTGTTATTAAAGAAGCTCTGTTTACGTTAATTCGCTTTTGGGTCCTCATTCACGCACCTAACAAGTACTTGGGAGTACGGCTAGATGGTACATTGTCCTTCTCTCACCCGTTCTGCCGGTCACATTCTGTTAAAGTCCCCAAAGCACACACATCCCTGGTTCGCTCATCTTTTCAGTTCGCTGCAGCTTGCGACTGGAACGAGCTGCAACAAACAGTTTTATCTCAATCTCTTCATTGAAAGACTCATTCATGGAAACTTACTGAGAGTTGTGGCTCCTTTGCGTGATTTTTTGTTCTCTCTACCTTCTTGACCTTTGTTGTCTGTGCCCAATAATGTTTGTATCATGTTTTGTGCTGCTGCATGTTGTGTTGCTACCATGTTGTGTTGCTACAATGCTCTGTTGCCATGCGTTGCTGCCATACTATGTTGTTGTCTTAGGTATCTCTGTATATAGTGTTGTGTTGTCTCTCTTGTCGTGACATGCATTTTGTCCTATTTTTCATTTTTTCATTTTAATTCCCTTTCTCCATAGGAGGCCTTTTGCCTTTTGGTAGGCCGTCATTGTAAATAAGAATTTGTTCTTGCCTGGTTAAATAAATAAAATAAAACAAAAAAGTGAATAATTATGCTGTTGATGATGTATTAAACCACGCAGAAATATCAAAGGTACAGTCGTCCTTCTGAACTGTTGCATAACAGGAAGAAAACTGCTCAAGGATGTCACCATGGGGACATTGGTGATTTTAAAACAGCTACAGAGTTAAATGGCTGTTATGGGAGATAACTGAGGATGGATCAACAACATTGTAGTGACTCCACAATAATGACCTAAATGACAGCGTGAAAAGAAGAATGCAACATATACAGAATAAAACATCCATATGTATGCAACAAGGCACTAAAGTAATACTGCAAAGAAACACGGCAAAGGAATACACTTTTTGGCCTAAATGCAAAGCCTTATGTTTGGGGTACATCTAACACAACACATCGTTGACGAACTGACGCCTTATTTTCAATGATGGTGTTGGCTGCATTATGGTATACGTACGCTTGATATTGGCAAAGATGAAAATAAATGGATGGAGCTGAGCACAGGCAAAATCCAAGAGGAAAACCTTCTTAAGTCTGCTTTACACCAGATACTGGGAGAGGAATTCACCTTTCAGCGGGACAATAACCTACAACACAAGGCCAAATCTACACTGGAGTTGCTTGCCATGATGACAGTGAATGTCCCTGAGTGGCCAAGTTACAGTTTTGACTTAAATCTGCGTGAAAATGTATGGCAAAACTTTAAATTGCTGTCTAGTCATGATCCCCAAAACCTTGACAGAGCTTGAAGAATTCTGAAAAGAATAATGGGCAAATATTGTACAATCCCGGTGTACAAAGCACTTAGAGACTTACCCAAGATTACTCATAGCTGTAATCGCTGCCAAAGGTGTTTGTAACATGTGTTGACTCAGGGGGCTGAATACTTTATTTACTTTCATTAATCTTTAAAAAATGTTCTGTGAGAGTGTTTTGTGTAGATCGTTGGCAAAGAGGTCAATTAAATCAATTTTAATCCCAGTATGTATCACAATAAAATCTGAAGAAATCCAAGGGGGTTGAATATTTATGATGCCCACTGTAGACCACAGACACTTGACAGTCAATAAAGTATTCCACAAAGAGCATAAACACCTGCAGCTAATCAGATAGGAGCAAACAAGCAAAGAAACGCCCAAGCATTCTGTCGGTTGCCATCCTTAAGTCACAACTACCTGTGTACCCAATGCTACAGCCCCCTGTGTTCCCCCTATACAGGGTCCATATTAGGAAGAAGTCCTGCTGAGACTGAGGCTGTCCTAATGTGGACACTGTACCCCTAGCCCCCTTCACAAATAATCAGTAGGTCCCCGCGGTGCTCACTGTGGTATAGCTGATCTTGGACATGGACGAAGGACCAATAGTCCCTGTCACTGTCATCTCATCATCCCTGCCGCCCCGCCTCCCCCGGCGGCGCCGACAGCAGGGCAGACGGCAGTGGGCAAAGGTGGTGAGCAACGCCTTGCGGAAGCGTGTATTCATAAAACAATAGATAACAGGGTTAACGCACGCCGATGTGTAGCTCAACAGGTGGATGAACGAGATGGGTGCACCTGAGAGGAGCCGGTGGGCTGAGCTGATGTGGAAAGCCTTCCACGTGTTGGCCGTGTACAGGGGCATCCAGCAGAGGAAGAAGAGGACGGCAGTGACAATGAGCATGCGGATCACACGCTTCTTGGCCAAGAGTTTAGCCTCCGAGCTATTGCTTCGAGGGTGCTCAGTGGACACTCTGGGTTTGGGAGGGGCCGGAGTAGGGGGGGTGAGGGTAGACAGCTCCATGGACGGTGGCTTCTTCGGCATCTGGATGTAGCAGCCATCATCGTCTGTGTCGTTGTTGCTGGTGGTCACGGTGGTGTTTACTCCGTTCTTTAGTGCTGTGGAATGTACATGGAAGTCTGTAAGTGGGTCTAAATTGGGTGTAAGTGTGTAGGTGAGTGTATGTGTGTAGGTTGAAGAAAGAGTACATGACTAATAATAGCATAAGCAAAGAGTTGATGACATAAGCCTGCATTGTGGGGAACATGCATCCACAAACAAATAGGCCTTATGAAAAAAAAGTTACTGTATGAATGCAAAACCCTTACCCTGGCCCCAGCCTTATTATTTCCCGTTTTAAAAAACCCTAAACCTAGTCCTTGCTCTCATTGCTTCTATCCAGCACAACCCTATTTCAAAACCCCAATCCCTAACCCAAAACCTTAACTTCACTTGGGTAACTTTCAATTTGTAAGAAACAAATGAGATGTTCAATCAAATCCACAACAGGATGATACATGTGGTGTAGGAGTCTCACCACTGCTCTCTCTGTTTTGGTCCAGCTCAAACTTCATCCCCCGGCACAGCTCTCTGGAGATGAGTCCATAGGCAACGATCATTACCACCCCAGGGATGAAGAACAAGATTAAAAGCAACAGCATGTACCTGAGGAGAAAGGAGAGAGTGAAAATGAGAGAAAGAGGGAAGAAAGAGAGAGAAAGGGGGAGGAAAAGAGGGACAGGAAGCCAGACAGGAAGAGAAAAAAGTGACTTAAAATTGCATAATATTTCTATGGTGGTCATTAACATTTTACCAATTATCTTTACATCATCCGGATGCTATCAACTTGGCCGTATACAAAAAAAAGTACAAATCCACTATTGTTCCTTCTACACACTTTGAGAAATAGTAGAGAGGAAGCCCTTATTTTGTGTTGTGTGAAATTCTAATGGGTGCGTGGGTGTTTTCCTCTGAACATCCTCCATGGATGGTTCCTTTTTCATCTCCCATCAGCCTTTGCAGCAGGTTAGGCTCTCATTCATTCATTAATGCAGCCTCTGATACTCAAAGCTTTTCATCAGTACTCTGTTTGATAGTGGGTCACATATCAGGGGTGGGGGGACAAAAGGTGACAGGAAGCAGGGACATACAGAGAGGAAGTAAATAGAGGTTAGAGGTTTCGGTTCATCTTTTTGTTTAGTCTTTGATCCTGATTCTCTATCGTCAGAGAGGAACATGGAAGGGAGCGAGGAACAGGTGCTACACTAATATTTCTGTTTCACATTATTTGAGGATTCTTCATGGCTGGCATCATTTGTAAGCATAATCATAATTACACACTCTGATTTAATAGCCAATTTGGGGAGTAGCCCGTAATGGACCCACAGTCCCTGTGGCTGTCAGTCCAACACCTTAGCCATTACACCAAGATGCTCAGCCTCAAATAGGTCACCAAAGTACAAAAGTAATAAGTACAAGTTGTGTTTCAATAGCATCTTTTCTGAAGTATATTGTAGTAACTAAAAATGATAGGTATTATATTTTGTGTGCTTGTCGATGACATCTACTGTGTTAAATATCAATACACATTATAATATAAATCTGATTACAATTATTTTACCTGCCACTGTAAAGAGAGTGACCCCTTCCCTTTTTCCACATGTTGTTAGGGTTACGGCCTTATTTTTAAATGGATTAAAAACAAAAAATCCTCATCAATCTACACACAATACTCTATAATATATATAAAAAAATAATATTCAGAGACTCAAAATTGAGCTCAGATGCATCCTGTTTCCATTCATCATCCTTAAGATGTTTCTGCAACTTGAGTGGAGTCCACTTGTGGTAAATTAAATTGACTGGACATGATTTGGAAAGGCACACACCTGTCTATATAAGGTCCCACAGTTGACAGTTTATGTTAGAGCAAAAACCAAGTCATGAGATCAAAGGAATTGTCTGTAGAGCCCCGAGACAGGATTGTGTTGAGGCACAGATCTGTGGAAGAATACCAAAACATTTCTGCAGCTTTGAAGATCCCCAAGAGCACAGTGGCCTCAATCATTCTGAAATGGAAGAAGTTCGGCCACCTGGCCGAACTGAATAATCGGGGAGTAGGGCCTTGGTCAGGGAGGTGACCAAGAAACCGATGGTCACTCTGACAGATCTCCAGAGTTCCTTTGTGGAGATGGGAGAACCTTCCAGAAGGACAACCATCTCTGCAGCACTCCACCAATGAGGCTTTATGGTAGAGTGGCTAGATGGAAGCCACTCCTCAGTAAAAGGCACATGACAGCCCACTTGGAGTTTGCCAAAAGGCACCTAAAGGACTCTCAGACCATCAGAAACAAGATTCTCTGGCTAATGAAACCAAGATTGAAGTCTTTGGCCTGAATGCCACATCTGAAGTAAACCTGGCACCATACCCACGCTGAAGCATGGGGGTGGCAGCATCATGCTGTGGGGATGTTTTTCAGTGGCAGGGATTGGGAGTCTAGTCAGGATCGAGGGAAAGATGTGACGGTTCACCTTCCAACAGGACAGGGACCCTAAGCACACAGCCAAGACAATGCAGAAGTGGCTTCGGGACAAGTCTTGGAATGTCCTTGAGTGGCACAACCAGAGCCCGGACTTGAACCCGATCGATCGAACATCCCTGGAGCGACCTGAAAATAGCTGCATAGCGACTCTCCCCATCCAACATCAGAGCTTGAGAGGATCTCCAGCGAAGAATGGGAGAAACTCCTCATACAGGTGTGCCAAGCATCATTCCCCAAAAGACGAGGCTGAAATCGCTGCCAAAGGTGCTTCAACAAAATACTGAGAAATGGGTCTGAAAACTTATGTAAATGGAATTATGGTTTTTATTTATTTATAGATTTGAAAAAAATGAGGGTTTTGCATTCATACAGTGCTTTGTTAATATGGGGTTTTGTGTAGATTGATGAGGGGAAGAAACATTATTTAATAGATTTTAGAATAAGGTTGTAATGTAACAAAATGTGGAAAAGGTCAAGAGGTCGGAATACTTTCCGAATACACTGTATATCCTCAAAGGACTCTTGCGGTTGTAGTGTAAAATAAAAATAAGTATAGTCTGGGGGTGGGGTGGGAGGTTCTGACAGGCCACAATCAGTGAACAACTAAACTCAGCAAAAAAGAAATGTCCTCTCACTGTCAACTGCGTTTATTTTCAGCAAACTTAACATGTGTAAATATTTGTATGAACATAACGAGATTAAACAACTGAGACATAAACTGAACAAGTTCCACAGACATGCGACTAACAGAAAGGGAATAATGTGTCCCTGAACAAAGGGAGAGTCAAAATCAAAAGTAACAGTCAGTATCTGGTGTGGCCTCCAGCTGCATTAAGTACTGCAGTGCATCTCCTCCTCATGGACTGCACCAGATTTGCCAGTTCTTGCTGTGAGATGTTACCCCACTCTTCCACCAAGGCACCTGCAAGTTCCCAGACATTTCTGGGGGAAATAGCCCTAGCCCTCACCCTCCGATCCAACAGGTCCCAGATGTGCTCAATGGGATTGAGATTCGGGCTCTTCGCTGGCCATGGCAGAACACTGACATTCCTGTCTTGCAGGAAATCATGCACAAAACGAGCAGTATGGCTGGTGGCATTGTCATGCTTGAGGGTCATGTCAGGATGAGCCTGCAGGAAGGGTACCTTCTAAAACTGCTTCCCTAGCCCTGAGTCAATGCGAACTAATCTGTCGTAAAATAGAATTGCTTTGCAATAATGTTGCTGTGGTGCTCCTAAATGTCCGGCTATGACAATTCTGTTCAGTCTTGCAGGGGTAAAAGGGAAGACTTTACTTTTGGGCAAATGTAATGTCAGTGGAAATATATTGAAAATAGCATAAAATGCCTCATTGCTTCCCTGATCAGAAAATCTTTATTTTGAAACAAATATATTCAATATAAGCAATCAAACATAAAAACAAACCAAACAAACCCAAGATACTTTTTTGTACAAGGGACTGGCAATCTATGTTCCATTGATGCCTGCTTACTTTGAAACTACCACACGAGAACTGACAATTAGTGTCAGGAACTTATCTAAGGGACCAGTCAGAAGCCTGTTCTGACCACTGCACTAGAGGTCTCCAGTCAGAAACTCACTCACCACGTCTGTTCTACCCCACCGCTTGGCCAATCCAGGCGACACATGTGTCCCGTAGTTCGGTCGGGTTTGGGGAAGGACTTGAGGTGGCTGAACAATGGGTAGGGCACCATCATGACCAACGACAACACCCAGATGGCAGCGATGACCCGGTAGGCGTGGGAACGAGTCTGCCATGCCCGCGACTTTAGCGGGTTGCAGATGGCACTGTACCTCTCGGTCGCAATGGCGACCAGGCTGAAGGTGGAGATGCTGACGGAGAGCGCTATGGGAATGCAGGGAAGGCGAAGGGGTCAATAAGAGAGAGATTAAAATGACAGTATCAACAGTGATCAGACCTGGGTTCAAATAGTACTTGTTTTATTTTCTTTCTGTCTGGAGTGCCAGTTTATACGTTTATCTCCATTGAGCAAGGCAAGTTCAATTAAGCAGAAAACATATTTGAATGAAAACAAATACAATATTACCAGGTGATACACACCTTCTCTATATTTGAGCAGGCTTGACACATCAGAGAGATGCAAGTATGCCACCAAAAAAGTGAAGACAAATGGTGAAACCTCTTTAGCTTATCATTAAGTAAAGACATGACGTACATTACATTCCAGACAAATAGCCTCACACTGATGGAATCACACCATTGTCGTTCTGTCCTGCTCAGTGTTAGACCTCTGAAGTGCATTATATATTGGTTTCAAACTTGAGTGAAAATCCTTTCGTGAAAATCTTCAACCCAAACTGTGTTTGCCTACATAAATATGTATGAAGCTGCACTGAGGGAGTGGCTCAATCGGTCTGCAGTCAGACAAGGAGTCAGCAGTGAAGATGAATAGCATTAATAAAGGCATACTGTACCTGCACTAAACCGGCAGCCATTACCCAGCACCTGAGACTCGCTCCAATATATTCCACCCACTAATCCTCCCTCCTTAGAAACATCCACAACTTTAATACCAGACCCACCATTAGCACTCTGTCGTGACGTGACTATCATTAATGTGACGACATCTATTTTATCAAATCAATTAACTATGTTTAATTATTACGTCATTAAATGAATCATGTAACAATTAACTCAATTGTAACTTGGGGCACTACGGAAAAAGTTTGTTTAATGAGTTATCGTTTCCCAAATTAACTCAAGAATTTGTCAGGATATACCATTATCATACCAGTCATCCATTAATTATTACCTCATCAGTCTCATTCTAAATGTTGTTGACTGCAAATCTGCACGAACTCTAGTCTAAATTATCATTCAGCGATACACAATTTGGCTTCATTATGTATTTACTAACTAACTAACTAATCATACAGAATTACATAAACACACACAGGATAGATTACAGGTTGATTAGTAACATAATGCAATGAAAAGTCCCTAGTGGACTAACCCAGTATGACGGCTTGTTACATAATGAAAGGGAGGGGCAAGATAAAGAGAGCAGAGTAGGCTGGTGCATACATGTGGAAGCTATGCTCATGAGAATGAATACTTTGCACATGAACGACCGCTCATTCGAAAAACAATTGCAATGTATATATTTACGATTGTATGTCTCGGAAATGTACTGGTCTGATGTAAATTTTGTTAGGAGTCCTTAGTAAGCACTCAAAGGAGTGCCATCCTTTTGGCATAATGTCTGTGCTCACGTCAGCGTGATTACTGACTGGGTAAAACTTTACATTAGAAACAATGATGTAATTTAGAAGGCTAAAATCAAAATGTAATCTTCTCACAAATAGTTTTATATTGAATCATATATGTTTTACAACATTTAGATGTAACTCTGACATATACATTGTGAAAGCTCTTAAAGTTACAGTGTTTCCGTTATAACGTCTTTAATGATGATCACAGAATAATTCATTATCTGACATGATTATTGTTTGGATCTCCACTGACCTTCCCAAAAGTTTGGATTTCAAAACTAATGTTCCATTGTCAAATCTTTTGATGCTAAAGTTTTTAACAAGAGTCTTTCTCTACACACAAATCATTTTGGACTTCTACATACTGCAGGTCCAGAGAGAGAAAGTTTACAACTGGTCGTTAAAGTCATATAACCGGCCCCACTCCCCCTCTTCCTCTCTGGTGGGAGAGAGGGGGGGGGCGCTATCTTTGATTCTCACCCAGGAGCGAGAGTCATGACAACTCATACTCTATTTCACAATCACAGAAATTCTTTGTTTTCGCACTACACTTCTCTGATCAGCAGAAGGCTGCATCCACAGAGGCATTCATTTCATAGGCTATTATAGTTTTTTTTCCATGCACAGTCAGACAGACAGACACACACACACACAATAACACACACAGAAAGACAATTTGACCCTCTTGAGGTTTGGAAACCCCAGCTTTATAGTGAGCACTTGGCAGTATATTTTTCTAAGCACTATATGCAACGTGCGCTCCATGCAAAGATAATAGAATTCTACTCTATCCCTTTGAAGTGAAGATTGTAAAGCTATGTGCTCTGTGCTCAAATGACATTTTAAGTCAGCATACAGTACAATAGTATCGCTTTAATCTCTTACAGGAAATTCATTTACACGTCTGAATTTTTTATTTAACCTTTATTTAACTAGTTAATAAGACCATTTTTTTATTTACAATGATGGCCTACCAAAAGGCAAAATACCTCCTGCAAAACACACATCATGTCAAGAGAGACATAACAACACTTCCTAAAGAGAGACATAAGACAACAACACAGCATGGCAGCAACACATGACAAGATAGCATGATAGCAACACAACATGGCAGCAGCACAAACATGGTACAAACATTGTTGGTCACAGACAACAGCACAAAGTGCAAAAAGGTAGAGACAACAATACATTGTGTGCTAAGCAGCCACAATGTCAGTAAGTGTGTCCATGATTTAGTCTTTGAATGTAGAGATCGAGATAAAACTATCCAGTTTGAGTGGTTTTTGCCGCTCCAGTCCAGTTTGCAGTTCCTGTTGTTCCTGCAGCAAACTGATCACATTCAAGGAGACACACAGAATTGCCTTCAATAAGTCAACTAAATTCAATTAGCTACAGGTAGAAGTTTGACTTAAACTTTAGAGGAAAGGTCTTCTTTTGTTCTATTTCCACCCATGTTTAAGCATCTGCAGGATCTGTATCATCACTTTGTTAGAGACCTGGGTTCAAATAGTAAGCTGTGCTTAAATTGTACTTTCTTGGCACATCGGAACCAATGGAATACTCCCAAAAATGCAAACCCGCGAATCTGGCACTCTAGGCAAGCCCAAGAAAATTATCTAAGTAACACTTTATATTAAGTTGCCCTTACTACTATGTAATTAACACAGTAATAACTGAGTTAACAACATAGTAGATACATATGCTTTAGTCTGTACAGGAGTCATAAAAGTCATAAAAGATGGCGCCGACAGACAGGGTAGTTGCTTCTAGTCCTTAGGAAACTGTGTAGTATTTCGTTTTTTAATGTATTATTTCTTACATTGTTTGCCCAGAAAATCTTAAGTGTTATTACATACAGCCGGGAAGAACTATTGGATATCAGAGCGACGTAAACTTGCCAGTGCTATGACCAGGAATACGAATTTCCCAGAGCGGATCCTTTGTTCATACCACCCAAGGCATTCGAACTGATTCCAGAGTCTCACCAAAACGACGTCGCTGCAGGAGGCACACACACCACCCACCGCTTCTGAGTATTTTACTCGCTAATGTCCAGTCTCTAGATAACAAGGTAGATGAAAATAGGGATAGGGTTGCTTTCCAGAGAGACATCCGGGATTGTAACATACTCTGTTTCATGGAAACAAGGCTCTATGGGGACATGCTGTCGGAGTCAGTAAAGCCACTGGGATTCTTTGTGCGTCACGTTGACAGGAATAAACATCTCTCAGGGAAGAAGAAGGGCGGGGGTGTATGTTTCATGATTAACGACTCATGGTGTAATTGTAACAACATACAGGAACTCAAGTCCTTCTGTTCACCGGACCTAGAATTCCTCACATACAAATGCCGTCCGTATTATCTCCCAAGATAATTCTTGTCCTTTATTGTCACTGCGGTGTAAATCGTCTCCAAGCCAACACCACGATAGCCCTCAAGAAACTCCATTGGACTATGTGCAAACTGGAAACCATATATCCGGAGGCTGTATTTATTGTAGATGGGGATTTTCACAAAGCAAATTTGAGAACAAAGCTACCTAAATTCTATCAGCATATCAATTGTAGTACCTGGGCTGGCAAAAACACTGGATCACTGCTACTCTAACTTCCGCGATGCATCCCCCGCCCTTTGTTCGGCAAATCCGACCACAACTCCATATTGCGTCTTCCCTCCTATAGGCAGAAATTCAAACAGGATGTACCCGTGACAAGGACCATTCAACGCTGGCCTGACCAATCAGAATCCACGCTTCAAGATTGTTTTGATCACGCGGAATGGCACATGTTCCAGGTACCCTCAGAGAATAATATAGATTTATACGCTGATTCAGTGAGTGAGTTTGTAAGGAAGTACATAGAAGATTTTGTACCGTGGATAGATGGCGGCATTCGCTCAAAACTGAAAACGCGAAACACAGCATTTAACCATGGAAAGATGACTGGGAATATGGCTGAAAACAAACAGTGTATTTATTCCCTTCGCAAGGCAATCAAACAAGCGAAACGTCAGTACAGGGACAAAGTGGAGTCACAATTCAACGGACCAGACATGAGACATATGTGGTAGGGTCTACAGGCAATCACGGAATACAAAAAGAAAACCAGCCACGTCACAGAGACCGACGTCTTGCATCCAGACATACTAAACACCTTCTTTGCCTGCTTTGAGGATAATACAGTGCCATTGACGAGGCCCGCTACAAAGGACTACAGGCTTCCCCTCTACTTCTCCATGACCGAAGTGAGTAAGACATTTAAACGTGTTAACCCTCGCAAGGCTGCCGGGCCAGACGACATCCCAAGCTGTGTCCTCAGAGCATGCGCAGACCAGCTGGCTGGTATGTTTATGGACATATTCACAGTCTCCCTATCCCAGTCTGCTGTCTCCACATGCTTCAAGAGTGCCACCATTGTTCCTGTACCCAATAAGGCAACGGTAACTCAACTGAATGACTATCGCCCCGTAGCACTCACTTCTGTCATCACTGTACACTGCCCTAAACCATCTGGACAAGAGGAATACCTATGTAAGAATGCTGTTCATTGACTACAGCTCAGCATTCAACACCATAGTACCCTCCAAGCTCATCATTAAGCTTGAGGCCCTGGGTCTCAACCCGCCCAGTGCGATTGGGTCCTAGACTTCCTGATGGGCCGCCCCCAGGAGTTGAAGGTAGGAAACAACATCTCCACTTCGCTGATCCTCAACACTGAGGGCCCACAAGGGTGCATGCTCAGTCCCCTCCTGTACTTCCTGTTTGCTGATGACTGCATGGCCATGCACGCCTCCAACTCGATCATTATGTTGGCAGACGACACTATAGTAGTAACAACCTCCCACTCAACGTCAACAAAACAATGGAGATGATCGTGGACTTCAGGAAACAGCAGCGGGAGCACCCCACTATCCACATTGACGGGACCGCAGTGTAGCAGGTGGAATGGTCCACCCACACAGACAGTGTGGTGAAGAATTTGCAAATGCGCTTCTTCAACCCAAGAGGCTTACAAAATTTGGCTTGTCAACTATAGCCCTCACAAACTTCTACAGATGCACAAATGAGAGCATGCTGTCGGGCTGTATCACCGCCTGGTACGACAACTGCACCACCCACAACAGCAGGGCTCTCCAGAGGGTGGTGCGGTCTAAACAAGGCATCACCGGGGGAAAACTGCCTGCCCTCCAGGACACCTACAGCACCCAATGTCACAGGAAGGCCAAAAAGATCATCTAGGACAACAACCACCCGAGCCACTGGCTGTTTACCCCGCTGCCATCCAGAAGGTGAGGTCAGTGCAGTTGTATCAAAGCTGGGACCGAGAGACTGAAAAATAGCTTCTATCTCAGGCAATCAAACTGTAGATTAAACAGCTGTCACTATAACAGAGAGGCTGCTGCCTACATACAGACTTGAAATCATTTGACACTCTAGTCACTTTATTAATGCCACTTTAATAATGATGTTAACATAGTATCTTGCACTTCACATTCCAGATGTATATACTGTATTGTATACCATCTATTGCATCTTGTCTATGCCGGTCGGTCATGGCCCATCCATGCATGTATATGTACATATTCAATTCCATCAATTTACTTTGATTTTTATGTATTAGGTAGTTGTTGTGGAATTGTTAGATTACTTTTTAGATATCGCTGGACTGTCGGAACTAGAAGCACAACAATCACGCTACACTCACAATAACATCTGCTAACCATGTGTGTGACCAATAATATATGAATTGACTTGATTTGATTACCAGTCAAAAGTTTTGACACACCTACTCATTACAGGGTTTGTTTATTTGGACTATTTTCTACGTTGTAGAATAGAAGACATCAAAACTATGAAATAACACGTATGGAATAATGTAGTAACCAAAAAAGTGTTAAACAAATCACAATATATGTTATTTCACAATAGTCACCTTTTACCTAGATGACAGCTTTGCACACTCTTGGCATTCTCTCAACCAGTCTCATGAGTTAGTCACCTGGAATGCATTTCTATTAACAGATGTGCATTGTGCATTTATTTCCTTCTTAATGCGTTCGAAACCAATCAGTTGTGTTGTGACGAAGATAGCCCCATTTGGTAAAAGACCATGTCCATAATATGGCAAGAACAGCTCAAATAAGCAAAGAGAAACGACAGTCCATGATTACTTTAAGACATGATGGTTAGTCAATTTGAAAGTGCAGTCCCAAAAACCATCAAGAGCTAAAATGAAACTGGCTCTCATGAGGACCGCCACAAGAAAGGAAGACCCAGAATTACCTCTGCTGCAGAGGACAAGTTCATTAGCTGTACCTCACATTGCAGCCCAAATAAATGCTTCACAGAGTTCAAGTAACAGACACATCTCAACATCAACTGTTCAGTGGAGACTGCATGAATCAGGCCTTCGTGGTCGAATTGCTGCAAAACTGAAGTACACCAATAATAAGAAGAGACCTGCTTTGGCCAATAAACACAATCAATGGACATTAGACTGGTGGAAATCTGTCCTTTGGTCTGATGAGTCCAAATTTGAGATTTTTGGTTCCAACCGCCGTGTCTTTGTGAGACGCATAGTAGTTGAACGGATGATCTCCGCATGTGTGGCACACACCGTGAAGCATGGAGAAGGAGGTGTAATGGTGCTTTGCTGGTGACACTGTCAGTGATTTATTTAGAATTCAAGGCACATTTAAACCAACATAGCTACCTCAGCGATATGCCATCCCAGCTGGTTTACACTTAGTGGGACCATCATTTATTTTTCAACAGGGCAATGACCCAAAACACCTCCAGGTTGTGTAAGGGCTATTATACCAAGAAGGTGAGTGATGGAGTAATGGATCAGATGACCTGGCTTCCACAATCACCTGACCTCAACCCAATTGAGTTGGTTTGGGATGAGTTGGACCGCAGAGTGAAAGAAAAGCAGCCAACAAGTTCTCAGCTAATGTGGGAACTCCTTCAAGACTGTCGGAAAAGCATTCCAGGTGAATCTGGTTGAGAGAATGCCAAGTGTTTAAAGTTGTCTTCATGGCAAAGGGTGGCTACTTTGAAGTATCTAAAATGTCAAATATATTTCGATTTGTTTAACACTTTTTTGGTTACTACATGATTCCATACATGTTATTTCATAGTTTTGATATATTCACTATTATTCTACAATGTAGAAATGAAGAAAGACCCTTGAATGAGTACGTATGTCCAAACGTTTGACTGGTACTGTAATTAGATTGAATAGGGTTGTTGCGGAATCAGTTATTACACAGTTGGAACAAGGAATGCGTAATTACACATTAATTTGCTAAAGGTTATTCCACCAGTGAAACTACTGATAACACATTGTCTTGTTTCACTATGTAAGTAATGTTTTGTAATTACACATTTGAAATTTACCAGTGAATTACCACGTTAATAACTAAAACCAAATATTACTGTGTCATAACTAAAAGGTGCCACTACTATAGAATCCACATGTAATACCAGGGTTGATAAATATGCTAGAACCTGGTAACAACAATTGTAACAAGGCACATCCTGTCATTAACTACCGGCCATTTTCAATTCTCATTCTCAAAGGCTATGCCAAATCAAGTGTGATTTAAGAACAATTTAGTTGCATATGATCTACTTGTAACTACCCAGGAGCAAGCAACTTAATTTAAAGTGAAACCCAGTCGGGTATAACCTTTATATGTAAAATGTAAAACCTTTGGAGACAATAGGCTAACCAGGAGAAATTAGGAGACAGAAGAACATTAGGCTTAACCATTTTAGTAAAATGTTCTTATAATGTAACAATCTTTAACAATCAACTCTGTAATTACAATGTTGTTACAAGGATATACATGTATTTAAAATGATCTTACACAGGAGCAAGCAATTAAGGGGTATTTTAAATTACTTTGCAGTTACAATGTAGCAACCTTTGCAGACAAAAGGCTAACCAAGAGAAATAAGGAGACGGGAGAATATTTTTCAGTTGAACTTTTATTTGATGGATTTGAAAAAGATTCATATTCAAACCATTCAAATTAAATTTTCCATTCCAGACTCAAAACAATAAGGATGTTACAATGTACTAACACAGGGTGGTGCTAAAGCTAGCTAGCATTTCCCCATCATTCACTAATGCAGCTGCTAGCAAAGCACTGCCGCAATCTCAGCACATTTTCCAACTCGGTCAATCAACATTACAAAATAAAATGTATGAAACATTTAGTTAACAATAGTAGTTCACTATTTTGAGAATTTCATTGCACTTTTGCACATTACAAACTTTATAAAGACTAAAGATAAAGAGAGCGAAATAGTATTTGTGACTAGACGGAATACAGCTACAGCTGTGGGTGCAGTGCACGATGACACAGCCACCAGAAGTACGGTGTTTCCTTCAACTCATTGGTGCGGCTGGCTTCCGGGTTAATTGGGCATTGTGTCAAGAAGCGGCGCGGCTTGGTTGGGTTGTGTTTCGGGGGACGCACGGCTCACAACCTTCGCCTCACCCAAGTCCGTACGGGAGTTGCAACGATGAGACAAGGCTGTAACTACCAATTAGATACTACGAAATTGGGGGGGAAACGGGGGGGGGGGGGGGAATGCTGAGCAATTGGGGGAGAAGGGCACTCTGACAGTGCTCCAGAGTTACTCTGTGGAGATGGCAGAACCTTCCAGAAGGACAACCATCTCTGCAGCACTCCACCAATCCAGGCTTTATGGTAGATTGCCCAGACGGAAGCCCTTCCTCAGAAAAAAGGCACGACAGCCAGCTTGGAGTTTGCTAAAAGGTACCTAAAGGACTCAGACCATGAGAAACAAGATTCTCTGGTCTGATGAAACCAAGATTGAACTCTTTGGCCTGAATGCCTAGCGTCACATCTGGAGGAAACCTGGCACCATACCTACGGTGAAGTGTGGAGGTGGCAGCATCATGCTGTGGGAATGTTTTTCAGTGGCAGGGATTGGGAGACTAGTCAGGATTGAGGGAAATATGACTAGAGCAAAGTACAGAGAGATCCTTGATAAAAACCTGCTCCAAAGCGCTCAGGACCTCAGACTGGGATGAAGGTTCACCTTCCAACGGGACAATGCAGGAGTGGCTTCGGGACAAATCTCTGAATGTCCTTGAGTGGCCCAACCAGAGCCCGGACATGAACCAGATTTAATATCTCTGGAGAGACCTGAAAATGTTTAGCGACGTTCCCTATTCAACCTGACAGAGTGTGAGAGGATCTGCAGAGAAGAATGGGGAAAACTCCCCAAATACAGGTGTGCCACACTTGTAGCGTCAAACCAATAAGACCAAAGGATGTAATCGCTGCCAAAGGTGCTTCAACAAAGTACTGAGTAAAGGGTCTGAATACTTATGTAAATGTCACTCACCACCTGGATTCGGTCTAACGTAGCAACAATTTTATTTTTTAAACATTTCATGAAGGTAGACACTCAGAGCTACAAAATGGTATATTATATACTGCATTTGAGGAACAATGGGAAAGTAATTCTGCTTTGAAAGTTTATAAACCTGTAAACTCACTTTTGAGAAAATGGCATTTTAGTATTTCGATGAGAGAGCTCTTCTTTGTCTATACCCATTCAGCATCGATCACACCCTCTTAAGCTTTAGCGCTACCCATCTCATTTCATTCTCGGAGCGTTGAGAGCGCACATGTGACATTCTGGACAATGATTTGTTTATCCCTGGATAACATGAAAACATCCCTTCTGGCAACAATTTCATTATGCTTTTTTGATTTCAAAACTCGATCTTCCAGAAAGTGGAGAGCAACACTTATGCAGCTACATAAAAAAAATGTGTTCGACAAGATTACCAACACAGACTGAGCTCAAATAGACAGAAGCCTTCTATCCGCAGACCAATCCGAACTCATTTCTCAGCATGTCCAGCAACATTTGCAAAAATGTATAAAACCTGTTTTTGTTTTGCCATTATGGGTTATTGTGTGTAGATTGATGATGGGGAAAAAATATTTTTAAATGTAACAAAATGTGGAAAAAGTCAAGGGTCTGAAAACATTCCGAATGCAATGTATGTTAAAATGCATGAGTTCACGCAACATTAAGTTCGACAAACAAAGACAACAAAGAAATGTACAGTAAACTGATAAATGCAACTGAATAAATCAAAAGTTATTTATCACATGTGTAGCGTTGTTTCCACTTCGAGAATGAGAATGGTATAAATGCATATTATATTCAATGAATTACCAACATTTCCATATCCAAACATTCTAAATTTATGGGGAAATTAAGGGAAATGTGTTGGGATTAACACTGATGAATATATATTTCAAGGTGCGTTGATAAACATTGACAAACATTTAACACAATGAAACAAACAGCACGCACTAATTGTCCGGAGTCAGTGCGGAAAAGTAGTGCGTCTTCGCCACACACCCCTCCCGACTCCAACGCCATCATTAAGTTTGCACCATCATCAGTGCGCCTATAGTGCGTCTTCGCAACACACCCTTCCCGTCTTCAACACCATCATTAAGTATGCACCATCATCAGTGCGCCTATAGTGCGTCTTTGCCACACACCACTCCTGACTCCAACACCATCATTAAGTTTGCCGATGACACGACAGTGGTAGGCCTGATCACCGACAACAGTGAGACAGCCTATAGGGAGGAGACCAGACACCTGGCAGTGTGGTGTCAGGACAACAACCTCTCACTCAACATGATCAAGACAAAGGAGATGATTGTGGACTACAGGAAAAGGAGGACCGAGCATGCCCCCATTCTTATCGACGGGGCTGTAGTGGACCATGTTGAGACCATGGTGTCCACATCACCAACCAATTAGAATGGTCCAAACACGTCAAGACAGTCGTGAAGAGGGCACGACAAAGCCTATTCCCCCTCAGGAGACTGAAAAGATTTGGCATGGGTCCTCAAAAAGCTACACCATTGAGAGCATCCTGGTTGCATCACTGCCTGGAATGGCAACTGCTCAGCCTCCGACCACAAGGCACTACAGGGGGCAGTGCATACGGCCCAGTACATCACAGGGGACAAGCTTCCTGCCTTCCAGGACTTCTTTACCAGGCAGTGTCAGAGGAAGGCCCTAAAAATTGCCAAAGACTCCAGCCACACTAGTCATACAATGTTCTCTCTACAACCAGAGTGCCAAGTTTTAGGTCCAAAATGCTTTTTAACAGCTTCTACCCCCCCGCTATTCTGTTTATTACACATGCGAGGTCACAATACCTCTACCTACATGTACAACACCAGTCAAAACTTTGACACACCTACTCATTACAGGGTGTCTTTATTTGGACATTTTTTTTACATTGTATAATAATAGAGAATACATCAAACTATGAAATAACATGTATGGAATCATGTAGTAACCAAAAACCTCTACCTACATGAACAATACCGGTCAAAAGTTTGGACACACCTACTTCAAGGGTTTTTCTTTATTTTTACATTGTGGAATAGTGAATACATCAAAAATATGAAATAACACATATGGAATCGTGTAGCAACCAAAAAATGTTAAAGAAATCTATTTTTTTTAAAGATTTTTCAAAGTAGCCACCCTTTGCCATGATGACAGCTTTGCACACTCTTGACATTCTCTCGACCAGCTTTATGAGGAATGCTTCTCCGACAGGCTTGAAGGAAACCCACATATGCTGAGTATTTGTTGGCTGCTTTTACTTCACTCTGCTATCCAACTCATCCCAAACCATCTCAGTTGGGTTGATGTCGGGTGATTGTGGAGGCCAGGTCATCTGATGCAGCACACCATCACTTTCCTTGGTCAAATAGCTCTTACACAGCCTGGAGGTGTGTTTTGGGTCATTGTCCTGTTGAAAAACTAATGATAGCCCCACTAAGCGCAAACCAGATGGGATGGCATATCGCTGCAGAATGCTGTGGTAGCCATGTTGGTTAAGTGTGCCTTGAATTCTAAATAAATTACAGATAATGTAACCAGAAAATCACCCCCACACCATCACATCTCCTCCTCCATGCTTCACAGTGGGAACTACACATGCGGAGATCGTCCGTTCAACTACTCTGCGTCTCACAAAGGCACAGTGATTTGGACTCATCAGACCATCAGATTTAGACTCATCAGACCGAAGGACAGTTTTCCACCAGTCTAATCCGCATTGATTGTGTTTCTTGGCCAAATCAAATCTCTTCTTCTTATTGGTGTGCTTTAGAAGTGGTTTCTTTGCAGTAATTTGACCATGAAGGACTGAATCACAATCTCCCCTAAACAATTGATGTGTCTGTTACTTGAACTCTGTGAAGCATTTATTTGGGCTGCAATCTGTGGTGCAGTTAACTCTAATGAACTTATCCTCTGCAGCAGAGGTAACTCTAGGTCTTCCTTCCTGTGGCATTCCTCATGAAAGCAAGTTTCATCATGGTGCCCGATTTTTATTGCGTTCTTGAAAGTTTCTGTATTGACTGACCATCATGTCTTAAAGTAATGATGGTCCTTCATCTTTGGATATTTGAGCTGTTCTTGCCATAATAGGGATATCTTCTGTATACCACCCCACATGTGGTGAAATTATGATTAAATTTAATCAAGGTCAGAATAGGGCATATCTGTAGACACAACTCAGCTAGACCTTCATTTATTCGATCTCCACCCCGAACAAATAATGGGTGAATAGCATGCTATTCTCATGCTTGAGTCAGAATACGCATAGAGAGAACTGCATAAAAGGGGAAATACGTTCCATTTATGCACGGTTAAATTGGGTCGGAATTGGCCCCAATGAAAACTATAGATAATGCAGGTTTCTTATTGGAACATTACTTACTCAAATAAATCAATAATGGGCACTATATTTAGTGGTGGAGGTAGGCTTATTCAATAGTCTCCATTAATTAAAGCACTACCTTAAACATTGACCATAGTGGTCAACACCATGTCCACCAAGATTCAATATCAGAATAATATGATTTGTCCAAGTCCCAATGCAATAGAATCAAACAATAAAATTGTTGAACCGATTAAGGACTAGAGTATGAATCATGCATGACCGCCGACTGGGCACCTAATCAGGGAGGACGGGATATATTCACCTGGGTGAAACTAAGGATATAGGCAAGTGATTATTCTAATAATCCTAAAATAAAACAAAGCACGAAGACAGACACTAGTTATAAGGATTACTGTTCATGTATTGTTTTGTCCGGAAACATTAAAACACTCAAACAACTCTTTCTTGCAGAAAACACTATAGTTATCAGAAAAAGAATGCTCAATAAACATAATTAAAAACGCCAACTTCAAGCATGCCTTGATCTTAATGTTTATATCCACGTCCACTACTGTTTCAATTTTTTAAATATATATTATGCCCCAAAAAACAGAGGTTGCCATTCCAATGTAATAGAATTGAAATGGCCTATGAATTATAGGGGATAGGGAGGAGAGTACTTTCATGCACACAGCAGCTTTTTAGGCGGCGGGAGATCACAGCAGCAATTTAGGAGGCGGCCCACCAGAATCTAAGCAAGGGTGTACACTTATTACTATGAAATCATTAACGGGGCACCACTTGCTCGAAGTCAGCAAGAAACTATTAAATAGTTACAAATTATAACTATGGCTAATGTATTATTCTGAAGGCAATTAAGTTCTTAAAATGAAAAGGCAATGCATTCTTCGAGACGGATATTTTATAAAACAAAGAAGATTTATTTAGAAATAACCAGGGTAATTCTCAATTCTGAACTAATATGACAGGCTACAGAATCAGAGTCACAGGGAATGGGGATTAGAGGGTCTAAAATCAAACAGTTATTCTTGATCATTTCAGAATGAAACAAGGCAGCAATATTGTAACGGCATTCTTCCTCCTCATCTGAGGAGGAGTAGCGAGAAGGATCGGAGGACCAATGCGCAGCGTGGTGAGTGTCCATAACGTTTATTTTAAGACATAAATGGAACACTATGAAATACAAAACAATAACTGTGAAAATGAATGAAACGGTACCGTGTGGCAACAAAAACTCACACGGAAACAAACATCCACAACTCAAAAGTGAAACCCAGGATACCTAAGTATGATTCTCAATCAGAGACAACTAACGACACCTGCCTCTGATTGAGAACCATACTAGGCTGAACTCAAAACCCCAACATAGAAAAACACACAGACTGCCCACCCCAACTCACACCCTGACCATACTAAATAAAGACAAAACAAAGGAAATAAAGGTCAAAACGTGACAGATATATAGGAGAAATATATACTGAATAAAAATATAAACGGAACATGCAAAAATTTAGACAATTTTACTCAGTTACAGTTCATATGTGGAAATCAGTCAGTTTAAATAAATAAATTAGGCCCTAATCTATAGATTTAACATGACTGGGAATATAGATATGCATCTGTTGGTTACCGATACCTTAAAATAAATTGCCTCACAATGGGCCTCAGAATCTCGTTGCGGTATTTTTGTGCATCCAAATTGCCAGTTGATAAAGTGCAATCGTGTTCACTGTCCGTAGTTTATGCCTGCCCATGACATAACCCGACCACCACCATTGGGCACTCTGTTCACAATCAGCAAACCGCTTGCCCACACAACCCCATACACATGGCCTGCCGGTTGTCACCCTGCCACATGTGACCGATGGGCTCAATTTGGTCTTATATAGCAACATTCGAAATGGTGTTTTTTACATAGGATAAAAGTAGAGACTCAGAGCTACAAAATTGTATATCATACTCTACAGTTGAGGAACAATGGGAAAGGAATTCTGCTTTGGAAGTTGATAAACTTGTAACCTCACTTTTGAGAAAATGGCCTTTGAATGTTTTGGTACCTACTGGAAAGCACTTCTTTGTCTTCACCCATTCAGCATTGTCCACACCCTCTTAAGCTTTAGTTACACCCATCTCTGTAAGGGTTGATCCGAGCGTTCTAACAACAACAGTCAAGCACCCAATCAGTTAGATTGGCTAATGTTGGCTAGCTACTTCCAGACACAAATGAGAGAACAGCTCACTCTGACTATTTTACTCACCCTAGCAGAGCTGGTTAGGCAGATTTTATATTATCCAGAGCATTGGTGACTGCAATTGTGCTGCTGGCAACAGTTGAGGGTATTTTGCCAACGTTTACTGACACTGTGCTGCTGTCAATAATTGACATTTTTTTTGCCAACGTTTACTGACGCCATATTCAACGGGTGTTGAGTGTTAATAAATTTGTCTGTTATTCTGTGCTCTGGCACACTCAGACGAGGGTGCTCTGAAATCGGAGTACATAGCCAGAGCGAATTTACCAGCTATGTTTATCGACAGCCGTTATGTCACAGTGACATCATGAACATTCTATTGAAATGGATACTTGCATAGTGGAGTCTTTTGTTATGACATGTAGCTAGCTAGCTAAAAAATTAACCATAATCCCAATTCATGACATTACAACCCTGCATGAATCTGCAGGTAGCTAACCAACCAGGTTCAACGTTTGCTTGCTAACATTAGGCTATACCTAGCCAAACACATGGCTCTGAGATACGAATAATATTACTACACAGCTCATACACGTAATGTTAGCTAGCAAGCTAGCTAACATTAGCTAGCTAGCTAACGTATACAACTTGAAATGAAAACAACTTTCTGACAAAATTAGAAACGTGTAATATCTGAAAATGTAGCTAGCTAGACTATATTACCCGTATACATGGCTGGACACTTCTCCCTCTCTGTCACTGATGCCATGGTTGCCCTTAGTTTGAAGATGTAATCCGGGGACAGGTGTTTTATCCATCTAATTCCACTGATTTCAAAACTCGGTCCTCCAGAAAGTGTAGAGCAACACTTATGCAGTTTTACTATGTGATATATTTTTTAAAGCCGAGTTAGACAGCATTGCCTACACATACTGACCAGCTCAAATACACAGAAGTGTGGCAGACCAATCCGAACTCATCTCTCGACATGTCCAGCCCAGTCATTATCTCAGCCAATCATGGCTAGTGGGAAAGTTGCTCACTTTTTCTGTGGCTAAACCAACTAGGCTCAAAATGTAACAATTGTATTGGTGGATTTAATTTGATTTTCCCATGATGTCAAGCAAAGAGGCACTGAGTTTGAAGGTAGGCTTTGAAATACATCCACAGGTACACATCCAATTGACTCAAATTATGTCAATTAGCCTATCAGAAGCTTTGAAAGCTTTTCTGGAATTTTCCAAGCTGTTTAAAGGCACAGTCAACTTAGTGTATGTACATTTCTGACCCACTGGAATAGTGATACAGTGAATTACAAGTGAAATAATCTGTCTGTAAAGAATTGTTGGAAAAATTGCTTGTGTCATGCACAAAGTAGATGTCCTAACCGACTTGCCAAAACTATAGTTTGTTAATTAACAAAATTAAGACATTTGTGGAGTGGTTGAAAAAGTGGTTGAAAAACTAGTTTTAATGACTCCAACCAAGTGTATGTAAACTTCTGACTTCAACTGTACGCCACTATGTTTGACAGCAGAGAAAACCCCCTAAATTATATTTTTTCAACTTGAAATTTGATGACTTTTCCTAGAGTGACCCCAACATTAGAAAAAGTGAAACATCGCCTTTTTTTCATATTTCCATGAAAGCTGTACACCCCCAGGGTACAACAATTGTCTTAGGGTCATTTTTGACCCGGCGGTAATAAAATAATTTACACACCACAAAAACAACAAAGAAACACACACACATAATGAGAAATTGAGATTGTGTGCTACTGATTGAACTCAGCCAGCAGCTCCTGAAGAGGAAGATCACTATAGTTGGCACAGTTAGAAAGAACAAGCCTGTGCTTCCCCCTGCACTCATCGTAACAAGGCGGAGAGAGGACTTCTCATCAAAGTTTGCCTTCACCCCCACCACCATTTTAGTTTCTTACCTCCCAAAGAGGACCAAGAATGTGGACCTCCTGAGCACACTACACAAATTGGCTGAGATCAGTGACCGTGAGAACAGGAACCCAGCCATCATCCTGGACTACAACCACAACAAAGAAGGTGTGGACAACCTGGACAAGGTGATTGGAACTTACAGCTGCAGGAGGATGACTGCCTGCTAGCCCCTGGTCATCTTCCATAACATCATTGACGTGTCCTTATACAATGCCTTCGTGATATGGAACAAGATCAACCCTACCTGGATGCCTGATAAGTGGAACAAGATGAGGGTGTTCCTGGGGCAGCTGGGAAAGGCCTTTGTAACCCCACACATTCAAAGAAAGGAGCACTTACAGCCTCTGCAGTTCTTGTGAAAGCTTTTCAGGGGCTTAAACTTGTCCTGATCCACCTGAGGCTGCAGCTGGGGCAGGCAAGAAGAGGAGATGCCAATCCTGCCCCCCCAAAGAAGGACTGTAAAACAAATACTATATGCTGCACATGTGATAAATAC
Organism: Oncorhynchus mykiss; assembly: GCF_057628025.1. Taxonomy (NCBI): domain Eukaryota; kingdom Metazoa; phylum Chordata; class Actinopteri; order Salmoniformes; family Salmonidae; genus Oncorhynchus; species Oncorhynchus mykiss. The sequence continues at coordinate 22,463,376 of NC_143028.1, read as the reverse complement.
ATCTGCAAAGTCCATGCACACACCCATGCATACTGTCCTACATGTGCTAATTAGAGTTGATTGATTTATGTTCTTCACATTTTTGTTTTGTATGTATTGAATCTTATTTTATTCTTATTTATTGTTTGGCTTATACACCTTGTAGGTGGGGGCAAAGGTTAAATAAATGGGAGAAGACTAGTATTTTGTAGTTGTATTCCTCATTGTACAGTATAAGAATATTACTATCTTGCCAAAATAGTTCAAAACTGTTTGTCACACCCTGACCATAGTTTGCTTTGTATGTTTCTATGTTTTGTTTGGTCAGGGTTTGATCTGAGTGGGCATTCTATTTTGGATGTCTAGTTTGTCTGTTTCTGTGTTTGGGCCTGATATGGTTCTCAATCAGAGGCAGGTGTTAGTCATTGTCTCTGATTGGGAACCATATTTAGGTAGCCTGTTTTGTGTTGGGTTTTGTGGGTGGTTGTTTCCTGTCTTTGTGTTTTATGCACCAGTTAGGACTGTTTCGGTATTGCCACATTTATTATTTTGTGTTATGTTCATGTTGACTTTTATTATTAAAAAAACATGAACTATAACCACGCTGCATTTTGGTCCGCCTCTCCTTCCCAGGAGGAAAGCCGTTACAGAACCACCCACCACAACAGGACCAAGCGGCGTGGTAAAAAGCAGCAACAGCAGGAGAGGCAGCAGCAGCAGCAACAGCAAGAGAGGCAGAATTATTTGGAGAAATGGACTTGGGAGGAGATTCTAGACTGGAAAGGACCCTGGCACAGCAAGGAGATTATCGCCGCCCGAAAGAAGAGCTGGAGGCAGCGAAGGCGGAGAGGCGCTGGTATGAGGAGGCAGCACGGCCCGAGAGTCAGCCCCAAAGATTTATTGGGGGGAGGGGCACACAGGGAGTATGGCGAAGCCAGGTAGGAGACCTGCGCCAACTTCCTGTGCTTACCCGAGAGAGACCGGGCAGGCACCGTGTTATGCTGTGGAGCGCACGGTGTCCCCAGTGCGGGTGCATAGCCCGGTGCGGTACATACCAGCTCCGCGTATCGGCCGGGCTAGAGTGGGCATCGAGCCAGGTGCCATGAAGCCGGCTCTACACATCTGGTCTCCAGTGCGTCTCCTTGGGCTGGCGTACATGGCACCAGCCTTACGCATGGTGTCCCTGGTTCACCTGCACAGCCCAGTGCGGGCTATTCCACCTTGCCGCACTGGCAGGGCGACTGGGAGCATTCAACCAGTTAAGGTTGGGCAGGCTCGGTGCTCAAGAGCTCCAGTGCGCCTGCACAGTCCTGTCTATCCAGTACCACCTCCACACACTAGCCTTCCGGTAGCAGCTCCCCGCACTCGCCCTGAGGTGCGTGTCCTCGGCCCAGTACCACCAGTGCCGGCACCACGCACTAGGCCTACAGTGCGTCTTTCCTGTCCAGCGCTGCCAGAGCCTTCCTCCTTTCCAGCGCAGCCGGAGTCTCCCACCTGTCCGGCACTGCCAGAGCTTCCGCCCCTCAGTCCAGAGGCGCCAGAGCTCCTCTGTCCAGCGCTGCCAGAGCCTTATTCCTCTCCAGCGTTGTCTGAGCTGCCCGTCTGTCCAGAGCTGCTAGAGTGAGCCAGGATCTTCCAGAGCCGCCAGTCAGCCAGGATCTTCCAGAGCCGCCAGTCAGCCAAGATCTTCCAGAGCCGCCAGTCAGCCAAGATCTTCCAGAGCCGCCAGTCAGCCAGGATCTTCCAGAGCCGCCAGTCAGCCAGGATCTTCCAGAGCCGCCAGTCAGCCAGGATCTTCCAGAGCCGCCAGTCAGCCAGGATCTTCCAGAGCCGCCAGTCAGCCAGGATCTTCCAGAGCCGCCAGTCAGCTAGGATCTTCCAGAGCCGTCAGTCAGCCAAGAACTTCCAGAGCCGCCAGTCAGCCAGGATCTTCCAGAGCCGCCAGTCAGCCAGGATCTTCCAGAGCCGCCAGTCAGCCAGGATCTTCCAGAGCCGCCAGTCAGCCAGGATCCGCCAGAGCCGCCAGTCAGCCAGGATCCGCAAGAGCCGCCAGTCAGCCAGGATCCACCAGATCCGCCAGAGCCGTCAGTCAGCCAGGGTCTGCCGGAGTCGTCAGCCAGTACGGAGCTGCCCCTCTGTCCTGAGCTGCCCCTCTGTCCCGAGCTGCCCCTCTGTCCAGTGGGGTCATTTAGAAGGGTCGCCGTTGTTAGGAGGCCACGGAGGCGGACAATGAGGCGGACTAAGACTATGGTGAAGTGGGGGCTACGTCCAGCACCAGAGCCGCCACCGCGGACAGATGCCCACCCAGACCCTCCCCAATAGGTTCAGGTTTTGTCCGCACCTTGGGAGGGGTTGCATAGTTTGCTTTGTATGTTTTGTTTGGTCAGGGTGTCATCTGAGTGGGCATTCTTTGTTGGATGTCTAGTTTGTCTGTTTCTGTGTTTGGGCCTGATATGGTTCTCAATCAGAGGCAGGTGTTAGTTATTGTCTCTGATTGGGAACCATATTTAGGTAGCCTGTTTTGTGTTGGGTTTTGTGGGTGGTTGTTTCCTGTCTTTGTGTTTAATGCACCAGTTAGGACTGTTTCGTTTTGCCACGTTTATTATTTTGTAATATGTTCATGTTGCGTTTTATTATAAAAAAAAACATGAAATATAACCACGCTGCATTTTGGTCCGCCTCTCCTTCCCAGGAGGAAAGCCGTTACACTGTTATTGTTTCCCTTCAATAAAATGCATTCAAAACTGCTTTCTGCACATTTCTGCCACTTTCCTAGACTATACAAGTGCTGTCTCTTTCAAAACAAATCATGTTTACACCTATGCAGTACCTTTAGTAATAATAATAACCCCCTACTTTAGAAAATAAAACAATTATGACAGGTATGTTGGAATAAAAACGAGTGGTGTCCACTGATTAAATGCTGTCTTTCTGCATTGTGAGGAGGGTAAACCCAGATATTCAAAAGGTTTGAGATGAATGACATGTTTCTTCATACAAAATAGATTTGGGGTTAAAAATTAAATTAAGCTGATTTATTTTAGGGGTTTAGTGAAGGCGGGTCATCTTTTATCCTTAGGACAAGGGGAGTATACAGAATGCTAAGACTACACAAGGGTTAATTAAATGTTGGCTGACAAATTTGTTGGTTACGCTATCCTTATGAACTGCATAGCATATCAATGCATCGAACTTGCTAGTATATAAACTATTCACATCGTTTTTAGCATAGCTAAATGGTATAGTCGTTGTGCATTCTCATTGGACATTGTTAGATAGGGTGCTTTGTAAATTCGCTCTGGCTATTTGTTTGGATTTCAGAACACTTGTCTGAATTTACCAGAGTGCAGAATAACTGATGAATTTATGAGCGGTCAACTCCCGCTGAATTTGGCCGTTGACAGTAAACGTTAGGGAAAATAACGTCATTAAATTATTGACAGCAGCACAGCGCAGTTAGTCACCAACGCTTTGAATAACATGGAAAAAGTCTAACCAGCTCTACTGAGGTGAATAGAATTGTCAGAGCGAGGATGTATTTTCTTGTTAATGTCTGGAAGTAGCTAGCAAGCTAGCCTGTTTGGGATATGGGGCGGTATTTTCACGTCCAGATGAAAAGCGTGCCCAAAATCAACTGCCTGCTACTCAGGCCCAGAAGCTAGGATATGCATACATAATTTCTAAAACTGTTACAATAACGTCTGTGAGTATAACAGAACTTATTTGGCGTGCGAAACCCCGAGGACAAACTATCCATGTTTTCTATGGGAATCCACATTTCTGAGGCTTTTGGTTGCAGTTCCTAGGGCTTCCACTAGATGTCAACAGTCTTTAGAAATTGGTTGATGTTTTTCTTTTGAGTAATAAAGAAGTATGGCTATTCAGAACAAGGGTCGAGTCTAGTGTACTGTTGTGTTTGGGGCGTGCGACCAAGCGCTCGCTCCACTTTCATTTTATCCGCTATTGAACATGGTTTATTCGGTCTTAAATTTGATCGATTATTTACGGTACAAAATACCTAAAGTTGTATTAGAAAAGTTGTTTGAAATGTTTGGACCAAGATTACAGGTAACTTATTAGATAATGTGTAGTCATGTTGGGCGAGTTGGAACCGGTGTTTTTCTGAATCAAACGCGCCAAATACATTTTGGGGATATAACGACGGAATTAATCGAACAAAAGACCATTTGTGATGTTTATGGGACATATTGGAGTGCCAACAGAAGAAGATCTTCAAAGGTAAGGCATGAATTATGTCGTTATTTCTGAGTTTTGTGTTGCGCCTGGCGGGTTGAAATATGATTGTCATGTGTTTGTTTGATGGGGTGCTGTCCTCAGATAATAGCATGGTTTGCTTTCGCCGTAAAGCCGTTTTGAATCTGACACGGTGACACGGTAACAAGAAGTTAAGCTTTAATTTGGTGTATTGCACTTGTGATTGTATGAAAGATATATATTTTGAATCATTAAAAAAAAAAAATTGCGCTCTGCAATTTCACTGGATGTTGTTGAAACGTTCTGCTAGCGGAACACTCAGCCGTAGCAGGCTAGCCAACTTTAGCCAGTTAGCTTGGGTGCTTGACTGCCTTTGTGAGGTCAGAGAGCTTGATTCAACCCTGCTCCTTGGCAGATTTTGGGGTTGAATAATCCTAATGGGAATCATCAGTGGATTAAGTAACATATTCAAATTGGCATGGTATGAACGAGAGCACAAATTATGTTTACAAATAGTCTCACTTTGTATCAAGCCACTTTTGAAACAATCACTAAATTGTGTAAATGTGAGTGTTCTGTGTTGATACAATATGTAGTGAATTGGTTATTGGCGTAAAAAGACGGAAGACACTCATATGCTAAACATCGCCATGTTAGTCAAATGTTTGATAGAGCAGGGTCACAAGGCATCATAAGGGAAAGTACAACCAGCGAAACAGGAGATAACAGTTAAAGTGGCATCCCTGTGATGAGAAGTTATTATGTTAGTTTTTGATTATAATTTGTGTCGTTGTTATGTGCCAGATGTTAAGACTACAAATCATTCTAATTGGGTTATTTGCAGGATTTATTTGTTATTTCAATAGAGTTACTGACTGAAAACTGGCTTTCTGATAGTGATTCAACTATTGCAGATATTGTAATGTCTGCTTCCAACTTACACTCTAAAACACGTAGATCCCCTGAACGCAGCTCACTTTCCAGCCTAATTTCCAGCTCACACTCTCAAACACATAGATCCCTGAACGCAGCTCACTCTCCAGATCCCAATCACCTGTATTCTGACCACCTGTTCACACACCTGTATGTCATTATCAAACACTATTTAGTTCAGTTCTTTGCACCCCATCATTGGTATTGTTTTTTTTGTGACACACTTCTAGTCAGAGCTCTTTTTTTCCTGTAATTAATCCTACTATGTATGATAGCTTTGGCCTGCCTAACTAACGACGCCTTTTGCCTATTCCCTGCCTGTACTTTTGCCTATCGGATTTCCTGTTATCAACCCACTGCCTGATCTCCTGGCTGACGTTACTAGCCTTTTCCCTGCCTGTGCTGTAGCCTTTTTGGACCACCTGTGTATAACCTTCTGCCTGCACCTGGACCCAGCTACTTGCCTCCTCCTGTGGTCCTTTACAATAAACACCTGCTGCGCCCTGCACTTGAAACCAGCTCTCTGTCTCCCACTATTACAGATAATGCAGCCAGTTTTTGTTTGAAGATGTGAACTGAATGTTTTCACAGCTTGCTTAGTTGAAATTTAAAGGCAAATGTATTCAACATAAATAGCGAGGCGATTGAGAGGTAATACATTTTTGTGTGGCCTAAATGGTCTGCTGTAATATTCTACTGAGAATGGACTCGATATTTGAATCACTGAATCATGAACTACACTACCGTTCAAAAGTCTGGGGTCACTTAGAAATGTCTTTGTTGTTGAAAGAAAATCATTTTTTTTCCATTATTAAAATAACATCAAATTGATCAGAAATACAGTGTAGACATTGTTAATGTCGTAAATTACTAGCATACAAGGCGCTGACAGAGATGGTCGCCTAGCTTTGCGTTCTTAGGAAACAATTAAGTTTTTAAATTGTTTATATGTTTTATTTCTTATATTGTTACCCCAAGAAATCTTAAGTATTTTTACATAGAGCCGGGAAGAACTATTGGATATAAGAGCAACGTCAACTTACCAACATTACGACAAGGAATGCGAAGCAGATCCTCTGTTCGGACCACCATCCAGGACAATGGATCTGATCCCAGTAGGTGACCCAAAACAACAGCGCCACAGAAGGGGCAGACGGAGCGGTCTTCTGGTCAGGCTCCATAGACAGGCACATCGCTCACCGCTCCAGAGTATACTCGCCAATGTCCAGTCTCTTTACAACAAGGTAGATGAAAGGGTTACCTTCCAGAGAGACATAAGAGATTGTAAAATTCTCTGTTTCAAAGAAACATGGCTCACTCAGGAAATGTTAGAGTCGGTACAGCCATCCTATTTCTTCACGCATTGCGCCGACAGAAACAAACATCTCTCTGGTATGAAGAATGGTGGGGGTGTATGCCTTATGATTAACGACTCGTGGTGTAATCATAACAACATACAGAAACTCAAGTCCTTTTGTTCAGCTGACATATAATTCCTTACAATCAAATGCCGACTGCATTATCTACCAAGATAATTATTTTCTATTATAATCACAGCCGTGTATGTCCCTCCCAAGCAGATACCTCGATGGCCCTGAAAGAACTTCACTGGACTCTATGTAAACTGGAAACCATATATCCTGAATATGCATTTATTGTAGCTGGGGATTGTAACAAAGCTAATCTGAAAACAAGGCTCCCTAAATTTTATCAGCATATCGAATGCACAACTCGAGCTGGCAGCATTCTGGATCATTGCTACTCTAACTTCCGCAATGCATACAAAGCCCTCCCCCACCCTCCTTCAGGCAAATCTGACCACGACTCCATTTTGTTGCTCTCAGCCCATAGACAGAAACTACAACAGGAAACACCCGAGTTCAGGTCTGTACAACGCTGGTCCGACCAATCGGATTCCACGTTTCAAGATTGCTTCGATCACGTGGACTGGGATATGTTTCGGATAGCCTCAGAAAACAACATTGATGGATATGCTGACTCTGTGAGCAAGTTTATTAGCAAGTGCATCAGTGATGTTGTACCCACGGTGACTATTAAAACCTTCCCTAACCAGAAACCGTGGATTGATGGCAGCATTCGCGCAAAACTGAAAGCGCGAACCACTGCTTTTAATCGTGGCAAAGCGACCGGAAATATGACCGAATACAAACAGTGTAGCTATTCCCTCCGCAAGTCAATCAAACAAGCTAAGCGTCAGTATAAAGACAAAGTAGAGTGACAATTCAACGGCTCAAACACGAGAGGTATGTAGCAGGGTCTACAGGCAATCACGGATTACAAAAAGAAAACCAGCCCACTCGCAGATATTGAGATCTTGCTCGCAGAAAAATTAAACAACTCTTTGCTCGCTTTGAGGACAATAAAGTGCCACTGACATGGCCCGCAACCAAAACCTGTGCGCTCTCCTTCACCGTGGCCAACGTGAGTGAAACATTTAAATGTGTTAACCCTCGCAGGGCTGCCGGCCCAGACGGCATCCCTAGCCGCGTCCTCAGAGCATATGCAGACCAGCTGGTTGGTATGTTTATGGACATATTCAATCAATCCCTATCCCAGTCTGCTGTGTCCAAATGCTTCAAGAGGGCCAATATTGTTCCTGTCCCCAAGAAAGCTAAGGTAACTGAGCTAAACAAATATCGCCCCATAGCACTCACTTCTGTCATCATGAAGTGCTTTGAGATACTAGTCAAGGATCATATCACCCCCACCCTACCTGATACCCTGGACCCACTCCAATTTGCCCACCACCCCAATAGCTCCACAGAAGACGCAATCGCAACCACACTGCACACTGACCTATCCCATCTGGACAAGAGAAATAACTATGTAAGAATGCTGTTCATTGACTACAGCTCAGCATTTAACACCATAGTACCCTCCAAACTCGTCATTAAGCTCGAGACCCTGGATCTCAATCCCACACTGTGCAACTGGGTCCTGGACTTTCTGACGGGCCGCCCCTAGGTGGACAGGATAGGAAACAACATCTCCACCCCGCTGATCCTCAACACGGGGGCCTCCTGTACTCACTCTTCACCCATGACTGCGTGGTGCACGCCTCGAACTCAGTCACCAAGTTTGCAGACGACAATACAGTGGTAGGTTTAATTACCAACGACGAGGGCCTACAGGGAGAAGGTGGGGGCCCTCAGAGAGTGGTGTCAAGAAAATAACAAAGGAGATCATCGTGGACATCAGGAAAAATCAGAGGGGGCACCCTATCCACATCAATGGGACAGTAGTGGAGAATGTAGAAAGATTTACTTTCCTTGGCGTACACATCACGGACAAACTGAAATGATCCACCCACACAGACAGCGTGTGAAGAAGGTGCAACAGTGCCTCTTCAACCTCAGGAGGCTGAAGATATTTGGCTTGTCACTGAAAACACTAAGAAACTTTTACAGATGCACAATCGAGAGCATCCTGTCAGGCTGTATCATCGCCTGGTACGGCATCTGCTCCCACCACAACCGTAAGGTTCTCCAGAGGATAACGCATCACTGGGGGCAAACTACCTGCCCTCCAGGACAACTACATCACCCGATGTCACAGGAAGTCCAAAAAGTTCATCAAGGACAACAACCACCCAAGCCACTGCCTCTTCACCCCGCTGTCATCCAGAAGTCGAGGTTAGTACAGGTGCATCAAAGCTGGGACCGAGAGACTGAAAAACAGCTTCTATCTCAAGGCCATCAGACTGTTAAACAGCCATCACTAACATTGAGTGTATGCTACCAACATACTGACACAAATCTTTAGCCACTTTAATAATTGGATGTCATAAATGTATCACTACTCACTTTAAACAATTTCTCTTTATATCATGATTACATTTAACCTACATTACTCATCTCATATGTATATAATGTACTCTATACCATCTACTGCATCTTGCCGATGCCGCACAGCCATCGCTCATCCACATATGTATATATACATATTCTTATTCATCCCTTTACATTTGTGTGTATAAGGTAGTTGTTGTGAAATTGTTAGATTACTTGTTAGATATTACCGCACTGTCGGAACTAGAAGCACAAGTATTTTGCTACACTCGCATTAACATCTGCTAACCATGTGTTTGTGACCAATACAATTTGATTTGATTTCACTATTGTAGCTGGAAACTGCTGATTTTTTTAATGGAATATCTACATAGGCATACAGAGGTCCACTATCAGCAACCATCACTTTGTGTTCCAATGGTATGTTGTGTTAGCTAATCCAAGTTTATCATTTTAAAAGGCTAATTTATCATTAGAAAACCCTTTTGCGATTATGTTAGCACAGCTGAAAACTGTTGTGCTGATTTAAAGAAGCAATAAAACTGGCCTTCGTCAGACTAATTGAGTATCTGGAGTTTCAGCATTTGTGGGTTCAATTACAGGCTCAAAGTGGCCAGAAACAAATACTTTCTTCTGAAACTCATTAGTCTGGAAAATGAAGGCCATTCAATGCGAGAAATTGCCAAGGAACTGAAGATCTTGTGCAATGCTGTGTACTACTCCCTTCACAGAACAGAGCAAACTTGTTCTAACCAGAACGGAAAGCAGAGTGGGAGGCCCCGGTGCACAACTGAGCAAGAGGACAAGTACATTTGAGTGTCTAGTTTGAGAAATAGACGCCTCACAAGTCCTCAACAGGCAGCTTCATTAAATAGTACCCGCAAAACACCAGTCTCAACGTCAACAGTGAAGAGGCGACTCCGGGATGCTGGGCTTCTAGACAAAGTTGCAAAGAAAAAGCCATATCTCAGACTGGCCAGTAAAATTAAAAGATTAAGATGGGCAAAAGGACACAGACACTGGACAGAGGAACTCTGCCTAGAAGGCCAGCATCCCGGAGTTGCCTCTTCACTGTTGACATTGAGACTGTTGTTTTGCGGGTACTATTTAATGAAGCTGCCATTTGAGGACTTCTGAGGTGTCTGTTTCTACCATTCTGACCAATGGGGCTGTGCTCAGTATCAACATAATGACTTGTTTCATACTGATGAAAAATGTACTCTGAGGGGGGGGGGGGGGGGTAGGGGAAGAGAAAGGGCAGGTCTTCAAGATTGGAGATGGAGATGAGGAAGGTGAATCTGAGGAAGAGGACGATGAGGAAGATTTATTTTAAGACTCCTCCTCAATGGGTCCAGAGTTGACAGCCAGTCAGGCAGAGGGGTCAAAGTATACGATGAGGGAACTGTAACGGTTCCCAAAAGAGACTAAGGGGAAAAAAAAGTTAATCTTGAGGCTTTTTATGCGATCCGGTAAAGTTTGTAAGATCAGTCCAAACGTATGAAAAACGAAGGGCATGGTGTCCTCTCTCCCAGGAAATGGTTTATGTTGTGGAAGTGGATAAAGGTCTACCTTCAGATGCTGTTAAGATGAATAATTTATTTTTGGCACTGAGGATTTTTGAGCTTTGCCATTGATCTCTTTCTTTGCTGGCTTTTCTCCCACTTCTTATGGAGACTCTTTGGGTAGGCTCGCTTAATATAAATGGCGCCAGAGATGTGGGAAAGGGAGTGTTTTGGGTGAATATGTAGAACAAAAAAAAGTCAAGGTTTTGTTTCTGCAGGAGACTCATAGTGATTTGGTGAATGAAGTCAATTGGGGGCTCTAGTGGAAAGGGGCAAGTGTACTGAGCCATGGGACAAATATTATTGCAGGGGTTGCAGTCCTTTTTGTACCTGGTCTGCCTGTAAAAATGTGCTCCTCAAATGAGGTGTATAGGGGAAGACTGCTTGTAGAAGAGCAGAAATTAACAACAGGGGTTTTGTCTTTATAAATGTGTTTGCGCCTAACACAGGGAGAGAGAGGGGACTTCTATTTGGGTGTCTTAGACAGGAACTCTCACAGGTAGCGCCTGAGGAGACACTGGTGGTCGGTGGGGACCTGCACATTGGATTTTACGAAAGATAGAAATGGGGAGGAGCCTCATTCAGGATCAGTGGGTATGTTAAGGGACATCATTAAGCAGTTTGACCTAGTGGATGTTTGGCAAACTAGACATCCCAACACAAGACAGTATGGGTGAAGGTTTTTGGAGCAAGGGTGAGTGCAGCCCGGCTTGATCGATTTTACATGTCCAGGAATAAGAGCAATAGGCTGTTGGGCACTACCATTCTCCTGGTGGGTTTTTCGGATCATCACATAACCATGACTCAGCTGTCTTTTTCACCAGGGCCTCGGCAGGCATCCTATTGGAAGTTTAATGTAAAGCCCTTACAATATGTCACTTTTTGCTCAGGTTTCCAGAATTTTTGGGAATGGTGGGGGCAGCGAAGAGAGGAGTATGAGTCTGAGTCAATGGTGGGATCCGGCTTTTCTGTTAACAGTATACAGCTTTTGCATCCTCAGAGGCTAGGAGAATTTTAGAGGAACTCGAACGTAGTATTAGTGAGATGGAGATTGAGTTGGTGGGGCATGGCAATATAAGCTTCCAGGATAATTTAGCTGAATTAAGTAGGGACCTAGGCAGTTTTTTTCAGGTTAAAGCAAAGGGAGCACTTGTAAGAGTTAGGTTATCCATGCTCAAGGAGATGGATGCTCCCTGCTCCTTCTTCTTTGGTTTGGAAAGACAGAGTGGTGAAGCCAAGGGTATGCATTGTCTACAGCTTTCAGATGGGTGGGTAACCTCTGTGGTGGGGGAGATACGGGAGCGGACTGTAGAGTTTTATACTGAGTTGTATGGGGCAGAACTGTGTGATCCTATATGTGCTCAGGTTTTGTGTGCAGAACTCCCTAAGCTCTCTCTGGCACCGAGGGATGAAATGGACATTCCCCTGTCGTCCCATGAACTGGCAGAGGCCATAACCCAGATGTCCCCCGGCCCTGCACTGGGAGTTTTATAAAAAATTCGGAGGAATAATTGGACTGGATTTCTTTTGCATGTTGCGTGAGTGCATTGGGGTGGGAGAATTGCCAATGAGCTGCCGTGGGGCGGCGTTGACTCTCCTGCCCAAAAAAAGGGACCTAAATACAGTGCCTGTGGCACTGCTCTGTTCAGACTACAAGATACAGTGGTTGCTCCACTAAACAGTTTGCGATTATGCTGCGGGAATTTGTGGTTTAGTATGGTACCCTGCTTCACTACTTCATTGCTCCAGACCAGTGAAAGGGGGAGTTAGAGCTCTGATTATGCTTTTGGGTCCCAAGGCACTACTGTGTCGCTGTAGTACTGTAGCCTACTCCCGACCAGTCTCGTTGTACAGCGTCTTAGTGGTGCCGCGGTCTAAGACACTTAGACTACAGATGCTGGTTCATACCCGTGCCAGCCTCGACTGGGAGATCAATGAGATTACTGTAGGTTTTTGGTTTCTCTCCCTCCAAAAACAGAAATAAATTATTCTAAATAACAAACTTGATTTATTTACAAGAATGGCCTTCTTCCTCACTCATTTTAATTTATTTGAAAATGAAATCTTCTCCAAAATATTGTTTTTATTAAACAAATTGATTATTAGAATTACAAAAAAGCCCCTTGGATATTCTCACTGATATATTATTAACCCTGTTATTAGCAGGACAATATATATTGGTCATATTGGTCATGGCTCCTGAGTGGTGCACAATGGGATTGGCTTGCAGTTCTCCAGCTGTATCCACTGAAATATCGGTGAGCACGCGAGGTTCAAGGCACGAGGGCAGGGGGCACCGGATGGGCCGTAGAGCCGCACACAGAAGATGGACCTAGCCCATGGGGAAGGCAGGAGGAGGAAGTGGTGAGGGGGAGAAGGGGTGAGGGGGAGGGGGGGTGGACCCCCACCCCACCCCACCCCAATGGGTTGCACAGAGCAACACTTTAAGGGGCATTGCACTAACAAATGGCACTGACTAGGAAAACGTTCCCGCTGTTATTAGTGCCCGTCTGCACGTTGAAACTAAAACAATGTAACTAATAATGGCGCAAAAAACTCCCCTTAGTTATGAATTCGGAGGGCAGGTATTATTAAATATTAAAGCATTTGACCTCTCACTAAAGGCGTCACTCAAAAGTTATACTTATATCCGAACTAGATTTAACGAAAAATGACATGCAAAGCACACATTTGTAAATCCCAAACTCTAAAAGTAATTGGAAAGGTAGATACAAATGATTTGTGACATTGTGGTTACAATGAAGAATGTAAACAAGATGCTGTGTTTTTATTTACAGTAGTGATGGACAGATGGTGGCATTTTGAAAAAAGGGTTTTCAAACACTTGTAGCGAGATTAGCAGGACAATAGACAGTTATAGCCTGGCTACTGTAGGTGTGAAAGTCACGCCTGCCCAGTACTCCTCACCCCGCCCTAAACTCCACCCTTAGCACAGTTACCGTACAAAAACAAGCTGTTTATCTAAAAAAAAACATGACATTGCGACCAAAGAGAACAGACAAAATGGACATCGTTTTCATGGTTCATTATGGGCTATTATAATATTGACCATGGTGTTCAGGTCAGGATAACCAAAACACTTCTTTATTAATGCAACCGCTGTGTCAGATTTCAAAAAGGCTTTACGGCGAAAGCACACTGCGATTATGTTAGGTCAGCGCCTAGATACAGAAACCCATACAGCCATTTTCCAACCAAGGAGAGTGTCACAAAAGTCAGAAATAACATTAAAAATAATCACTTACCTTTGATGATCTTCATCTGGTGGCACTCCCAGGTCTCCATGTTAGACAACAAATGTTTGTTTTGTTCGATAATGTTCATCTCGATGTCCAAATACCTACGTTTTGTTGGTGCGTTTAGTTCAGAAATCCAAAGGCACAATGCGAGCTCTCAACACTAAGACAAAAAGTCAAAAAAGTACAATAAAAGATAATAGAAACATGTCAAACGATGTTTAAAATCAATCCTCAGGTTGTTTTTGTCATAAATAATAAATACTATTTCAACCGGACAAAAGCTTTGTCAATGGAAAAAGTAACCAAGAAATGCGCGCTCCCAATCACATGCTTGGTTCATGTCTGGAAATTTCCACTGTCCTCTCATTGAACGTGGTGCATCTAAAAAGCCTGAAACAATGCCTAAAGACTGGTCACATGTTGAGGAAGCCATAGAGATCGTGAACCGGGTCCTAAGTCTTTGTATGGTGGATAGGCTTTCAATGGAAAAACAGCCTTTCAAAATAATAGTATTTCCTGGTTGGATTTTCCTCGGGTTTTCATGTGCCATATCAGTTCTGTTATACTGAGACATTATTTTAACAGTTTTGGAAACTTTAGAGTGTTTTCTATCCAAATCTACATGTATATCCAGCTTATGGGCCTGAGTAGCAGGCAGTTTAATTTGGGCACGCTTTTCATCTGGAGGTCAAAATACTGCCCCCTGCCCAAGACAGGTTTTAAACAATATTTATATTTTTGAGACTGTGGGAATGGTCCGTGGGTATTAAGAACAATCTTGTCAAAGTTGTTTATTTTGTGACATCAGGAAGGACGGTATAGCACAGAAGAACGGTAGCTTTGGAAGTGAAAATTTCTATTAGTTTTCTACCTTGAATGTTTAAAACTTGTTATGGCTGCAATCCCACTACGGGATAAGTGTCATCAACAATCGTTGAATAGCATAGTGCTACATTCAATAAATATTACTATAAATATGTATATTCATGAAATCACAAGTGCAATATAGGAAAACACATTTTTGCCTTTTGTTAATCCACCTGTCGTGTCAGATTTTGAAATGATTCAGTGAAAGCAATACAAGCGTTTGTGTAAATTTATCGATCGCATGATAAAACATCAAGTACACTTAGCATCAGGTAGCTTGGTCGCGAAAATCAGAAAAGCAATCAAATTAATCGTTTACCTTTGATTATCTTCGGATGTTTTCACTCACGAGACTCCCAGTTACACAACAAATGTTCCTTTTGTTCCATAAAAATTATTTTTATATCCAAAATACCTACGTTTGTTTGCCGCGTTATGTTCAAATCCACAGGAAAGAGCGGTCATGACAACGCAGACGAAAATTCCAAATAGTTTCCATAATGTCCACAGAAACATGTCAAACGTTTTTTATAATCAATCCTCACGTTGTTTTAAAAATATATAATCGATAATATATCAACCGCAAATGTCTTTCACAATAGGAGAGGGAAAAGTAATACCTATCCAAAGTATGTTGCGCGAGCAAAACTCATGTGACCACTTGACGCGATGTTATCGTTCTGGCTCATTTTTCAAAATAAAAGCCTGAAACTATGTCTGAAGACTGTTGACACCTTGAGGAAGTGATAGGAAAATGAATCTGGTTCATATCCCTTTAAATCCAGCAAAGGGAGGCTATGGAACATGGAGTTTTAAAAATAGAAGCTACTTCCTGTTTTGATTTTCCTCAGGGTTTCGCCTGCAATATCAGTTCTGTTATACACACAGACAATATTTTGACAGTTTTGGAAACTTTAGAGTGTTTTCTATCCAATACTAATAATAATATGCATATAATAGCAACTGAGACTGAGGAGCTGGCCGTTTACAATGGGCACCTTTTCATCCAAGCTACTCAATACTGCCCCTGCAGCCATAAAAAGTTAAAATATACGATTGAATATTAAACTATTTGTGAGAAGAGGTAATGTCATGTTGGCCTTCTAAACAAGATACTTTTAACTAGTCAGTGGCCACACCCTCGTGAGCCATTACGTCGGCGTGAAGAACCGCCTCTTTCTCAGAAGTGTATAAAACCCACTCCTGACGAAACTTACATTAGACCAGTCTGCATGCTGCTGCGGCTACATGGCTGACAAATGGTTTAAAACTACAAGTCCAGAAAACCAGACCGCGTGTTGTGTTGGCTACACGGCTAGAAATTGTTAAACTCTTTGACTATCAATCACTACAGAATAAGAGCAATCCTAAACATAGAATTACTGGTCTGCAGCTAGAAATGACATAAACCTAGGATGAGAATACTGACATCTGCCGAAACATCTATTCTAAGAACATGACGTATCCATTATGAACACAACCCAAGAATTTCTGTTGATTGACTCTTCAGCAGACGGACCAGTGATTTCATCAGAGAGAGACAACAAGACAAACAAACGTGTATATATATATATATGTACATTGCAATTTCTTTGAGAATGAGCGATCGTTCATGTGCAAAGGATTAGCATTTCAATTAATATAATTATCAACTGTGCGTAGTGAATCCATTTAGTCTTTCCTGCTCTTTTATCTGTCCCCACCCCTTTCCATTGTCTACCAAGCCATCATACCGGTTTAGCCCACTAGGGACGTATCAATATATTGTGTAGTAACCAATATCTACTGTTTGTTTGTTACGTATGTACGTATGTTACGTATATTAGTTAGTTAGTAAATAAATAATTAAACCAATTTGTATATTGCTGATTTAGGCTAGAGTTCGTGCAGATATTCAAGAGTTTGCGACATTCAGTAATGGGAACTTATGAGGTAATAATAATTCATTATTAGAAGACTGTAATTGATCAGATATTAAAATATCTGAAGATTTATATTCGGGACATTATAACTCTGTAATTCTCAACATTGTCCGTGGTGCTCCGACTTCCTAGTTAATGAATGTTTACATTATTAGTTTAATCACATAATAAACCTAGAGTACTGATTGGATATAAACACATCTTCACATTTAATGATAGTCCAGACATGACAACATGTAATTAGATAATTGGTGAAATTTGTGCAGTTCGACTGCTTTGCAGACTGTCTGGAGATGGCCACAATCTTACCCATGAAGTAGGTGACCATTTTACACATGGCGGCTCCGAAGATGAAGTCCTCCAGCAGGTTTGGGATGAGCGTGAAGGGCATGCAGAAGACAGCCAACATCAGGTCACTTACTGCCAGCGACAGCAAGAAGGAGTTAGTGACCGTGCGCATGCGCTTATTGACCGTCAGGACCACAATGATCAGAAGGTTGCCAAAGACGCTGAGCAGGAAGATGAGCGAGTAGAGCAGGATGCGCACCGAGTCCATCTCTGAGAGAGAGAGAGGCAGATGACAATGATCACATATTAAAACATCAGTAAAAGTCGGAAGTTTACATACACTTATGGCGGAGTCATTAAAAAGTATTTTTCAACCACTCCACAAATTTATTGTTAACAAACTATAGTTTTGGCAAGTCGGATAGGGCATCTACTTTGTGCATGACAAGTCATTTTTCCAACAACTGTTTAGAGATAGATTATTTCACTTATAAGTCGCTGTATCACCATTCCAGTGGGTCAGAAGTTTACAAACACTAAGTTGACAGTGCCTTCAAATAGCTTGGAAAATTCCAGAAAATTATTCAATGGATTTAGAAGCTTCTGTCGATGTATTTCAAAGCCTACCTTCAAACTGAGTGCCTCTTTGCTTGACATAATGAGAAAATCAAAAGAAATCAGCAAAGACCTCAGAAAAAAAATTATAGACCTCCACAAGTCTGGTTCATCCTTGGGAGCAATTTCCAAATGCCTGAAAGTACCACGTTCATCTGTACAAACAATAGTACGCAAGTATAAACACCATGGGAGCACGCAGCCACATACTGCTCAGGAAGGTTCTGTCTCCTAGAGATGAATGTACTTTGGTGCGAAAAGTGCAAATCAATCCCAGAACAACAGCAAAGGACCAAGATGCTGGAGAAAACAGGTACAAAAGTATCTACATCCACAGTAAAACGAGTGCTATATCGACATAACCTGAAAGGTTGCTCATCAAGGAAGAAGCCACTGTTCCAAAACCGCCATAAATTAGCCAGACTGCGGTTTGCAACTGCACATGCGGACAAAGATAGTACTTTTCTGAGAAATATCCTCTGGTCTGATGAAACAAAAATTGAACTGTTTGGCCATAATGACCATTGTTATGTTTGGAGGAAAAAGCGGGAGGCTTGCAAGCCGAAGAACACCATGCCAACCGTGAAGCACGGGGGTGACAGCATCATGTTATGGGGGTGCTTTGCTGCAGGAGGGACTGGTGCAGTTCACAAAATAGATGGCATAACGAGGCAGGAAAATTATTGGATTTATTGAAACAACATCAAGACATCAGTCAGGAAGTTAAAGCTTGGTCGCAAATGGGTCTTCCAAAAGGACTATGACCCCAAGCATACTTCCAAGGTTGTGGCAAAATGGCTTAAGGACAACAAAGTCAACGTATTGGAGTGGCCATCACAAAGCCCTGACATTAATCCTATAGAAAATTTGTGGGCAGAACTGAAAAAGCGTGTGCGTGCAAAGTGGCCTACAAACTTGACTCAGTTACACCAGCTCTGTCAGGAGGAATGGGCCAAAATTCACCCAACTTATTGTGGGAACCTTGTGGAAGGTTACTCGAAACGTTTGACCTAAGTTGAACAATTTAAAGGCAATGCTACCAAATACTATTTGAGTGTATGTAAACTTCTGACCCACTGGGAATGTCATAAAATAAATAAAAGCTGAAATAAATCATTCTTTCTAGTATCATTCTGACATTTCACATTCTTAAAATAGAATGGTGATCCTAACTGACCTAAGACAGGGAATTTGTACTAGGATTAAATGTCAGGTTTGATTGAGTTTAAATGTATTTGGCTAAGGTGTATGTAAACTTCCGACTTAAACTGTACAGTCGTTTTATTTATATTAGTTCAACAATTTTTTATGTACATTTCGTTTAGTTTCAGTTCGTTTTCAGATGTATTTGACTAGTTTAATGAATAGATTGTCAGAGTCGTGTGTATAGGTGGCAAGGAAGTCAGGCGCAGGAGAGTCAAAAATTGAGTTTAAAATGGAATAATTTAATAAATGTCCAAGTAACATGCTCCATAACACTAACAAGTACAGACATAAACAAACATGGGTACGAGGACCCGTCGCGCACCTATACAACAAATACAACACTGACATAAAACAATCTCTGACAAAGACATGAGGGGAAACAGAGGGTTAAATACACAACAGGTAATGAATGGAATAGAAACCAGGTGTGTGGGAAGACAAGACAAAACCAATGGAAAATGAAAAATGGATCAATGATGGCTAGAAGACCGGTGAAGTTGACCGCCGAGCACCGCCCCAACAAGGAGAGGCAACAACTTTGGCAGAAGTCGTGACATAGATTTATATAAAAATGTATTGGATTTACAGTATATAGCACTTTTCTACCAACTGAGGTACTCAAAGCGCTTTTCATAATAAGGGGGAAACTCACCTCATCCACCACCAATGTGCAGCACCCACCTGGGTGATGTACGGCAACCATTTTTTTGCCAGAACGCTCACCACACATCAGCAATCAGGTGGAGATGTGAGGAGTGATATATGCCATGTAGGAATGAGGGGGGTGATTAGATGGCCATGACGAAATAGGACAAGATTGGGAATTTAGCCATGACACTAGGATTAACTCTTGCACTCTTACGATAAGTGCCATCAGATTTTTTATTACCACAGAGAGTCAGGACATCTGTTTAACATCCCATCCGAAAGATGGCACCTTACGCAGGGCAATATCTCCTTGCATCTACATGTCAACTGCATTAACTTTACAAGAATCCTGTAATCAAAGTTAATGAGGTTTTGACTGCAGTGGACTGCAAGCTTCTGCAGTTGCCCTTCACCAACTTCATCCTGCAGTTTTTGTCTGCATTGTGGGAGGCTCTATTGTCAACAAATCATTAGGGTGTTTTTGTTAGACTAATGCGAACGTGACCAAAGACATGACTGAAACAGGATTTATATGTACAACAGTGGATATACAAATAAATGTGATATTTGAGGCTCTTTCTCTCTAAGTGATTGTACAATATACACATATTATATTATGAATTTAGTTTGTGAGTGTGTGATATGTTTACTTCACATTATAAAGAAAATGTTTCATAAACAATAGCAACACTGCCATGTTAATCTGAGCCTTACTGTTAGAAAACCACATTTGGGTCCGACTTTCGGCTGTCACTTCATTCCTAGACGTTCATCTACAGTCTACAGCTTTATCCTTACCACTCAAACGCTCCCAATATCTGCAGTGCTGCTTGTGGCAATGTCATTGCGCTGAGTATACCTTAGAATCAGGGTTTCCCAAACTAGGGGTCGCAACCCCAAATGGGGTTGCTTGATTTGAAAATTGGGTCACGAGTGAAAATTTGCGCCTGGTAGATCCAGGGTTATGCCAGAAACCTCTGGTTGCTGCACGATGCGGTTGTAATAGCCTAATAAACTGTATGCTTTCCCAAGTCGTAGTGGGAGGACTACACACCATATCATCACGACTTAAAGTTTACTTCGATATGGTTATTATATCAATATTTACGCACAAAGGCGTTTCTACAGCCAATTTGTGCATAATTAATTTTACAGACACCAAACAAATCCCGCCATGTCGAACAAACAAATGATCTGTCAGCATTTATAAAATTGTACCGAAACCTAATGTTTCCATCACAGCTGTCCTGATTTTATACCGTATTAAATTACCTGCATTAAAACTGTGGATGTTAACGTGGTTAGTGATGTTATTTTCTACACAGGATCAATCATACGTTATTGTATGATTGTAATACCTTTCTGATGCATTTCATTCACTTCAAACCATACTGTCAAAAATACTGTCAGCCTGATTTTTACATGGTGGGGGTCGCATTTATAAAAAAAACACTGAACATAATTCATGATGGCCTTTATTTTATGTATGAAACGGGCTTGTTAAAAGTACTCTAAAAGTACTCTTTACTCATAGAAGTAAAGTTGCCTGGACGATTATTTTGTGTTGCCACACCGACAGAACCTTTCCAGTTGAAAAAAGATTTCTCTAGGAACACCTCTGAAAAGGGTATTTAAGGAACCCCTGTGTAAACGTTTTGTGACGGGAGGAGTTCAATTTTTAACTGTTTTAATATAGGAGGTGGCAGCCTATCGGATTAGAGGTGTGGCTTTCAGATAGTTATGTTTGGTCCACTGTTAGCGTAAATGTCATTCCTGTTAAGTTTGTACACTGCAACAAAAAAAATCCTTGAAAATGTATAGAATTTTATATTCTAATATAATAGTAACATTGCTGATTACATTCAGTATTAAAGTGGTAACTAATCCAACTATGGGATTTGCATAGGCTTCTGAGCTACTCATAAACCTCTGTTAGCCTCATTGATGCTACAAAACTGTCAGTGTTAAACCTTGATGACAATACAGCAGAAAAGTTTAACAGAAATGACATCTACTATCAAAAAGATATATTAAAGCCACGCCCCTAATAAGCCAAGCCTCCATTCCATGGTTCCTCCAGGAAGGTGCAAATATGAAGCATTGAACAGCCATTGTTCCTTGAGGAACTCTAGGGTTTCCTTGATAATCTCAAGGGTTCCTTGAGTCAGTCCTTATTCTTAGAGTGTAGACTCTGCGATATTACTTTGCCATGAGCAGCACCACAGATATTGAGATGAGCAAGATGCAAGACTTCGCTCTCACACAGTATCTCCACAAATGCATGGGTTCGCTTCACACCATTACAGCATGATAGCCACAGGACCAAAACAGTGGAGTGAAGTGAAGTTTAACCTCGCGGTTTAAATATTTTATTTCAGTTTGATGTTTTTTTCAGGATTAGTTTTTGTTTTAGTTTCAGTTTATTGTAACCTTGGATGGAAGGGACAGTTACTGTCAGGCTATAAATTGCTCTGTCTCCAAGACAGCCGAGTCAGCAAAAAATATTTTAGCCATGGAGTCTGCAGATAAAGTCTACATTATAAGAAAAGTATGTCAGGACTGTGTGTGTGTGTGTGTGTGTGTGTGTGTGTGTGTGTGTGTGTGTGTGTGTGTGTGCTTGTCTGCGTGCATGTGTGTGCATGCGTGCATATGCTTGTATGTAAGGGGGGCTTGTGTCGTATCTATGAGTGCAGTTCTATCTATACCTTTTCCCCATAATTTTGGTCCATACCTCTCCTATTTTGAGGAAAGGTATCTCCACAGGTTTTCATTTTTTTTTTCTATATTTGATTAATTACACAACTTTGTCTGGTGATAGTTAAGTTGAAAATATATGAACTTTAATAGTGATGCTCTGTGGAAAATGCAATTTCAGCATATTGAGCCATAAATGTGATGCACCAGTGGAGTGTGAAATATATAGAATTATATAGACTTTGATTTAATTTCCTCCTCTACTATAGTAAAAACTTATGAGAGAACAGCGAATAGCCTGGAACCACAAGGTCTGTTTCAGTCTGATAATAGACGCCTAGTCTACTAAGTATGCACCAGACACAGCCAGCCGTGCGGAGTTTCTCAGCTATTGTAATGTTCAGTGGTGCATGACAAGCAGCGGCAAAAACTGATTTGTTCTTATTGTCACTCAAAGAGAGTCGAGCATATAACAAATGCTTCTTTTTTTATTCTTGTAGATCATAATAAGCTTGAATATGAATTAAAGATGCCTCATTTAAATTAAATATGACCACATATAAAACTGAAGGATACCATATTTAATTTAACAATATAATTTGAATGTGTTGCGATCGATGTGGTTGGGGTATCAATAGAAATCACTCCAGCCAGCTGACCGAAAACAGTTTGTGATTCTCCAAAGTAACCACCCTTTGCCTTGATGACAGCTTTGCACACTCTTGGCATTCTCTCAACCAGCTTCATGAGGTAGTCACCAGGAATGCATTTCAATTAGCAGGTGTGCCTTGTTAATATTTAATTTGTGGAATTTCTCTCCTTAATTCGTCTTCTGTATAGAAGTCCATATTTTGGCAAGCTTAACATTTCCAAAACTTCAAGTGCAGTCGCAAAATCCATCAAGCGCTTTGATGAAACTGACTCTGAGGACCACCACAGGAATGGAAGACCCTGAGTTACCTCTGCTGCAGAGGATACATTCATTGGAGTTACCAGCCTCAGAAATTGCAGTCCAAATAAATGCCTCACAGAGTTCATTTAAGACACATCTCAATATCAACTGATCAGAGGAGAATGCGTAAATCAGGCCTTAATGTTCAAATATCAAATTTGATATTTTTGTTTCCAACCGTCATGTCTTTGTGACGCAGAGTAGGTGAACAGACTATCTCCGCATGTGTAGTTCCCACCGTGAAGCATGGAGGAGGTGTGGGTGTGCTTTGCTGGTGACACTGTCAGTGATTTATTTAGAATTCAAGGCACACTTAACCAGCATTGCTACAACAGCATTCTGAGCGATACACCATCCCATCTGGTTTGCGCTTCGCGGGACTATCATTTTGTTTTTCAACAGGACAATGACCCAGCAAACCTCCAGGCTGTGTAAGGGCTATTTGACCAGGAAGGGGACTGGAGTGCTGCATCAGATGACCTGGCCTCCACAATCACCCAACCTCAACCCAATTGAGATGAGTCAGACCACAGAGTTAATGAAAAGCAGACAACAAGTGCTCAGCATATGTGGGAACTCCAAGACTGTTCAAAAAGCATTCCAGGTGAAGCTGGTTGAGGGAATGCCAAGCTGTCATCAAGGCAAAGGGTGGCTACTTTTAAGAATTTCAAATGTAACATTTGATTTGGGTTACTACATGATTCCATACGTGTTATTTCATGAGGTAAATTCATGAGGTAGTCATCTGAAATGCATTTAAAATAAACAGGTGTGCTTTGTTCAAAGTTAATTTGTGGAATTTCTTTCCTTCTTAATGCGTTTTAGCCAGTTGTGACAGGCAGGAGTGGTATACAGAAGATAGTTATATTTGGTAAAAGTCCATATTATGGTAAGAACAGCTCAAATAAGCAAAAAGACAATAACAGTCCATCATTACTTTAAGACATGAAGGTCAGTCAATGCGGAAAATGTCCAAGAACTTCAAGTGCGGTTGCAAAAACCATCAAGCGCTATGATGAAAGGGCTCTCATGAGGACCGCCACAGGAAACGAGGACCGAGAGTTATCTCCGCTGAAGAGGATAAGTTCATTAGAGTTACCAGCCTCAGAAATTGCAGCCCAAATAAATGCTTCACAGAGTTCAAGTAATAGACACATCTCAACATCAATTGTTCAGAGTAGAGTCTGTGAATCAGGCCTTCATGGTCGAATTACTGCAAAGAAACAACTACTACAGGACACCAATAAGAAGAAGAGACTTGCTTGGGCCAAGAAACACGACCAATGGACATTAGATCAGCGGAAATCCAAATTTGAGATTTTTGGTTCCGACCGCTGTGTCTTTGTGAGACACAGAGTAGGTGAACAGATGATCTCTGCATGTGTGATTTCCACCTTGAAGCATGGAGGAGGAGGTGTGATGGTGTAGTGATGCTTTGCTGTTGACACCGTCTCTGATTTTTTTTAAAAATTCAAGGCACACTTAACCAGCATGGCTACCACAGCATTCTGCAGCGATACGCCATCCCATCTGGTTTGCGCTTAGAGGGACTATAATTTGATTCTCAACAGGACAATTACCCAACACACCTCCAAGCTGAGTAAGGGCTCTTTGACCAAGAGTGATGGAGTGCTACATCAGATGACCTGGCCTCCACAATCACCCGACCTCAACCCTACTGGGATGGTTTGGGATGAGTTGGACGGCTGAGTGAAGGAAAAGCAGTCACCAAGAGCTTAGAGTATGTGGGAACTTCAAGACTGTTGGAAAAGCATTCCAGGGGAAGCTGGTTGAGAGAATGCCAAGAGTGTGCAATGCTGTCTTCAAGGCAAAGGGTGGCTACTTTGAATAATCTCCAAAATATTTGTATATAACACTTTTGGTTACTACATGATTCCATATGTGTTATTTAATAGTTTTGATTATTCACTATCATTCTACATCAAGAAAAACCCTTGAATGTGTAGGTGTGTTCAAACCTTTTGGCTGGTACTGTATATTAACTTTTTTTTGTGCCTAGATAAAGAACCATTACCTTATGTGAACACTGAATGAGTGGTCCCCAATTTTATTTTCAACACTTTCCCTAGATGCCACTAGTCTTGTTCAACTAAACATTTCATCCGTTTTATCCGAAGTGTCCCCACTTGCATCACCGAACAACTAGCTTTTGTGTGGCATTGACTAGTAAGACGCTTCAGGAAGGTGTCACCTATGCCAGCAAGGCAGATTTTGCACCAGGAACGGGCCGAATCGGGAGGAAGTTGTACTCTCTAAGCAAGCAGCATGACGTCCTTTACATGTGCAATGTCATTTTGTTCCAAAATTTGATTTATTTGTTGTTTTTTAAAAGGCAATTACTCAAAAATGACAAACTAAAATTAATTTTAACACACAAACCTTCAGGGGTCATTTTGCAACAAAAAAATTCTGCCCACTCATTTCCCTTTAAAATGTGTTTGCCTTAGGATTGCCAGCATGCACATATCTAAATCTTACCAAACCTGACTTTCTTTCTGTCAGAAAATATACATTTCCATTAAGGTGGGCGTTTTCCCCCAAGTTACCCTATTGTTCAATGTGGTGTGAACAACCTGCTGCTGTGACAAACAATGCCAAATATTGAAAATTATTTTCTTCACCACCCATCATATAATTTAATGGAGGAATTCATCTCATGTAATTAATTTAATGATAGGAGATGATTCAAGAACCTCAAAACAACAGAGATAGTTATAGAGAATCTTTAGGAATCTTCCAGTATTACCTTTTTGTCGTGCGGATGGGGGTTTTGTGATGACAGACGCATTGGTACAGGTAGTATTGGTAACTTCCTTGCTCATATTTCCAGATGCGTTCATGGATGATTTGCTCTGCAGGCGTGGCAGACAGTCCAGGAATGTTGACAAGGAAGTGTCATTCGAAGTTTGTAATGCCATGTTTTTTTTCTCTGTTCTTCAAACTATTAAAATTAATCAAATGACTTTTCATCCTTATCAGTTGTATCTCTATGAAAGAACTATAAAGTTGCAAAGTGCATCACAAAAATGCCCATGGTAGCATATCTGGTCCACAGGATTATTTCCAATTTACTCTCCTGTCGTTTTGACATAGAAACGTTCTGTAGGCGAGCTGTCATATATGTCAATCCACTGACAGTCTGCGGAAAGATGCAGATCCATGAGTAGAGTCACCGAGAGCACACTGGCATTACTGTTGCGTGGAGACCTGAGAGATGTTCTGGCATATAGAGAGAGGGTGTGTGTTTTTATACTGAAGGATATCTCTCTCTCTGTCGCTCTCTCTCTCCTCTCTTTGCGTGTCACTATATAAACACGCGTTGGAGAGGGGTGTTTGGGATGAGGGGCCATGCAGTTACTTAACTGCAGAACAGAAGCATATACTGTAGCTTGATGCTGCCTCCCAGTGGAAGTTACAACTCTTTAGCCCAGTGGTCGCCAACATTTTCTGAGCCAAGATCACTTTTTGAGTCCAAAGCAAGCCGAGATCTACCATTCAGATTTTTTTAAAGCATATTGCCTATACTTAAATTGCCTATGCTTAAATACTTATTTTCCATCATAATTTGCAAATAAATTAATAAAAAATCCTACAATGTGATTTTCTGGATTTTTTTTTCTCATTTTGTCTGTCAGTTGAAGTGTACCTATGATGAAAATTACAGGCCTCTCTCATCTTTTTAAGTGGGAGAACTTGCACAATTGGTGGCTGACTAAATACTTTTTTGCCCCACTGTATTTGATAAAACTCTGTATTTAACAAGTCTACCAAGGTCTTCGTTTTGTCCTCACACAACATTTTTCATTAAACTTTTCCACCCCGGACGCTTTATCTGGACATAGATCTGTGGGATCTCCTCCGGCCGAAGAAAAAAGCTAAGTAACATTATGCCGCTGTACTCTTAATATACAGGAGAACTGTTGCCTTATGGTGAGGATAGCCGAGTTGCAAGCTTGGTTTAAGACAAATCGTTAGGCAAGGGCAATTTAAGTTTTGGAAAGGATGATAAAGTGTCTGTCACAAATAAATACAGGTATTGGTGTTAAAACCCCTCCACAGTCCCCACAGATGAACAAATTTCTCATGGCTTCTGGAAAGAAATGCTGCAGGCATGCTTAACTGGTGACTATCATTCAGCCAATAAAAACTTTCAACTGGTTTTCTCCTCTAAGCATCAGAGCCTGATCTTCTCGGTTCTCTCCTCCACCAGTTTTGGGTCTGAGCTGCTGAAACAGCCTACCATTAGCTTGGGCAAATTAAAAACACAAGTCATTGGCGACTCCATTACCTGTAAAATTGCTTAAAAATAATCATCCAGTGATCATACATTGTTTACCAGGGGGCGGGGCTACCGACGTAAAGGTTAATCTAAAGATGTTACTGGCTGAGGCTAAAACTGCCGTGTGTAGATGGTACAAGGATATTGTTATCCACGGCGGCAACAACAATGCTAGGATGAAACAGTCAGAGGTCATCAAGTGGAACTGAGGGTTGATGGACTCCATTCAAGCTGGAGGAGTGCTCTCATCTTATCTATCAACATAGACAGGACTCCTCAAGCTCCACAATGAGATATGATGCAAGCCAGGCAGCAGGCTGTTAGCCAGCCTGCCAGGAAAGTGGAGTCTGAGCTAGCACAGTCAGTGTAGTCATATCAGCTTTCCCCATTGAGACCGTTTTTGTTCTTCGATCTAGGTCGGGCAAACCTTAAGAAGGCGGTGTTCGCCTTAGCAATCTCACTGGAATAAAGATCTCCATTCCTGTCATTATTGAAAGAGATTTTGATAATATCTCACATCTCAAAAGAAGAGCACTTAATGTTAGATCCCTCACTTCCGAGGCAGTCATAGTCAATGAACTAATCACTGATCATAGCCTGATGAATTTACTGTGTTAAATTTAGCCTCTTTTCCTGGTTTACTAGTAACCATATCTCCCTCGCATCCCGCAAAGGTGGAGGTGTTGCAACATTTAGGACAGCAAATTTCAGTACGAAAAAATGACTGCGTTTTTGTCTTTTGAGCATCTAGTCATAACATCTACAGTGCCTTGCGAAAGTATTCGGCCCCTTTGAACTTTGCGACCTTTTGCCACATTTCAGGCTTTAAACATAAAGATATAAAACTGTATTTTTTTGTGAAGAATCATCAACAAGTGGGACACAATCATGAAGTGGAACGACATTTATTGGATATTTCAAACTTTTTTAACAAATCAAAAACTGAAAAATTGGGCGTGCAAAATTATTCAGCCCCTTTACTTTCAGTGCAGCAAACTCTCTCCAGAAGTTCAGTGAGGATCTCTGAATGATCCAATGTTGACCTAAATGACTAATGATGATAAATACAATCCACCTGTGTGTAATCAAGTCTCCGTATAAATGCACCTGCACTGTGATAGTCTCAGAGGTCCGTTAAAAGCGCAGAGAGCATCATGAAGAACAAGGAACACACCAGGCTGGTCCGAGATACTGTTGTGAAGAAGTTTAAAGCCGGATTTGGATACAAAAAGATTTCCCAAGCTTTAAACATCCCAAGGAGCACTGTGCAAGCGATAATATTGACATGGAAGGAGTATCAGACCACTGCAAATCTACCAAGACCTGGCCGTCCCTCTAAACTTTCAGCTCATACAAGGAGAAGACTGATCAGAGATGCAGCCAAGAGGCCCATGATCACTCTGGATGAACTGCAGAGATCTACAGCTGAGGTGGGAGACTCTGTCCATAGGACAACAATCAGTCGTATATTGCACAAATCTGGCCTTTATGGAAGAGTGGCAAGAAGAAAGCCATTTCTTAAAGATATCCATAAAAAGTGTTGTTTAAAGTTTGCCACAAGCCACCTGGGAGACCGCTGTACTCTTAATATACAGGAGAACTGTTGCCTTATGGTGAGGATAGCCGATCGTTAGGCAAGGGCAATTTAAGCCAAACATGTGGAAGAAGGTGCTCTGGTCAGATGAAACCAAAATTGAACTTTTTGGCAACAATGCAAAACGTTATGTTTGGCGTAAAAGCAACACACCATCCCCACTGTCAAACATGGTGGTGGCAGCATCATGGTTTGGGCCTGCTTTTCTTCAGCAGGGACAGGGAAGATGGTTAAAATTGATGGGAAGATGGATGGAGCCAAATACAGGACCATTCTGGAAGAAAACCTGATGGAGTCTGCAAAAGACCTGAGACCGTGACGGAGATTTGTCTTCCAACAAGACAATGATCCAAAACATAAAGCAAAATCTACAATGGAATGGTTCAAAAATAAACATATCCAGGTGTTAGAATGGCCAAGTCAAAGTCCAGACCTGAATCCAATCGAGAATCTGTGGAAAGAACTGAAAACTGCTGTTCACAAATGCTCTCCATCCAACCTCACTGAGCTCGAGCTGTTTTGCAAGGAGGAATGGGAAAACATTTCAGTCTCTCGATGTGCAAAACTGATAGAGACATACCCCAAGCGACTTACAGCTGTAATCGCAGCAAAAGGTGGCGCTACAAAATATTAACTTAAGGGGGCTGAATAATTTTGCACGCCCAATTTTTCAGTTTTTGATTTGTTAAAAAAGTTTTAAATATCCAATAAATGTCGTTCCACTTCATGATTGTGTCCCACTTGTTGTTGATTCTTCACAAAAAAATACAGTTTTATATCTTTATGTTTGAAGCCTGAAATGTGGCAAAAGGTTGCAAAGTTCAAAGGGGCCGAATACTTTCGCAAGGCACTGTATAGAGCCTGCTCAATCACTTTTTATAGCTACTGTTTACAGGCCTCCTGGGCCAAAAGGCTTTTGGAGCCATTATCGACTGAGTTTTGTCCAACCTGTCTCCGGACCTACTTATTGCCACAATTATATCCTGGATCTCAGACAACCCAAAGTTTCCTAGACTCCCTCCACCTACCCAAGGACATACATAAGTACAAACATAAGTTAAGTACAAACATAAGTTAAATTAGCTCCCTGGTATACAGAAAATACCAGAACCCTGAAGCAAGCTTCCAGAAAATTGGAACGAAAATGAATTTCCACCATACTGGAAGTCTTCTGACTAGTTTGGAAAGACAGTTCCGTACAATATCGAAGAGCCCTTACTGCTGCTCAATCAGCCTACTTTTCCAACCTGATTGAGGAGAATTAAAAACAATCAAAAATGTTGTTTTTATACTGTCACAAATTTAACCTCTCTGGGATATGTGGAACGGTAGAGTCCCACCTCGCCAACAGCCAGTGAAAGTGCAGGGCGCCAAATTCAAAACAACAAAAATCTCATAATTAAAATTCCTCAAGCATACAAGTATTTTACACCATTTTAAAGATAACATTTTCGTTAATCCAGCCACAGTGTCTGATTTCAAAAATGCTTTACTGCGAAAGCACCACAAACTATTATGTTAGGTTACCACCAAAACACAGCCATTTTTCCAGCCAAAGAGAGGAGTCACAAAAAGCACAAATGTAGGTAAAATGAATTACTAACCTTTGATGATCTTCATCAGTTGACACTCAAAGGACTTCATGTTACACAATACATGTATGTTTTGTTCGATAAAGTGCATATTTATATCAAAAATCACATTTTATATTGGTGCGTTATGTTCAGTAGTTCTAAAACATGCGGTGATTGTGTAGAGAGCCACATCTATTTACAGAAATACTCATTATAAATGTTGATGAAAATACAACTGTTATACATGGAATTAGAGATATACTTCTCCTTATTGCAACCGCTGTGTCAGATTTCAAAATAACTTTATGGAAAAAGCATAATCTGAGTACAGCGTTCAGACAACAAAGATGCCAAAAATATATCCGCCATATTGGGTGGTCGACATTAGTCAGAAATAGCAGTATAAATATTCACTTACCTTTGATGATCTTCATCAGAATGCACTCCCAGGAATCGCAGTTCCACAATAAATGTTTCTTTCGTTCAATAATGTCCATCATTTATGTCCAAATAGCTTCTTTTGTTAGGGCGTTTGGTAAACAAATCAAAAACCGCGTTTAGGTCCAGCCGAATGTTGGACAAAAGTTCAAAAAGTTCAGTTACAGCCTGTAGAAACTTGTCAAACTAAGTATAGAATCAATCTTTGGGATGTTTTTATCATAAATCTTCAATAATGTTCCAACCGGAGAATTCCTATGTCTGTAGAAAAGCAATGGAAACTAACTCTCTCGTGACCCACTTCACAGTAGAATCCTCAAACAAAGTTCTAAAGACTGCTGACATCTGGTGGAAGCCTTAGGAAGTGCAACATAACCAATATCCCACTGTATCTACAATAGGGGCTGAGTTAAAAAAACTACATGCCTCAGATTTCCCACTTCCTGGTTGGATTTTTCTCAGGTTTTCTCCTGCCATATGAGTTCTGTTATATATAGAAACGTCAGAGTGTTTTATATCAAATACTACTAATAATTTGCATATACAGAGTAGCAGGCAGTTTACTCTGGGCACCTTATTCATCCAAGCTCCTCAATACTGCCCACCTGTCACCAAGACGTTAACAAAAAAATTGACATTCTCCAAGTGAGGATGGCTTTCACTTTAGCAGTGATGAATTCATGAACTACTTCGACAAAAAGATAATGATCATTAGAAATAAAATGATGGACTCCTCTTTGACTATTTGTATTTCTCCAAAATGCAGTTGTCCTGAGTCTGCACAGAAATGCCAGGACCTAGGATCAATAGAGACACTCAAGTGTTTTAACCCTGTACCTCTAAACCTTCCAACTGCCTACTAGACCCTATTCCAACAAAATTACTGAAAGAGCTATTTCCTGTGCTCACTAAAATTGGCAGTAATAAATGTATGTGAATGTAAAAAAAAAATATTGGCCTATATCGAATCTCCCATTCCTCTCAATTAAAAAAAAAAAGCCGTTGTGTAGCAACTCACTGTCTTCCCGAAGACAAATAATGTATGCGAAACACTCCAGTCTGGTGTTAGACACCATCAAAATACTGAGACTGCATTGGTGAAGGTGCTAAATTACCTTTTAATGGCGTCAGACCAAGGCTCTGCGTCTGTCCTTGTGCTCTTAGACCTTCGTGCCACTTTTGACACCATTTGTGGATGGTTTGTTCTCTGACAAATTAATGGTAAGTTAATGTTCCTCAAGGTTCCGTTTTAGGACCACTATTGTTTACTTTTAAATTCTGACAAAACAGAGATGCTAGTTTTAGGTCACAAGAAACAATCTGACAATTAATCTTGGTGGTTGTACAGTCATCGCAAATAACACAGGGAAGGTCCTTGGCATTTTTTCTGGACTCTGATCTCTCTTTAGACGAACATACAAGAATGTTTCTTAGGGCAGCTTTTTTCCATTTTCGTAACAATGCAAAAATCTAAAATGTTTTGTCCAAAAATTATGCAGAAAAACGAATCCATGCTTTTTCACTTCTAGATTAGTCTACCGCAATGCTCTACTCTCCGGCTACCTGGATAAAGCAATAAATACAGAACATTTGGCAGCTAGAATATTGACTATAACCCCCAAAATCTAGCAGATTACTCCAGTGCTAGCCTCTCTACACTGGCTTCCAGTTGAGGTAAGGGCTGATTTCAATGTTTTTTTTGCTAACCTATAAAGCATCAAATGGACCTGATCCAACTTTGTTCTCTGATTGGGTCCTGCCGTACATACTGTACCTACACATACGCTACGGTCAGAAGACGTAGGCCTCCCTATTGCCCTTAGACTTTGTAGGCAAACAGCTGGAGGCATGGTTTTCTCCTATTTATCTCTATTTTTATGGAATGGTCTGCCTATCCATGTGGGAGACCCAGATTCAGGCTCGACTTTCAAGTCTTTCCTGAAGACTCATCTCTTCAGTGGGTCCTATGATTGAGTGTAGTCTGGCCCAGGGGTGTGAAGGTGAACAGCAAGGCACTGGTGTGACGAAGCACCCTTTTCTCGGACAGGGCCACACTGTCCCCGACCTCCCCTGTCTCAGCCTCCATGCTGCAATAGTCTATGTGCCGGGGGGCTAAGATCCCTGACCTGTTCATAGGACATACTACCTTGCCCTGGTCCTGCTGTTTTCGACCATCTCTCTCTCCCTCTATCTCTCTCCCTCTCTCTCTCTACCGCACCTGCTGTCTCGACCTCTGAATGCTCGGCTATGAAAAGCCAATTGACATTTACTCCTGAGGTGCTCACCTATTGCACCCTCTACAACCACTGTGATTATTGTTTGACCCTGCTGGTCTTCTATGAACGTTTGAACATCTTGAAGAACAATCAGACCTTAATGGCCATGTACTCTTATAATCTCCACCCAGCACAGACAGAAGAGGACTGGCCACCCCTTAAAGCCTTGTTCCTCTCTATGTTCCTGCATTTCTAGGGAGTTTTTCCTAGCCACTATGCTTCTACATCAGCATTGCTTGCTGTTTGGGGTTTTAGGCTGTGTTTCTGTATAAGCACTTTGTGACATCTGCTGATGTAAAAAGAGCTTTATAAATAATTTGATTGATTTATGGATATTTATTGCACTACTTGTGACCAGGGCCTATAGGGCTCTGGTCAAAAGTAGTGCACTAGACTAGGGAATAGGGTGCCATTTGGAATGTACTTACTCCGCTGCCTGTCCTATTGTGTACTACTTTGTATTGAGTCAGTGACCAATCAGAGAGGGCGCTAAGCATCCTGGGTAATGATGGGAGTGACAGTGATGAAAGGAGAAAGCCATTTAATTGGATCATTTTTTAGGACCAATCTGAGTGGGAGTCTGACGGAGAAGCCTTGTAAATCACAGCAGTGTGTGTGCACAGACATGCATCTGTGTGTGTGTGTGCGCCTGCGTGTGTGTGATGCATGAGCACAGGAGAGTGCACCTTTATTCTGAGAATGTACCTTCATCATTAGGTCTTTCATCCATCTATTATTTGGATGAAGGGATATGTCATCTTCTTTGATCCTTTCTGTCTGTGTCCGTATTCTCTGCTGGAGGCAAAAGCAGCCTGATGTCTGAGCAAAAGTTAATGAATCCCTCTGATGTAATTGAATAACCATAATTTTATGAATAAATAGCTACCGATTAATGTTTGAAAATGAGCACAGAATTAAAGGGGCAATCGGCGATTCAAACAACAACAAAGCGATCACCCTGGTCAAATTCCCAAATTGATGTACCATTCCCAGATTTCCCCTTCAATAGATAGAGGTTCAGAGTTTGTGTATTAGGCTATTTGCTTATTCTCTCTCTCTTCCCTAGTTAGCTTCATCCATAGTAGGTTCTGTCTTACCTGGTAGGTTCAAATTTGGACAAATACTAAAAGTGAAAAGGGAGTAGATTTAACACACATTGGTCTTGCTCTTCGCTGGCATGTAATTGGCACTTTATTCTCCCTAACAAAGAAATCGGAGGGGAGACTATGGCTCTGTCTCCGTCCGTTCGTACATTAGTAATTCCAAACTTTGAACAAGCATATCTCCTGTCCCATTTGAGCATGAAATGTTGTCACTAATTGGCGAAAGGGGAGGTGCTGCATCATTCGCAAGGGATGACATCTTTACTGTTGCCTTGTTATTAATTAAAGCGATTGAACGGGATCTTAAGCACTTACAAATTCATAATATATATGAATTGCAGGATTTTATTAAAAAAACATTTTCCGGGATGTAACATATCATACGAAATGGTTGGCGTTGTACACAATCGTGTACATTTCCTGTGAACCTGTTTTGGCTCGTGAGCAATGCTTTCAAAAACTCTGCTGCATCACTTTAACAATATGATTTTAACTGGCAATCTATCTAGATAAATGTATTTAAAATGAATAAAAGCACATGACTTAATATAGACTTTTGTATTATTGTATAGTATTTCTCAGATCAGCATCACACACAGTCATCATAATCTTCTTCAGAGGAGTCTTCTGGGGAGTCATCCATTGCAGCTGCAGCCATCGTGGTCATCTCCATGTTAGACGGGCCAGCCTGTGGGGATTCTTCATTGGAACACTGCATTATACTGCCCTCTGGTGGTGGGATCCACACAGGACAGCATTTTCCTGCAGGTCACAGGGGTGACATTCAGTAACATAAGCGGACCACTAGACCCAACACGCTATGCACTTGTGGAGATCTGAGAGGATTTGACAGGTGCAATCAATATGATAACAACTCCTACTTGCCCTCGGGAAAGGCTAGGTTAAAGTGTTTTAACTTTGCTTATAGCGATCAAATAATCCCAAAAGTTTTAGGTATCCATTTGGGATTGGTCCAAAGTCTCCCAACAACGATTTCATAACAAAACATAAAAGGAAATGTAAAACATGGATATTGTCCTCTGTTCGTTTAGATTATTTTAGCTGAAGTAGGAAGATTGGTACCATACCTTTCTCTTTCATAACCCAACGCCCACACAACCCCATGACAACCAAAGTGAGAGACACGAACAAGACGATGCGCATGATGTTCCCGATGACACTGAGCTTGTCTTTAGAAAAGGCAAAAAATAAATAAAAAAGTGTTAGGTAATCTGTTGGATGTCTACATTGTTATGCATTGCAAAAATAATTGCAATATAAACAGAAAAGTAAATGTGATGATAATAGGTTAAAACGTCTCCCCAGCAGTGTGTGAGTGAGATTTAAAAAGTACAGAATTTTTTGGGGATGAATAACTGTAGGTTAAGGGGATTTGTTCATTCTGAAATGTCATGACTCTCCTGTGAAAATCCAAAGGATCAGGTTACAGTGGGTCGAAGTTGGCCAGTTTTATGATGGAACTGTCTCTCATTTACCATGCAGGCTTGAGGGGAAATAACCTTTTTGTTAAAAGGAGATTGGTGTTTTGTGATATCATTAAGGACTGTATAACAAAAGTCTGGTAACTCTACAAATGTATACGTCCCAGTTATCAGATTTACATTTAGATGTTGTAAAACTTATATGATTTAATATGAACCAATTTGTGAGAAGATTAAATGTGATTTTAGCCTTCCAAATGAGATTTGTTTTTCATGTAAAGTTTTACCCAGTCAGTAACCACGCCCACGTGAGCACAGACATCATGCCAAAAGGATGGAACACCCTTTTTGCCAGAGTGCTTATAAAGGGCTCCTAAATAATTAACATATTAGACCAAGCAGGTGGACGGTGTTGAGACAGACGTCACGAATGGTTAGACTATACCAGACCAGCGTGACAGACAGCGTGAGCTGAACGTTACGAAATGGGTTAAAACTAAAGACCAGTATATGTGCACCGCGAGCTGAATACTTTACGAAATGGTTTAAAGACTACAATACCAGAAAATAGTAAGACTCTGAAACTCTCCAGAAGAAGAAGACTACACAGGAACATTCTGCAGCTGTTTATGCGCAGTTAGCCTAGGAAACTCGACTGAAGACGAGAGACAAAGAACAATTTCCTCTCACCACTATAGGTATCTCTCGGGTATCAATGCTAAACAAACAGAGCGAAGGACAAGGCCCGCGGAACACAGTGTGGTACACCTCTGAAAGATCCGTTCTAACAGACAATACCAGACTTTCTGTCAACTGACTCCCCAGGAAATGGACAGGGCGTTTTCAACAAAGTAAGAAGACAAAGACATACAAGCGTAAATATGTACAATGCATTTCTAAATTTGAATGAGTGGTTGTTAGGGTGCTAAATATCTAAATTTACGATGAGCACATTATTTAACTGCATGTACGATAGTTGAATTCCTTTGTCTCTCCTTCTCCCTCTCTTTCTTTCCCCACCCCCTCACCATAACAACCACTCATTCGGATTTAGAAATGCAGTGCTCTCTGCTGCCAATGACTGTAATGAATTGCAAAAATCTCTGAAGATGGAGTCTTAAATCTCCCTTTCTAACTTTAAGCATCAGCTGTCAGAGCAGCTTACCGATCACTGTACCTGTACACAGCCGATCTGTAAATAGCACACCCGACTACCTCATCCCCATATTATTACTTACCCTAGATCTTTCTATTTTTATTTTATTTCATGTTATTGACTATATGTTTGTTTATGTGCAACTTCGTGTTGTTTTTGTCGCACTGCTTTGCTTAAACTTGGCCAGGTCGCTGTTGTAAATGAGAACTTGTTCTCAACTGGCCTACCTGGTTAAATAAAGTTGAAATAATAAATAAATAAATTGTGTAACAAGCCGTCATAATGGTTTAGTCCACTAGGGACTTTTCATTGCATTATGTTAATATTCAATTATATCCTGTGTGTGTGTTTATTTCTGTGTGATTATTTCATTAGTCAGTAAATAAATAATTAAGTCAATCTGATTCATCATGGAGACTAGGGTTCGTGCAGATTTCTAGGATATTACGACATTCAGAATGAGACTGAAATAGGAGCAAATGATTGATGGATGACGGCTATGATATCGAGATATTTTGAGTTAATTTGGGAAATGGTATCTCGTTAAATGAACTTTTCCCGTGGTGCCCCAGACTACTACTTAATAAATTGTTATATTTTTAATTTAATTGCGTAGTAATTACAAATAGTTAATTATTTTATAAATAGCATTTGATTCGCATTAATGGTAGTCATGACAGAACTTAGTGAGAGGGAATGTCATACCTCCCCTGCTTATTCTCATTCTCTTCACCCTGATCTACCACAAATTTCCTCTATCCTGCTAAACAGAACCTTTTCATCATTGACCAACTGAACAATCACTCATGGATCAAACATCAATGATATTATAGCAAGTCCGTTTGGGTGAGGTGACGAGATTTGAAAAAGTACATTATTATTTATTGACTAGCTAGCTATAAGCAAAGGTGATTTGGTCATACAGAAAGCATAGTGAGTGAGAGGGTCATACTGTACCTTAACCTGGGTTATTGTCATTCTCTTCCCCACGCTCTACCACAAGTTTCCTCTCGCCTGCAAAACAGAACATATTCATCACCCACTGGGCACTGAAAATACATTGGATTTGAAAAAAGTTATCAAAGTAAAATGTTTTTTTTTTAGGGTAAAATTTAAATCACAGGATTATCTCATCATAGTAACCAATTTTCAACAGAGCACCTTCTGTCTACATAAACCTACTATTGTGTACCTTCAGCAGAGCTGATTTGATTTAGTCCTATTCTTTAACTTAGATTTTTTGGGTAAGATGGAGACATGAATCCAACATATGAATAATTATTTTGCAGACAACTGGAATTAAAACCAGACTAAGACAGTGGTAGAAAAGGTACATCTCCTTCAAATGTTGATATTTGGTTGCATTGATAACCAAACACAATTCAGTATCACAATTGCAATACAATAAATAGCCTATTAATTAACTTGTCGATAAGTTAAGAAATTGTTGTCGTGACGTCTCCATCCAAACAAAAAAATAAAAGTTAAAGAATAGGATTAAGCGAGGGGCTCAGATAAAATGTATAATCATTTATTCTACTTTTA
Source organism: Oncorhynchus mykiss (assembly GCF_057628025.1). Lineage (NCBI taxonomy): Eukaryota > Metazoa > Chordata > Actinopteri > Salmoniformes > Salmonidae > Oncorhynchus > Oncorhynchus mykiss. The sequence goes on along the minus strand of NC_143028.1, from coordinate 22,424,998 downwards.
TAGTGCTACTCATAATATTAAAAAAATATCAAAGGGCTGCACAACAACAACAACAACAACAACAACAACAAATAACGAGCAAATTAAAAACAACATAATTAATAATCATGAGTAATCACAGTCCAGAGACAGAAGGTTGAGAAAGTTAATGGGTTCAGTAAGGTCAGTAAGGTCAACTGGCATTAGACACATCACCTTAAAAATTTTAAGATTTAGTTGCGTTGTCAACCAAACAATTCAATATGACTTTTGTAATACAGTAAATAGCCTAGAGTTCAAGCTATCTTACAAACTAATTTATCAGCATTTATTCAACCTTAAAATGAGTAACACATCCACGGCCACATTTTGAGGTCAATGTGACTATACATTTCTTATGTAAATCATAGAAAGCGTGCATCTTCAAGACAACATGCAAAGGTCGCTGGTCTGTGGAGAGCTTGTTATAATAACGTGCAGAATCTCAAACACCATTGATCACTTGCACTAACCAACATTTTTTGAATTTGGTTGTGCTTTTAAATGGTTAAAAGCACGATAACACATTGGGAATTCAACACACTTCTAGCTATCTTTTTTGAGTGGGTTAATACGATTTTGAATTCTCATTGATCAGCATCTCAACCAAATATTACCCACATTTTCACTTTGAAATGACGTGGTGTGCCCAGTGACCAACTCAACACTTACGGAATCAAATATCAATGGTGTCTAAGTAAAGCTGAGTTTGTGTAACAAAATAAGATAACATTATATCCTTTGACTGATGCAATATGTATTACAATCTGAGAACGGTGATTAATGAACTGCTTACCTGAGACGATAACCTTGATGGAATGACTTACAAAACTGAGAGATTCACACCTGTATAGACCAGAATCTGCATTGGATATGTTGACAAAAACTAGAAATGGCATCCCTGTAATGTTTGTCAAATCTCTCCACCATGTTTGAACGTGAGCATTAATGTTGACAGCAACGCAATGCATTTCTTCATCCCATTTACACCATGAGACTGATGATGATAATGAGTTGGGACATAAACCAATAGAACAGTTAATCTTCAGGTGATTCCCCGGTGAAGTTTTCCACACAATGTTCCGTGGCACTCTAATTTCTGGGAAACATTCATAATCTTCTCCTAAAGACAAATATGAGAATGAACTGCAATCAAATTATTCTGAACACAGTGGACTTGATGCTAGAACTTACATTGTGACATGTGTGTTCCCCATTCTTGTGTATATAAAACAATCCAAAGGAAATTACCGAAGACTGTTTTACATTATCATCAGCTACATTTTGCCAAGGGAATATCAAATCAAATTGTATTTATCACATGCGCCGAATACAACTGAAGAGATTTACGTGAAATTCTTGCTATCCAGCCCTTCCCAAAAATGCAGAATGTATGTGTGTGGTACAGAGATTGGGTAGTCATTCAAAAATCATGTTCACCACTATTATTGAACACAGAATGAGTCAATTAAACTTATTACGCGATTTGTTAATTAAGCACATTTTTATTCCTAAATGTATTTTGGGCTTGCCATAACAAAGGGTTTGAATACTTATAGACAAGACATTTTAGCTTTGTATTTTGTATGAACGACAAAACATTTCTAAAAACAAATTCCACTTTGACATTATGGGTGCAGGCTGTAAAACAACAAAAGGTGGAAAAACTCCAGGTGTGTAAATACTATTTGAATGCACTGTATATATATATATATATATATATGTATATATATATACAGAGTTTTAGTCTGAATTTTACATAGACCTTAGCCAAATACATTTAAACTCAGTTTTTCACAATTCCTGACATTTAAGGTAAAAAAGAAAATCCCTGTTTTAGGTCAGTTATTTGAGGTATTTGAGGTAGATAATGTAGGCAGGATAACGTGACATGACGGCAGGGTAACGTTACATGACATGAAGGCAAGGTAACGTGACTAGGCATCAGGATAGATAATACGAGTAAAGTAAATTACAGAGCAGAAAATGTGTAAAAGTGTGTATGTAGGTTTTTGTGTGTGTTCGTGTGTGTGTATGTATTTGTTTGAGTGTTGTCGGTGTCTGTATTCATATGTAGTGTTTAAGTATGTAGTTTATAAGATAGAAAAACAAATCAAATATTTTGTAACAGTAAACACGAAGGCATACAAAAACAACAATATTATTTCCCCAACAAGAAAATACAATTGTGCCGTTCATACATTCGTTACTTATAATATATAATAAACACATATGTCAAATTTGAACATTATATACACAATTTGGATACAATGAAAGACTAAAATGTTTACCTTGAATTTGGTTTCCTAATAAGATGATGATACCAACCAAGGCATTCAACATGATCATTGTATTGGTGTGGCCCCTGGTTGTTCTCTAGCGTGGTAACAAATGTTATCTGAATGCATAGCATACTTTTCCCCTCCCCATGCTGTAAGGCGGAGGAGATCATTTGAACAAATATAGACTTCTTGTAGATGTGGTTTTAACTGAGACATTCAAGTGTGTAAACTCATTGTTAATTACAACTGTGATCGCCATTGTTTCCATGTTTTAGGTAACACTTTACAGTATTTTTCATTATATGTATTAGAAACATTTCTTCATCTTATTGTCTTCTTTGGAACAAATCTTTTTTTGTAATATTCATTTTTTTTATACACAAAACTTACAAATACAAAAAACATACATAAGCATACAAACATCCACAAAATTAGCCCTACCCAGACCCACCTGCCCACATCATCTCCAGCTCCTGAATCACCCTATCACATAGCCTCAAACTGCACCATTTAGTTTTTTTCCGTCACCCACGGACATTCCACATTTAGGTGATAAAGCATTGTGTTATCGATAGAGGATTAGCTGATTTCCAGTTTAAGTTTAAGTTTTTCCAAGATGATTGACGAGAAAAAGTATTGTCCAACCCATCGGGTTTCTCACTGCACTCTCATATGCCATGTCTTGAACTATGCAGACAGACAGATTAAAAGTACATTTATATTGTAATACTTCTGACAGCCAACTTTCTAACTCTGCCCTTGAATTTTGGACTTCATATCATTCCCAGAAGGCATAGCTTATTGAGTCATTGTTAGTTTTACACATAAGACATGACTCTGCCATTGTGCTGTTGAATTTGTGAATTTTGTCTCGTGTCATACATTAGTTTATGTTGGACTTATGAAGGGTACATTTTCATTAAATGTAATTTTGTTAGCAATGGTAAACATTAAAACATTTTAAATGTCCCTGTTCTCATGATTTGTTCCAGGGTGTGCATGGCGCAACCATCCCGTTAGCGGGATCATTTTCATCAACATCCACTTTGGCAGAGCGCCAAATTCAAATTAAATTACAGAAAATATTTTATTTTCATGAAATCACAAGTGCAATATAACAAACCACAGCTTAGCTTGTTGTTAATCCACCTGGCGTGTCAGATTTCAAAAAAGCTTTACAGCACAAGCTATCCAAGCGTTTATGTTAGGATATCTCTCTCAGCAGACAAAACATTACAAACAGCTAGCTGCAAAATAGACTGGTCACGAAAGTCAGAAAAGCAATAAAATGAATCACTTACCTTTGATGATCTTCGGATGCTTGCACTCTTGAGACTCCCAGTTACACAATAAATGTTCCTTTTGTTCGATAAAGATTATTTTTTATATCCAAATACCTCCATTTGGTTGGCACACTTTGTTCAGAAATCCACAGGCTCGTGCAGGTCATGACGGGCAGATGAAAATTCCAAATAGTATCCGTAAAGTTCGTAGAAACATGTCAAACGTTTTTCATAATCAATCCTCAGGTTGTTTTTACAATAAATAATTGATAATATTTCAACTGGACCATAGCTTTTTCAATAGGAGAGAGAGAGAAAATGTCTGCTCCAAGCTGTTGTGCATGTAAAATTCTGCTTGCACCCAGCCATCCACAGACGCGATGTGATCGGACTCGCTCATTTTTCAGAATAAAAGACTGAAACTATGTCTAAAGACTGTTCACACCATGTGGAAGCCATAGGGAAAGGAATCTGGTTGATATCCCTTTAAATGGAGGGAAGGCATGCAATGGAACAGGGAGATTCGTTTTTCTTAGGCACTTCCTGGTTGGATTTGCTTCAGGTTTTCGCCGACAATATCAGTTCTGTTATACTCACAGACAATATTTTAACAGTTTTGGAAACTTAAGAGTGTTTTCTATCCTAATATGACAATTATATCCATATTCTAGATTCTGGGCCTGAGAAATAGGAAGTTTCATTTGGATACGTTTTTCATCCAAACATCAAAATACTGCACCCTACACTCAACAGGTAAAAAAAACATCTAGACATTATCTGACATTTCTTTTAGACTAACATTTATAAAAAACATACAGAAGCACTCAAACATCCACAATATCACCCTTAATCGAATACAAAGTACTACGCATGGTGTGTATGCCTGTTTGAAAGCATACACAGGGGGAGATTATTAGGGAGAAAAGATGGAGAATCTTCAGACCACAAAGTTTAAAACCCCCCCACCCCTTTCCATCAGCAGTAAGCATCATGTTTTCATGTGTCGTATTTACCATGTCTGCTAACTCTACTTTGACATTTCCGGCCTCCACAACTCGGAGGAAAATAAATGAATTGATGTGGTCAATTGCATCAGAAGCGAGAGAGGACATGGAGAGCGAGAGAAAGAGGGGTAGAGAGTGTGGGAAAGAGATTGTGAGTGTGCAAGAGAGAGAGAGATAGAGAGAGTGTGCTTGTGTGTGAGGGAGTGCCTTGTATGCTTGCGGGTAGAATAACAATGGTCTATGACTCCATCGCCCCTAGTGGTAAAGGATAGGTGTTGATGGATGTTGGGCATCATGCGTCTTAATGACGCGGAATTAAAATCCTCCGGCAATCAGAAAAGCAGTCTCTGGATGAACGATTTCCCACTTGTTTATAGCCTTGCACAGTTCGTAAGTGACAGCTTATTATTTTTCTTGTCCTGGGGTGGAATGTATACGAAGGGTCATGATAACAGCTGAAAACTCCATTGGGAGGTAGAAGTGACTTTATGCTACTATTGGAACAGGAACAATGGTGGCCCTGTTGAAGCATGTGGGAACAGCAGACTGGGATAAGGATTTATTGAATATGTCTGTAAACACACCAGCAAGCTGGTCTGCGCATGCTCTGAGGACGCGGCCGGGGATGCCGTCTGGGCCTGCAGCCTTGCGAGAGTTAACGTGTTTAAATGTTTTGGAGGCGGGCCGTGTCAGTGGCACTGTATTGTCCTCAAAGCGAGCAAAAAAGTTGTTTAGTCTGTCTGGGATTAAGGCATCGTGGTCCGCGATGGGGCTGGGTCTTCTTTTGTAGCCCGTGATTGACTGTAGACCCTGCCACATACATCTCGTGTCTGAGCCGTTGAATTGCGACTCCACTTTGTCGAAATACTGAAGCTTAGCTTGTTTGATTGCCCTGCGGAGGGAATAGCTACACTGTTTGTATTTGGTCATTTTTCCGGTCACCTTTCCATGATTAAAAGCAGTGGTTCGCACTTTCAGTTTTACACGAATGCTGCCATCAATCCACGGTTTCTGGTTGGGGAATGTTTTAATAGACGCTGCGGGTACAACATCACCGATGCACTTGCTAATAAACTCACCGAATCAGCGTATTCGTCAATGTTGTTGTTCGACGTTATGCGGAACATATCCCAGTCCACGTGATCAAAGCAATCTTGAAGCGTGAAATCCGATTGGTCGGAACAGTGTTGAACAGACCTGAGTGCGGGTGCTTCCTGTTTTAGTTTCTGTCTATAGGCTAGGATAGCTTTTCCAAAGGGAGCGCGATGGAGGGCCTTATATGCGTCGCGGAAGATAGAATAACAGTGATCTAGGGTTTTGCCAGCCCTGGTAGCACAATCGATATGCTGATAGAATTTGGGGAGCCTTGTTTTCAGATTAACCTTGTTAAAATCCCCAGCTACAATAGATGCAGCCTCAGGATATCTGGTTTCCCGTTTACATAGAGTCGAATGAAGTTCTTTCAGGGCCTTGATGTGTCTGCTTAGGGGGGAATATAACTGTGATTGTGATCGAAGAGAATTCTCTTGGTAGATAATGCGGTCGGCATTTGATTGTGAGGAATTTTAAGTCATGAGATCCTGTATGTTGTTATGATCACACCACGTCTCGTTAATCATAAAGCATATACACCCCCGCCCTTCTTCTAACCAGAGAGATGCTTGTTTCTGTCGGCGCGATGCGTGAAGAAACCAGGTGGCTGTACCGACTCAGATAGCGTGTCTCGAGTGAGCCATGTTTCCGTGAAGCAAAGAACGTTACAGTCTCTGATGTCTCTCTGGAATGCTAGCCCTGCTCGGATTTCGTCTACCTTGTTGTCAAGAGACTGGACATTGGCGAGTAGTTTGCTCGGGAGCGGTGAGCGATGTGCCTGTCTACGGAGCCTGACCAGAAGACCTCTCCGTCTGCCTCTTCTACGGTGCCGTTGTTTTGGGTCGCCGGCTGGAATCCGATCCATTGTCCTGGGTGGTAGGGCAAACAGAGGATCCGCTTCGGGAAAGTCGTATTCCTGGTCTTAATGTTGGTGAGTTGACATTGCTCTTATATCCCATAGTTCCTCCCGATTGTATGTAATAAAACCTAAGATTTTCTGGGGTAACATTGTAAGAAATAATACATTAAAAAACAAAATACTGCATAGTTTCCTAGGAACGCGATGCGAGACGGCCATCTCTGTCGGCGCCGGAAGTAGTCCTCATCATTCCATAGAGGGGTCATAATAGTTACACATGATGTTGTAAGAAGATCGATTTTCAGGATGGCTCATGGCATGACAAATACTACACTTTCACCGCAGAAGTAGAACCTCTTAAGGATCGGACCCTTTTTTTCAATTTTCGCCTAAAATTACATACCCAAATCTAACTGCCTGTAGCTCAGGACCTGAAGCAAGGATATGTATATTCTTGATACCATTTAAATAGGAAACACTTTGAAGTTTGTGGGAATGTGAAATTAATGTAGGAGAATATAACACATTGGATCTGGTAAAATAAATTGTGCAAAGTTTTAGACTGATCCAATGAACCATTGCATATATGTTCCAAATGTTGTATGAATACTGCCCAAATGTGCTTAATTGGTTTATTAATTTAAAAATCAACTACATTGTTGTTACCATTATATAGCCCTTCTGTTTGCCAAAACTTGACTACAGTAGCTAGCTAGCTACTTGCTGAAGTTAGCAATGCAAATTGAAATAAATTGCACTAATTTGACACAAGAAGTTCTAAATCCAAGATTACAATATATAATCTTCCTCCTCCATCTCCTGTAGTTTGAAGAAACTAATTTGAAATGAATAATATCCAAAAAATTCTCAACTATCACTCTTTCGCTCTCAATCAATATGTCACCAACTCACCAAGCTTCTCAACACATAGAACTCCAATAATGCTCTGCGGCACAACCCCAGTACACCACACTAGGTTAGTTCTTTGATCTTAAATCTATGACTGGATGAACAACATGTCAGTTCCTATTGCAAAAGCTTTGCTTTTTTGGAGGATATCCTCCGTAGGTGATCATAATTACCATGTATCCATGTGTCCATGGATGTGGGTGAGGCCTACGAGCCTCCTAGGTATTGTATTGAAGTCAATATAGCCAGAGGAGGACGGAAAATAGCTGTCCTCCGGCTACACTATGGTGCTATCCTAAAGTGTGTTGTTGAGACTACTGTTAGACCTTCAACGCAAAACAGTGTGTTTTATTCAGGTATTTGGTGACATGAATATGTTTAGTATAGTTTTATCTAACAAGAATACATTTTTTTATATTTCATTATTCTTTGAGTAGGATGGCATTCCTCGTCCTCGTCCACTTTGTGAGAGGTGTTGATGGATGAGTGGAGGATCTTGATAGTAAGTTGAAGCAGACATATGCACTACCAGAGCAAGAATAATGCAGTGAATTTGGTCCAAAAGGGGGAAGTGAACATTAAAAACAAACACATTTACACAACTCATGACTCCTTTATTATGAATCATCTAAATGAACGACTATTGTAGCTGGAAACTGATGATTTTTAATGGAATATCTACATAGGCGTACAGAGGCCCTTTATCAGCTATCATCACCCCTATGTTCCAATAGCACATTGTGTTAGCTAATCCAAATTATCATTTTAAAAGGCTAATTGATCATTACAAAACCCTTTTGCCATTATGTTAGCACAGCTGAAAACTATTGTGCTGATTTAAAGAAGCAACAAAACTGCCTTCTTTAGACTAGTTGAGTATCTGGAGCACCAGCATTTGTGGGTTTGATTACAGGCTCAAAATGTCCAGAAACAAATAACGTTATTCTGAAACTCTTTCAGTTTATTCTTGTTCTGAGAAATGAAGGCTATTCCATGTGAGAAATTGCCAAGAAACTGAAGATCTCATACAACGCTATGTACTACTCCCTTCACAGAACACGGCAAACTGGCTCAAAACCAGAATATAAAGAGGAGTGGGATGCACCAGTGCACAACTGAGCAAGAGGACAATTAAATTAGTGTGTTTAGTTTGAGAAACAGACACCTCACAAGTCCTCAACTGGCAGCTTCAGTAAATAGTACCCGCAAAACACCAGTCTCAACATCAACAGTGAAGAGGCGTCTCCGGAATGCTGGCCTTTTAGGCAGAGTTGCAAAGAAAAAGCCATATCTCAGACTGGCCAATAAAAATAAAATACTAAGATGGGCAAAAGAACATAGACACTGGACAGAGGAAGATTGGAAAAAAAGTGTTATGGACAGACAAGTCTAAGTTTGAGGTTTTCGGATCACAAAGAGGAACATTCATGAGACGCAGAAAAAATGAAAAGATGCTGGAGGAGTGCTTGATGCCATCTGTCAAGTATGGTGGAGGTAATGTGATGGTCTGGGGGTGCTTTGGTGGTGGTCAAGTGGGAAATTTGTAGAGGGTGAAAGGAATTTTGAAGAAGGAAGGCTATCACTACATTTTGCATCGCCATGCCATACCCTGTGGAGGGCGCTTTATTGGAGACAATTTCCTCCTACAACAGGACAATGATCCAAAGCAAAACATCAAACTACGGAAGAAGCAGTCGGCTGGTAATCTGTCTATAATGGAGTGGCCAGCACAGTCACCGGATCTCAACCCTATTGAGCTGTTGTGGGAGCAGCTTGACCGTATGGTACATAAGAAGTGCCCATGAAGCCAATCCAATTTGTGGGAGGTGCTTCAGGAGCATGGGGTGAAATCTCTTCAGATTACCTCAACAAATTGACAACTAGAATACCGAAGGTCTGCAAGGCTGTAATTTCTGCAAATGGAGGATTCTTTGACGAAAGCAAAGTTTGAAGGTGTTTATATCTTTATATATACTGTGTATATATATATATATATATGTATATAAAATATATATATATATACAGTGGGGAGAACAAGTATTTGATACACTGCCAATTTGGCAGGTTTTCCTACTTACAAAGCATGTATAGGGCTGTAATTTTTTATCATAGGTACACTTGAACTATGAGAGAAGGAATCTAAAACAAAAATCCAGAAAATCACATTGTAGGATTTTTAAGTAATTCATTTGCATTTTATTGCATGACATACGTATTTGATACCTACCAACCAGTAAGAATTCCGGCTCTCACAGACCTGTTAGTTTTTATTTAAGAATCCCTCCTGTTCTCCACTCATTACCTGTATTAACTGCACCTGTTTGAACTCGTAACCTGTATAAAAGACACCTGTCCACACACTCAATCAAACAGACTCCAACCTCTCCACAATGGCAGAGACCAGAGAGCTGTGTAAGGACATCAGGGTAAAATTGTAGACCTGCACAAGGCTGGGATGGGCTACAGGACAAAAGGCAAGCAGCTTGGTGAGAAGGCAATAACTGTTGGCGCAATTATTAGAAAATGGAAGAAGTTAAAGATGACGGTCAATCACCCTCGGTCTGGGACTCCATGCAAGATCTCACCTCGTGGGGCATCAATGATCATGAGGAAGGTGAGGGATCAGCCCAGAACTACACGGCAGGACCTGGTCAATGACCTGAAGAGAGCTGGGACCACAGTCTCAAAGAAAACCATTAGTAACACACTACGCCGTCATGGATTAAAATCCTGCAGCGCACGCAAGGTCCCCCTGCTCAAGCCAGCGCATGTCCAGGCCCGTCTGAAGTTTGCCAATGACCATCTGGATGATCCAGAGGTGGAATGGGAGAAGGTCATGTGGTCTGATGAGACAAAAGTAGAGCTTTTTGGTCTAAACTCCTCTCGCCATGTTTGGAGGAAGAAGAAGGATGAGTACAACCCCAAGAACACCATCCCAACCGTGAAGCGTGGAGGTGGAAACATAATTCTTTGGGGATGCTTTTCTGCAAAGGGGACAGGACAACTGCACCGTATTGAGGGGAGGATGGATGAGGCCATGTATCGCAAGATCTTGGCCAACAATCTCCTTCCCTCAGTAAGAGCATTGAAGATGGGCATTGAACGACCCGAAACACACAGCCAGGGCAACTAAGGAGTGGCTCCATAAGAAGCATCTCAAGGAGTGGCCTAGCCAGTCTCCAGACCTGAACCCAATAGAAAATCTTTGGAGGGAGCTGAAAGTCCGTAATGCCCAGCGACAGCCCCGAAACCTGAAGGATCTAGAGAAGGTCTGTATGGAGGAGTGGGCCAAAATCCCTGCTGCAGTGTGTGCAAACCTGGTCAAGAACTACAGGAAACGTATGATCTCTGTAATTGCAAACAAAGGTTTCTGTAACAAATATTAAATTCTGCTTTTCTGGTGTATCAAATACTTATGTCATGCGATAAAATGAAAATGAATCACTTAAAAATCATACAATGTGATTTTCTGGATTTTTGTTTTAGATTCCGTCTCTCACAGATGAAGCGTACCTATTATAAAAAATTACAGACCTCTACATGCTTTGTAAGTTGGAAAACCTGCAAAATCGGCAGTGTATCAAATACTTGTTCTCCCCACTGTACATATATATACACATACATATATATATATATATATAAATATATATTTTCACAGATATATACATATATATATATACATTTACATACATATACATGTATATATATATACATATATATACACATTTATACTGAATTTGGATGATATACTGTACATTTATACTTTAATTTGGACACACCTACTCATTCAAGGGTTTTTCTTTATTTTGACTATTTTCTACATTGTAGAATAATAGTGAAGACATCAAAACTATCAAATAACACTGAAAAAATTTCTTCACTTTTATTTTAAAATGTAGAAAATATTTACAACAAAGAAAAACCCTTGAATAAGTAGGTATGTCCAAACTTTTGACTGGTAGTATGTATATATATAAAGTATGTAAAAAAAGCAACTAAAAAGTATGAAGTTGAATACGGTTTTGTAAGCAGGAAACTTTAAGAGAAAAAACACTTAAAAGTTAAAATATTTATGTTGAAGGGTAGGGGCCTATGCTAATGTTAATGGCTTGCAATCCATCATGACTACCTGTTATACTCAGATTCCATATGCCCATATACAGAATGATTACAGTAGCTCATGTCTTGATACCATTGTCAGATATTCTTGTAGGGCATGTAAAAAATGGCATTTTCAGCAACAGCATTGTAGTATTTAGGCATCTCCACAGAGACCCCACTATCCACATGGTAAAGGTTGTCCTCTGGTATGTCAGTCAGCACATTGTATGGATTTTCCTCACACAGAGCGCTGATCTGATCATACTTCTCTTGTAGAGGAGAGGTGATCTGCGAGGCCAGGTAAGGGTATTCATGAGAATCAATCAGGTGCTGTGGGGGAGAAAAACTTTCAGTCAATCAACCATCCAATGAATGGATGGATGAATGGGTGGGTGAATAGATGGATGGATTGATTAATTAATTAATTGAACACAGACCCACACAGATGTGCACCAAGTACGCAGGGGTGCACACACACACAAACACACACACACAAACACACACACACACACACACACACACACACACACACACACACACACACACACACACACACACACACACACAGTACCTGTTTCAAATGCTCAGGCAGCTTAACCTTGGGATGGAGAAACCTTTTCCCTTTGTAGATGACCCAGGGGACTAGGAGTAGTAGTGGAAAAGCCACAGCTACCGTCACCAAACTGACCACCAGGCCCTCAGACAACCTTCGCTCCCCATCTAAAGCACAGACACAGGTGGACACCAGTTAGAACGACCCTCAGAAACTGAACTGATGGCAGAGATCATTTAAATTTCTGTTTTGCTGAGGAAGTTTTACGTTCCATTTGCAACAAGGAACACAAATGCTCTTTGGTATCATCAAATTATGAAGGGTGGGGAAAAAAAGTGGAAGAAAGGGGGGAAGGGTGCGTGAGGGAGAAGGGAGAAGTGGTGGAGGAGGTGGAGAGCTCACCTGTGGTTGTGTTGTTTGTGGTGCTCATCACACACGCAGCCTTGCTGTACTGCCCCGTATTGTTGTGCGGCATTGGTATGTACACCTGGACCTGAACACAGTATCTGGTGTTGGGCTCCAGTGGCTTCAGCCTAACACGTTGCTCAGTCACCATCTCTCTCTCAGACACCTGTGATAACACATGGAGTGAGTGAGTGAGTGAGTGAGTGAGTGAGTGAGTGAGTGAGTGAGTGAGTGATGGGTGAGTTGAGTGAGTGAGGGGGTGGTGTGTGGGTGGGTGAGAGAAATAGTGGGAGTATGTGTGTGTTTGTGTGTGTGTATATACACTCACTGTATAAACATTAGGAATACCTGCTGTTTCCATGACATAGACTGAAAAGGTGAATTTAGGTGAAAGCTATTATCCCATTTCAATCAGTGTAGAAGAAGGGAAGGATTTTAAAGAAGGATGTTTTAGCCTTGAGACAATTGAGGCATGGATTGCATACATTGAATTCGGAAAGAATTCAGACCCCTTCCCTATTTCTAAATCTTATTCTAAAATGTATTTAAAAAAAACATACAGTTGAGGTCGGATGTTTATATACACCTTAACCAAAAACATTTAAACTAATTTTTTCACAATTCCTGACATTTAATCCAAGTAAAAATCCCCTGTTTTAGGTCAGTTAGGATCACCACTTAATTTTAAGAATGTGAAATGTCAGAATAATAGTAGAGAGAATGATTTACTTCAGCTTTTATTTCTTTTAAGATTTACATACACTCAATTGGTATTTGGTAGCATTGCCTTTAACAAAATGTTCCAAGATGGCGTAGCAGTAGGACGTGTTGTCGTGTTCCTTGTATATATCGTTTGTTTTCGTTTCGTTTTCTTTTCTTCACATATCTTTAAAACTTTTTGCTGAACCTCAACTTCTTCTAAATACTCTCCTGCAACCCGCCTCACCCAACGTAGCTTTTTTTCCTAAAGTATTTATATTTACTTCGGATCTGGAACCCCTCAACTGAAGCTAGCCAACTAGCAAACTAACTACCAGCTTAAGCAAAACATTGCTAGCGGTCTTCAGCTAACCGGTCAGCTAACCGGTCATCAGCTAACCTTTAGCTCGGAAAGCTCTCGCCAGTTCGAACAACGCGACTCTAACCAGAGCATAACGGACCTATCTATTATTTTATTTTTATTTTTCACCCCCCGGATTCCCATCGCAAACGGAACATTTTGAGCTCCTGGGCTACAATATCCAGACCCACGACCGGTCCATTGATGTCACCGCATGAAGAGGAATAAACAGACTCCCCCCATCGCGACGTCCCCAAAGGCTAACTCTCTAGCCCTTGCTATCTCCTTGCTTGCAAATTCGGCCTGCTAACTGCTAGCTTGTTTAGCCCGGTCCGCTAACTGCTACCGTGTTTAGCACCGTCTACTAACTGTTAGCTTGTTAGCACAGGCCTGCTAACCATCTGAATCGCCGCGTCCCAAACACTCACTGAACCCATATTTACTTTCTATCCCTTTTCGATTTTTTATTTGTTTATACCTTCCGGTAACCTGCCTCACCCAATGTGATACGGAACCGCTATTATCTTTACACTTTTAGAACACACTCAAGAACCTTCAGAAGCTAACCAGCTAACTGGCTACAAGCTATTTAGTCATTGTTAGTTTTCTAACCTGGATAACACTCGCCAGTCCAGCTTCCCTGCCCCATCCACCGCTGCCCCTTGGACACTGATCACTTGGCTACATAGCTGATGCATGCTGGACTGTCCATTAATTCACGGTAATCCATTCTGCTTGTTTATGTTTTATCTGTCGGCCCCAGCCGCATTTAGGCTCTGTGTGTAGTTAATCCGACCCTCTCTGCCTAATCAATCGCCATTCTACCTGCTGTTGTTGTGCTAGCTGATTAGCTGTTGTTGTCTCACCTACTGTTTTAGCTAGCTCTCCCAATTCAACACCTGTGATTACTGTATGCCTTGCTGTATGTCTCTCTCAAATGTCAATATGCCTTGTATACTGTTGTGCAGGTTAGTTATCATTGTTTTAGTTTACAATGGAGCCCCTAGTTCCACTCTTTATACCCCTGATACCTCCTTTGTCCCACCCCCCACACATGCGGTGACCTCACCCATTACAACCAGCATGTCCAGAGATACAACCTCTCTCATCATCACCCAGTGCCTGGGCTTACCTCCGCTGTACCCGCACCCCACCATACCCCTGTCTGCGCATTATGCCCTGAATATATTCTACCATGCCCAGAAACCTGCTCCTCTTATTCTCTGTCCCCAACGCCCTAGGCGACCAGTTTTGATAGCCTTCAGCCGCACCCTCATACTACTCCTTCTCTGTTCCGCGGGTGATGTGGAGGTAAACCCAGGCCCTGCATGTCCCCAGGCACCCTCATTTGTTGACTTCTGTGATCGAAAAAGCCTTGGTTTCATGCATGTCAACATCAGAAGCCTCCTCCCTAAGTGTGTCTTACTCACTGCTCTAGCACACTCTGCTAACCCTGATGTCCTTGCCGTGTCTGAATCCTGGCTCAGGAAGGCCACCAAAAATTCTGAGATTTCCATACCCAACTATAACATCTTCCGTCAAGATAGAACTGCCAAAGGGGGAGGAGTTGCAGTCTACTGCAGAGATAGCCTGCAAAGTAATGTCATACTCTCCAGGTCCATACCCAAACAGTTCGAACTACTAATTTTGAAAATTACTCTCTCCAGAAATAAGTCTCTCACTGTTGCCGCCTGCTACCGACCCCCCTCAGCTCCCAGCTGTGCCCTGGACACCATTTGTGAATTGATCGCCCCCCATCTAGCTTCAGAGTTTGTTCTGTTAGGTGACCTAAACTGGGATATGCTTAACACCCCGGCAGTCCTACAATCTAAGCTAGATGCCCTCAATCTCACTCAAATCATCAAGGAACCCACCAGGTACAACCCTAACTCTGTAAACAAGGGCACCCTCATTGACGTCATCCTGACCAACTGGCCCTCCAAATACACCTCCGCTGTCTACAACCAGGATCTCAGCGATCACTGCCTCATTGCCTGTATCCGCTACGGAGCCGCAGTCAAACGACCACCCCTCATCACTGTCAAACGCTCCCTAAAACACTTCTGTGAGCAGGCCTTTCTAATCGACCTGGCCCGGGTATCCTGGAAGGACATTGACCTCATCCCGTCAGTTGAGGATGCCTGGTCTTTCTTTAAAAGTAACTTCCTCACCATTTTAGATAAGCATGCTCCGTTCAAAAAATGCAGAACTAAGAACAGATATAGCCCCTGGTTCACTCCAGACCTGACTGCCCTCGACCAGCACAAAAACATCCTGTGGCGGACTGCGCTAACATCGAATAGTCCCCGCGATATGCAACTGTTCAGGGAAGTCAGGAACCAATACACACAGTCAGTCAGGAAAGCTAAAGCCAACTTCTTCAGGCAGAAGTTTGCATCCTGTAGCTCCAACTCCAAAAAGTTCTGGGACACTGTGAAGTCCATGGAGAACAAGAGCACCTCCTCCCAGCTGCCCACTGCACTGAGACTAGGTAACATGGTCACCACCGATAAATCCATGATTATCGAAAACTTCAACAAGCATTTCTCAACGGCTGGCCATGCCTTCCGCCTGGCTACTCCAACCTCGGACAACAGCTCCCCCCCCCCCGCAGCTACTCGCCCAAGCCTCTCCAGGTTCTCCTTTACCCAAATCCAGATAGCAGATGTCCTGAAAGAGCTGCAAAACCTGGACCCGTACAAATCAGCTGGGCTGGACAATCTGGACCCTCTATTCCTGAAACTATCCGCCGCCATTGTCGCAACCCCTATTACCAGCCTGTTCAACCTCTCTTTCATATCGTCTGAGATCCCCAAGGATTGGAAAGCTGCCGCAGTCATCCCCCTCTTCAAAGGGGGCGACACCCTGGACCCAAACTGTTACAGACCTATATCCATCCTGCCCTGCCTATCTAAGGTCTTCGAAAGCCAAGTCAACAAACAGGTCACTGACCATCTTGAATCCCACCGTACCTTCTCCGCTGTGCAATCTGGTTTCCGAGCCGGTCACGGGTGTACCTCAGCCACGCTCAAGGTACTAAACGATATCATAACCGCCATCGATAAAAGACAGTACTGTGCAGCCGTCTTCATAGACCTTGCCAAGGCTTTCGACTCTGTCAATCACCGTATTCTTATCGGCAGACTCAGTAGCCTCGGTTTTTCGGATGACTGCCTTGCCTGGTTCACCAATTACTTTGCAGACAGAGTTCAGTGTGTCAAATCGGAGGGCATGCTGTCCGGTCCTCTGGCAGTCTCTATGGGGGTGCCACAGGGTTCAATTCTCGGGCCGACTCTTTTCTCTGTATATATCAATGATGTTTCTCATGCTGCGGGCGATTCCCTGATCCACCTCTACGCAGACGACACCATTCTATATACTTCCGGCCCGTCCTTGGACACTGTGCTATCTAACCTCCAAACGAGCTTCAATGCCATACAGCACTCCTTCCGTGGCCTCCAACTGCTCTTAAACGCTAGTAAAACCAAATGCATGCTTTTCAACCGTTCGCTGCCTGCACCCGCACGCCTGACCAGCATCACCACCCTGGATGGTTCCGACCTTGAATATGTGGACATCTATAAGTACCTAGGTGTCTGGCTAGACTCTAAACTCTCCTTCCAGACCCATATCAAACATCTCCAATCGAAAATCAAATCAAGAGTCGGCTTTCTATTCCGCAACAAAGCCTCCTTCACTCACGCCGCCAAACTTACCCTAGTAAAACTGACTATCCTACCGATCCTCGACTTCGGCGACGTCATCTACAAAATTGCTTCCAACACTCTACTCAGCAAACTGGATGCAGTTTATCACAGTGCCATCCGTTTTGTCACTAAAGCACCTTATACCACCCACCACTGCGACTTGTATGCTCTAGTCGGCTGGCCCTCGCTACATATTCGTCGCCAGACCCACTGGCTCCAGGTCATCTACAAGTCCATGCTAGGTAAAGCTCCGCCTTATCTCAGTTCACTGGTTACGATGGCAACACCCATCCGTAGCACGCGCTCCAGCAGGTGTATCTCACTGATCATCCCTAAAGCCAACACCTCATTTGGCCGCCTTTCGTTCCAGTTCTCTGCTGCCTGTGACTGGAACGAATTGCAAAAATCGCTGAAGTTGGAGACTTTTATCTCCCTCACCAACTTCAAACATCTGCTATCTGAGCAGCTAACCGATCGCTGCAGCTGTACATAGTCTATTGGTAAATAGCCCACCCATTTTCACCTACCTCATCCCCATACTGTTTTTATTTATTTATTTTTATTTTTCTGCTCTTTTGCACACCAATATCTCTACCTGTACATAACCATCTGATCATTTATCACTCCAGTGTTAATCTGCATAATTGTAATTATTTGCCTACCTCATGCCTTTTGCACACAATGTATATATAGACTCCCCTTTTTTTCTACTGTGTTATTGACTTGTTAATTGTTTACTCCATGTGTAACTCTGTGTTGTCTGTTCACACTGCTATGCCTTATCTTGGCCAGGTCGCAGTTGCAAATGAGAACTTGTTCTCAACTAGCCTACCTGGTTAAATAAAGGTGAAATAAAAATAAAAAAATAAAAAATAAAAAACTTGTTTAACTTGGGTCAAATGTTCGGGGTAGCCTTCCACAAGCTTCCCACAATAAATTCGGGGAGTTTTGGCCCTCCTGACAGAGCTGCTGTAACTGAGTCAGGTTTGTAGGACTCCTTGCTCACACACGATTTTTCAGGTCTGCCCACACATTTTCAATCGAATTGAGTTCAGTGCTTTGTGATGACCACTCCAACACCTTGACTTTGTTGTCCTTAAGCCATTTTACCACAACTTTGGAAGTATGCTTGGAGTCATTCTCCATTTGGAAGACCCATTTGCAGTTTTAACTGATGTCTTGAGATCTTCAATATATCCACATAATTTCGCTGCCTCACGATGCCATTAGTTTTGTGAAGTGCACCGGTCCCTCCTGCAGCAAAGCACCCCCACAACATGATGCTGCCACCCCTGTGCTTCACCGTTGGGATGGTGTTCTTCGGCTTGCAAGCCTCCTCCTTTTTCCTCCAAACATAACGATGGTCATTATGGTCAAACAGTTCTGTTTTTGTTTCATCAGAGGACATTTCTCCAAAAAGTATGATCTTTGTCCCCATGTGCAGTTGCAAGCCGTAGTTTGGCTTTTTTATGGTGGTTTTGGAGCAGTTGCTTCTTCCTCGCTGAGTGGCCTTTCAGGTTCTGTCGATATAGGACTCGTTTGACACTGGATACAAATACTTTTGTACCTTTCCTCCATCATCTTCACAAGGTCCTTTAATGTTGTTCTGGGATTGATTTGCGTTTTTTTTTTTTTTTTTTTTCTGTAAACAACAATTGTTGGAAAAAAATACTTGTGTCATGCACAAAGTAGATGTCCTAACTGACTTGGCAAAACTATAGTTTGTTAACAAGAGATTTGTGTAGTGGTTGAAACAAGTGTATGTAAACTTTCGACTTCACTGTACATCCTCATCAATCTTCACACAATACCCCATAATGACAAAGCAAAAACACGTTTTTAGAAATGTTTGCAAATGTATACATTTAAAAAAAACAGAAATAACCTCTTTACTTAAGTATTCAGACCCTTTGCTATGAGACTCGAAATTGATCATCATGATTCCATTGGTCATCCTTCAGATGTTTCTACAACTTGATTGGAGTCCACCCGTGGTAAATTCAATTGATTGGACATGATTTGGAAACCTGTCTATGTAAGGTCCCACTGTTGACAGTGCATGTCAGAGTAAAAAGCAAGCCATGAGGTTGAAGGAATTGGTCTGCAAAGCTCCAAGACAGGATTGTGTCAAGGAAAAGATCTGGGGAACATTATCAAAACATTTCTGCAGCATTGAAGGTCCCGAAGAACAGTGGCCTCCATCATTCTTAAATAGAAGAAGTTTGAAATCACCAAGACTCTTTCTAGAACTGGCCACCTAGCCAAACTGAGCAATCGGGGGAGAAGGGCCATAGTCAGGGAGATGGCCAATAACCTTATGGTCACTCTGACAAAGCTCCAGAGTTCCTCTGTGGAGATGGGAGAACATTCCAGAAAGACAACCTTCTTTGTCAGCACCCTACCAAACAGGTCTTTATGGTAGAGTGACCAGAAGCCACCTCCTCAGTAAAAGGCACATGAAAGCCCATTTGGAATTTGCCAAAAGATACCTAAAGGACTCTCAGACCATAAGAAACAAAATTCTCTGGACTGGTGAAACCAAGATTAAACTCTTTGGCCTGAATGCCAAACGTCACGTCTGGAAGAAACCTGGCACCATCCCTACAGTGAAGCATGGTGGTGGCAGCATCATGTTTTTCAGTGGCAGGGACTTGGAGACTAGTCAGGATCGAAGGAAAGATGAACAGAGCAAAGAACAGAGAGATCCTTGATGAAAACCTTCTCCAGTGCACTGAGGACCTCAGACTGGGGTGATGGTTCACCTTCCAACAGGACAATGACACTAAGCACACTGCCAAAACAACGCAGAAGTGGCTTTTGGACAAGTCTCTGAATGTCTTTGAGTGGCCCAGCCAGAGCCTGGACTTGAACCCGATCAAACATATCTGGAGAGACTTGAAAATATCTGTGCAGCGACGCTCCCCATCCAACCTGACAGAGCTTGAGTGGATCTGTAGAGAAGAATGGGAGAAACTCCCCAAATACAAGTGTGCCAAGCTTGTAGCGTCATACCCAAGAAGACTCAAGGCAGTAATTTCTGCCAAAGGTGCATCAACAAAGTACTGAGAAAAGGGTCAAAATACTTATGTAAATGCAATATTTGCATTTTTCATTCCTAAAAACCTGTTTTTGCATTGTCTTTATGGGGTTGTGTGTGTAGATTAACAATAAACGTTTTAATCAATTTTAGAATACGTCTGTAACGTAACAAAATGTGGAAAAAGTCAAGGTGTCTGAATACTTTCCGAATGCACTGTAGCTTCTGAATGAAAGGTGAAAAGGTAGTTTTAAACATTGAGACAATTAAGACATGGATTGTGTATGTGTGCGTTCAGAGCTTGAATAGGCAAGACATCAGATTTAAGTGCCTTTGGATGGGGTATGGTTCTAGGTGCCAGGCACACCGGTTTGAGTGTCAAGAACTGCAACGCTAATGGGTTTTTCATGCTCAACAGTTTCCTGTGTGAATCAAGAATGTTCCACCGCCCAAAGGACATCCAACCAACTTGACACAACTGTGGGAAGCATTGGAGTCAACATGAGCCAGCATCCCTGTGGAACACTTTCGACACCTTGTAGAGTCTATGTCCCGACGAATGCAGGCTGTTCTGAGGGCAAAAGGGGGTGCGATAGTAGGAAGGTATTTTGTACACTCAATGTAAATAGTTTGTGTGTGTGTATGTATGTGTGTGTGTGTGTGTTTGTGTGTGTGTTTGACTGTCATATGTTTCTCTTACATCCTTCTTGTCAGTCTTCTTCCAGTATCTGATATTGTATTCCACTTTGCTGTAGGCTTCATTCAGTGATGAGATCTTTAGCACTGGATTCTGAATGTTCACCTCCACAGCTCCTAAAGCTCCTCCCTTGGTGACCAAGGTTACGTTTGGAGGACCAATTACGGCTGAGGAGACACAATACAGGAAGTCAAAGATAGGATGTCAAGAATGAGAGAGCTACAATGAACAATGTCACCAAAGTGCATGATGGTACTCACTTCCTTTCTTAAGAGAGAAGTTTGGGGTTTCCGCCCAACTGGAGGTATTTCCCTCTAACTCTATCCTCACTCTGAATTTATAATTTCCATGGCAACTGGGAAGTTTACCGAAGTCACACCTGTGCTCTTTGGTGGCTTTACATACGGTGTAGAAGGAGGCAGTTGAAGTCATTCTGAGTATCAGACAATAACAAGAGGTTAACATTTTAATTGCATTTTTTTGTGGCATCGATGTGTTATAACAGTGCCTTTATGTTGCTTTACTATTAAGTAGAGAGGAGAAAACACACAGCTGATTTGGCAAGGTATTCCAAAATAACATAACACTTGTTAATTAATGAATGTCAAAAAAAGTAGCTACAAACTCAATAGCTCTGATGCAATTGATTCATTTGACAGGAAATCCTCTTCATTCGCTTAATTTCTCAAGGTTATGTTACTACCTGTTTTATAAAAATCCAAAAAGTGCTGTTTTTTTTTGCGTTTTGTGTGCGTCTTGTTCTCTTCCAGAAAAGACGGGACGTTTTTAGTTCCTATACTGTATGTATGGTCATATCAATGCCCTATCATTGTTCACAACTTCCCCTCTCAGTGAAGTTCCTCATGCAGATTTAGAATCTTAATTTGAGTCAGTTTGCTAAAGCAGGAAAATAATCCTGCAGCATCAGGACATTTGAATTATTAAGTGGATGTATAATTATTATTATTTTCTTGTAGGGGCTGTTAGGGCAATCAAGTCTGACATTTTAAACCTTGAATACACTGAGAAAATTCTCAGGCACAAAAGAGTGATCAAATTAAGATCCTACATCTGTATAACCACAGACATAATGGTACTGATACTCTCACACTATGGCAAAATTTCAACATGTCAATGAAGTGCATGGCCCTATTCCCTGTACGATAGATATGGCGAAAGAGATTTCTCCTTATCAATTCTTTGTCCACAGCTCAAATTGACCATAAATATCACAGTGGCCACTAGCCAGGGAGCACAAACTATTTAACAATATTGAATAATTCAACCACGCCATATTACACTCTTAAATAATGCAACAATCCACAAGCATGTGGAGACAATGGAAGTTAGCAGCTTACTCCTGCTAACTAACAACATGATTCATGATCAAGTAACGTTGACGTATTGTTAATAAACATATTCATTTAAATGTACAGTGAAGTATTATAACTTTGTTATTCACAGTTGAAGTCGTAAGATTACATACACTTAGGTTGGAGTCATTAAAACTCGTTTTTCAACCACTCCACAAATTTCCTGTTAATTAACATAGGTTGGAGTCATTAAAACTCGTTTTTCAACCACTCCACAAATTTCCTGTTAACAAACTAAAGTTTTGGCAAGTCAGTTAGGATATCTACTTTGTGCGTGACCAGTATTTTTCCAACAATTCTTTACAGACAGATTATATCATCAAATCACAATTCCAGTGAGTCAGAAGTTTTCATACACTAAGTTGACTGTGCCTTTAAACAGCTTGGAACGTTTCATAACATTATGTAATGTCTTTAGAAGCTTCTGATAGGCTAATTGACATCATTTGAGTCAATTGGAGGTGTACCTGTGGATGTATTTCAAGGCCAACCTTCAATCTCAGTGGCTCTTCGCTTGACATCATGGGAAAATCCAAAAAATCAGCCAAGACCTCTGAAAAAAATTATAGACCTCCACAAGTCTGGTTCATCCTTGGAAGCAATTTCAAAATGCCTGAAGGTACCACGTTCATCTCTACAAACAATAGTACGCAAGTATAAACACCATGGGACCATGCAGCCGTCATACCGCTCAGTAAGGAGACGGGTTCTGTCTCCTAGAGATGAACGTACTTTGGTGTGAAAAGTGCAAATCTATCACAGAACAACAGGAAAGGACCTTGTGAAGATGCAGGAGGAAACAATTACAAAAGTATCTATATTCACAGTAAAACAGTCCTTTATCGACATAATCTGAAAGGCCGCTCAGCAAGGAAGAAGACACTGCTCCAAAACCGCAATAAAAAAGCCAGACTACGGTTTGCAACTGCACATGGGAACAAAGATCTTACTTTTTGGAGAATTGTCTTCTGGTCAGATGAAAGAAAAATAGAACTGTTTGGCCATAATGACCATTGTTATGTTTGGAGGTGAAAGGGGGAGGCTTGCAAGCCGAAGAACACCATCCCAACCATGAAGCATGAGGATACCAGCATCATGTTGTGGGGGTGCTTTGCTGCAGGAGGGACTGGTGCACTTCACAAAATAGATGGCATCATGAGATAGGAAAATGATGTGGATATATTGAAGCAACAGCTCAAGACATCAGTCAGGAAGTTAAAGCTTGGTTGCAAATGGGTTTTCAAAATGGACAATGACCCCAAGCATACTTCCAAAGTTGTGGCAAAATGGCTTAAGGACAACAAAGTCAAGGCATTGGAGTGGCCATCACAAGCCCTGTCTTCAAGCTGTCAGTAAATGTGTGGTCAGACCTGAAAAAGCGTGTGTGAGCAAGGAGTCCTACAAACCTGACTCAGTTACACCAGCACTGTCAGGAGGAATGGGACAAAATTCACCCAACTTATTGTGGGAAGCTTGTTAAACAATTTAAAGGCAATGCTACCAAATACTAATTGAGTGTTTGTAAACTTCTGACCCACTGGGAATGTGTTGAAATAAATAAAAGCTGAAATAAATCATTCTCTCTACTATTATTCTGACATGTCACATTCTTATAATAAAGTGGTGATCCTAACTGACCTAAAACAGGGATTTTTTACTAGGATTAAATGTCAGGAATTGTGAAAAACTGAGTATAAATGTATTTGGCTAAGGTGTATGTAAACTTCCGACTTCTACTGTATATAGGCTACACAGCTAGGTAATGTTATCTACCTAGCTTAACAAAGTAATTTCTGTATCCTCACGTAAACGTGCTGGCTGTAGCTGAATGCTGAGGTTTCGGTGAACCAAAGCTAGATAGGAGCTCTGAGGCTTACACTATCTACCATATTAAAGTTACACTAGAACAAAACAGGCTTCATTTTATAAATATCATGGAAATCAAAAGCATATTGCAATTGAAAACATTGATGAATCCCTCAGAGTTGCTTCTTGCCTGGATCTCAGGGGAAGGGTGCAATTGCATCCAGCAATTATTGACGTTCCTGCATGTAGTCATTCCTGCATCTGCAGGAACCCCTCTTTATACTTCTATTGGGACATTTTTAATTTAGGACAGGTAGGAGGCAGGGGCGGTACAGTACAGGTCCAGTACAGTAGGTGGCATTAATGCACAATAACGTTGAATGCCAGACGCCGACAAACCCCACAGAACTGCTAAACATTGCTATGCTATTACAATTTTTACTGTAATAGTGTTGGCTCGACAAGACATTTCTGTTTACGTTGCCTTGCATACAGGGGAGCAACTATCGTGAGTGTCATGCCCTACCTCCAGACGTAATGGTCGAGACAAGTTCGCAAGTATACATTGCAGTATATTGTCATGGAAATTCTAATCAAATAATGAGGAGAGACAAGATCAATCACCAATCAGGATATTACTTTATTCGAAATGTATTAATAACTTTCATGAATTATTGCAATAATGAAGCTTGTCAATGACCCAACCGTAGGTGATTCGTTAAGAGCCCAACGAGCGAATTTGAGCAACATCCTTTTATAGCAAAGTACATCCTCTTGAATGTTCATGACAAACAACAGATGTATGGAATGGGTCACAAGGTTAGTATTCGTATGAAAGATGCTAATAATTCACAACAGACAGTATCTGTTGAAAAGACTGTTCTCATTATGTAGAATTCAGGGTCTGGCCCCTAAAACAAAATTCCTCTCACAATGATCCATACTGGAGCTATCTCCACCCTGGTACCTCAGTACAGAAACACCAACTCATGCTATGGAATGCAGTTTGTTAGGTTTATCACTCAAGGCATCGTAAATCTTCTGTCAGCATTAAGCCCCCAGAGGTCCCTTCTCAGATGAGAATGAGAGTGTTCTTTGAACCCCCTATTCCAGCCTTTCTTTAGGTATGGGTCGCGAGCCAAAGTGGGTCGCGGACCTGTTAATGGTGGGTCGCAATGTGTTAGAGTAAATTCCTTCAATATTTCAAAGTAAATGTTATTTAATTAATTGCTGGAATTGATTTGGCAAAGTTCATCTGTCCTCTCCATTCGCGTTTCACCGGATCTTTTTTCTGCAGTTTTCACCCTGTGACACACAATGCAGCGCTGTCGTTCAGCAGCAGATGATGCCCTGTCAGCCACTGACTTGTCATTCCCACTCGCCATCACTCACCGCCATCATCAAATGGACTCATGCTAGCCACAAGTTCTGACTGAGCTCAATTGTCATGAAATACAAATACAGGGCTGAGTTTCTATGTCTTTCATACAAACTTTGAGAAATAACGAGGAGCGCCCACAATGTGTTTTGTGCGGGGAAGTGCTTGATGTTAGTATTGAGTCTCGCAAAACCAACAAATTAATAAAATGACACGTCCTGACCAAACATACAGCATGATGATAAACCCAGGGAGTTCATTCAGAACAGGGCATCATGCTTCCGGAAGCAGTGCTTTGACAGTGGAAAAGTAAGTCAGCTAGCAAGGCATTGTTGTCATTATATAACAGGCGATAAGCAGAAATAACGGAGTACTAACTCTAATAGTAGTAGATGTGAGTTTCTCTTTCAAACATTCCCGTGGCCTTGTAAGGTACACAACTAATAGCTAACATTAGCCAAAGGAAAGAAAGCTAGCTAGTTACTGATGGTGCAACCCTTAGTAACAGTGCAGATGAATATGAAAAATGATCAAGCCTACTGTACATCTTACTGTAGAAATGATTGTTGAAAACTAGTCTTGGTTGGAACTGTTGCTGTTAAAATACAATTAATAATTAGTATTCTAAACTGGAATAAACTGATTGAAGTACGATTCTTTTTTAGGCAAACACAGTTCTGGGTTGCTCATCTACAGCAGGAAGCGGCCTCCTGCCTGACTGAGAAAGCAGTAGAAGTTCTGATCCAGTTTGGCACCACATACCTATGTGAGTCATGGTTCTCAACTCTGACATACTTTAAAAAACAGATACAGAAACGGTCATATTGCTGAGTTTGACCTCAGTGTTGCACTGAAAAAAACTGAGCCCAGAATAGACATGCTTTTTTGAAAATTTCAACCAGCCACACACCTCTCATTAGGACTGTGTGTGTGAGAGTTTTCTGATCTACATCTGTGTGATGTGATCAATCAGTGTCTTCTAGTTCAGAATAAAATAATGTACTGTATTTTAAACAGCAACAGTTCCAACCTTGATTTTCTATCAACAATAATTTCTACAGTAAGATGTACAGTAGGCCTGATAATTTTCCATCTGTACGGTTAGTGTTGCCCTATCAAAAAGCATGTGTGTGCATTCTGTTACTCATCTGTGTGATATGATCAATCAGTTTATTCCAGTTCAGAATGAAAATTATTTATTGTATTTTAACTGCAACAGTTCCAACCTAGACAGATATCTAAGAGTGTTTTTAATGGGGGAAAATTAACATGAATATACATTTATATAAAAATGTACCGATATTTACATATAGTTGCATATTTTCCTAAGCTTGTCCCAGGGACACAACATTTCTAATTTGGGTCCCAGGCTGAACAAGTTTAAGAATCCCTGCCCTATTCTGTTGCATAAAACAACCATTTGATGCAATTACAGTATTATTACATAATCGTGCAATTTTGCTCTCACAGTATGTGTAGCTGAGGATATTTTTGCTAAAAATGCTAGTAAGTGTGAACAACCTCTAAGTATGATGTCAAAGACAAAACATTTAAACCAGAAGTATTTGTGTGTCATAAAAATGTATGATCTTAACTGGAGCCAGTCTCCTACAGCAGGAAAATAATCCCGCAGCAAAATAAAACGTGAATTATTATGTCCATTAAAATTAATGGAATTTTTGAGCAGTTGATCATTTTTTTTGTAAGGGAAAATCAAATTAAGATCCTACATCTGTATACGTGTGTATTTGGTTCTTCGGTTTGGTCTGGTAAAAAGATCTCGTCCAGTATAGTCCAGGAATGGATGTACCAGTCTAAATGCCTCTGAGACACTGCGGGAGGAAAACTGCATCCAGAATGAGCAATACTTTTTATTGTGTGTGTGTGTGTGTGTGTGTGTCTCACCTGTATTCAGCTGTGTAGGTAAGGTTTTTCAGTGAAGTAAGGGGAGCTTCCCACTTAACTATGGCATCCATGTTGTAAGAGACCACCTCAACGTTTTGTGGTTGAGGCAGAAGTGACTCCGCTATAGAATGAAAGAAACCAACACTCAGTTGATTACCAGAATTAGACTGAGACAGAAAGACACTCTTCAGATACAAGAGTCCAGTGAGACGAAATAACACTCAAATACTAGAGTCAGACCTGGGTCAAATACTGTCAAGTACTTTGTCTGATTGATTTAGCTTGCCACAAAGGAATCAAAAGTTAGAAAGGAATCAAAAAGGAATCAAAAGTTAAACAGTGACACTGCAACAATGATATTACTGTATCTAGGCTACAGTAAGTTAAGGCCTGAAAACACAAACCTGAAATGAATCGAAATCCCAGAGTGATAAGAAGATAAAATGCCATCACATTGTTCTATGGTGTGTTCCAATTGTAACAACAGCTTTAAGTAACACTGGATATGAGGGCCTGCTAAATGTGCAAAATGTCAAAATGTAAGGGGAAGAAACTGATAACTGCTCTTTTTATGGGCGGGCATAGGGAAGAAAGAAGAACCATCTTATTTCCTCATTGGCACTGAGACAGTTGCCCTAGCCCAAATGATGTATTACCATTGTGGAGGCCACTGATTTTGACATATCAATTATTATATCAGGTATCAGTGGGCTTCCAAACAATTAATTATCATCTGGAAGTACATACGTTTTTCACATGCTCCACCGCAAACTGTCATAAACAAATCTCACAAAAATCAGACACTGCAAAATCCTGGTTACTATCCAATCAAAGCCACGATGACACTACTACCAACGGTTCACCACATTTGGCTTAAAAGGCCAAACGTAACATAATATCTACCAATTCATTTCCAGCAATATTGCACCTGCCTGCGTGTTGCGCACATCTGTCTATCATGATGTGTAACCAGTTAGCGATGCTCATGATTACCATCTTGTGGGTAGACAGAAAGGTTTTCCTCGAAACCTTCTCAAATAAATGTTCACTTCAAAGTAGGCCTATCTGGCTATAATGATATAAATATTATTTGTATCAATTTGTTGCCATCACATATGCAGTTGCAGTAGCTGCACAGAAACACTGCTAGTCAAACACATTCCTCTCTCGCTAGGTGTGCCCTTGAAATATTTATTTGTATTTTTTAATTCTCGCTTTTTCCAGTCTTCGGAGTTATTATTCACCCTTATTTGACCAGGTATCTTGACAGAAAACACATCTCTTGTACAGTAAGGATCCGGGAAAGAGAAGAGAAGAATGTGTATATTTGAAAGCTAGATTGGTAGAAAAGGTTGGAGACCCCTGTTCTAGTTGGTCTAGATCTATAGGGGTAGGTGCTAAGGAGTAAGGGGTCGTTTCTAGTTGTATTAGTCGTATGTACAGGATACGCATGGTATACTGTACATCGTCCAAGGTTTCTTCTTGACAATGCAACAACAATAAAAAAATATTAAAGATAAGTATATGAACATAAAGTAAATGGCTCATCAAAATAAAATACAAATGTTAGTACAAGTATAATACAGGATGGCACAATTTATGATTTAGTATTTACATGTGTATTGGGGAATAGGGCGATGGAGGGGCAGTGTATAAACTGAGCAGTATAATATGAGTCTGGTAGCTGCAGTTGTGATGTGTGTGTAGCATGAATGTATATGTGTGTGTGTCTGTGTATGTGTGTCTATGTCTGTGTGTGTGTCTATGTCTGTGTGTGTGTGTGAGCATGAGTGAGTGCATGTACATGTATGCTAAGGTGCGGAGAATAAGAGCAAGTGGTCAGTCCAGTTGGTATCAGACCTCATGCTCTGATACCATCTACCAGACGGTAAGAGTGAGAACAGCTTGTGCTTGGGTGTGTGGGGTCCTTGATGATGAGGAAAAAAGTGGAAGAAAGGGGGGAAGGGTGCGTGAGGGAGAAGGGAGAAGTGGTGGAGGAGGTGGAGAGCTCACCTGTGGCTGTGTTGTTTGTGGTGCTCATCACACACGCAGCCTTGCTGTACTGCCCCGTATTGTTGTGCGGCATTGGTATGTACACCTGGACCTGAACGCAGTATCTGGTGTTGGGCTCCAGTGGCTTCAGCCTAACACGTTGCTCAGTCACCATCTCTCTCTCAGACACCTGTGATAACACATGGAGTGAGTGAGTGAGTGAGTGAGTGAGTGAGTGAGTGAGTGAGTGATGGGTGAGTTGAGTGAGTGAGGGGGTGGTGTGTGGGTGGGTGAGAGAAATAGTGGGAGTATGTGTGTGTTTGTGTGTGTGTATATACACTCACTGTATAAACATTAGGAATACCTGCTGTTTCCATGACATAGACTGAAAAGGTGTTTTTAGGTGAAAGCTATTTTGTTGCCATTTTACCACAACTTTGGAAGTATGCTTGGAGTCATTGTCCATTTGGAAGACCCATTTGCAGTTTTAACTGATGTCTTGAGATGTTGCTTCAATATATCCACATAATTTTGCTGCCTCACGATGCCATTAGTTTTGTGAAGTGCACCGGTCCCTCCTGCAGCAAAGCACCCCCACAACATGATGCTGCCACCCCTGTGCTTCACCGTTGGGATGGTGTTCTTCGGCTTGCAAGCCTCCCCCTTTTTCCTCCAAACATAACGATGGTCATTATGGTCAAACAGTTCTGTTTTTGTTTCATCAGAGGACATTTCTCCAAAAAGTATGATCTTTGTCCCCATGTGCAGTTGCAAGCCGTAGTTTGGCTTTTTTATGGTGGTTTTGGAGCAGTTGCTTCTTCCTCGCTGAGTGGCCTTTCAGGTTCTGTCGATATAGGACTCGTTTGACACTGGATACAAATACTTTTGTACCTTTCCTCCATCATCTTCACAAGGTCCTTTAATGTTGTTCTGGGATTGATTTGCGCTTTTTGCCTCAAAGTACGTTAATCTCTAGGAGACAGACCGTGTTTCCTGAGCGGTATGACGGCTGCATGGTCGCATGGTGTTTAAACTTGCGTACTATTGTTTGTACAGATGAACGTGGTACCTTCAGGCATTTGGAAATTGCTCCCAAGGATGAAGGTGATTATTTAGATTTTCCCATGATGTTCAGAAAAGAGGCACTGAGTTTGAAGGGAAGCCTTGAAATACATCCACAGGTACACCTCCAGTGGACTCAAATGATGTCAATTAGCCTATCAAAGCCATTACATAATTTTGGGGAATTTTCCAAGCTGTTTAAAGGCACTTTCAACTTAGTCTATGTAAACTTCTGACCCAATGGAATTGAGATACAGTAAATTATAAGTGAAATAATCTGTCTGTAAACAACAATTGTTGGAAAAAAAATACTTGTGTCATGCACAAAGTAGATGTCCTAACTGACTTGGCAAAACTATAGTTTGTTAACAAGAGATTTGTGTAGTGGTTGAAACAAGTGTATGTAAACTTTCGACTTCACTGTACATCCTCATCAATCTTCACACAATACCCCATAATGACAAAGCAAAAACACGTTTTTAGAAATGTTTGCAAATGTATACATTTAAAAAAAACAGAAATAACCTCTTTACTTAAGTATTCAGACCCTTTGCTATGAGACTCGAAATTTATCATCATGATTCCATTGGTCATCCTTCAGATGTTTCTACAACTTGATTGGAGTCCACCCATGGTAAATTCAATTGATTGGACATGATTTGGAAACCTGTCTATGTAAGGTCCCACTGTTGACAGTACATGTTAGAGTAAAAAGCAAGCCATGAGGTTGAAGGAATTGGTCTGCAAAGCTCCGAGACAGGATTGTGTCAAGGAAAAGATCTGGGGAACATTATCAAAACATTTCTGCAGCATTGAAGGTCCCGAAGAACAGTGGCCTCCATCATTCTTAAATAGAAGAAGTTTGAAATCACCAAGACTCTTTCTAGAACTGGCCACCTAGCCAAACTGAGCAATCGGGGGAGAAGGGCCATAGTCAGGGAGATGACCAATAACCTTATGGTCACTCTGACAAAGCTCCAGAGTTCCTCTGTGGAGATGGGAGAACATTCCAGAAAGACAACCTTCTTTGTCAGCACCCTACCAAACAGGTCTTTATGGTAGAGTGACCAGACGGAAGCCACCTCCTCAGTAAAAGGCACATGAAAGCCCATTTGGAATTTGCCAACAGATACCTAAAGGACTCTCAGACCATAAGAAACAAAATTCTCTGGACTGGTGAAACCAAGATTAAACTCTTTGGCCTGAATGCCAAACGTCACGTCTGGAAGAAACCTGGCACCATCCCTACAGTGAAGCATGGTGGTGGCAGCATCATGTTTTTCAGTGGCAGGGACTTGGAGACTAGTCAGGATCGAAGGAAAGATGAACAGAGCAAAGAACAGAGAGATCCTTGATGAAAACCTTCTCCAGTGCACTGAGGACCTCAGACTGGGGTGATGGTTCACCTTCCAACAG
This sequence comes from Oncorhynchus mykiss, assembly GCF_057628025.1. Lineage (NCBI taxonomy): Eukaryota > Metazoa > Chordata > Actinopteri > Salmoniformes > Salmonidae > Oncorhynchus > Oncorhynchus mykiss. The sequence goes on along the minus strand of NC_143028.1, from coordinate 22,393,059 downwards.
GACAATGACACTAAGCACACTGCCAAAACAACGCAGAAGTGGCTTTTGGACAAGTCTCTGAATGTCTTTGAGTGGCCCAGCCAGAGCCTGGACTTGAACCCGATCAAACATATCTGGAGAGACTTGAAAATATCTGTGCAGCGACGCTCCCCATCCAACCTGACAGAGCTTGAGTGGATCTGTAGAGAAGAATGGGAGAAACTCCCCAAATACAAGTGTGCCAAGCTTGTAGCGTCATACCCAAGAAGACTCAAGGCAGTAATTTCTGCCAAAGGTGCATCAACAAAGTACTGAGAAAAGGGTCAAAATACTTATGTAAATGCAATATTTGCATTTTTCATTCCTAAAAACCTGTTTTTGCATTGTCTTTATGGGGTTGTGTGTGTAGATTAACAATAAACGTTTTAATCAATTTTAGAATACGTCTGTAACGTAACAAAATTTGGAAAAAGTCAAGGTGTCTGAATACTTTCCGAATGCACTGTAGCTTCTGAATGAAAGGTGAAAAGGTAGTTTTAAACATTGAGACAATTAAGACATGGATTGTGTATGTGTGCGTTCAGAGCTTGAATAGGCAAGACATCAGATTTAAGTGCCTTTGGATGGGGTATGGTTCTAGGTGCCAGGCACACCGGTTTGAGTGTCAAGAACTGCAACGCTAATGGGTTTTTCATGCTCAACAGTTTCCTGTGTGAATCAAGAATGTTCCACCGCCCAAAGGACATCCAACCAACTTGACACAACTGTGGGAAGCATTGGAGTCAACATGAGCCAGCATCCCTGTGGAACACTTTCGACACCTTGTAGAGTCTATGTCCCGACGAATGCAGGCTGTTCTGAGGGCAAAAGGGGGTGCGATAGTAGGAAGGTATTTTGTACACTCAATGTAAATAGTTTGTGTGTGTGTATGTATGTGTGTGTGTGTGTGTTTGTGTGTGTGTTTGACTGTCATATGTTTCTCTTACATCCTTCTTGTCAGTCTTCTTCCAGTATCTGATATTGTATTCCACTTTGCTGTAGGCTTCTTTCAGTGATGAGATCTTTAGCACCGGATTCTGAATGTTCACCTCCACAGCTCCTAAAGCTCCTCCCTTGGTGACCAAGGTTACGTTTGGAGGACCAATTACGGCTGAGGAGACACAATACAGGAAGTCAAAGATAGGATGTCAAGAATGAGAGAGCTACAATGAACAATGTCACCAAAGTGCATGTTGGTACTCACTTCCTTTCTTAAGAGAGAAGTTTGGGGTTTCCGCCCAACTGGAGGTATTTCCCTCTAACTCTATCCTCACTCTGAATTGATAATTTCCATGGCAACTGGGAAGTTTACCGAAGTCACACCTGTGCTCTTTGGTGGCTTTACATACGGTGTAGAAGGAGGCAGTTGAAGGCATTCTGAGTATCAGACAATAACAAGAGGTTAACATTTTAATTGCATTTTTTTGTGGCATCGATGTGTAATAACAGTGCCTTTATGTTGCTTTACTATTAAGTAGAGAGGAGAAAACACACAGCTGATTTGGCAAGGTATTCCAAAATAACATAACACTTGTTAATGAATGTCAAAAAAAGTAGCTACAAACTCAATAGCTCTGATGCAATTGATTCATTCGACAGGAAATCCTCTTCATTCTCTTAATTTCTCAGTGTTATGTTACTACCTGTTTTATAAAAATCCAAAAAGTGCTGTTTTTTTTTGCGTTTTGTGTGCGTCTTGTTCTCTTCCAGAAAAGACGGGACGTTTTTAGTTCCTATACTGTATGTATGGTCATATCAATGCCCTATCATTGTTCACAACTTCCCCTCTCAGTGAAGTTCCTCATGCAGATTTAGAATCTTAATTTGAGTCAGTTTGCTAAAGCAGGAAAATAATCCTGCAGCATCAGGACATTTGAATTATTAAGTGGATGTATAATTATTATTATTTTCTTGTAGGGGCTGTTAGGGCAATCAAGTCTGACATTTTAAACCTTGAATACACTGAGAAAATTCTCAGGCACAAAAGAGTGATCAAATTAAGATCCTACATCTGTATAACCACAGACATAATGGTACTGATACTCTCACACTATGGCAAAATTTCAACATGTCAATGAAGTGCATGGCCCTATTCCCTGTACAATAGATATGGCGAAAGAGATTTCTCCTTATCAATTCTTTGTCCACAGCTCAAATTGACCATAAATATCACAGTAGCCACTAGCCAGGGAGCACAAACTATTTAACAATATTGAATAATTCAACCACGCCATATTACACTCTTAAATAATGCAACAATCCACAAGCATGTGGAGACAATGGAAGTTAGCAGCTTACTCCTGCTAACTAACAACATGATTCATGATCAAGTAACGTTGACGTATTGTTAATAAACATATTCATATAAATGTACAGTGAAGTATTATAACTTTGTTATTCACAGTTGAAGTCGTAAGATTACATACACTTAGGTTGGAGTCATTAAAACTCGTTTTTCAACCACTCCACAAATTTCCTGTTAACAAACTAAAGTTTTGGCAAGTCAGTTAGGATATCTACTTTGTGCGTGACCAGTATTTTTCCAACAATTGTTTACAGACAGATTATATCATCGAATCACAATTCCAGTGAGTCAGAAGTTTTCATACACTAAGTTGACTGTGCCTTTAAACAGCTTGGAACGTTTCATGTCTTTAGAAGCTTCTGATAGGCTAATTGACATCATTTGAGTCAATTGGAGGTGTACCTGTGGATGTATTTCAAGGCCAACCTTCAAACTCAGTGGCTCTTCGCTTGACATCATGGGAAAATCAAAAAAATCAGCCAAGACCTCTGAAAAAAATTATAGACCTCCACAAGTCTGGTTCATCCTTGGGAGCAATTTCAAAATGCCTGAAGGTACCACGTTCATCTCTACAAACAATAGTACGCAAGTATAAACACCATGGGACCATGCAGCCGTCATACCGCTCAGTAAGGAGACGGGTTCTGTTTCCTAGAGATGAACGTACTTTGGTTTGAAAAGTGCAAATCTATCACAGAACAACAGGAAAGGACCTTGTGAAGATGCAGGAGGAAACAATTACAAAAGTATCTATATTCACAGTAAAACAGTCCTTTATCGACATAATCTGAAAGGCCGCTCAGCAAGGAAGAAGCCACTGCTCCAAGACCGCGATAAAAAAGCCAGACTAAGGTTTGCAACCGCACATGGGAACAAAGATCTTACTTTTTGGAGAATTGTCTTCTGGTCAGATGAAAGAAAAATAGAACTGTTTGGCCATAATGACCATTGTTATGTTTGGAGGTAAAAGGGGGAGGCTTGCAAGCCGAAGAACACCATCCCAACCATGACGCATGAGGATACCAGCATCATGTTGTGGGGGTGCTTTGCTGCAGGAGGGACTGGTGCACTTCACAAAATAGATGGCATCATGAGATAGGAAAATTATGTGGATATATTGAAGCAACAGCTCAAGACATCAGTCAGGAAGTTAAAGCTTGGTTGCAAATGGGTTTTCAAAATGGACAATGACCCCAAGCATACTTCCAAAGTTGTGGCAAAATGGCTTAAGGACAACAAAGTCAAGGCATTGGAGTGGCCATCACAAGCCCTGTCTTCAAGCTGTCAGTAAATGTGTGGTCAGACCTGAAAAAGCGTGTGTGAGCAAGGAGTCCTACAAACCTGACTCAGTTACACAAGCTCTGTCAGGAGGAATGGGACAAAATTCACCCAACTTATTGTGGGAAGCTTGTGGAAAGATACCCAAAATGTTTGACCCAAGTTAAACAATTTAAAGGCAATGCTACCAACTACTAATTGAGTGTATGTAAACTTCTGACCCACTGGGAATGTGTTGAAATAAATAAAAGCTGAAATAAATCATTCTCTCAACTATTATTCTGACATTTCACATTCTTATAATAAAGTGGTGATCCTAACTGACCTAAAACAGGGATTTTTTACTAGGATTAAATGTCAGGAATTGTGAAAAACTGAGTATAAATGCATTTGGCTAAGGTGTATGTAAACTTCCGACTTCTACTGTATATAGGCTACACAGCTAGGTAATGTTATCTACCTAGCTTAACAAAGTAATTTCTGTATCCTCACGTAAACGTGCTGGCTGTAGCTGAATGCTGAGGTTTCGGTGAACCAAAGCTAGATAGGAGCTCTGAGGCTTACACTATCTACCATATTAAAGGTACACTAGAACAAAACAGGCTTCATTTTATAAATATCATGGAAATCAAAAGCATATTGCAATTGAAAACATTGATGAATCCCTCAGAGTTGCTTCTTGCCTGGATCTCAGGGGAAGGGTGCAATTGCATCCAGCAATTATTGACGTTCCTGCATGTAGTCATTCCTGCATCTGCAGGAACCCCTCTTTATACTTCTATTGGGACATTTTTAATTTAGGACAGGTAGGAGGCAGGGGCGGTACAGTACAGGTCCAGTACAGTAGGTGGCATTAATGCACAATAACGTTGAATGCCAGACGCCGACAAACCCCACAGAACTGCTAAACATTGCTATGCTATTACAATTTTTACTGTAATAGTGTTGGCTCGACAAGACATTTCTGTTTACGTTGCCTTGCATACAGGGGAGCAACTATCGTGAGTGTCATGCCCTACCTCCAGACGTAATGGTCGAGACAAGTTCGCAAGTATACATTGCAGTATATTGTCATGGAAATTCTAATCAAATAATGAGGAGAGACAAGATCAATCACCAATCAGGATATTACTTTATTCGAAATGTATTAATAACTTTCATGAATTATTGCAATAATGAAGCTTGTCAATGACCCAACCGTAGGTGATTCGTTAAGAGCCCAACGAGCGAATTTGAGCAACATCCTTTTATAGCAAAGTACATCCTCTTGAATGTTCATGACAAACAACAGATGTATGGAATGGGTCACAAGGTTAGTATTCGTATGAAAGATGCTAATAATTCACAACAGACAGTATCTGTTGAAAAGACTGTTCTCATTATGTAGAATTCAGGGTCTGGCCCCTAAAACAAAATTCCTCTCACAATGATCCATACTGGAGCTATCTCCACCCTGGTACCTCAGTACAGAAACACCAACTCATGCTATGGAATGCAGTTTGTTAGGTTTATCACTCAAGTCATCGTAAATCTTCTGTCAGCATTAAGCCCCCAGAGGTCCCTTCTCAGATGAGAATGAGAGTGTTCTTTGAACCCCCTATTCCAGCCTTTCTTTAGGTATGGGTCGCGAGCCAAAGTGGGTCGTGGACCTGTTAATGGTGGGTCGCAATGTGTTAGAGTAAATTCCTTCAATATTTCAAAGTAAATGTTATTTAATTAATTGCTGGAATTGATTTGGCAAAGTTCATCTGTCCTCTCCATTCGCGTTTCACCGGATCTTTTTTCTGCAGTTTTCACCCTGTGACACACAATGCAGCGCTGTCGTTCAGCAGCAGATGATGCCCTGTCAGCCACTGACTTGTCATTCCCACTCGCCATCACTCACCGCCATCATCAAATGGACTCATGCTAGCCACAAGTTCTGACTGAGCTCAATTGTCATGAAATACAAATACAGGGCTGAGTTTCTATGTCTTTCATACAAACTTTGAGAAATAACGAGGAGCGCCCACAATGTGTTTTGTGCGGGGAAGTGCTTGATGTTAGTATTGAGTCTCGCAAAACCAACAAATTAATAAAATGACACGTCCTGACCAAACATACAGCATGATGATAAACCCAGGGAGTTCATTCAGAACAGGGCATCATGCTTCCGGAAGCTTTGACAGTGGAAAAGTAAGTCAGCTAGCAAGGCATTGTTGTCATTATATAACAGGCGATAAGCAGAAATAACGGAGTACTAACTCTAATAGTAGTAGATGTGAGTTTCTCTTTCAAACATTCCCGTGGCCTTGTAAGGTACACAACTAATAGCTAACATTAGCCAAAGGAAAGAAAGCTAGCTAGTTACTGATGGTGCAACCCTTAGTAACAGTGCAGATGAATATGAAAAATGATCAAGCCTACTGTACATCTTACTGTAGAAATGATTGTTGAAAACTAGTCTTGGTTGGAACTGTTGCTGTTAAAATACAATTAATAATTAGTATTCTAAACTGGAATAAACTGATTGAAGTACGATTCTTTTTTAGGCAAACACAGTTCTGGGTTGCTCATCTACAGCAGGAAGCGGCCTCCTGCCTGACTGAGAAAGCAGTAGAAGTTCTGATCCAGTTTGGCACCACATACCTATGTGAGTCAGGGTTCTCAACTCTGACATACTTTAAAAAACAGATACAGAAACGGTCGTATTGCTGAGTTTGACCTCAGTGTTGCACTGTAAAAAACTGAGCCCAGAATAGACATGCTTTTTTGAAAATTTCAACCAGCCACACACCTCTCATTAGGACTGTGTGTGTGAGAGTTTTCTGATCTACATCTGTGTGATGTGATCAATCAGTGTCTTCTAGTTCAGAATAAAATAATGTACTGTATTTTAAACAGCAACAGTTCCAACCTTGATTTTCTATCAACAATAATTTCTACAGTAAGATGTACAGTAGGCCTGATAATTTTCCATCTGTACGGTTAGGGTTGCCCTATCAAAAAGCAGTTGTGTGCATTCTGTTACTCATCTGTGTGATATGATCAATCAGTTTATTCCAGTTCAGAATGAAAATTATTTATTGTATTTTAACTGCAACAGTTCCAACCTAGACAGATATCTAAGAGTGTTTTTAATGGGGGAAAATTAACATGAATATACATTTATATGAAAATGTCATTTCATTGTTATTCGTTTTTGTCTATATTGCATTTCTTTTAGGCATAAGTGCAATTAAATGTACCGATATTTACATATAGTTGCATATTTTCCTAAGCTTGTCCCAGGGACACAACATTTCTAATTTGGGTCCCAGGCTGAACAATTTTAAGAATCCCTGCCCTATTCTGTTGCATCAAACAACCATTTGATGCAATTACAGTATTATTACATAATCGTGCAATTTTGCTCTCACAGTATGTGTAGCTGAGGATATTTTTGCTAAAAATGCTAGTAAGTGTGAACAACCTCTAAGTATAATGTCAAAGACAAAACACTTAAACCAGAAGTATTTGTGTGTCATAAAAATGTGTGATCTTAACTGGAGCCAGTCTCCTACAGCAGGAAAATAATCCCGCAGCAAAATAAAACGTGAATTATTATGTCCATTAAAATTAATGGAATTTTTGAGCAGTTGATCATTTTTTTTGTAAGGGAAAATCTAATTAAGATCCTACATCTGTATATGTGTGTATTTGGTTCTTCGGTTTGGTCTGGTAAAAAGATCTCGTCCAGTATAGTCCAGGAATGGATGTACCAGTCTAAATGCCTCTGAGACACTGCGGGAGGAAAACTGCATCCAGAATGAGCAATACTTTTTATTGTGTGTGTGTGTGTGTGTGTGTGTGTGTGTGTGCGCGTGTGTGTGTCTCACCTGTATTCAGCTGTGTAGGTAAGGTTTTTTAGTGAAGTAAGGGGAGCGTCCCACTTAACTATGGCATCCATGTTGTAAGAGACCACCTCAACGTTTTGTGGTTGAGGCAGAAGTGACTCCGCTATAGAATGAAAGAAACCAACACTCAGTTGATTACCAGAATTAGACTGAGACAGAAAGACACTCTTCAGATACAAGAGTCCAGTGAGACGAAATAACACTCAAATACTAGAGTCAGACCTGGGTCAAATACTGTCAAGTACTTTGACTGATTGATTTAGCTTGCCACAAAGGAATCAAAAGTTACAAAGGAATCAAAAAGGAATCAAAAGTTAAACAGTGACACTGCAACAATGATATCACTGTATCTAGGCTACAGTAAGTTAAGGCCTGAAAACACAAACCTGAAATGAATCGAAATCCCAGAGTGATAAGAAGATAAAATGCCATCACATTGTTCTATGGTGTGTTCCAATTGTAACAACAGCTTTAAGTAACACTGGATAAGAGGGCCTGCTAAATGTGCAAAATGTCAAAATGTAAGGGGAAGAAACTGATAACTGCTCTTTTTATGGGCGGGCATAGGGAAGAAAGAAGAACCATCTTATTTCCTCATTGGCACTGAGACAGTTTCCCTAGCCCAAATGATGTATTACCATTGTGGAGGCCACTGATTTTGACATATCAATTATTATGTCAGGTTTTATCATCTGAAAGAACATACGTTTTTCACATGCTCCACCGCAAACTGTCATAAACAAATCTCACACAAATCAGACACTGCAAAATCCTGGTTACTATCCAATCAAAGCCACGATGACACTACTACCAACGGTTAGCCACATTTGGCTTAAAAGGCCAAACGTAACATAATATCTACCAATTCATTTCCAGCGATATTGCACCTGCCTGCGTGTTGCGCACGTCTGTCTATCATGATGTGTAACCAGTTAGCGATGCTCATGATTACCATCTTGTGGGTAGACAGAAAGGTGGAGGGGCGGTGTATAAACTGAGCAGTATAATATGAGTCTGGTAGCTGCAGTGTGTGTAGCATGAATGTATATGTGTGTGTGTCTGTGTATGTGTGTCTATGTCTGTGTGTGTGTGTGTGCATGACTGAGTGCATGTACATGTATGCTAAGGTGCGGAGAATAAGAGCAAGTGGTCAGTCCAGTTGGTATCAGACCTCATGCTCTGATACCATCTACCCGACGGTAAGAGAGAGAACAGCTTGTGGCTGGGGTGTGTGGGGTCCTTGATGATGATGCGTGCCTTCCTCAGGCACCGTTTCAAGTAGATTTCCTAGGTGGGTGGAAGCACTGTCCCTGTGATGTATGGGACAGGGACTAGTGACTAGTGACTAGGGGTGGGGGTTGGGATTGGACAGGTTTGTCAAAGAATGTACTGCAATTTACAAATTACGTAAAAAAAAATGGCATAGAATAAAATGCAAAAAACGATTGAGTGAGTGTTGTCTGATTGATAATGGTACATGGGAACAGGAAATGCCGAGTGATGTATCACAATGTAAGATCTTTGCAATATATTTGTGAGTGTAGCGACTGCTGAAATGACATGGCTGTCAACATTATTCAAACACACGGCATGCTACCGTCCCCATATTGTGTGTGTGTGTACGTGGATGTGTGGGTGAGTGTATGGTCTTGAGAGAAGATGTGATCAGAGAAAAGAGAGAAAGACATAAAATAACTGTGTTGCTGTAACTGTAATACAAAGGTGTTTGTGTGTGTGTATGTGTGTGCGTGTGCGTGCGCGTGCGCGTGTGTGGACGAGTGAACCAGTGGACAAAAAAATTAAATGTGGGATGCATAACAGCAAAGCCACTACACAACACAACACTAAACAATACAACAAGTTGCAGGATCGAATCTCCGAACTGGTAAAAGGTAAAAATACGTTGTTCTTCCCCTGAACAAGGCAGTTAACCCTCTGTTCCCCAGTAGGCCATCATTGTAAATAATAATTTGTTCTTATTAACTGACTTGCCTGGTTAAAATAAAAAAATATAAAAAAAACTCTGACCCCAAACAGCAAAACAGATTTTGAAAGTATGACGTTGACATTATCAGTCCAATCAAAGCTACTGCAATTTCACATAATTGTATTTGTGTCTAATGACCTTGAGCCTTCATGGATGGGCACTTCTAATGTGACTCTATGGCAGCACCAAAGGGGCTTGTAATTTTCTAGCTCTACACTTAGACTTTGCAGTGACGTAGTGTCCCCATGAGTGACAAAACCATGAGTCAATCACGGGCTGAAACACCTGCACTTTGGAACTGTCTTACTCAATAAAACAAAAAAGAGACCATGTTTGTATGTGGCTTTATTATCTCAATAATATATATACATATTTTTTTACATGTTTTTCACACTGATATGTGACACGTATTAATGCCAAAATAGCATGAAAAACAGGAAAAAACATTTGCTAAAAATATGGGGCTCAAAACCGCCCTGAATGACGGATCGCCACTGGAGTGAACTCATTTGTCACTTCAGCATCTGCCACCCTTAGATAGTGCAAACCTTGTACCTGTGTACAGATGCTCCTGGAGCCTCCATTTTGCAGTTATTCAGTATATCCCCCAGAGGGCAGCACAGCCCTACATTTAATCACAGACAACTGCAATACAGAAAAAATATGTCACTTCTCCCTTTGGATGATGTGTCCTTAACATCGACAGATCTCATTACCGAGTCGTGACACAGGATTGTGACATTGATGTGCTTGAGTGGGAATGGAGAAGTTCATCTGATTACGTAATCTCACTCTCACTATATCGGCATCTGGTCTGACACTCCCAAAGCTGTGTCTACAATAAGCTTGACCCCAGGCAGCCAGAGGAGATTACATTTTCTCAACTACTCAGACACAGACCCAGCTAAAGTAAGCCTCGATTCCCTCATCCCTCCCTCGGGAATTAAACAACCAGGCAACTGAAGCCAGAGGAGGCACCTTTTCTCTCAGTGGATGAAAAGATCAGACATTTGAACCCCCCCTCCAATTCACCTGTATCTGGCTTCTCTTCTTCTCCCTTTCTCCCCTCTTTCTATATCGCTCTTTCTCTCTCGCACGCACGCACATGCAAATCATGCACACACATACACACATACACACGCAGTACATTTTCTGCAGTTCTACACATTTTGTCATGGTGTGAGTAATCCATTTTCTTTTAGCAATTTTATAACAAATTTCATGCAATTCTACTCATTTTCCCATGGGGCATAGAGAGATTTTTGCAGTATTAATTAAAGCACGTTTTCAGAAATTCTACACATTTTACCATGACTTATGCCATGATATTGATATCTGACTGAGCGTGATGAGCAAAATCAATGGAGGCCCCCTGAAGGTCAGGATCTCTGGGCATGTGCCTGGTGTGGCCGGTCGGTATTCAGCCATGATTACTACAAGTTTAGATAGCTGGCTAAACTAACTTACCAATTTAAAATTGTTACCTAAAATTGACTGACAAAACAAGTGAGAAATTGCTGATGCACAAACAAATTTTGAACTTACACCTTTTGTATTCTATTGTTCTAAATATCAACAGTAAGTTGAGACCCCAACTGAGTGAGACAGAAAGAATGAGACAATCCATGCGATGTTGGGAGAAAGAAAGATACAGGGATTGAAAAAGAGATCGAAAACAGAGCAAGGGATGGTGAAAGACAGAGAAGGAGAAGAGAGAGTGAGAGATGGATAGCGCGAGGGAGGGAGGGTAGGAGCATGTATCTGTGCTAAGCAAAAACGGGGCTAAAGAGCTGACCGGCGGATAGAGAGGTGCACGCTGCGATGCCGGCGGGGTGTGTAATGATATCCTCAGTCTGTCCTTCGCTTCCTTCGTCTCTGCCCTCGCTCTGCCAATCACTATCCGATGAGGGGGGCCGGGGATGGGACTGGATGCAGCGCAGGAGTCTGCAGCCACTCCAAAAGAGCCCTATAGAGTCAGATAAGGGGTGGAGGGTTAGTGGGAGGAGGGCTGGAGGGTTGGAGGGAGAGAACATGGTTCCATGGCCATGAACAGGATTCCAAAACAGCCTGATGGGAGTGTTGGCACAGGAGGAATGTGGGTGTCTGGGTGGCAGCCCATTTGGGACACTGATGTAGTGAGGAGCTCCGAGCTGAGAACTTTTCACCTACCTCTTTTGGAAAGGTCACCTGACCTCTGTCCCCGCCTTCTACCTTGGGGTGGTAAGAGGGCTTTGGAGGGGGAGAGGATGAGAGAAGACGACCCTATCAGAGGATAATGGCCTAAAGCCAGAGTGGTACATACTGAAACGCCCCCGTGCAATTCCCCTTCCCCTTGAGGAACTTTCATGGCTACATAGGCTATAAGAGCTAGGAGCTTCTGTTAAATGAATATATAAATTCCCCTAAGTGAATTTCAGAAGAGGTATTGCACGAGGATGAATATTGAACTGTTAAAGTGTGGGTTTTATGTGGGTGGTCTCTAGACCAGATTTTTAGTTTCCAATGTTCAGACCTTTTTGGCCTTTTCCGGTAAATGTCCCACTCTAGCAGTGTATCGTCGAACTTGACTTTGTGATCTCAAAAATGGCCTGTCCATAACTGGGTGTCTCAGTCTCCTAGGCAACTCGCTAAATTTAGATAGTAATAACATGATATTTGATTGGGGAATTCAAGCAAAGAGCCACTCCATGGAAACGTGCAATAGGTTCCCCCTCTTCCCTTTCTGCTTCCGCCTTTCTATCTGCTTACTCCTCTTCTACCTCTTCCTCTCCCTCATCATATACATGTTCCTCTCCTCTTCATCTCTCCCTCCTCTTCACTCTGCTCTTCCTCTCTCCCTCCACTCTCCACTTGCTCCACTCCTCCCTCCTCTCTCCACACATCTATCTTTCCAATCATCTCTAACTCCTCTTCCTCCATGCCTTTTGCTGCTGAGCCCGGACTCTCTACATCACTTCCCTATTTTTCACTGACCTAGAGGAACAGAGTAACAGAGGGAGAGGAGAGGAGCAACAAATAGTATCGCTCTCCCTATCTCTCTATTCCTTCCTCAACCATACACATCCTCTCTTCCTAATAATGGGTTTCCATAATACATTGTATGATGCAGTTCTCTCTTTCTCTCTCTCTCTGAGACATTTCAAATGTCATATTTAGTGTACATAGTTAAAGTACAAAAGGGAAAATAAATAAACATAAATATGGGTTGTATTTACAATGGTTTTTGTTCTTCACTAGTTGCCCTTTTCTTGTGGCAACAGGCCACAAAGCATGCTGCTGTGATGGCACACTGTGATTGTAGTGGCGATTACCTATGAAATGCCACCTTCACAGGAGAGAGATAACACGTCCACAAAAATCAGCTTTCCAAATGCATCTCTTTTTGGGTGAATATAATAAAATATAAATAGCTCCAAACACATATTCCTATAGAAAAGGTGCAGACAAATGCATTCTATGACCTGTATCTTTGATATGGTAAGAATGTTATGTGCTCTCCTCTCACCTGTGCTAACCCTTCCTGGTCACCTGTGCTATCTACATACAAACGTGACCAATGACCCATGACACCAACATATAGTGCCATCTAGTGTACAAAACAAGTAAAAATAACCCTTGACAGACAACATACGTACAGTCGTGGCCAAAAGGTTTGAGAATGACACAAATATTAATTTTCACAAAGTCTAATGCCTCAGTTTGTATGATGACAATTTCCATATACTCCAGAATGTTATGAAGAGTGATCAGATGAATTGCAATTAATTTTAGTCCCTCTTTGCCATGCAAATGAGCTGAATCCCCCCCAAAAACATTTCCACTGCATTTCAGCCCTGCCACAAAAGGACCAGCTAACATCATGTCAGTGACTCTCTCATTAACACAGGTGTGAGTTTTGAGGAGGACAAGGCTGGAGATCCCTCTGTCATGCTGATTGAGTTTGAATAACAGACTGGAAGCTTCAACAGGAGGATGGTGCTTGGAATCATTGTTATTCCTCTGTCAACCATGGTTACCTGCAAGGAAACACGTGCCATCATCATTGCTTTGCACAAAAAGGGCTTCACAGGCAAGGATATTGCTGCCAGTAAGCTTGCACCTAAATCAACCATTTATCGGATCATCAAGAACTTTGAGAGCGGTTCAAATGTTGTGAAGAAAGCTTCAGGGTGCCCAAGAAAGTCCAGCAAGCGCCAGGACTGTCTCCTAAAGTTGATTCAGCTGCGGGATCGGGGCACCACCAGTACAGAGCTTGCTCAGGAATGGCAGCAGACAGGTGTGAGTGCATCTGCATGCACAGTGAAGCAAAGACTTTTGGAGGATGGCCTGGTGTCAAGAAGGGCAGCAAAGAAGCCACTTCTCTCCAGGAAAAACATCAGGGACAGACTGATATTCTGCAAAAGGTACAGGGATTGGACTGCTGAGGACTGGGGTAAAGTCATTTTCTCTGATGAATCCCCTTTCCGATTGTTTGGGGCATCCAGAAAAAAGCTTGTCCAGAGAAGACAAGGTGAGCGCTACCATCAGTCCCATGAAATGCTAACAATAAAGCATCCTGAAACCATTCATGTGTGGGGATGCTTCTTAGCCAATGGAGTGCGCTCACTCACAATTTTGCCTAAGATCAAAGCTATGAATAAAGAATTTTACCAACACATCCTCCGAGAGCAACTTCTCCCAACCATCCAGGAACAGTTTGGTGACAAACAACACCTTTTCCAGCATGATGGAGCACCTTGCCATAAGGCAAAAGTGATAAATAAGTGGCTCGGGGAACAAAACATTGATATTTTGGGTCCATGGCCAGGAAACACCCCAGACCTTAATCCCATTGAGAACTTGTGGTCAATCCTCAAGAGGCGGGTGGACAAACAAAAACCTACAAATTCTGACAAACTCCAAGCATTGATTATGCAAGAATGGGCTGCCATCAGTCAGGATGTGGCCTAGAAGTTAATTGACAGCATGCCAGGGCGGATTGCAGAGGTCTTGAAAAAAAGGGTCAACAGTGCAAATATTGACTCTTTGCATCAACTTCATGTAATTGTCAATAAAAGCCTTTGACACTTGTAATTATATGCTTGTAATTATACTTCAGTATTCCATAGTAACATCTGACAAAAATATAAAGACACGTTCTGACCTTAGTTCTTTTCTTATGTCTTTGTTTTAGGTTGGGCAGGGTGTGAGTTGTCTATGTTTGTTTTTCTATGTTGTGAAGGTTTCCCGCGAGAGAGTAAAAGTTAATATAATTGGATGTTAATTATTTGACTTGGCTACCTGTATTTTTTATTTACCTTTATTTAACTAGGCAAGTCATTGACGGTTTTCAATGACAGCCTATGAACAGTGGGTTAACTGCCTGTTTAGGGGCAAAACAACAGATTTGTACTTTGGCAGCTCGGGGGTTTGAACTAGCAAACTTCCAGTTACTAGTCCACCGCTCTAACCACTAGGCTACGCTTGGCCTGGTATGGTTCTCAATCAGAGGCAGGTGTCGTTAGTTGTCTCTGATTGAGAATCATACTTAGGTAGCCTTTTCCCACCTGTGTGGTGTGGGTGATTGTTTCCTGTTTTGTTGTTTGTGTCACCATTCAGGACTGTTTCGGTTTTCGTTTTCGTTATTTTTGTATTTTGTCGTGTTCAGTGATTATTAAAGTATCATGGACACTTACCACGCTGCGTATTGGTCCGATCCTTGCTACTCCTCCTCAGACGAAGAGGAGGAAATCTGTTACAAAAGACACTAAAGCAGCAAACGTTGTTAGAAATTAATATTTGTGTCATTCTCAAAACTTTTGGCATCTTGGCGACTTGGCGACTTAATATATTTATATATTTATTTATTTTATTTTACCTTTATTTAACTAGGCAAGTCATTATTTACAATGACGAAGTACCAAAAGGAAGTACCAAAAGGCAAAATGCCTCCTGCAGGGACGGTGGACTGGGATTAAAATGAATAAATAAATACAGTATAAATATAGGACAAAACACACATCACAACGAGAAAGACAACACAACACCACATAAAGAGAGACCTAGACAACAACATAGCAAATCAGTATTTTCACATGTTATTTTCACATCCGGATGAAAAGTGTGCCCAAAGTAAACTGCCTGCTACTCAGGCCCAAAACCTAGGATATGCAAATTATTAGAATATTTGGATAGAAAACACTCTGAAGTTTATACATCTGTTTGAATGATGTCTGTGAGTATAACAGAACCTATTTGGCAGGCGAAACCCAGAGGACAAACCATTCAGGATTGTTTCTTTTTAAGGTCACTCTTTTCAATGAGTTTTCTATGTGGATCTAGATTTCTAAGGCACTTGCTTGCAGTTCCTATCGCTTCCACTGGATGTCAACAGTCTTTAGAAATTGGTTGATGTTTTTCCTTTGAGAAATGAAGAAGTAGGGCTGTTCAGAACGAGGGTCGAGTCTAGTGTACTGTTGTGGTTGCGGCGCGTGACCTGAAAGCTTGCTCCACTTTGTTTTTATCCTCTATTGAACGCAGTTTATCCCGTCTTAAATTGTATTGATTATTTACTTTAAAAAATACCTAAAGTTGTATTAGGAAAGTTGTTTGAAATGTTTGGACAAAGATTACAGGTAACTTTTTAGATATTTTTTTGTCATGTTGCGCGAGTTCCGGTGTTTTTCTGTATCAAACGTGCCAAATAAATTGACATTTTGAAGATATAACAACAGAATTAATCAAACAAAAGGACCATTTGTGATGTTTATGGGACATATTGGAGTGCCAACAGAGGAAGCTCTTCAAAGGTAAGGCATGAATTGTATAATTATTTCTGACGTTTGTGTCGCGCCTGGCGGGATAAAATATAATTGTCTGTGTTTGTTTGATGGGGTGGTGTCCTCAGATAATCGCAAAGTCGTTTTGAAATCTGACTGGATTAAAAAGCTGGATTAACAAGAAGTTAAGCTTTATTTTGACATATTGCATATGTATTTTCAAGAATGTTAAATATTTACAATTCTGTAGTTTGAATTTGGCGCCCTGCACTTTCACTGGATGTTGGTCAGGTGGGACGGTAGCGTCCCATCTAGCCTAGAGAGGTTAGGTCTATATTTAAGATTCATCTCTTCAGTAGGTCCTATGATTGAGTGTAGTCTGGCCCAGGAGTGTGAAGGTGAACGGAAAGGCACTAGAGCAACAAACCGCCCTTGCTGTCTCTGTCTGGCCGATTCCCCTCTCTCCACTGGGATTCTCTGCCTCAAACCCTATTACAGGAGCTGAGTCACTGGCTTACTGGTGCTCTTCCATGCTGTCTCTAGGAGGGGTGCGTCACTTGAGTGGGTTGAGTCACTGACATGATCTTCTTGTCCGGGGTGGCGCCCCCCTTTGGGTTTGTGCCATGTTGGAGATCTTGTTGGGCTATTCTCGGCCTTGTCTCAGGATGGTAAGTTGGTGATTGAAGATATCCCTCTAGTGGTGTGGGGGCTGTGGGTTGGCAAAGTGGGTGGGGTTATATCCTGCTTGTTTGGCCCTGTCGGGGGTATCGTCGGAAGGGGCCACAGTGTGTCCCGACCCCTCCTGTCTCAGCTTCCAGAATTCATTCTGCAAAAGTTTGTGTCGGGGGGCTAGGGTCAGTCTGTTATATCTGGAGTATTTATTCTGTGTTATCCTGTGTCCTGTGTGAATTTAAGTATGCTCTCTCTAATTATCTCTCTCTCTCTCTCTCTCTCTCTCTCTCTCTCTCTCTCTCTCTTTCTCTTTCTCTTTCTCTCTCTCTCTTTCTCTCTCTCTTTCTTTCTCTCAGAGGACCTGAGCCCTAGGACCATGCCTCAGGACTACCTGGCCTGATGACTCCTTGCTGTCCCCAGTCTACCTGGTCGTGCTGCTGCTCCAGTTTCAACTGTTCTATGGAACCCTGACCTGTTCACCGGACGTGCTACCTGTTCCAGACCTGCTGTTTTCAACTCTCTAGAGACAGCAGGAGCAGTAGAGATACTCTGAATGATCGGCTATGAAAAGCCAACTGACATTTACTCCTGAGACGCTGCACCATCTACAACCACCGTGATTATTATTATTTGACTCTGCTGGTCATCCATGAAAATTTGAACATCTTGGCCATGTTCTGTTATTATCTCCACCCGGCACAGCCAGAAGAGGACTGGCCACCCCTCAGATCCTGGTTCCTCTCTAAGTTTTTTCATAGGTTCTGGCCTTTCTAGGAAGTTTTTCCTAACCACTGTGCTTCTACACCTGCATTGCTTGCTGTTTGGGGTTTTAGGCTGGGTTTCTGTACAGCACTTTGTCACATCAGCTGATGTAAGAAAAGCTTTATAAATACATTTGATTGATTTGATTGATTGTCTCTCAGATCGTTCACAGCTTTGTGGAAGTTACCTGAGGCGCTAATGTTTAGGACGAGGTATGTATAGTTTTTTATTAAAAAAATAAAATAAAAATTATTTCACCTTTATTTAACCAGGTAGGCTAGTTGAGAACAAGTTCTCATTTGCAACTGCGACCTGGCCAAGATAAAGCATAGCAGTGTGAGCAGACAACACAGAGTTACACATGGAGTAAACAATTAACAAGTCAACAACACAGTAGAAAACAAAGGGGGAGTCTATATACAATGTGTGCAAAAGGCATGAGGAGGTAGGCGAATAATTACAATTTTGCAGATTAACACTGGAGTGATAAATGATCAGATGGTCATGTACAGGTAGAGATATTGGTGTGCAAAAGAGCAGAAAAGTAAATAAATAAAAACAGTATGGGGATGAGGTAGGTGAAAATGGGTGGGCTATTTACCAATAGACTATGTACAGCTGCAGCGATCGATTATGTGCTCCAGGGCAAATGTGTCTAGATGGATTTTGTATTTGTGGTCCTGCAACTGGACCTTTTATGGAACAAAATTATTTTTGTCTTACTGAGATTTACTGTCAGGCCCCAGGTCTGACAGAATCTGTGTAGATAATCTAGGTCCTGCTGTAGGCCCTCCTTGGTTGAGGACAGAAGCACCAGATCATCAGCAAACAGTAGACATTTGACTAGTAGTGTTTTTTTCTGTTTGTCTACCTGGACTTTATCATGTTTTATGTTTTTCCCCCAACCCCACTTGTATAGCAGACCCTCATTCCAAATTTAGTCAAAAGCTTTTTTTGAAATCAAAAGATCATGAGAAGACTTTGCCTTTGTTTTGGTTTGTTTGTTTGTCAATGAGGGTGTTCAAGGGGAATACATGGTCTGTCGTACCGTAATTTGGTAAAAAGCCAATTTGACATTTGCTCAGTATATTGTTTTCACTGCGGAAATCAGTGAAAACAAGTCGGCTGTTAATGAAAATGCAGAGGATTTTCCAAAGGTTGCTGTTGACGCATATCCCACTGTAACGATCTTCGTCTTCATCGGATGAGGAGAAGGAAGGTTCAGACCAAAACGCAGCGTGTTAAGTGTCCATGATCATTTATTAACACAGAACACGAAAATACAAAATAACAAAGTGTATGTAAGAAATGAAAATCGAAAGGTGAAAACACAAAACAGGAAACAACTACCCACAAACAAGGCTACCTACCTCTGATTTCGGTGTGGGGTTATCTTTCTCAAGACAGCTCAACAGGATAAACTCTCTCTCTTTGATTATGTGAAAGTCCAGCTGAAACTGTTTGTGGTTTCCCTGGACCATTATTGTTCCAGACTTGTAGAGGTTGACATTGGCTCACTCAGTTTCCACCCATTGCTAACACCCTCCCTCTTAACAGATGGGTAGTGTGCTAATATAGTACTGCGCCATGCCAGGGGATGGTCTGTAAAAGTTGCTTATGTTCCCATTTGTATAATAGTCAGCATTGTCTTTGGAATGTACAGGGGTGTATATGTTTAATAACAACCTGAGAGCCATTTTCTGTCATGACTCTAAGAGTACTCCTGTCATGTCAAATTTCAAATCAATCAAATGTATTTATGAAGCCCTTTTTACATCAGCAGATGTCACAACCTGCTTTCTACATAAACCCAGCTTAAAACCCCAAAGAGCAAGCAATGTAGATGTAGAAGCACGGTGGCTAGGAAACTCCTTAGAAAGGCAGGTACCTATGAAGAAATCTAGAGAGGATCAAGGCTCTGAGGGGTGATCAGTCCTCTTCTGGCTATGCCGGTAGAGATTATAAGAGTACATGGTCATTAAGGCTAGACGTCATACTCCTTCCACCTTCCACTGCGCTAGCCAGCAACTTTAATAATTACACACACATCCATTTAGTCCTGTTAGCCTAGTCCCTGAAAACAAGTTTTGAATTCAATTTACATCTCAACCTTACGCCTGGCTGTCCCTAATTACTGCAGCTAATTGTTGACTACTTTCCCTTACTTGATGTGGCCCTGTAGTCACCACCAACCACTATGGTTGTTTAAAAGAGACTACATAGTACATCATAGAATAGGGGGGCGCAACATACACATGGTGGCAAAACATACAGAAGGCCGCTGGTTCAAATCCTGCTGTTGCTCTTTTGTTTTCTAACCTTAACCCTAACTCTAAACTTCACCTGAAACTGTTTGGTCTCAAGAGTTCTGGTCTTGGCTTCGTCTCTGATATGACCTATAGTTGAGGAAGTTTTTGTAGCATCTCATGCGAGTAGACATTGCCATGTTTATATAAATAAATAAAATAAAGGAGAATGTCAAATATGTGCTCCAGTTGACACAAACATAAGACAATTAATTTGCACAGTGAATCAATAAGTTAAAAATAAAGAAATTCAGCCAGCATGGAAAGTGTTTTCCTTTCTCCTACTGTTTCATTGAGATGTATCTGTGTGTGTGTGTGTGTGTGTGAGTATGTGCTTGCACACACTGAATGACACACTGGGACAGACAGACATACTCATAGTACACACGCACACATACAGTAGCCAAGGCTTGTTCCAGGCATAAGAAGTCCAGCCCCACACGCAGCATGTGTTCCATGCTGAGCTGTGGTGATAAAAATGACTAATTGTCAGACAGGTTTAGAATTGAGCTCAGAGAAGCCAAAGGACATAATTACAGAGCTGTCAGCTGCTAAAACACTGGGATAGTGATGCATGATAATCACTGTGGCTGAGCTGAGCTTCATATGCCCTAACAAGCTTCATTCTTTTCTGCCACACCATCGACAAGGGTAGCTTATGACGAGCTATATCTTATTTCCAGTCTAAGCCAGAAACTAAATCAGAAGCACTGAAACCGAGTCTAAAATATGGAAAGCTGTTTTGAAATGGAATATGTAATACCTTAATAATAATAATAATCACACTGTATCACAGCCCATATATACAGTACCAGTCAAAAGTTTGGACACACCTACTCATTACAGGGTTTTTCTTTATTTTCACTATGTTCTACATTGTAGAATAATAGTGAAGACATCAAAACTATGAAATAAAACATATGGAATCATGTAGTAACCAAATAAGTGTTGAACAAATAAAAATACATGTTATATTTGAGATTCTTCAAAGTAGCCACTCTTTGCCTTGGTGATAGCTTTGCACATTCTTGGCATTCTCTCAATCAGCTTCATGAGTTAGTCACCTGGAATGCAATTCAATTAACAGGTGTGCCCTGTTAAAAGTTAATTTGTCGAATTTATTTCCTTCTTAATGTGTTTGAGCCAATCAGTTGTGTTGTGACAAGGTAGCGGTGGTATACAGAAGATAGCCCTATTTGGTAAAATACCATGTCCATATTATGGCAAGAACAGCTCAAATAAGCAAAGAGAAGCCACAGTGCATCATTACTTTAAGACATGAAGGTCAGTCAATCCGGATAATGTCAAGTGCAGTCTCAAAAACAATCAAGTGCTATGATGAAGCTGACTTTCATGGGGACCGCCACAGGAAAGGAAGACCCAAAGTTACCTCTGCTGCAGAGAATAAGTTCATTTGATTTAACTGCACCTCAGATTTCATCCCAAATAAATGCTTCACACATCTCAACATCAACTGTTCAGAGGAGACTGTGTGGATTTCTGCAAAGAAACCATTACTAAAGGACACCAATAATAAGAAGAGACTTGCTTAGGCCAAGAAACACGAGCAATGTACATTAGCCTGGTGGAAATCTGTTCTTTTGTCTGATGAGTACAAATGTGCGATTTTTGGTTCCAACCCCCATGTTTTTGTGAGATGTAGAGTAGGTGAATGGATGATCTCCGCTTGTGTGGATCCCACTGTGAAGCATGGAGGAGGAGGTGTGATGGTGTGGGGGTGCTTTGCTTGTGACACTGTCTGTGATTTATTTAGAATTCAAGGCCAGCATGGCTCCCACAGCATTCTGCAGCGATACACCATCCCATCTGGCTTGCGCTTAGTGGGACTATCATTTGTTTTTCAACAGGACAATGACCCAAAACACACATCCAGGCTATGTATGCACTTTTTGACCAAGAAGGAGATTTATGGAGTGCTCCAACAGATGACGTGACCTCCAAAATCACCCAACCTCAACCCAATTGAGATGATTTGGGATGAGTTGGACTGCAGATTAAAGGAAAAGCAGCCAACAAGTGCTCAAGACTGCTGAAAAAGCATTCCTCATTAAGCTGTTTGAGAGAATGCCAAGAGTGTGCAAGCTGTCATCAAGGCAACTTCGAAGAATCCCAAATATAAAACACATTTTGATTTCTTTAACACTTGTTTGGTTACTACATGATTCCATACGTGTTATGTCATAGTGTTGATGTCTTCACTATTATTCTACAATGTAGAAACTAGTAAAAAATAAAGAAAAACGCTTGAATAAGTAGGTGTGGTACTTTACATTGTTATGGGTGTTTTGTAGCTAATACATTCTGATATTTGTCCATGACAGTGAGAAGATAGACAATTTACAAATACACATAAAAGACACTTCAAGTATAATATTTGCCTCTATTATGCTTGACATTTGTTGATAAAAAATGACTGAGAATGAGACAAAGACAGAATACAAAAAGGAACAAAATAGGAATAGGAATACATAGGAATATACACCCACATTTTCAGGATGAGTCAAAACAGATGATTTCAAACCATACTGTCCCCCTGGCACCATAGTCATCCTAAATCAGCACACAATAAATGTCAAAACCTCACAATGTTTCCAATGATCATTTTTATTCTCACCGGCACTAATATTGCTTGATAGCGACTATTTGGAAGGAGCTTTTACAATTCAGGTGTGGGATCTTATTTTGAGACATTTTGCAGCAGCAGTAAAATAAATCTGCAAGCCACAGACAATGTGAATTATTATGTGGATGATGTTTATGAAAGGGCTGATCATTTTTTCGTATCCTGAACATTTCAAAGAGGAAATGAGCAACTTCCGAAGCCTTTTTAGACCTCAAACACACGGCACGTTTCAAAAAGTTATCCTGCAACCGGGTGATCAGATTGCCATCCTAACATCTGTTCTTGCAGTGGTCGAGATACTGTGCGTGTTTTACCTACTTATTGTAAGAAGGCTAGCTCTGGATAAAAAAAAGATATGCTAAGGTAACTGTAAAGGTCATTGTAAAAATGTGTAAATGGGAAGAATGCAATTCATATATGAAAAATGAGCACAGTGTTAAGGCTGTAACAATAGTGATCTAGTTGATTTTGAGGAGAAAGACATTCCTTCTTTTGGAGGAATGTGATTTATCCCTTAACGGAAATAAAAAAAAAGTCTGTATTTAGCAACTGGTCACCTCATACAACCAGAACCAGAATTCTCATGAGTTTACATTCCAGTAATCTGTCTGGTAATTATGAGGCTAAGTAACTGGTACGCATACTGTCCCATTTCAAATGAGTCCCATTCAATGGTTGTCGTCTGGGATTGGTACGTCCATTTTTGGAATCATACAGAATCATCATTTATTTGAAAGTTCAATGTATCAATCCCAGATTGCCCCTTTAAAGCCATTCTGAATAACTAATTTGTCATTTCAAACTGTGTGAAGCCATGTGTATAACACAGTATCATACTTCTCTCCTAAACATTCACCCTTTCCACTGCCTGCTGTGGATCTGATTCATTTGCGTGAATGGTGTGTGTGGGCATGTACCACAAGTGCACAGGCACACTGTCAGCGATTGGGTGCAGAGTGAAAGCGGAGTCAGGCGCAGGACACAGGTATAGAGTAATCCAACTGAGTTTACTCAAAGAATAAAGCAAAATTCCAAATAGGAACATACAAACACAACTCTAACACAACCACTAACGACATGAACAATCACGGACAGAACAGAAATGTATGTCAGATGGTTAAATAGGGAATGTAATGAGGGAATGTAAAACAGGTGTGTGTGTAATCAGACAGAACAAAACGAAACAGATAAATGGATCAGTAGTGACTAGAAAGCCGGTGACGTCGACCGCCGAACACCACCCGAACAAGGCGAAGGGCCGACTTCGGCGGAAGTCGTGACACACACACACACGCACGCATACACACTGTATCTGGGGCAGTTTGTAGCAGATTTGACTGACTCTTCTCTGTGTGACATGCGGTGACATTCAAAGCGGTGAATCTGTGAATCGTGTGACATTGTACGTTTAACATCTCTGCGCTGGAGAAGAGAGGTGAGAGATTACTCGGTTCACCTTCACAAACCGAGAGGCAAATTACACTTGAATTTGTGATGACCAATCTCTCTCCATCCTGCTCTTTTTCATTCTAAACGAGTGAAGTAAACTAATGGCCTGTGTGGGTAAATGTCCCGGGGGCTCCAGAAGATGACTGACAGAGGGACAGATACCGAACAAGAGAAAGATAGCGAGAGAGACACAGACGTTAATAAAAGAGACAGGAGGAAGGGTGGGGGAGGAGTGGGATAGAGGACAAATGCAGAGTGGGTGAACGGAGGCATTGATCATACGATCCGCCCACGCCCAAGATAGACCATTAGGTTATGTGAAGAGATACAAGTGGTTAAGTGTAGGAGAAGCATGAGGCAGATGAGAGAACAGAGATAGCGAGAGAAAGACAGAGAGACGGACAAGTGTCAGAAAGAGCACGTTAAAGAAACGAGATGAGAGAGAGGGGTGAGAAGGCGTCCTGTCCTTTTCCTACTGACACAGTTTCTCCATCAATCAATTACTTCCTGTCAGAGTGGGCTCAGTGAAGAGGTTGCTGGAGGTCACAAATCTCCCCAGGTGAAATGAAGAACACTGGTCACTTTAATAATGTTTACATACTGTTTTTCCATATTTATATGTACTGTATATACTATATTCTAGTCATGGCTTATCCTATATAACTACTGCTATAGACACCTTTTCTATGCACTTACTGTCCATACTGTCTATACAAACCATTCACATACATACAGTATATATTTATATTCCAGACTTTGGTCAGGAAGCTAATTCCCTGCAATTCTATCCATTTTGCCAGTGTAGTGTGTCTTTAAATACTGCATTCTCAATATACCTCATTCCAATATACACCCTACTGTACATTGCAATTTAGTTACACTGTTTATAAACACCCCATATTAATTTATATACTGGATTCTTGACATAGCTCACTCTACTATCTACTGCTGTACATAACATTCTTAGATAGCTTGTGTAAATTCATCAGATATAGATACAGTATGTATAGATTGTATTTGGATTACTGTTACAGTGCTATTTTGATTGTAAATTGGATTTATTCTGACATTTCGCGATTTCCTGTGTTTTATTTCAAATTTTTGATTATTTGTGTACATTTTACTGCAATGTTAGGAGCTAGAAACAAGGATTTCTCTGCACCTACTATAACATCTTCTCAACTGTCTACGCGACCAATAAAATTTGATTTGAATATGTTAAATAGGGAAGGGCAAGGCATGGTCCACATCGTAATAAACAATGAAGCATTTCAGAAAGGAGGTGGTGGCATCGCCCCATATTAGAATGAGTCAAAACATTAAAAGCCATGTTTCTCATTGTCCAAACTTCCCCGTCAGTAAACTCTAATTCTAATTAATGAGTTCAGGAGGAGGACTGAACTGCATCTGAGCGAGGACACACTCATCATGTCATAATCCTCTTACTGGGCTAGTTTAATTAAAATATTAAGCACACACATCTGAGCATGAGAAAGCAAAGGGATAATGCTATTTTCAGGATGTGCTGCAAGGTTCTTTGAAGCCACCAGGGAAAATGACAGTCATCCAATCAAGGCTCGACTGCAAGGTTTATTTGTTACTTTCGAAACTCGGGAATGTCCAGGTAGAAAAATATCAACAAGCTCATTGAGAGCTTTTGGATGTGGTTCCTCTACATTCCAAGTATGATTCAGCAAATCTACCTGACAGTAAATTGTTGCCTTATGCGATTCCAAACCAAAACCTTTGGGGTTACTGAAATGTTCTTGTTTTCCTCATTGTGTCTTCGAGAATATATTTGACCCTAGGAATTCAAAGCTGTAGAATCTCCAGACATTGTCAGATATCCTCTCTCATTCATATTCTGTGTCTGTCTCCCCTCTCTCCATCTCTCTTCCTCCATGTCATCCAACTCCTCTCCCTACACATCACAGCCGTCACTCAGAGAGCTACTGACTTGTTCAATGACATTGTCATTCTGCCCATGCTAGGACAGTGAACACGTTGTTCATGGGATAAACATGATTGAAAAAAATGCAGTGCTTATCTACTGGACTATCTTGATAATGGAAAACCCCTTCTATTGCTGCCTGTGTGTGTGTGTGTGTGTGTGTGTGTGTGTGTGTGTGTGTGTGTGTGTGTGTGTGTGTGTGTGTGTGTGTGTGTGTGTGCGTTTAGTTTGTCTATTTGCTCTGGTAAATAGTCAGTCTCCAGTTCAGTGTAGTCCAGGATGCTGCTAAGTGTTTGTGTGCTGACTGACTGGAATGGATGTACCAGTATAAATGCCTCTGAGACACTGCAGGAGGAAAACTGCTTCCAGAATGAGCAATGCCCTCTCCATCTGTTTATGTCATTCCATCTCTTACAGGGATATCCCTCTTTAGTGGCTCAAATTGTACTTTTTATAAAACAATATCAAAACATGGAGTATGTTTCCTGCTGACTGTAAAAGCAAACAATGCCGCCAAAACAATCATGTTACCTTGTCCCCAGGCTCAAAATGCTGGCACATAGTGCCTGCTAACACTGTGCCTCAAAGTGGAGTGTGGTTAACATTGAGGCAGGAGAGGGAGCAAGCCTGCAACAGCTCTATTAGATGGAATTTTGAAAAATGACAAAAGTCACCTATCAAAATAACACCATGGTGACCATTTTATTTTTGGAGCTCAATTGAGTTCGGCAAATAAAGTTTATACGTGAGAACAATTCCTTAGATGCACTCATTCCAAATTCCAAAACTCACTTCCTTATTTAGCCCATTACTTGAATTTAGCCAATTAAAACCTGTCACTCCTGCCACTCAAGTCTACCATTCAAGGCGTTCTGAAACCACACGTCTCGACAGAGAGAGAGCCGGCTGGTAGGCGAGATTTAAAAAATATGTGACGATGTGCATAGGTGTACAGTGCATTCGGAAAGTATTCAGACCCCTTGACTTTTCCCACATTTTATTAAGTTATAGCCTTATTCTAAAATGTATTAAATATATATTTTTCTCAGCAATCTACACACAATACCCCACAATGACAAAGCAGAAACAAAAATACCTTATTTAAATCATTTTTCAGACCCTTTGCTATGAGAATGAAATTGAGCCTAGGTGCATCCTGTTTCCATTGATTATCCTTGAGATGTTTCTACAACTTGATTGGAGTCCACCTGTGCTAAATGGAATTGATTTGACATGATTTGGAAAGGCACACACCTGTCTATATAAGGTCCCACAGTTGACAGTGCATG
Organism: Oncorhynchus mykiss; assembly: GCF_057628025.1. Classification (NCBI taxonomy): domain Eukaryota; kingdom Metazoa; phylum Chordata; class Actinopteri; order Salmoniformes; family Salmonidae; genus Oncorhynchus; species Oncorhynchus mykiss. Next base: position 22,365,765 of record NC_143028.1, on the reverse strand, counting down.
TCAGAGCAAAAGTCAAGTCACGAGGTCGAAGGAATTGTCTGTAGAGCTCTGAGACAGGATTGTGTTGAGACACAGATCTGGGGAAGGGTATCAAAACATTTCTGCAGCATTGAAGGTCCGCAAGAACACAGTGGCTTACATAATTCTTAAATGGAAGAAGTTTGGAACCACCAAGACTCTTCCTAGAGCTGGCCGCCCGTCCAAACTGAGCAATCTGGGGAAAAGGGCCTTGGTCAAGGAGGTTCCTCTGTGGAGATGGGAGAACCTTCGAGAAGGACAACCATCACTGCCGCGCTCCACCAATCAGGCCTTGATGCTAAAGTGGAAAGAAATTAGGTAGCACATATCAAGTCTGAGGGAGTTAAGACAAAACATAAAACCACCTGTTACAACTAAATCCTTAATCTCGCTTCTCCATGCACAACTTAATCCCTGGCATTTTGCTCTGAAATCAACTGTTTAAATGACTAAAGATGAAAAGAGCAGAGTTTAGCTGCAGCATATCAAATTGGCCAGACTGAAGCTACTTCTGGAGGAAACCTGGCACCATCCTTACGCTGAAGTATGGTGGTGGCAGCGTCATACTGTGGGGATTTTTTTCAGTGGCAGGGACTGGGAGACTAGTCAGGATCGAGGGAAAAATGAATGAAGCATAGTACAGCGAGATCCTTGATGAAAACCTGCTCCAGAGCTACTTGGACCTCAGACTGAGGTAAAGGTTCACCTTCCAACAGGACAATGGTCCTAAGCACGCAGCCAATACAATGCAGGAGTGGCTTTGGGACAAGTCTCTGAATGTCCTTGAGTGGCCCAGCCAGAGCCCGGACTCGAACTCCGATCTAACATCTCTGAAGAGACCTGAAATAGCTGTGCAGCAATGCTCCCCATCCAACCTGACAGAGTTTGAGAGGATCTGCAGAGAAGAATGGGAGAAACTCCCCAAATACAGGTGTTCCAAGCTTGTAGCGTCATACCCAAGAAGATGCAAAGCTGCAATCACTGCCAAAGGTTCTTCAAAAAAGAACTGAGTAAAGGGTCTGAATAGTTATGTAAATAAATATTTAAAAACAGTTTTTGCTTTGTCATTATGGGTATTGTGTATAGATTGAAGTGGGTAAAAAAAACAATTTAATCAATTTTAGAATAAGGTGGTAACGTAACAAAATGTGGAAAATATCAAGGTGTCTGAAAACTTTCCAAATGCCCAGTTAGTAGGTATAAAACCTTCAAATCAAGTCAAATTTTGTCTTTGTCTCTATTGACATCAATGCTTCACTCAGGGAACATTTGACTTATAGTAAGTGGAAGTTAAGACTTGTATCATGAAACAGCAAAACAGAGAAAATATTGTTCTTCTCTTGCTCTTGGTGACGGAGAGCCATTACTGAAGAATCCTCCCCTGAAACGATGGAGGTGCAGACAAACTATTAGTCTGGAAGTATTCATCACATTACACACACACACGGCTGGGTATCTAAACAACCTCAGGTTAGAAGTGTCATTAGTTGTGTCCATTATCTTAACAAGACTGGGATACTTTGAGGGGTCGCTGTCGCAGTCAGACTGAACACTCACTTATATCTGCACCTTTGTAAAGCGAAACATGAAGGAATTGAGTAGAGCTACTGGGGAGTTGGCCAGGGTAATTTCCATAAAACCGAAAATGTGATGCGCTAATAGTCCTTTAATAATGACCTTGCTGATTGTGGTTGATATAACACCCATCCCTTCCGACGGGGGCTTCTGACGGCTGCTGCTGCATTTTTTAGCGAGACGAATGAACGCGCAGCATGCAGCCTCAGGAGGAGACCAATGACATTGTCAGATAAATGGGTCCCTTTCTAATTTGAACAAAACAGCAGTTTAAATGTCACCAGCAAGGTCTAACAGGCTGATTGTGGTTGTGTTTGATGCACCTTCTGCCTGATTACCAGGACTGTGTTTGATGTGCAGCACGACATGCACACACACAACCGCACACACCACCGCACGTATGCACGCAGACATGTACTCATACACACACACACACACACACACACACACACGTACACACACACACACACACACACACACTGAAATTAGGTTTCACAGTGTGTCTGTCTGTTGTCGAAAGTTCCAACTGCTCCCTGCTTTGGATGGCCATCTCACACAGAGTGGCATCAAATAGATATGAAAAGGGCGTACTAGGGAAAGAAGCCCTCTCCTCTCTCTCTTTTCTCTGTCTGCACATCGAAGTTTGCCTGCCTGCTGCATTTATCAATGTTGGAATCCATTGTTAAGCTGGTTTAATGCACTTCTACATCATGCCATTATATTACATGTCAAATAGGTAGGCATTGTGAGAAATGAGTCAAAAGAGTCTACCAGCGCTTAGACACACATCAATTTGTTCCTGTCGAACAACTTCTGCCATTTTGTACAATGTACATGTCAGTCAAAGCAAAGCACAGTAAGATTAATTTAGCTTGAATGGATAGAGCAAGAGGTAGTGGGGTATCAGGCAAATGTTTTCTGAGGAAAACATGGAAATGGTCTTCATGTCGCTCCAACTTAAAATGGCACAGCTCAATTCCTAACAAATTAACCTGATGTCTGTGATATGGCCTGTTCCAGGGTGCAAATTCCAGGGGAGTCGGGGGTCATAGCTCCCCTGACTGAAACAAAAGTCAAACTTTGTGTGTGTGTGTGTGTGTGTGTGGGGGGGGGGGGGGGGGTGGCTCTAAACGTTGCTAATTTAACCACTCTTCTATTCTGTTTTACAGTGGTACATATTAAAATAAAAGCTTCTAAATGAAACAAACACCCCCATTTCTCTGTCATGGTTTAAACCATTTATTTCTATGTGGCTGCACACACGTCACCCTGTCCACTGCACTGTCCACTCAGTAGTGCTAGATTTGGCCTCGACTGGCCTCCTTTAAACGCGTAGATTTTCCTTTGTACTTTCTAATTTTCACCATTTGTTTCCCAATGCACCCTAGATAAAAAATAGCCTATCACTTTATTCCAATGAATTTGATTTATCTGTTGATTCATCATTTGCTTTTGTCAGTCGGTTGTTTATAGCGGTCATTGCTTTGTTTTCAGGTGCCCGTGGGTATTGGTGTTCTTTGTGCTGTCTGTGGCCAGAAAAACGATGGCTACCGGTAGGCCTATTTACAGTTCATGGTAATAGGCCTACACATTGTACATAGCTTAGTCTAGTAAATTGACCTGTGTGTAAGGGTGACCATCCTGTTTTTCACGGGACAGTTTCAGACCCGTTTCTAGTGTCCCGATTTTCCAGGCTACAAAAAAAATGTCAATTTGTCAGCACGACGCATCAATTAATGTACTGTAGGCCTAATCAATGGCAATTGCAGAATGTCATTAAGCGCACTTTTTGGTGTTTTGTAAACAGCCTATTTCCATTCATAAAATGTTGCGAGCATATATGCATTGTACTGTTTGGATTATTTTGGAGTGGACGAACATGCACAAGCCGCCTACATTCTGAAAATATTTTTTTGACAATCAGATCATGACTGGTTTTGTTCATCCCACATTAAATGGTAATATTTGTTCCTCTTAAATGACATCTTCATTATTAGGCCCATAAGCGAGTGCACCCAATAGAAACCCTCTCGAACGTCACGGTATAGTTCGAACTCTGGCATGATCATAACCTATTCACAATCCATCCAGCAAAAACCTTGGTCAAGTGTCAAGGTTGAAATTCCCTGCATTTTGACCACACTTACAGCTCACTATAAACCAGCTCAATGGTTATAGTGATGCTGGTGTGTTGACAGTAAGAGAGAACCAGTGGCAGATTCTATCCATGAAGTGCTTTAAAAGGCTGGTCATGGCTCACATGAACACCATTCCCAGAAACCCTTGCATACCACCCCAACAGAACCACAGATGATGCAGTCTCTATTGCACTCCACACTGCCCTTTCCCACCTGGACAGAAGGAATACCTATGTGAAAATGCTAATCATTGACTACAGCTCAGCGTTCAACACCATAGTGCCCTCAAAGCTCATCAATAAGCTAAGGACCCTGGGACAAAACACCTCCCTCTGCAACTGGATCCTGGACTTCCTGACGAGCCGCCCCCAGGTGGTAAGGGTAGGAGTGCCAACAAATCATCCGCCACGCTGATCCTCAAAACAGGACCTCAACACACATCCAGGACCTCGATACCAGGCGGTGTCAGAGGAAGGCCCTGAAAATTGTCATAGACTCCAGACAACCTTGTCATAGACTTTTCTCTCTGCTACCGCAGGACAAGTGGTACCGGAGCACCAAGAGGCTTCTAAACAGCTTTTACCCCCAAGTCAAATGGCTACCCAGACTATTCACATTGTCGTCACCCCCCCCCCCCCCCCCCCCCCCCCCCCCTTAACTCTACCTATATGTGCATACTACCTCAACTAACCGGTGGCCCCGCACATTGACTCTGTACCGGCACCCCCCTGTATATATTGTTATTTTTACTGCTCCTCTTTAATTACTTCTTACTTTTCTCTTATTCTTATCCGTATTTTTTAAATCTGCACTGTCGGTTAGGGGCTCGTAGGTAAGCTTTTCACTGTAAGGTGAAACCTGTTGTATTCGGCAGATGTGACGAATAGCATTTGATTTGATTTGATCTTGTGTACAGATGAGGCACAATCGGCATTGATCAACACATATTAAGGCTTCTTGAGCTTGATCGCATCAATCACCTTCACATTCAGATCCTCTTGCCACTCACTTCCTGTGGCATAGCTGTGGTATTTGATACTTGTACTTGTCTACATCTACTGTACCACCATCTCCCAACTCATTATATCTCATTATATCTGGGACATATCTGGGACATTGTTATGCTCTTTCCTCCTCCACCCCACCCTCTCTCTCTTTCCCTCTCTCTCATGAACAAGAACAATCAAGTTTGCCAAGAGGGCGCAAATGACAAGAACAAATAGTAGCAGTCTTTACAGATTTGAGTGTTGTTTATGTCTGTAAGCAAGAAGTATCCCCACCGTGTATGAAAATGTCATATTACTGAGTCTATCTTTAAGGTGTAAACTTGCATCAGATAGACTATTTCAATTTTGATACCCTATAGTCCTCAAGGTTTCTTTAAAAAAAATATGTAAGTTCTGTTGAGCAGTCCCCATTGCGGTTCTGCCAACTTCTGATGTATTTTCAGACTTCTCAAACATGAAACTTGCTTAAATAACGGAACTTTCAAAGAATGCCACATTTGTATAATTTATGCATCTGGAAATTCTTTCCCTCCTGCAGAGATGGAGTCCAGAATGTTGAAAAAGGATAGAGCACATTCAGTACAGAAGCATTTAAATGAACTCTTCATTCCTATCAGGATTTTTTTTTTACGGAAGACCACCAAGCTATTTTAAGGAAAGGGTAGAATATAAGAAAAAATATAAAAATATGTTACCATCATTTTCAGTAGCATGGCTACATTATGGAGTTGGCTGGTCAGCTGAAAGAACATCTACACTTAAACACATTCAGGCTTTTACCAATCCTTCCACTTACTCACACTTGAGAGAGAAGGGGAGAAAGAGAATGAAAAAGAGAGAAAAAGAGAAAGAAAGAAAATAAGAACGAAAGAGAGAGAGATTGGAGGGAGGTTGTTTAATTTAGTCTTTTAATCCGGTGTTGTGTTGTTGCAGTGGAATCGCTGGCTGCAATTTCAGAGAGGCAGCAGACAGAGCAATAAATCATATGTCTACTGATGGCAGTTCCAAATGAGCTCTCTCATTGGGCGAGACAAGTACATCGCTTTGTGTGTTACTTACTTCAGGCTCCACCGCACCATCTGTCTGAGCACTCCAAAACCAGCTGAGCGTACAGTGTGAGTGCGTGTGTTTGTGTGCGTGTGTATCAGAGTATGGGTAGTATTGGTAAAGGATAAAGTAGGCATTGTTTGAACATGTTATGTGTACAGACATGGATATGTTTCAGATGATGGATGGGTCTCTGGGCAATCATACCGTAGGATAGATGGAGTCTGTGTAATGACTAGGGTTGCAAAGCTACCGGTAATTTACCAAAGTTCCATGAATCTTCAGTAAAGTTATAGGTCATCTATGGTAATTTAGGTAATTTACACTTGAATAACTTTAAAAAAAAATAGTAGTATTCATACAGTGTGGTGGAAAAGTATTTGCCCTCTTTCTGACTTTTTACCATTTTTACATCTTTTTGACACTGAATGTATCTTCAACCAAAACCTAATATTAGATAAAGGGAACCTGAGTTATGCAACACCCAATTCCCCTGTGTGAAAAAGGAGTTGACCCCTTACACTCAATAACTGGTTGTTTCACCTTTAGCTGCAATATCTCCAAACAAATGCCTCCTAATTGCCCCCTTTGAGAATTAGAGAAAATTAGAAAATACTTTTTCAAAGCGCTGTATAGTTTTATTGATCTTTGCCCATATTGTCCTTGAGTTTCTAGTGGCTAGACCATATGGTTCAAAGAGAAAATAGCCTAATTAATGAAAAAGGAATCTTATCAACAATGCGATTAATTTCAATTAACTTTTCCAACGCTTCACTTTTTTTTTTACAATTTCCAAAAGATTTACAACAAATACATATTGATACAGTCAAATAAATAAATGGGTGTATACAATTGAGCACAGTGACTTTCAACGTGGCACCGTCATAGGATACCACCTTCCCAACAAGTCAGTTCGTAAAATTTCTGCCCCGCTAGAACTGTTGTTATTGTGACTTGACTGCCATGTTCTGAAGCGCAAGCTCCCTGCCATTGGTCTCTGGAGCAGAGGAAATGCGTTCCCTGGAGTGAGGAGTCATGCTTCACCATCTGGCAGTCCGATGGACAAATCTGGGTTTGGCAGATGCCAGGAGAACGCTACCTGCCAAATGCATATTGTCAACTGTAAAGTTTGGTGGAGGAGGAATAATGGTTTGGGCCCGTTTTTCATGGTTCGGGCTAGGCCCCTTAGTTTCAGTGAAGGGAAATCTTAACGCAACAGCATACAATGACATTCCAGACGATTCTGCGCTTCCAACTTTGTGGCAATAGTTTGGGAAAGGCCCTTTCCTGTTTCAGCCTGACAATGCCCCTGTGCACAAAGCAAGGTCCATACAGCAATGGATTGTCAAGATCGGTGTGGAAGAACTTGACTGGCCTGCACAGAGCCCTGAACTTAACCCAATCAAACACCTTTGGGATGAATTGGAACGCCAACTGTGAGCCAGGCCTATTCGCCCAACATCAGTGCCTGATCTCACTAATGCTCTTGTGGTTGAATAGAAGCATGTCCCTGCAGCAATGTTCCAACATCTAGTGGAAAGTGTAGAGGCTGTTATGGCAGCAAAGGGGGGGACCAACTCCATATTAATGCCCGTGATTTTGGAGTGAGATCTTCGACGAGCAGATATCCACATACTTTTGTCATGTCGTGTATATTCCCCTTCAATTATACTGAGTTTAAAAAACGTTAGGAACACTTGGTCTCTTTTTGATGTCACTTTTTATATCCACTTTAATCAGTGTAGATGAAGGGGAGAAGACAGGTTAAAGAAGGAATTTTAAATCTTGAGAGAATTGAGACATGGATTGTGTATCTGCGCCATTCAGAGGGTGAATGTTCTAAAAAAAAAATCATAATTTCATAATTAATAAACATTATTTAAAATAAACTGCCGACAGTCCGGTGTTTCTATGTCAAACGGTTTTGTTATTTAAGTCTTCTGTGATGTATCTAAAGTGTTATATTGGGATGCAAACATGAAATTGAATGCATTTCAACTGCTGTCTTCTTTTTTTAAAGCCCATAACCATGTGTTCGAGCTGTATACCTTTGTTTCAATGTAGATTATTTTAACTTCCAAGAATCACGTTATGTGACCCTGCCCACTGTAGTGAAACGTTATTAAGTGCCTTTGAACGGGTATGGTAGTAAGTGCTGGGTGTCAAGAACTGCAACGCTGGTTGGTTTTTCATGCTCAACAGTTTCCCGTGTATCAAGAATGGTCCATCACCCAAAGGACATCCAGCCAACTTGACTCAACTATGGGAATGGGCCAGAATCTCTGTGGAAAGCTTTCGACATCTTGTAGAGTCCATGCCCCAATGCATTTAGGCTGTTCTGAGGGCAGAAAGAGGTGCAATGCAATAGTAGGAAGGTGTTCCTAATGTTTTGTACACTCACACTATCGGACTATATTACTTAGTTTAATGCGTCCAACTATGTGTCAAGTGGTCTCAACGCCTCAAGATGCTATTTTAAATCTTGGGACAAATAATACAGACAGAAGCAAATCTGTATCCTCTTAGTGCTTTCCCCCGAATTCTCTACGCTATGTTTTAGGTGACATTACTAGCCACTCTCTGGATGGTTCGGAAACCTGTCTCCTCAGTCCTCCACAATGAATCACAAACTTTGAATGTTGTGTCTTTGTTCTTTTTTTTGGCAAGCCCACAATGGGTTTGGTGGGTGAAGAGTGTGTGCCTCTGTCAGACAAGGACTGAATGGACAAGCAAGTAATTACCAAACCTGTCTAAGCGACAATAGCTGACTGCCTTTCTTCCCCCTCGTACTCCGACAGTAGGGCACAGACAGGAAGTCCTGTTGCATTGTTGGAGAATAAAAGCTGCCTGTGTGATGACTCTGGGAGAAGTGACTCACACTCAAGAGAGTGAGGATGGGATTGGGGGTGAGGAGAAAGGTTGTTTAGATAGGGTGTGTGGGGGGCGAGAAGTATGTTGGAGAGGGTGTGTGTGCATGTGTGTGTATATGCGCATGTATGTGTATGTGTTTCAACACTACAATAAAGCCAACTTGCAAAACGATGGAATCACAATAATTGGTAAGTAAACCGGACAAAGAAATGTGAAAAAGTTTAGTTAAACTGTTAAAACTAGTTGGCCAAACAATTTTCCCTAGTGTTTTGGATCAATGTCGTTTTATGTTTTGGCTAAATGTGCACACCCAAGTTTCACTACAGAAGGTGGCTTTTCAACTCATTGAGATCTCTGAACGCACATGTTGAAACTGGGTTTCCTGATCCTTTGTCCAGGAGCTTCCCTTTACTAACTTGCACCGGAGGCCATTGAAGGACATTTCATACAGAGCAGCGTGGTTTTGCATCTATTATTGAACTGATAACATTCGCTTGTGTGTCTAGAGTGGGCTGGCAAGTAATAGTTAGCGCTAGCTAGCCCGTTCTGAATTGTGGAATCACAGAGAAAAATGCTCAGTTCCGGTCTAGTTAAGAGCAGGCTCTCCCATAGACACGAATGAAATAGCAGCTGGGTCTGGTCTACTTAGTTCATTGACTTCGATTGAAACAGAAAACGATTAGGGAGTAGGATGTCTCACTTCCTCTTCCATCTTTGTTGTAGCTACAGTCGGAAGTTTACATACACATTAGCCAAATACACTTAAACTCAGTTTTTGACAATTCCTGACATTTAATCCTACAAACAATTCCCTGTTTTAGGTCAGTTAGAGCACCACTTCATTTTTTTTATTTTTTTATTTTAATTTAAATGTATTTTTTAGAAGGAGGATCAGCTTAATATTGCGGAAAGAATGTTGCTTCCAATGTAATTGTCTGCATCATTTCCAATCCCCCATATTTTTTTGGTAAATATATCCATACACACATGCATACATACATATACACATGTATACATACACATACTTATATAGACATACATACTTTTTTAAAGAATATACCTTTATTATTATTCCCCGCTAACCCTACCGCCGATCCCCCAATTGGGGGACACTTCTGCTTTTACCTTCAATTTATACATCTTATACACATTTTACAGACACAGACTACTTTACAATAGTTATCTCTTGTTTGTTCTTAGTCCTTCCTCTATTTCTGATATCCATCCAGTTTGATTTCTATTTGTAACTATGCTATTTCACAGAAGTTCCGAACCTATATACATTTTACAGATCCCGTATGCTTTACATTGTTTATCTTGTTATTAGTCCCACCCTTCAGCTCCATTCCACCCCTCCCATCTATCTCTCAACATCATCCATTTCGGGTTTCTATTTGCCATATATTTTTCAACTGTGCTGTGTTGCTTCACAAAATAATTGAACCTTCCTATTCTCATAGATTTTACAGAGTGTAAATTAAAAATAAACATTTTTGCTAAAATATTTATTATATTATTGGTTGATTGACTATGGCTTTTCAAATCACCCAGTATTGCTATCTGTAGCATTAGTTCTAGGCAAATGTTGCAATTCTTCAGCCATTCCTGGACCTGTGACCAAAAACGAGCTACATATGGACAATACCAAAATAAATGATCTAATGTCTCTGCCTCCTCACAGCAGAATCTGCAGAGCTGGGACGATTGTATCCCCCATATATATAACATTCTATTAGTTGCAAGAATTTTGTATAGTAGTTTTGCGTATCAATTCATAAACCATGTGCCATAGAATGGGTACATCGAAAATCTCTTCCCAACTATTTTGCAATTTATGTGGCACAGCTGTCAGTTTTTTGGTCCTGAAATGAAATTGGTATGTTTTTATTTATCGCACTTTTCTTTAACCATTTATGTTCTTTAATACATGGCCGACATACAAGTTCCTTACTTTTTTCCCCTTCTACTTGCCTCTTCCATTTTTGTGGTAATGCTGCAATTAATTGGTTGTAATTTTTGGTAGAGCAGACATTTCCATATGTCTGTGGTAGCTGCATGTGTGACATAACTCCACCAGTCTTATTTATGATATCATTCACTAAAATTATACCTTTTTTAAAAATTTCTTCAATGAATACAGTGTTTTATTATCAATTAGTACATTTGGATTTAACCACACTATTTGTTGTACTATTTGTTCCGTCCTTTCAGGTGGATTAAACTGAAATTGCAACCAACTTTCTAAGGCTTGTTTAAAAAATAAAGATATTTTGGAGATTATTTCCTTTTCAAACAACCGAAAGTGAGCAGTTGTAATCTGAATAAAGGGGAAAAGGCCCTTCCTGAATATAGGATGAGACATTCGTACCAATTGACTAGAGAACCCGTTTGGATTTAAGTATAACTTTTGTATGACTGATGCCTTTAGTGAGAGGTCTAATGCTTTAATATTTAATCACTTCTGCCCACCAAATTCATATTTGTTATATAAATAGGCCCTTTTAATTTTATCTGGCTTGCCGTTCCAAATGAAATTGAAAATTTTTTGTTCATATAATTTAAAAAGCAGGTGTAGGCAAAACCATAAGCAAATAGGTAAACTGTGATATAACTAAGGAGTTAAATCAGGGTGATTTTTCCACAAATAGACAGGTATTTTCCTTTCCTTTCTTTTTTTTTAGTGATCCAATACGTAATATACGTAATATTTATCATAATTTGGTTTTAATCCAGAGAGGATAGCAAAAGTATCTAGATCCTCTAAGAGGCCGTGGAGAGACTCCAATTGTGGATTTAAAAAAAAACATGAAACATCAGTGTACAATGATACCTTCGTTTTTAAGCCACGGATTTCTAATCCCTTAATATTATTGTTTGATCTAATCTTTGCAGTTAACATTTCGATGACAATAATAAACAGATATGCCGATAGTGGACAACCTTGTTTTACTCCTCTAGAGAGTTTAAAACTTTCTGAGATGCAGCCATTATTTACTATTTTACACCTAGGATAACCTTAATCCATTTTATAAGAGATTCCCCAAAATTGAAATATTCTAGGCATTTATATATAAACTCCAGTCGTACTTTATCAAAAGTCTTTTCAAAATCAGCTATGAAAATCAGGCCTGGTGTCCGATATGCATAGTGTTCTATTGTTTCCAGTACTTGTCTTATATTATCTCCAGTGTATCGTCCATGTAAAAAACCTGTCTGATTAGGATGAATAATATCTGACAATACTTTTTTAATTCTATGTGCCAAGCATTTTGCTAGGATTTTTGCATCACAACACTGAAGTGTAAGAAGTCTCCAATTTTTTAAATGGACTAGATCTTTATATATACCTGTCACGTTCTGACCTTTATTTCCTTTGTTTTGTCATTATTTTGTATGGTCAGGGCGTGAGTTGGGATGGGCAGTCTATGTTTGTTTTTCTATGATTTGGGGATTTCTATGTTTCGGCCTAGTATGGTTCTCAATCAGAGGCAGGTGTCATTAGTTGTCTCTGATTGAGAATCATACTTAGGTAGCCTGGGTTTCACTGTTTGTTTGTGGGTGATTGTCTATGTCTATGTCAGTTGCTTGTGTTCAGCACAGTTCTTATTATAGCTTCACGGTCGTTATTCGTTTATTGTTTTGTGTTCAGTGTTCAGTGCTTTCTTTAATTAAAACATCATCATGAACACATACCACACTGCATTTTGGTCCGCTTCATACGACGGCCGTGACAAGACCACTTGGGTCCTGTTTCAGTAATAATGATATCAGACCTTCTTTTTGCGTGTCTGATAATCTACCATTTATATAGGAGTGGCTAAAACAAGCCAATAATAGTCCTTTGAGTATACCGAAAAAAGTTTTGTATACTTCCACTGGTATGCCATCCAGCCCTGGAGTTTTCCCATCCTTAAAGGCCCCAATTGCCTCAAGCAGTTCCTCCTCAGTAATTTGGCCTTCACATGAGTCTTTCTGTACAGATATTAATTTTACATTATAATTAGGGGAAAAAAAACATACAATTAGTTTCAGTTAGTGGAGATGGAGGAGCCTGAAATGAAAACAAATTCTTAAAGTTCTTTACTTCCTCTTTCAAAATATCATTTGGTGAATCATGAGTGACTCCATCATTTGAAACAAGTTTTAATAAATTTTTTTGGTAGCATTTCTATATTGAAGATTGAAAAAGAATTTGGTGCATTTTTCCCCATATTCCATCCAGTTCGCTGTATTATTATAATATATTACACTAGATCTTTCTTTAATAAATTCCTCCATTTCTTTTTTTTTTTCCTCTAACTTATTAGGTGCCTCTATAGTACCGTTTTTATTGCTATCCATCTGTACTGTTAGTCCTTCAATTTGCTTTGTTAATATGGACTCTTTTGATCTGAATTGCTTTTGTTTTACAGATGAGTACTGAATTGCATGGCCTCTAAAGGCACATTTAAAAGTGTCCCATACAGTAAGGGGATCTGCTGTACCTATGTTATGTCTGAAAAAGTCAGTTATAAATTCTTCTGTCCTAGTTCTAAACAATTTATCATCTAGTAGGCTTTGATTAAATTTCCAATATCCTCGCGCACGTGGAAATTCTGTAAGAGTAATATATATGCCAATTATGTGATGATCCGACCGCATTCTGTCCCCTATCAACACTTTTTAAGCTTTTGGTGCCAAAGAGAATGGTATAAGAAAGTAGTCAAGGCGACTAGCTTGATTAAGCCTACGCCATGTATATCTCACTAGGTAAGGGTATTTAAGTCTCCATATATCCACTAATTCCAATATATCCATGACATTCTGTCACACCCTGACCATAGTTTACTTTGTATATTTCTATGTTGTGGTTGGTCAGGGTGTGATCTGAGTGGGCATTCTATGTTTCATGTCTAGTTTGTCTAGTTCTATGTTCGGCCTGATATGGTTCTCAATCAGAGGCAGGTGTTCGTCATTGTCTCTGATTGGGAACCATATTTAGGTAGCCTGGGTTTCACTGTGTGTTTGTGGGTGATTGTTCCTGTTTTTGTGTTTGCACCAGACAGGGCTGTTTTGAGTTCTCACGTTTCTTGTTTTTTCGTTAGTTTGTTCATGTATAGTGTCGTCAATAAATTACAATGAACAACCACCACGCTGCGCTTTGGTCCGCCTCTACTTCACAAGAAGAGAATCGTTACAGAATCACCCACCACAACAGGACCAAGCGGTGTGGTAATGGGCAAAGGAAAAAGCAGCAGCAGGAGCAGCGCGAGGAGGTATGGACATGGGAGGACGAATTAGACGGTAAAGGACCTTGGGCTCAGCCAGGAGAGTATCGCCGCCCCAAGGAAGAACGGGAGGCGGCGAAAGCGGAGAGGCGCTGGTATGAGGAGGCAGCGCGGCGTCGTGGATGGAAGCCCGGGAGTCAGCCCCAAAAATTTCTTGGGGGGGGGGCTAACAGGGAGTATGGCTACGCCAGGTAGGAGACCTGAGCCAACTTCCTGTGGTTACCGGTGGGCTAGAGAGACCGGGCAGGCACCGTGTTATGCTGTGGAGCGCACGGTGTCCCCAGTGCGGGTGCACAGCCCGGTGCGGTACATTCCAGCTCCGCGTATCGGCCGGGCTAGAGTGGGCATCGAGCCAAGTGCCATGAAGCCGGCTCTACGCATCTGGTCTCCAGTGCGTCTCCTTGGGCCGGCTTACATGGCACCAGCCTTGCGCACGGTGTCCCCGGTTCGCCTGCATAGCCCATTGCGGGCTATTCCACCTCGCCGCACTGGCAGGGCGACCGGGACCATTCAACCGGGTAAGGTTGGGCAGGCTCGGTGCTCAAGAGCTCCAGTGCGCCTGCACGGCCCGGTCTATCCGTCACCACCTCCACACCCCAGCCCTCCGGTGGCAGCTCCCCGTACCAGGCTGTCTCTCCGGCCCATCCGTCCAGAGCCTTCCTCCTCTCCAGCGCTGCCGGAGTCTCCCGCCTCTCCGGCGCTACCAGAGCCTTCCTCCTCTCCAGCGCTGCCGGAGCCTCCCGTCTGTCCGGCGCCTCTGCCGGAGCCTCCCGCCTGTCCGGCGCCTCTGCCGGAGCCTCCCGCCTGTCCGGCGCCTCTGCCGGAGCCTCCCGCCTGTCCGGCGCCTCTGCCGGAGCCTCCCGCCTGTCCGGCGCCTCTGCCGGAGCCTCCCGCCTGTCCGGCGCCTCTGCCGGAGCCTCCCGCCTGTCCGGCGCCTCTGCCGGAGCCTCCCGCCTGTCCGGCGCCTCTGCCGGAGCCTCCCGCCTGTCCGGCGCCTCTGCCGGAGCCTCCCGCCTGTCCGGCGCCTCTGCCGGAGCCTCCCGCCTGTCCGGCGCCTCTGCCGGAGCTTCCCGTCTGCCCGGCGCCATCGGAGCTTCCCGTCTGCCCAACGGCGCCAGCGCCGCCCGTCTGCCCAGCGCCGCCAGCGCCGCCCGTCTGCCCAGCGCCGCCAGCGCCGCCCGTCTGCCCAGCGCCGCCAGCGCCGCCCGTCTGCCCAGCGCCGCCCGTCTGCCCAGCGCCGCCAGCGCCGCCCGTCTGCCCAGCGCCGCCAGCGCCGCCCGTCTGCCCAGCGCCGCCAGCGCCGCCCGTCTGCCCAGCGCCGCCAGTGCCGCCCGTCTGCCCAGCGCCGCCAGCGCCGCCAGTGCCGCCCGTCTGCCAGGGGCCGCCAGTGCCGCCCGTCTGCCAGGGGCCGCCAGTGCCGCCAGTCAGCCAGGGGCCGCCAGTGCCGCCAGTCAGCCCAGCGCCAGCGCCGCCAGTCAACCAGGGGCCGCCAGTGCCCACATTCATGATTTCCTTAAGTGCCTGAGGGTGATAGTTTTTAGTGTGATTTCCTTTCCCGTCCATAGAGGTATTTAAGACCGTATTAAAATCTCCCACCACAATAATAGAGTCTAGTGTTGCTTGTAGAGTTGATAAATTCTTATATATATTTTCAAGGAAGCTTGGATCATCATTATTCGGACCGTATAGGTTAATAAGCCAGATCTGTTTATTGTCCAATAACATATTTAAAATAATCCATCTACCTTGAGGATCTGTTTGGACAATTTGCACATTTGGATCAAAATTACTGTTAATTAAAACCATCACCCCTTTTGAATTTCTTTGCCCATGGGAAAGGTATATTTTGCCCCCCCCCCCCCCCCCCAGTTATTTTTCCTCAAAACTTAATCTAAAACTGTTGAATGGGTTTCCTGTAAACAATAGATATTATATTCATTCTTTTTTAGCCAGGTAAATACTGATTGTCTTTTCTTATCTGCTAGGCCATTACAATTGTAACTGGCTATACTTATTTCACCACCTATCATAATGAGACACAACTTTCAATTATTTTTATCAAAATATATGTTTGTAAATGTGCCATTAAAAATTAACATGATGATTGAGTGTCTATATAGCTGTACCATGATCTTTGCATTTCTACTAAGTAAACCTCCAATTGGTCCCTGCTATACCACCTGCTAAAAGCCCTCCTCATCCCGAGTTGGGTTGTCACACAGTGCCATTTACCGAATTGAAGTAGATTAACTGCCAAATGCATTTCCATCGCCCTCACCTCGATTTGTATTATATATAGCTGTGAATCATCCTCTATTGTCCCTCACATCTTTTACTCCTTCGCAACAGTTGTGGGATACACACATACACCCACACACACTCAACCCATACCCCCACACAACCATAAGCTCACTTACTCAACAATTGCACCACCACAGAGCCCAACTCAAGAAAGGTCTTGATTTACGAATGCACTTGCAGTTGCAGCTGCACGAGGAGGCCTGCAAGACTGCACAAAAAATAGGCAAACATTTCGAGATTTTATTTACCATTGTCACATCCTAGATGATGGAGGTCAAACGTACACCTTTCCCTGAAACACCCACAACACGATTACCCATATTGACCATATTCCCAAGCATCCCATGCAGTCCGACTTGATTCTGTGCCACTAGGGTCACAATAATATACCCCCTCTCTGAATGTCCGAGTGTGACCCCCTCCCCATCGGTTACTGCAGCTAGTGTTGCCAGCACTGCCACTGCCTGGGTGGGGGCACCCCACCGGAATCCCCACCGGCTAGGTACAAGGTCATCAAGGATCTCATTAGCAGCTTTGAGAATTTCCTTGTGTAGTATGCTCTCCCTTTAGGGGGCTTTGGCTTTGCAGGACCAATCCTGCCAATCAGGCTCAGAATCTTGAGGGGGCAGTGCTGCTCTTGGTCTCTGACCATCATTTGGCTGCATACAGACCGCTTACAGCATGCACATAAAACAGTTAGGGACTTCTCCTTAGTATCTGGGTCATACAGGTGGGTGTCTAGGGTATAGGGTCATGGACCGTACCATTAAACTAGGATCATAAATAAATAATTAGATATAATTTATTTTAAAAATGTAGTTCCCCATGATAGGACAATAACAAATCAAATGTATCATCCATTTTAAAACTGTTCCACCATGATAAGACATATAATTCATTATAAAAGTATATCCATCATCTGAACAACATTGAAAGCCTTCTCATACCCCGGCCCACAGCAATAGATTGGCTCTGGGATATGCAACCATTTCATTACTCACTCACTCAACTTTCCAAACCTTACAAATAAAAATAAACATACACCACACCATCCACACATACTGTGCTTTCTGTTTACTTAGTTTTTATTTTCACTATGTTGAATTAGTGCTTGTGTGAGCACCACTTCATTCTAATAATGTGAAATGTCAGAATAATAGTACAGAGAATAGTTTATTTAATCATTTATTTCATTCATCACATTTCCAGTGGGTCAGAAGTTTACATACACTTAATTAGTATTTATTAGGATTGCCTTTAAATTGTTTAACTTGGATCAAACATTTCGGGTAGCCTTCCACCAGCTTCCCACAATAAGTTGGGTGAATTTTGGCCCATTCCCCCTGACAGAGCTGGTGTAACTGTAGGCCTCCATGCTCACACACACTTCTTCAGTTCTACCCACAAATGTTCTATGGGATTGAGGTCTGGGCTTTGTGATGGCCATTCCAATAAATTGACTTGTTGTCCTTAAGTCATTTTTCCACAACTTTGGAAGTATGCTTGGGGTCATTGTTCACTTGGAAGACCCATTTGAGACCAAGCTTTAACTTCCTGACTGACGCCTTGAGATGTTGCTTCAATATATCCATATTTTTAATTTTAATTTAATTTTAAATGTAATTTATTTTAATTTTTAATTTAGCCTTTATTTAAACAGGAAGGGCTCATTGAGATTTAAAATCTATTTTTCAAGAGCGTCCTGGCCAAGATAGGCAGCACCAAGTCATTACAAAAATTACAGACAATCAACATGAAAAACTACAAGTAATCTAGTAAAATCCACAGAATTCACAAGAGTATAACAAAATCAAAAACTGCAAATTAAAAACATTGACAGGTCAGGGAATCAGTCTCAAGATCATTCATCAGTTATTTAAAAATACCAATCGGGACAAGTTCTTCCAGTTTAAAAGTATTTTGTAAGGCATTGCAAGACGGTGGCGCAGAGTACATAAAAGCCCTTTTACCAAATTCAGTTCGGACATTTGGAACATTTAGCAGGATAAAGTCCAGCAAACGAAGAGAGTACCCACCACATTTCTGAACAATAAAAGTGGCCAAATAAAAAGGTAGTAAACACAAAATGGCTTTGTAAATAAAAGTATACCAGTGCCTGAGCCTACGAGTGACTAGAGAAGGCCAGCCAACCCTGGTATACAAAGTGCAGTGGTGAGTAAGGGTTTTGCAGTTTAAAACAAATCTCAAAGTGCCATGGTAAAGGGTGTCAATTGATCTCAAACACTGAGCGGAAGCATTCACATATAACATATCCCCACAGTCGAGTAAAGGCATAAATGTAGCGGATACTTGCCTCCTTCTGGCTTCAAAAGAAAAACAAGCCTTATTCCTAAAATAAAATCCCAATTTCAGTTTAAATTCAGCGGTCAGACAATTGAAAAGTATGGTCAGTAAAGAAAACATTAAGCTTGTCTCTCAGTTAACACTTGTGTTGTCAAAAATGTGTTTAACAGCAGAGAAAACACCCTAAATTGTATTTTTTCAACTTCAAATTTGATTACTTTTCCTAGTGACCCCAACAATATAAAAAATGAAACATCTCATTTGTTCATATTTCCATGAAGCTGTACACCACCAGGGTACAAATATTGTCTTAGGGTCATTTATCACCCTGCAGTAAAAAATAATTTACAAACCACAAAAATACACACACACACGCACACACACACATTGATAAATGGAGATTGTGTGCGACTGATTGAACAAAGAAAAAACTAAAATGTTTTGTGCGTGTGCAGCATCACCCCTCCACGACCCTACACATGACTCAAGTTCCCAGACAAAATCAACAGCATTTCAGACAAAATAAACATTTCTTGAAAGCATTGTTTACTAATGGGAATGCAGTCAGTTGCTGCAGACGACAGTCCCTCCAGTTCTCTCTTTGCTGAAGCCATGAGTGCACATTTCAGTGCCCAACAGGTCGTAGATCTGATTCTTTTCAGATTCCCAGGAGGAACAAAACAACAATGTTTTCGAAGAGGGGGAGGTATTTGAAGAAGAAGACTGGGAAGAATACAACCCAGAGCATGATGCATCATCTTCAGATGAAGAAGAAATCCTGCAAGCTGAAAGAGAGACATTTCTGTCAAAGAACAGCAAAATAACATTGTCCTTGTCACCATTTGACAACCAGGGCAGAATGGCAGCACAAAATGTCATAAGGATGACCCCAGGGCCCACAAGAAATGCAGCTGCCCATGCCCAGGACATCGCCTCAACATTCTACATGTTCATCACATCAGCCATCGAAAAAATCATCACAGAGATGACAAATTTGGAGGGTTTCCGTAAATATGGAGACAACTGAAAAAGGATGGGTGAGATTGACCTGCATGCATACATAGGGCTGCTAATCTTAGCAGGTGTGTATAGGTCCCAGGGCAAGGCTACAGGTAGTCTCTGGGATGCAGAGTTGAAGGGCGATTTTCTATGCCACTGATGCCACTGAAAGTCTTCCACACTTTCTCAAGAATGCTATGATTTCATAACCATGAGTCAAGACCTGCAAGTGTGAGAGACAAACTGGCGTATCTCTACAACCCTGGGCCTGAAGTAACAGTGGATGAGCAACAGGTTCCATTCAGAGGTATATTTTTTATTTTCTTATCAGTAATGTAAGAGATTTTCATTGTTAATTTTATTATGTCATGCTATATTATCATTGATTTATATGAATGTTTTCTGATACTAATTACTGATAGTAATCTATTTTGTCAAAAGGTCGCTGTCCTCTCTGGCAGTATTTGCCCGGCATGCCAGCAAAGTTTGGCATCAAGATATGGGTGGCCTGTGACGCACAATCCAGCTATGCTTGGAAGATGCAAGTTTACACAGGGAAGCCGACCAGTGGAGGCCCAGAGAAGAGCCAGGGGATAAGGGTTGTGCTTGATGTGACAGATGGTCTGAGGGGGCACAATGTCACGTGTGGCAATTTCTTCACCTCTTATGAACTCAGCCAGCAGCTCCTGAAGAGGAAGATCACCATGATTTCAATTAAGCTGCTTTACTTTAGGGGTTTAGTGAAGGCGGGTTATTTGTGACCCTTAGGAAAAGGGAAGCGTACAGAATGTTAAGACTACACAAGGGTTAAAAAAACATGTCAATATTTTGCCCCTTGATAACCAGCGCACTTCTGTTTGTTGTAAAAGCGTCACCTGGTCGCTGTCCATATCATTACAGAATGCAGAAAATACATGAGAATTCAGGGGCCTTGCTTTAACAAAGTTGATCATTTACACTGTAGTGTCCAAAACCTCTTTCAAGCTGTCAGGCATTCCCTTGGCAGCAAGAGCCTCTCTGTGGATGCTGGAATGTACTCGTGACGTCGGGAGGAACTGCTTGCACATGCGTTTCCACTCCACTATGTCTCCCAGTCATGACTTTTGCGCCATCAGTACAGATACGAACACATCTTCACCACCAAAGTCCATTTGATGTCACAAAGCTGTCCAGTACTTTTTATAACATCCTCTCATGTTGTCCTGGTTTCCATGGTTTGCAGAAGAGGATGTCTTACTTAATTGACCCCGCATAAACGTAACAAACATATGCTAGGAGCTGTGCTAGGCCCGCCATGTCTGTTGACTCATCCAGCTCTAACGCATATCATTCGCTGGCTTGTATGCGAAGCAGCATTTGTTTCAAAACATCTCCTGCCATGTCACTGATGCATCGTGAAACAGTGTTGTTTGATGAAGGCATTGTCTAAATAGTTTTGTTGGCCTTTCCCCTAGCATTGTCCCAGCCATATCCACGGCTGCAGGAATAATTAAGTCATCCACAATAGTATGGTGCTTGCCTGGCCTAGCCACTTGGTAGCTCACCATATAAGATGCTTCTAGCCCCTTCTTATTAATGGTATCTGTTGCTTTATTACATGTCTTATTACTCGAAGGTTGTCTTTATTCTCACTCCAAAAACTCCCGTGGCTTATTTTTCAAATTGTCATGTTTAGTTTCTAAATGTCTGCGCAAAAGTGAAGGTTTCCCGCGAGAGAGTAACAGTTAATATAATTGGATGTTAATTATTTGACTTGGCTACCTTTATTTAACTAGGCAAGTCAGTTAAGAACAAATTCTTATTTTCAATGATGGTCTAGGAACAGTAGGTTAACTGCCTGTTCAGGGGCAGAACAACAGAATTGTACCTTGTCAACTCAGGGGTTTGAACTTGCAACCTTCCGGTTACTAATTCAACGCTCTAACCACTAGGCTACCCTGCCACCCCAAATTTGACATTGTGTTGTTATTTTGCCGAACACTAGATGGTTTCTTTTTTGTTTTTGAAGGTGAAACGAGTCTACTCACGCAAGAGAAAAACCTCACCCAAATGTATAGCCCTGTTGGAAAATATAAACTTACTGTTTGAAAATATGAAAAAATATATATTCATAAAAAATAACAAAAAATCTCATTTTTATTTGGCGTACTGCTGGGGGCATTGCACGTACACCAGTTTGGGAATACCTGCATAGAAGGATTGATTGGTTTCAACCGAGAGACGACTAACAAAGACATCTACACGTAAATACATTACTTTTCACATGAACCACGGGCGGTGATTCATGTGCAAGGTATATGATTAATGTGAGAATAGTTATAGAATGTATCCACGATAAATATCCCTTTTTCCGTATCTCTCTAGTTTCCCCACTCCCTTTTCTATCACTGTGTAATAAGCCCTATCTTGTCAGTCCACTAGGGACTTTTGTCTCATGTAAGTGTATGTGGATTCTGTGTTATTATTTAGTTAGTTAGTAAATAAATAATTCAATCAATTTGTGTAGAACTGAATAATCAGAAAGGATGGGGTTCTTCTGGATTCAAGAAGTCTGCGATGTTCAGAATGAGACTGATATGAGGTAATGATTAGTAAATTAGAGTTATCGATATATCTTATATATTTATCATCTTGAATTTAATACGAGAGATGGTAACTCATTAAACAACTTCTTCTATGGTGCCCCACATTCCTAATTAGTTAATTGTTACATTATTCATTTAATCAAGTAACAATTAAACACAGTTGATTCGATACATAACAGTCATCAGATTAATGAAAGTCACGTCTCGACATGGAGCCTAAAACAAAATTAGGCCTTACTGTTGAATTCAGTCTTTATGTATTGTGTAGCAGATTACGTAATTAACAATTAGAGCTCTAGCAAGATTTGTTGTTAGGTGTTTGTGTTTCCATTTGAACAAGATACTAGAGGTTGCCTCCGGTGTTGTTTATCTGACGAAATTAGCGTGTAGGGTGAATTACTGAATGCCTACGAGCCAGGACATATGGGTTGACTTGTTCGGCCAAAACGTAGTACTATTTCTGTCTCTTGCGTTTCAGGAGAGAGTAGACTCGGTCATTATTAATTTTGTTTGTTTATCCCATGTGTAACTCTCGACATCCCCTCCTGTTGCTTCAATTCACTGCCTTTGTTCTCTAAAACATCCTGGGGGGTACTACAGGCCCATTCTATGGCATACAGGATATCGCCCCCAAAAAAATGCCACCACGGCTCTGTAAACTCATTCCGTACTTTCTCTCCTTTTGAGCCATGACCGCGAACGAGTCTAGTGACAACCGATCCACTCTGTTAGCACCCCTTTAGCGCAGCTACAAACCCACAGGCCAACAGCCTCAAATATTTATCGGACTGAACATTTAAAAGATAATCTGTGAATCCATCCTAATGGAGCTTTCTGAAGTTGAGTTCGTGAAAAATATATATATTAGATTTGGATGCGGGGAATTGTTTGAATATTATGGATATTATTGTAAAATTAAACATGAGTTACTGTATATGTGTTTTAAAGGGGGAGTCAATGCACGTATAAGTTATAAGTAAAAAATGTGTATAGGATAAATAACTGTTAATATTATCTAATGTTTGTAGGTTCTCCATCATTGACGCAGCTGCTCAGAGGTTTAAACGATCTGGAACAGACAGCGTTAGACGGGGATTCTCAGACGCAAAACGCATGCAGCCAATCCCCATCACACTATTTTCGACGTAAGCTTTGCCACTGATCACATACACAATAATATTTATACATTAAAAAACAAAAAGTGTGCAACCTATATGAAAAGCTATTTTTGGTGTTTACAGCCGACATACAGCCAAGAAGGATAACCGGCTCCTTATGGACCCTGAACGACTTCGTCGGAGCAGATGACATAGATGCACTTCTCCCGTTCTGTATGAATGTTTTTTCAAACACACAGAGGATTTAAATTTCCCGCCACCTCCCCCGGGAACCTCCACCCGCTCGCTACCCAAACAAGCAACGCACAACACGGACTCTAGGACATTGCTCAGAATCCATCCCTTAAGACGCGATTCGTCAGAACAGTCCTCGCCAAAAAAGCAGAGGTATTTTAATTATGTATCGTTAAGATATAGTATTATACCTGAAATGTATTTGACATTTTATGTATCTAATATATTTTTATATTGAATAACCTATTCTGTATCATTATTTTCAATACTCCTCCCCGGCGTATAACGGCACAGAAGACCACATATATCTAGAGCATGCGGAGGATTCCGGCTCACCGAACATTCCCAATGAAACAACCAAAACGGAAGATTTCACCATTTTAAATGACATTTCAGAGGTAGACGACCGGCTATTATGGGATGCGGCCAACCTTCTTGATTCCGCCAATTCTTTGGTGGCAACATCCAGATCTGAAATAGAACAAGCTAGGTTTTTCACAGCCTTTTCCAGGGCTCTAAAATCCCAAAAGGTTTTGCTACACAAGTGAATGAGGGTTTTACTTGAGCGCCAATACTGAGAGGATCTATCATTCTGGCATAGAACAATTCCACTTATGTTAAACAGCAGTCCGATTAAAAAAAGCAAATACAGGCGCTAAAATCACATATGTAACACGGATGCTTCCAGAATAACCCAAGAACGCACATCATTAATTATCCAAATGGCAGAGCCAACAGACCTAGTTGGGAGAGTTGAAAGCCTCTTATCACAGATACCGCCAGAACGCCTAGAAATTATTAATTGTATGAACGAGGCGGGGGTAACAGACATAATACCGATAGACGAATGCATATTATTACAGATTCCAGCAGAACTCCTAGAAATGATTAATCGTATGAACGAGTCAGGGACGCCCGATGAAAACCTGTTATCACAGATTCCCGAAGCCCTCGTATCCCTAATTAATCAGATGAACGAGAGCCCGACATCTTCGGCATCACTCACCCCCCAATACCAGCCGTTAACGCCCATGTCAGAAGAGTCTGAAAC